>NC_136067.1:1923972083-1925172083 GCF_964261635.1 Lissotriton helveticus | reverse complement strand
AGGTTCGGGGCAGGGAGGATCCACAAGTCTTGGTGTCAGTCGATTTGACTAAGGCCTTTGACACAGTGCACTGGGGATATTTAATGCAGGTGCTAAAAAAAATGGGGTTTGGACCTGGATTTTGCAATTGGATCAAGATACTTTATGGGGCACCCCGCGCTAGGGTGCGATTGGGTTCAGCCCGCTCGGTGAGTGGACATTTGAGAGAGGCACCCGTCAGGGTTGCCCCCTGTCCCTTCTCCTGTTTGCCCTTGCAATTGAGCCCCTAGCCATCGCTGCTCGCATGGAGCTCCGACAGTGGGGGATAGTGGTGGGTGCCACTACCAACATAGTCTCCCTTTACGCAGATGATGCGCTTTTTTATCTGACCTCCCCCTCTGAGGCTCTCCCTGTCCTGTTACGGCTCCTGGACCGATTTGGCGCAGCATCTGGGTTGCGTGTCAATCTCGCCAAATCTCTGGTCTTCCCGCTGGTGGGCTATGCTCAGGACTCGGGCGCGGATATGCCCTATTCGGGTTTCAGATGTGAACGAGTGGCATTCCGGTACCTTGGCATCCAGGTAGCTACGTCGGATGAGACGCTACTGACCTATAATATTGACAGAGTACTCTCAGCCCTCCACAAATCTGTTACCTTTTGGAACACGCTTCCCCTTTCCCTGATGGGGAGATTGGCGATTGCCAAAATGGTGATGCTCCCTAGGGTCCTCTATACCTTGCAGAACACCCTCTGTCCGTTGCCGCCCCGAGTATTTCGGACCTTGAACTCGCTCCTCACCTCCCTACTTTGGGCGGGTGGCCGTAGCAGAGTAGCTTTACGTAGGGTGAAGCGGAGTTGGGAAGAGGGTGGCCTTGAGGCCCCAAGATTTGACCTATACTACTACGCAGCTCAGCTTCTCCCGGCAGCTAGGTGGTTTGCTGACGCTGAGAACTGGGAACTAGCACTGCTAGCTGGTACGGCTGATGAAAGGACCCTACAGGAGGCCCTGATGCAGGGCCGCGGCGCCGATTGCGCCCTACCGTATGTGGTGCGCCACACGGCCGCAATCTGGCAGCGGTTCGTTGAAAAAGTATTGAAGCGGGCGCTTTGGATCTTGGCCCCAATACTTCGATTGGAAGAGAATATGTCCTTCAGGGAGTGGCGCTCTGGCGGATGCGAGACTCTTGCGGACCTCTACCCGAACGATTCCTATGTGTCCTTTGAACACGCCTTGGAGTCCTTTGACCTAAACGAGGAACAGTATCTCCACTACGGAGCCCTCCAGGACGTGGCCAGTACTACGTGGCCCCAGTACCCGGAGGCTCCTCCATCTACCAACGCCCTAGACATCATTTTATCCTGTGGGAGAGGCAAGCGCTTGATCTCCCTTCTCTACTCGGCCATGCGTCGGGACTCGACCCCACCGGTGGCACCATCTTGGGCGGCGTGGGAGGCAGATCTGGGAGTGGAACTGGAGCCGGACCAACGGAGACGGATCGGGCTTCTGACCCGTAAGGTCTCCTGCAACGCACGTTTTAAACTTATTCATTTCAATTTTGTCCACCGTACTTATATGACGCCTGTCTCCCTACATCGTATATCGGCGGACAGACGACATAACTGCCCTAGATATGGGGCGCGGAGGGCGGGCTTCCTCCACCTAGCATGGGACTGCCCCCTGGTTCACGACTTTTGGCGGAAGGTGGTGACTCATGTTGCTCGGGCCACACGGATTACACTTCTTTTAGAACCCATCTACTGTCTCCTAGCGCTGGTGCCGAAGCCCAGAAAGAAAAAGTTATCCTATAAATTCTTACAACTCCTGCTGGTCCTGGCGCAGAGACCTGTGGCTATTACATGGATGGGTCAAAGGGCGCCGGAGTTTTCCCTATGGCTGAAAGATGCGAGAGAATGGGCCCTGGCGGAAGAGACTCACATGCAGCGCACCCGTAGAGATAGAAAGCTGCAGGAGGATTTGCTGGCCTGGAGGGTGCTGTGTATGGAGGGGCTGGAGGAGGATGATTCTGATGCCACGAGCGCGGAATTATTCTCCCCCACTGATTCGGTATCCGATTGTACTGAGGGGGAGTGACTGTGAGAGACTTGGAGCTGGTGTAGAGGCCCTACGTAGCCACACTGCTATTCCTTGATATGTATATGTCTAGACATAACTACGTCTCCCATGAGCACATGTGGTACTGTACCACCCGTGCCTCCCCTGACCCTCACGTAACTGTCCTACTGTATTCGGTTCTGTGCTACTGATGCCGTTTCTGGGGTAATTGTTTGTTGTTCAACTGGTTCTTTTTTGAAATATGAATGCACCACGATAAAACTAGCGAATACAGTGATACGTCTATATCTCTCGTGCACAGAGGTGATTTGAATGTTCTGCTCCTACGCCGCCCAGCCCCCGGGATGTGGGCCGTATTTGGCTGTGTATGCTCCCTGATACGTAATGCTACGGATATGTCCATGTGCACGGCTTTCATGATTATGTCTTCTGTGCCCATGTTATGTTTTCGCAATAAAAACATATTTTTAAAAAAAACAAAAAAAAAAACATAACTAGTGAATTTCAGTGGTTTTGAATATTTGAGCCAGTACTCATTTTTTAGGTTTCGCCCTGGCTGTAGCAACTGCGTAGCAGTTGCTCCGCCCAGGGCGAAATCTTATGATCCTACATATGGGGCTTTGGTCCCGCCTCTGTCTTCCATTGGCTAGCTCCATAAATGGAGGCTAGCCATTGGAAGACATCAGTGTCAATCACTTTTTCTCGGTCAGAACGCGAATCGCGGGCGTTTCTGACTCTTTTTTTAAGTCCCGCCCCTTGTTGCCGTGTGTCCCGGGCCGCGCTGTGATTGGCTGCCGGCCCGGGACACCCCGTGACGTCATTCCCCGGGCCCGCTGTGATTGGCTGCCGGCCCGGGACCTGACTTGTTTTTTTTTTGTTTGCCATTTGACGAGAGTGCGGGACAGAGCCAGTGTGAAACGGAATATATCGGTGAAACAGAAAGAGAGAATGCAGTGCGCGAGATGGGCAGGTACTGTGTAAATCCACATCATTATTTTGAGAGGGAACGTAATGGTACTTCTCAGCGCTGCTGAAATACAGTAAATGGGAGATAACCGGCACTTCCAACGATAGCGAGTACTCGCACTTCCGTATTTCCAAATAAAATGCTGAGCTAAGGAAAGTCAGAATCTAGACGCTTCAAGCTTGGAAGAGGGGTGGGCAGAGTGGGCAATCAGCCTTAGCAAGACGAACAGCTGTGCTGTGCGGATTGTGGACAGAACAGAGGAGAAAGAGGTGGAAAGGAGATGAGTTAGCTCCAGGGACCTGTTTCTGAAGCGAAATACGAAAATGATGACAGAGTGAAGTAAAACTTCCTTTTTAACTCGAGTCTGTGAAATAACTTAAAGAGCACACACCCCTCCTGTGTGTTTGCTCCCGTACGCTCTCCTTTTCATCCTATTGTCTAATTCGAACCCCGTTTCTCAAAGTCTCATGAATCTTTTCTTTAACTCCTTTCCCACCACCCTCTCTCCTCCTTATCTTCTCACTTTATCTTTTTCCCTCATCGCCCCCTTTTCCCTTCTTTAAATCCTCTCCGGGACTTCCTCTCGCTCTCTAGCCCGTCTCTCCTCGTAATCCTGGCCAACGTCAACAAACCTAGACTTCAATATCCGATATTAAAATTCCCTAAATATCGGCAATGAATGTTTGTGCAGCGCGTGCAGAGAGCGGGAAAATTACACACCGACCCCGGTGGGTTGTTAAATATGTGATGGGCGTGCGCGCGAATCAGAGTTCTTCATTAAATACGCATTCCCGGCGCTAATTGTATAATCAGTACGACAGCCGCCCCAGCCTAATCTCTAAGTATTGCGTCTGCACGGATTTCTTCTGTCTGTGTCAGGTTTCTCGCCCCCTGCCCCCCTCCTTCCTCCCCCCACCCTTCTCTTTCACCATTGCAGCATGCGAGTACCGTAAAGGACAGCATTCGCTGAAAGCAATAAGCATACCAAGGAAACTGCGATCAGAAAAATAATATTATGAACATAATTAACGGACATTAGGCAACAGTTATAAAAAATACCCACATAAACCTTAAGTGGCATTGTTTTTTTCTCCATCAGATGAGTTGTTAATGCTAGCAGTTCTTAATTGTTCCAATGTGCTCATTTTGCGCCGGCTAGTACGTAATGATGAAATTACTTTCTGTTAAGCTATGCGGGGTGGAACCAGAGCTCCGATGGTGCGTGGTAGCGTGTCTCTTGGACAGTCTCAGAATCATTGGAAATCAGAGGCTTCGGTGATCGCCCTCCCTGGCTTGGAACACACATTCTGTAAAAAGAACATGCACTCCGCAATATCATCGTTTTTAAATGCTTTCATATTCTGAATAGAAGCAAATGTTTGAAGTAGCTGCCCTGGGTTAAGGAGTGGGCGGAAAGTGAGCTGCAAACTTCGACATGTCTTTGTAGCAGTGTGTTTGAGTGTTACACAGTTAATGCAAAGAACATTGACAATGTACTATAGATCTCATCCGATAGCCCGAATTATGTTTATGCAAACTTAAAAGGCAGACTAGTCGGTGTACGCAGTCACCAGGCTTAATTAATTACACCATGAACATGGATGTAAATACATTTTTAGTAGATCGTAACAATAAGCCAGTTTGCTGTAGACTAAAATCTTCACCTGCTGAATTTTAATACGTAATTACGGAAAACGTGAATTCCGGTGGTTTTTGTTTTGTAGAATGGACTACAATCCATTGATTAGAAGCAAGACTACAAGTACCAGCATGCATTGCTATAGAATAAAGGGACAAGAGTACTGCGTTTTTAGTGATACACAGTAATTGCTAACATGTCTAAAGTATAGGTACGAGACATGCCTCATAGTTTAGTTAGTGTTCTTTAGCACTCGTCTGGCACAGTCAATCCATCAGATATTTGTATGTTTATTCAGCTCCCTCCCCTGGGAAGGGTTACACACGAAGGGTCTCTAGGTTGTTTTAGACTGCATGTAATTTATTGCAGGACACTGTCGTCCCGGTGTGGTCTCCCCTCTTTCCTTGTTCGCGTTTAACACCATACACTTTTTTCAATCCCGCAGCAGCATGTCTATATTTCTCCCCATAGATAGGAATTGATACTGTCGGCGAACAATTATTATATTTAAACAAGCATTGGCATAGCCAATAGATCTCGCCTTTGGGACCTTGTAAGTGTTTAGCCATGCAACAGTTAATGTTCATGCAGTAAGGATATTGTGCTGCATAACTAAATACGTATAAGGTCCCAAAGGCGAAACCTATTGGCTATGCCAATGCTTGTTTAACTGGTGTTTTCCAGCTAATGTATTTTTTTAGGTCGAGCTAGAATACGCATGCTTGCATGCGTCTAGCTCGACAACTATAGCCGTCCGTCTCCTGGGAATCTGAGACAGGGGTCGGGCACGAGCGTCGACTTCTCCTTGTGGGCGCTCACACCCAGCCCGGCGCCGTGCACATCCCCTGCCTCAGATTCCCACCTAAACACGCAGACAGGCAGGCACACACACAGATGCAGGCACATACAAGCGCATGTGCGCACACCCACAGCCCCCCCCCCCACGGGCGCACACACACAGCCACGCACGACCCCCCCACCACACACACCACTCACGGGCTCACGCGCACACACACAGGCAGGCAGGCACACACACACACACACACACACACGCACACAAGACCCCCATTCTATGTACTCACGGGTCATTGCTGCCCGTGCTCCAAGGTTCGCAGACACCGAAACTCCACTCTCTCGTACTCTCCTGACGTCACTGATTGCCGCCGGACCGACCAAGCGCCGTTTCACTCCACCCTCGAGACCCAATTGGTTAACTGGACACCACGTGATTTGTGCTTGTTTTGAAAGGAGGTCTCTCCTGAGCGCTGTTGGATAGCCTGGCATCTGCACCGTCTCACTGTAATGGAAGTCTCTGGTCCGCCAGGTTGTTCGATACAGAGGGGAACTGAAGGTCAGATGCTCGCCAATCATCCTGTTTTCTCTTTTTTACATCCTTTTTGAAAGTCCTCGGAAGCCTGCTCGTGTCCTTACATTTGCATGCAGGTGACACGGTGCACAGCCGCGGCCTCGTTCATCTCAGGCCCCCGTCGGCACAGCCAGTCTCAGAGCGCTGACACCTCCCTCTGCAGCGCCCACCCGCCCTGCCGGTGCCTCCTGGGACAGACAGGGGCGTGTAAGTCCTGCGGTGGGAGTATTTTACCCACTCGTGTGGTGGTTACGTGGGAGAGCGTGTAGGAAACACACAGCGCGCCTTTGCTCACACTTGGACATCAGCAGTGACCCACAGCTACCGAGGTCGAATCTTTATGGGGCCAACTTATCCAGTTAGCCTTCAGAGGTCGACAAAGGCAATACGCTTCAATTGGATAATAGTACGTTGGCTAGCGCACAGCACGTGCACATGGGTAAATGTGATATTAAGTGATACATAAAAAACAAATGATTGTGCACTGTGACTTTATTGACCTCGGTGGACGTACATATCTTTTACGCTGTTAGAGTCCACTGTAGTAGCAGCTTACCTGTGCCCAAGCTGTGCACTTGTAAGTGTCACACTCATATGTACTCGCACATCCATGGTTCATAACACAGACATGAATTATCCCTACCATAAGGAGTTTCATTCCTACAAAACACAAAAAAGATATCATTTATTTTTTCTGTCGGCCTAAAATAAATTAGAACATACAAATTATCTTGATCAATTTACTATTCCTTTTTCCTTCATCTGTTAATCTTGTATTAGTCAATCGATCTGTTTTTGCTAATTTAGTAAAGTATCAAAAAATGTTGGGCAATTTATGGATCGTTGTTGGTCATTTGAGACCTTTGCTTTTAAGGCTCTCTTGGTAGCGCCCAGTAACGCCCGGTGCCATGATTTTTTTTTTTTTTTTACAAACCTTTTTTTAAAATGTATTTAATCTTTTTATTAACATTTGCTCAGTACTTCAGTCCTTACATAGATATTACAACAAATTAGAACACTCGTTTTCCATTATATGAACTTTCTATTCTGTTTGCAGTTTCCCACCATATTGTAGCCTGGTGTTGTTGTGACTATGGGAAGCATAGCTCTCCATTTATATATATATTCGAAACTAGCTTTGTTTTCTCATCATCTTCCCCATACTCTTTCTTCATGTCCCCTGTATCATGTCCACCTCCCCCAAATTTTGTCCCATTTACGTGAGCATCCCCTAGCTATATATGTTGCTTTGTCCGCCTCTGAGCACCAATTTAAGCCTTCCTCCCATTCCCGGAGATCTGGTGGTCTGGTTTCCCCCCACTCCCGTTGCCATGATTAATGGGGCTAAATATTCGCTCTGTGCTTCAGGCTTGTGGGGACATTGTGAAAGTGCCTCTTTTCTAAAGCCATTTCCCAGCACCAGCAATCTACAGCTTCTCTCATCTTTCGTCAGTCCACATAACCCCTCTCTCATGGGACAAGGCAGGCCGGCCTCAAGAAACCCACATGGAGGGCCTTGCCCCCTTCAAAGCCCCTGCCCAGCTCTTGATCTGTCTGTCTGTCTGTCTGTCTGTCTGTCTGTCTGTCCGCCCTGACCGAGTCTGCACCAAGGGGATAGTAGAAGCACCATGTCCCTCTGCCACTAGTGTGAGGAAACATACAAGATCACATGTCACATGAGCGATGTTCTTGCGGGAAACGGACGGTCCTAATCCTAGCCAGAGGCTTAGCTATCATTCACAAGAAGGTGTGAGGTACTGTGATGACCTGCGAAGCACCATATTACTGTATCGCAATGTTCCTAAAAGTGAGTCACACCAAACAAGCACGTTGGCTTTTAAAATACAACACAGTGTGTTTCTGTCTTCCAGACAGAATACCACACGAATACCTGCTAAAAATGCTATCTCCCTTACTCTATCTATCGCCCTCACTCTACCTATCTATCGCCCTCACTCTACCTATCTATCGCCCTCACTCTACCTATCTATCGCCCTCACTCTATCTATCTATCGCCCTCACTCTATCTATCGCCCTCACTCTATCTATCTATCGCCCTCACTCTATCTATCTATCGGCCTCACTCTATCTATCTATCGCCCTCACTCTATCTATCGCCCTCAGTCTATCTATCGCCCTCAGTCTATCTATCGCCCTCAGTCTATCTATCGCCCTCAGTCTATCTATCGCCCTCAGTCTATCTATCGCCCTCAGTCTATCTATCGCCCTCAGTCTATCTATCGCCCTCAGTCTATCTATCGCCCTCAGTCTATCTATCGCCCTCAGTCTATCTATCGCCCTCAGTCTATCTATCGCCCTCAGTCTATCTATCGCCCTCAGTCTATCTATCGCCCTCAGTCTATCGCCCTCACTCGATCTATCTATCGCACTCACTCGATCTATCTATCGCACTCACTCGCCCTCACTCGATCTATCTATCGCACTCACTCGATCCATCTACCGCACTCACTCGATCCATCTACCGCACTCACTCGATCTATCTATCGCACTCACTCTATCTATCTATCTATCTATAAATAAAAAATGTCATTTATAATACCAATAGCTCAAACTTTCCTAATGCGAGACTTATTGCATTGCAAATGCTTGTTAATAATATGCCTAGGTTCCAAGCCCTTCAACTAAGTCAACAAAGGCAGACATAACTGGCGAATTTCGGTAATTTTGCGCAGCCAGAACCATAAATCAGTCTTTTTAACTGTGTTTTGTTCAGTGACTTTTATGTTTTTTTTTAATGCATTTCCTCCCTCTTCTGCGCACAGCCTTTTGACGTGCACAACAGTGGTGCACGGCCAGAAGACCAGCCCTGTGCCCAAACAACTGCTTGTGGCTAAGCTCTGCTGTGCACCGCCTTTCGCTTTGCCCAGCACATGTTTGTAACTGTTCCTATTGGGTTTCACTGAAGTGTTCTCCTTACTGATAGATCTCTTGAAAAAAGTCCCTAACTGGTTGAACACATTGGCAGAAATAAGTGCTGATTGATTTGCTGTTCCACGTGGGAGATCTATTCCTTTTAATGTCACATGTCTCATTTACCAGTAAGGTCATTAGCTCCTATAAAGCGATGGGACCGAGGCCAGAATGCTGATGTTTCATTCCTAGCCACATGGTGACTGCTGGATTACGGTATTAGTTTAATGGGTTAGATCATTAGGGCATCCAGAAACTGTTCGTCTTGTCTTTCTGAAACTGAAGAGGAGCTATGTCAGGATTTATAATTTTGTATTGTACATGAGGTCGTATAATAAAGTGATCTCTCTAATTGCATTGGAAGAATTGAAAACCTTCAGTGTTCTGAATGAAAATGTACTGATGCTTCTCTTTTGTTGTTTATTTCTTTCTGTTCCAAGTAAAAAAAAATGTACCGTATTTTCTGTCGTATAAGACGACTGGGCGTATAAGACGACCCCCTACTTTTCCTTTTAAAATATAGGGTTTGGGCTATATTTGCTTTCTTATTAAATGACACCGGCGTATAAGACGACCCCTAACTTTTGAAAAGATTTTCAAGGGTTAAAAAGTAGGTAATCTAAATTCCGCCAAAACGTTTTTTTTTCCAGGGCGAGTTTCCTGTAAAAGAATTAGGGGATTTAATCCTACTTTCCTGCTTTATGTTCTTTTTGAATAAGAGGTGAATGTATAGCCTGTTTCTGTGAACAGAACCACCTCCAGGTTTTACTCTTTATTTGCAGTAGTGAACTGCACCACACTTGAGGGGTCGGTAAAGATTCTTGTCGGTTGGACATTTGGGGGATTACTTGTGTGCTCTTGTCAATGCATTTGAACGAGATTGTTGAGTACCTTCTTTTTGGGCTGTCTTACAACTCTGGTAGCTGCACTTAGACCGATGTAACCCTTGATGAGGGCTGCTATTTCCCATTATCTGGGTGTTGGAGCACCAATGACAACGACAGGTGACAAGTGGCTGGGCAATATAGTCTCTGGAGCAAATAAGAAAGACAGTAGGTGGAACATGGTCAAGAGCATATGGGAGGACAGAACCCTGTCCCCTAGTGAACAGAACACTTTCTCAGATGCTGAACTGTTTCAGCCTTTCCAGTAATTCCTTTTCAAGCACATGATCGTCCACTTAGTTTTCTTTCTGAATCAGCCTTCGAGATGAAGGAAGAAGGGCTGCATGAGTGAAGGATGCTTCTGCGACGTTTGTGTGGTGGATGTAGTTGTGCAAACTCAGCATTATCTCCATAGTCATTTTAGTTCTTAATCCGTTATAAAAGTACCATGTGGACGGAGATACCAGACCATCATTTCTGTGAAAAGATCATGCTATTAGTGTAAGCTCTCTCCCGACCAGAAGTACAGAACACACTTAGAAATGAATGGGGAGTGTGAAATGCATGAGCAGAGGAATCAGGAATGGAAATCTGGGTCCGGAGTGTGGTGTAACAACATGGCCCTATGACCTTAGGAATGGCCCCATGGAAAATAAAAACATGAATTTGTAAATATACGAATACCAATAGGGTTGGAACATTGACTACTGAATTAGCCATACATTAGATTAATAGTGGCAAACCACCAACAATATCGATTGGCCTCTAATTGGATAGTTGAAAAAGAGCTTGCACTAGCAACAATACTCCGTCCTACTAAAAGAGAGTTAGTGTTTGACCTGGCCATTGCACTGTAATCTTATAGGGTTCTGGTAGCATGTTTAATGCCATGCCTACACAAAAATACCTTCATTTCTAGAGATGCCATCTGGATATTATCAGTTACTAGAGTCAATGGGTTCCCTTCCCTGGCAAACACCTCTTTAAAAGAAACTCCATGACCATGCCATAATCTCAAGGCACCTCCAGTGATAGTCTACTAGATCTTAAGCAAAGCGCGAGTCACAAAGTAGGTTTTGCAAAGATGTTGAAAGCTACCTTCTTCCATAATTGCCCACTCAAACCTACAGGAATGAGAGGTGAAGAGCTCGCTTTCAACATTCTCTCACTGCTACTACATTTCCTTCACCCATTTGTCTGCTATCATATCTAACCCAGGCCACCAAAAATGCTTTCTTTTTTATCTATGTATTTCTTTATTGAAATCTTAGCGTGAGGGTCTTGCTTTATTTACCTTCCAACACATCAATACAGTCCAGTGTATTTCGGCCACAAAATCACAGTCTTATACATGCCAAGGGATCGACAAATTCTTTCTTAACAACCTTTTTTTGTTGAGAACATACTTGAATGACCCTGGAAGTCCATGCACAATATACTGTCTCATATAGAATTTGTTGGTACAGACTCCTTGCCTTAAATAAGAATCCTAAAGAAGGGTAGCTGTTCCTATATAAAGAGGGAAAGTCGGATGGCAGTTAATGGAGGCTCTTCCTTTTTGGAAGATTGAGTCCTCACATACCCAGATGGGTGTCGTACTTCATGATCGAGATTAGCTCCTCGAGGGGCTGGCGCTGCAGTGCCCCACAAGCCCTGCAAAAGGGCTCTTTAGCAGACATCTTCTCTTTGAGCTAATTGTGAACGTAGAGTAGAGTGTATAGTGAAGAATCAGTGACTTAAGACTATCTCAGGAGTATGGTCAAACATTTTTTTAATATGTGATCCTCTTGGCAGGGTTAAAAACAAAAGCGCGAAGAGCTGTCACTGGGGTGTAATGAGCTGTGACAGTTTCTACACGTGGGATTGTTAAAAGGTCAACATGCTTCATGCCTGTGTGTTCCAGGAGGAATCCGTGGTGTTTCTTCAGGACCAAATGAAGTGAATGAGTAATCCCTACCCTATATTAGGGAGAGTTTGTGTATTGGTGAAAAGGAAGAGCCTAGAAAATCTAAAAGACTATTGATAGGTAAACTGTACCTGGTTGTGAGATCCCTAAAAGAGATAACGAAATCCTACCTACATAAAGACCTAATAAATTGTGGAAAGGTTTTACAAATGCAATATGTATACAAGCTTCTTGTGCCAAATACACCTCCTTAAGAAGAAGCAGAAACGTTTATGTATTCAAAGCATGCAAGGAGCACAATCGACATTCCATAGGGAATCCAGGAAAACAGTTAGTTGCTACGTATCAGGCAGGTAACATAGTGAGGATAAAAACTGACATGATAGTGGACATAGATGCTGGTAAGACTGGGTGATCATATCATATCATAATTGCAAGCAGACTTGAAGCAAATCGTCACTCCATAATGAATCACTGACGGTAGTCAAATGCAGCGTGTCTGACAAATGACTTAGTGATAATACATTGACACATATAAACAGACCAGGACAGACCAACATATAAGCATAATCCATTGATAACTCAGTGTTTAATCCAGCATTGTAATTACTCCTTGCTTAATAGTGAATGTTGATTCCAGTGCTCATTGGTGTCAATCTGATGTATTTTGGCGTATGATTGGCCATGAGGAAATGTGCTGCCATCTTCGTTGTGGTGCATTTGCAGCATACATAGTTAGTGTTCAATTATTCTGGTCTCAATTAGCCTTGTTGTCATGACCACATAGTTCAATGTACAGGGGCAAGTGATCAGATATATACAGTTCTTGGCATTACAGTTGGTGTGCCCCTTTTGTTCCAGATGAATTATTCATTTAGATGGATATCCTTGGAGACTGTGGTGAATGGACAAATGGCAGACCTACCGCAGGGGTAGTGGCCCGTAACTGGTGGTAAATCCCAAAGAGTGCGCTGTAGACTTCTAGGAGGTCCTAGAGGGCTAGTTTGGATGAGAATATATTTTCAGTTACAGTTAAAATATGAATATCCCTTGAGATTCTTCTTTTTCACCAATGCACACAAACACACCCTGGTGTACGGTAGAGATTACTCATTCATTTCATTTGGCCCTGAAGAAACACCACGGATCCTTCCTGGAACACACAGGCGTGAAACACATCACCCATTTACCAATCCCATGTGTAGAAACTGTCATGGCTCATTACACCGCTGCAACGGACCCTCACTCACTCCTGCGGTTTAAAGAGAAGATCTCCACTAAAAAGGAAACTTGCGTGGGGCATTGCAGCGCTGGCCTCACAAGAAGTTGAGCCCTATGATGAAGCATGACACCCATCTGGGTGTGTGAGGGCTCAAAAAGGAAGACCCTCCCATAACTGATGTTTTTTTCTACCTACACTTCTCATCCAACTTTCCCTCATTCTATAGGAACACCTACCCTCATTTTGTTTTTATACTTTGCTTTATGGGTGGGTTCTGGACCTTCATCTTTCTTCTAGTCTCCCTTCTTTTGATTGATTTAATAACTCCTTCAACTACCACGTTGTCCGAAACATGCCAAAATGAAAGGGTATAAAGTGCTAAACTTGTGTGATGCTAAACTTGTGTCACCCATGCCCTCACAGAGGTGAGCAACTTGTTCATTCTGTCTTAAACGCTTAGTCGTTTTCGTCAATCCCACCAAAACCCTCTGCAATAACCCCTACTGTAAAGTATACCACATCCTTGTCAATATTGACTCCTACACTTTCCTTTGATTCATAGGGAAGTTTCGACAAACAATCAGTTGTTATATCTACTTTAAGTAGCACATAATCCTTGTGGAAACTATGCCCTTTAACGTCAATGTTAATTTTGCAGTACCTGCAGTAGAATTCTACCCCTCTTCAGGAGAAAAATCCCACTAGGGTTTTATTATCCATTCTCAGAACAAAATTACTTCCTTAGATTTCATTTCTAAAATATTTTATGACCTGCACACAGGCCTACCACTGCTTTTTGGTCAAAACTAAAGACCTCTTGGGGGCATTCAGAAACCTTCCCTCTCAATGCATTCTGCCCGTTGCTTACTATTAGCTCTGTGGTTAGAAAGCTAGAAAATCTGAGTTACAATTTGCTGGCATTATTTATATGACCATCTTGCTGGATAATGGGGATAGAGGAAAGGGTTTTTTCTATCACACAGCAGCATTTAAATAAAATGTGCAAGTATTTCAGAGTATATCAGAATTAGCAAAGCACAAATGAAGCACATTTTTTGTTTCTTCTGAAGTGTGTTGGGAACAAATAATTTAATATGATCACTCCATTCTACTCTGCACAAATCCATTCTACTCTACTCCATGCCACTCTGCAACACTGCCTCCGCAACACTGCACTCAGCCCTACTGCACTTTATGCCAATGTGCTCTACGCCAATGCAATCTACTCTGTACCACTCAACTCTATGCCCCTGCACTCTATGCCAATCCACTGTACGCCACTCTAATCTACTCTGCATCACTGCATTCTACACCACTTTATGCCACTCTCCTTAACGTCACAGCATTCTGCCCTGCACCGCTCCACGCCACTTCACTCTACCCTGCACCACTGCACTCTGCAACACTGCACTCTACAACACTCTACTCTAAACTACTGCACTCTACTCTGCACCACTGTAGTCTACGCCATTGCACTAGACGCTGATGCACTACAGGCCACTTTAAACCACTGCACTCTGCAACACTCTACTCTGCAACACTGCACTCTCCACCAGAGAATTCTATGCCACTCTACTTTGCACTACTACACTCTATGGCACTGCACTTTGCAGCACTTCACTCTACGCCACTGCACTCTGCGTTACTCTACTGTGCCTCACTCTACACCACTGCACTCTACGCTACGCCAGTCTATGCCATACTGCACTTCACAATACTGTATGCTACACCACTGCACTCTATGCCACTCTACTCTGCACAACTCCACTTTGCACCACTGCAGTCTGCGCCACTACACTCTACTGTGCACCACTCTAACCTACACCACTGCATTGAATGCCCCTGCATTGTAAGCTACTGCATTGTACGCTGCTGAATTCTATGCCGCTGCACTCTACGCCACTATACCGTGCAAAACAAAACTATGCTGGTGTACTCTACACCAGTCCTCTCTGTCACTTCTCTCTACTCTGTACCACTCTACTCCATTGCACTCTATGCCACTCAGCTCTATGCCAATGCACTTTATGCCTCTCTACACCACTGCACTCTATGCCACTCTACTCAACTCCACTTTGCACCACTCCACTTTGCACCACTGCACTCTGCGCCACTACACTCTACTGTGCACCACTCTAACCTAGACCACTACATTGTATGCCCCTGCATTGTAAGCTACTGCATTGTATGCTGCTGAATTCTATGCCGCTGCACTCTACGCCACTATACCATGCAACACTATGCCAGTGCACTCTACACCAGTCCTCTCTGTCACTTCTCTCTACTCTGTACCAATCTACTCTACTCCATTGTACTCTACGCCACTCAGCTCTATGCCAATGTACGCTATGCCTCTCTACACCACAGCACTCTGACACTGCTCTGCAGCACTCTATGCCACTGAACTGTACCACATGCTACTCTGCACTACTGCATTCTGTGCAAATGCAATCTACGCCACTCTACTCTGCACCACTCCATGGCACTATACTCTACTGTAAGCTACTCTATTCTGCACCACTCTAGCCACTCTACTCTGCACTGCTCTACACCACTGAACTCTATGCTACTCTAAATCACTGCACTCTACTCCACTGTACTCTATCAATCAATCAATCAATCAGGTCATTTGTAGAGCGCACTACTCACCCGTAGGGTCTCAAGGCGCTGGGAGGGGGGGGGTGCCGCTACTGCTCGAACAGCCAGGTCTTGAGCTTCTTCCTGAAGGAGAGGTGGTCTTGGGTCAGGCGCAGATTGGTCGGAAGTGAGTTCCAGGTCTTGGCGGCCAGGTAGGAGAAGGATCTTCCTCCTGTTGTCGCTCTTCGGATGCGGGGGACGGCGGCGAGGGCGTGGTTGGTTGATCTGAGGAGGCGCTTGGGAGTGTAGAAGTTGATCCGGTTGTTGAGGTAGCTCGGGCCTTGGTCGTGTAGGGCTTTGTGCGCGTGGGTGAGGAGCCGGAAGGTGATTCTCTTGTTGACCGGGAGCCAGTGCAGATCTCTCAGGTGTCCGGAGATGTGGCTGCGTCGGGGGATGTCGAGGATGAGTCTCGCCGAGGCGTTCTGGATCCGCTGGAGTCTCTTCTGGAGTTTGGCAGTGGTTCCGGCGTAGAGGGCGTTGCCGTAGTCCAGTCGGCTGGTGACGAGGGCTTGGGTGACCGTCTTCCTCGTCTCGGTGGGGATCCACCGGAAGATCTTACGTAGCATGCGCAGGATGTTGAAGCATGACGAGGAGACGGCGTTGACTTGTCTGGTCATGGAGAGGGAGGAGTCCAGGATGAAGCCCAGGTTGCGTGTGTGGTCCGTCGGTTTGGGTGCGGTGCCCAGGGCGGGGGGCCACCAGGAGTCGTCCCAGGCGGAGGGCGTGGAGCCCAGGATGAGGACCTCCGTCTTGTCTGAGTTCAGTTTCAGGCGGCTGGTCGTCATCCATTCGGCTACGTCTCTCATCCCTTCGTGCAGGTTGGCTCTGGCGGTGGCGGGGTCGTTGGTCAGGGAGAGGATCAGCTGGGTGTCGTCGGCGTAGGAGATGATGTTCAGGTTGTGTTGGCGTGCGATGGCCGCGAGGGGGCTCATGTAGACGTTGAAGAGGGTTGGGCTCAGCGAGGATCCTTGGGGTACGCCGCAGATGACTTTGGTGGCCTCTGACTTGTACGGTGGTAGGCGGACTCTTTGTGTTCTTCCGTCGAGGAAGGAGGTGATCCAGTCCAGTGCCTTCTCCTGGATTCCGATGTTGCTGAGGCGCTGTACTAGGGTGCGGTGGCAGACAGTGTCGAAAGCCGCGGAGAGGTCCAGGAGGATGAGGGCCGCTGTTTCTCCGTTGTCCATCAGAGTTCGAAGGTCGTCGGTGGCGGCGATGAGGGCGGTCTCGGTGCTGTGGTTCGCTCGGAAGCCGGACTGTGATGGGTCGAGGGATCCATTCGTCTCGAGGAAGGGGCCAGCTGTTTGTTGACGGTCTTCTCGATGACTTTGGCCGGGAACGGGAGGAGCGAGATGGGACGGTAGTTCTTGAGGTCGGTGGGGTCTGCTGTGGGTTTCTTGAGGAGAGCGCTGAGTTCGGCGTGCTTCCAGCTCTCAGGGAAGGTGGCGGAGTCGAAGGAGGTGTTGATGATGTCCCGCAGGTGGGGTGCGAGGACAGCGTCGGCTTTGTTGAAGACGTGGTGAGGGCAGGGGTCAGTCGGAGATCCGGAATGGATGGAGTTCATGGTGCGGATGGTGTCTTCGGTGCTGATCGGGGTCCAGGTGCGGAGGGTGGTGGTGGGTGGCGTCGTTGCGGTTGTGGCTTGCGTTGGTTGGTTGTTGAAGCTGTTGTGTATGTCCGTGATCTTGTTGTGGAAGTAGGACGCGAGGGAGTTGCAGAGGTCTTGCGACGGGGTGATGTCGTTGTTTCCGGCGTTGGGGTTGGAGAGCTCTTTCACGTGCTCTTTCATAGCTCTTTCTATGCCACTCTACTCTGCACCACTTCACTCTATTTAATAACACGCTAATCTACGCCACTGCATTCATTCTATGATGCTGCACTGTATGCTGAGGAATTTGCGCCACTTCACTCTGTGCCACTACGCTCTGCAACATTCTACGCTAATGCACTCTACACGTATCCACTTCACTCAGCGCCTTCCAGTGATCCCCACTACACGCGACTCCACTCTGTGCCACTTCAATACACAGCACTCTATGCCACTCCACTCTACAACACTCCACGTCACACTTCTCTACGCCACAAACGTTTAGCTCTGCTGAACAGCAGCCATGCTGGTGTACAGCATGGGTAAAATACATTGGCCATGCCAATAGCTTTTGCGTAGGCGAGACTTATTAGCTTAGCCAATGCTTATTGATTACTGCATATCTCCTTTCAGTGTCACTTAGGGCCCTAGATGCAAAGGCTACATTCCATTCCTCCTTGCTCTGTGATAACCCCACCACAGCCACTCCCTGTCACCCTGCATGTTGGCAATTTTCAGCTTGATCTGTTCAAAAACGTATTACTCATTTACTTCTTCTCTGATCTATATTCACTTTATAACTATTTTCTTTTATTTTCCGACATAAATAACTCTTGTTTACTGATATAGTGGACTTGCAGAATTGTTGATAAGCTAGATGCATGGTTACCCATGATTAAGATTTACTGTAACTCTAGTGTAAATGTATGTACGTTGAATTTCCAACATGTAAAATGTGTATTGCTTTTTTGAATGTGCACTTTTCCTTATAAAATGTAATAAAACCCTTTAAAATCTAAAGCTTCTTGGTGAATCTCCATCTTACAAACCTCCACAATCTTCCATATCATCCTCCCCATAGTTTCCATCTCAGCAAAATGTTTCACAAATTTGCAGTAATATTCACAGAGTCCTGAAATTGATTATCATTTCTTCTTGTTTTCTGGGGCAGAGATTTATGATTGGCCTCAACCAGAGACTTCTTAGGTACAACTCCGTCCCCTGACAGTGCATGTTCAAAGTCAAAGCTCCCCTGCCTTAGGACTGTCTTAACTTGCTAGCGGCCTTTGTGGTCAGTACTACGGGCCACACCAGTTAGGAAGACTCTGCCTCTTCTGTAATATTTTCTTTTACTAGCCCATTCGGAACTTATTCTATTATATATTTCCTCACATTCAACAGTACCCGCTCAGTTTTTGGTCACAGGCATAGCTTCTTTCTTTAGCTTGATCTTATGAACAAGTCCATTCAAGCTAAGAGGTCCTTCGAAAACACCTCTCGAAGTGTCTCACTATCCACTCTTTACTTCCAGATTCCCTTACAACTCTTTCCTGCTCTGTACGGTGATGATTTGACACCTCATCCCAATTTCCACTGGTCTTTGCATCCTCTAATATTTGACATTTGACTTTGACTGCTCCATTAAGCTTAATAACTGCATTCCCCCTGTAAACGCAAGATTCACCCTGCAAACGCCATGCCATATCCATACTACTCTCATCAAATGCTCTGCATTCATAATACTCTACATATACAAATCAGCCTTGATCCTGCTCCAAATTTCCAAGCCAGGGCCTCACCAACTCACCGAAATGGAACACAAGCCACACAAGACTGGCAAACTCTCCTCTTTTGCCGCAGTTTTTACAAACTGTCCCGTGTGCATAGAAAAATGTAGTTGAGCATAAAAAGTTAGGAATGCCACACTTGTAACAGGCAATACCTGCGTGCAATTTACAATTGGTGATGGGTTGCTATCATTTTAAATTGTACAATTCTTGTGGCACTCAGTCATAGCCCTTTGAATTTATGAAGCATTATTATTAACGTCAATTGAATTTGTTCCTTTAGAAAATCTGGATACAAGCATTTACATAGAAATATTTTGTGATGAGGTTAAAAGCTTTTTAAACAGATATATCTAAATAATATTAAAACATATAAAGCAAATGACCCTGTGATCTGTACCACTTAGCACAATTTGAAATTGCGCACCATAAGATACAGTTGATGCATATGACTGTATCTTAAGTTATAAGAACTACAGAACGCAGTGTCCCTGTGTGTATTTTAATGAAACTATTATTATGTTATTAAACCAGGGGACACCTGAGTGGAAATATTGCACGAATTGTGTTGGGTTCATTAGACAAGTTTACTATGCTGTGCATATATTGTGATTGTTGGTGAAGTTTTAATGAAACCTTTTCACTATACAAAAGAATACTTGATCGGCTGACTTAATTTCTTGCTTTCAGTAGCCTGGTAAGCACTGTATTCTCAAAGATGTCAGTACTGCTTTCTTATTTAGTGGGTGATTGGTCAAGTCCATAATAATTCTTATAGGAAGTTTGATAAGCCCATTTTATTGTTTTCTCAATAAGACACTGAGTACATACGGCAGTAGAATCAATACCGAACCAACTGATATCATTGGGAACAGTACAGGAGTGTGCATTACACTCCGCTTCAATCACTTTCCAGCCCTTGAAATGCACACCATTTCCCCTTATGGTAGAATGTGTCTGGGGCATCCTTGTGCCTGGAAGATCAGCTTTTCCATTTCAGCACATCAGTTCACCCCCGTTTCCACTCCTCCGGGGTGGGACAGGGGGGTCGCTCCCACCATTCTCCGTTCATGTTGAGGTCCACTGAAATCCTTCAATATGCCAAGCACACTAACTCGCGGGTCGTGCCAGAAGCGGGATATCACAGGGCATGTCCATATCATGTGGAAGAAATCTGCATCACTGTGAATGCATCAAAAGCTTGTGGGGTGGGGCAATTTACCCGTGTGCCATAGACGTCTGGAAGTAAAGTATGTGGTATGTAGGTATTTCAGCTGGATCAGCTGTAGCCTGGAGGGGATGGCTATTTCCCGGGGAGCTCCAGTCTGCTTCCTCCAGGGGCCCCACCCATCCTTTTCATTTCCTTTTTACGGGTATCGAACACCTCGGGTGTGTTCACTACTAGTGAGCAGTAAATATTGGAGATAGCCCCCTTCCCAGATGCCCAGTAAGGAGACTGGTTTCCAGAAGGCTATTCTCTGGCAGATTGGTTCCACCACATATGTGACTTGCCAGTTGTAAATATTTGTGAAATAGCATAAATGAAAGGGAGAAATGCGTTAAGAGATCTAGGAAGGAACACATGCAGCTGTGATGCCAATCCTGTCCCATGCACCAACCCCTCTAATTGAGCAGAATGGCAGAGCCACCTTTTTTTCACAGTTTGGTGTATTGAGTTAGATTTCTGTCGCAACCAACGAATCTCAGAGGCGAGCGTCTTAATTTAAAGACCACCGCTGTAATTGTTACAGGAAAATCTACCGAGGGATTCTGTTCTCTGTCACCACCAGCTGCAAATGCCAACTCTGAATTACATGAGTATTGTTGGCATCAGGTAGACTGTCGGGATTAGGGCCCACGTTTGTCTAGTTTGAGGGATTACTTTTTTCTTCATGAGCATTACCAACCGACAGAAACATTTACCTGCACATATGTAATGAGGGTCATTCCATCTTGGCATCCTTTGTTTGTCAGTTTTAGGTGTTCTTATAGAGAACAGTAGGATCCAGCAAACTGGCAGCATATTTAATAAGATGCTTTAATGGTGCTGGTTCAAAGGCACCACGTGTTAGAATCAGTAGTGGAAGGGAAGAGCTGAGTTTGTTTTGTCTTTTTTGCGAAGTCAAGGCAAGTTTTGTCATCTCATCAAAGCATAAGTGCTAGATAGAGAAGATCATAGTAGGGAATATGTTTCCTCCTCGCCTTCTCTTTCAGTCCAGTTCCAAAATGACTTTCCACCCCTGGTGTCCTGTTTAGTACAATCACAGGAGATTTCTCGAGTTTAACAATTACGTAAGTAGCACCAAGTGCTATCTTCTTTTTATCATTCGTCCCTATACTAGACGGGACGCAAAACAGTATATTAAGCTCCCCGAACCTGTAATGTCCCCGGAGACTTCATCCCCCAGTGCCAAAACCGTTTATAATAGGGAACCAAGCACAGCCTAAATGGGCCCCAGGTACCCCATCCCCAGAGGCCATATACTCCTGCAGGAAGGGAAGACATGGCTCATCAACACACAGATCACAAGGAACTTAACAGCACAATTTACAAGTCCTTCAAACATTTTGGTGCTACACACATCTATGGCAGTTTCTCCTCTTTAGCGCAAGTGGCATTACACCCTGTATGTTCACATACAGTCTCTCGCCTGACAATGTTTGCATAGCCATCAATGACTTCACTTTGTCTACTGTCCACTTCAACATTTCACCTGGGTGAATGGAAAGGTTTGATATGATACGATATGATATGATAAATGGGACTTGTAGAGCGCACGTTCACCTACGGTTTCTTGGCGCTGGAGTGGGAGGGCAGTGCGGTACCTAACAGGCGAACTAGTTGTGAGCTAACGAGAAGAGCCAGGTTTTAAGTGATTTCCTGAAGTGAACGTAGGAAGAGAGAAAGCAGAGTGGAGGGGGGAGGGAGTTCCAAAGGAGAGGAGCCTGGGTGAAAAATCGCAGGCCTCCATGTTTCTTACGCCTGAAGGAACAAAGGGTGAGAAGATTGTGGTTGGAGGAGCGAAGAGCACGTTGGGGAACATATCGATGTAAAAGGGAGGAGATGAAGGAGGGCCCCTGAGAGGAAAGGGCTCTGTGAATTAGGCAGCCAAGTTTGAAAAGGCTGCGCTGGGCAACTGGGAGCCAATGAAGGTTCCTGAGGAGAGGCTTGGTGTGGGTGGATCTTGGCAGACCGTAGATCAACCTGGCTGCCTGATTCTGGATAAGTTGGAGGCGTTGTGTTTGATATGCTGGTATGCCCACATATAGGGAGTTCGCATAGTCGATGCGAGACATGACTAGCCCCAGGGTGACCTGCACAAGAGCTTCTCGGGAGAGAAGTCTGCTGATTTTGCGGATGCGGCGCAGATGGTAGAAGCAGACTGATACAACTGAGTTAATTTGTGCCCCCATGGAGAGATCCTTGCAGATGGTAATGCCAAGGCTCTTGACAGAGTCAACGGGGGATGGGGGGGGCCAAGTGAAAGTGGCTAGAAAGAAGAATTCCAGGGGTTACCATGGGGACCAGTGAGAACTAACTCAGTCTTGTCGGGGTTGAGTTTGAGCTGATTTAGGTTCATCCAGGAGCTAATGAAGTTCATGACCGAGTGGACATTTTGGATGGAAGATGGGGAGGGGTCGATGTTAAAGATAAGCTGGAGGTCGTCAGCATAGTTAAAGATGGTGACACATTTTTGTTGAAGCTCCATGATAAGGGGACGAATGTAAAGATTGAAAAGGAGTGGTGAGAGCGAGGAGCCCTGCGGGACTCCACAAGTTAGATGCTTTCCCACTGAGGAGAAGGGTGGGAGGGAGACTGCCTGAACACGATCTTGGAGAAAGGAGGTAATCCATCTCAGTGGTAGCCCCCGGATGCCGGCGTGCTCGACTCGTTCGAGTAAGATGGTATGGTCAACGGTTTCGAACGCCGCCGACAGATCCAGGAGCACCAGAGCCTGAGAGATGTTCTGGTCCACCCCCTTTCTTAGCTCCTCATGGACGGCCAGGGCGATTGATTCTGTGGAGTGCTGAGGCCTGAAGCCAGCTTGGTGGGGGTCAAGGAAGTGGGTAGATTCAATGAAGGTGCTCAGACAGTTAACCACAAAGGCTTCCAGGACTTTACCCAAATAGGGGAGGAGGGAAATAGGGCGGAAATTAGAAGGAGTGCCGGGGTCTGCTCCAGGTCTTTTAAGGATGGGTGAGACCACAGCTGTTTTAAAGGAGAGGGGGACCACCCCTGATGAGAGGGAGTTATTTAAAAGAGAGAGAGGGGGCGTGGGAATATTGAGGTAAATCTCACGACTGATGTGGGGGAGCCAGACTTAATTTTCCCGAGAAGAGAAAAGAAAGTTTCTTCAGTGAGCGTAGGGAACGTGAGATAATGGACGGGGTTGGAGGGGGGGGGCTAGGCAACTGGGGGATGCGATATGGTAGCAACAGTGGGGATACTGGTTTTGATTGTTATGATTTTTTCAATAAAATAGCTGTTGAGGGAGTCGCAGAGGGATTGCGATTGGGGGGGGGGGTTTAACAGTGACACAGTCAGGTTTTACCAGCTCATCCACGATGGAAAAGATGGTTTTCGATTTACAGCTGGAGCTGAGTATTTTCGCAGAGAAGTATGTGGATTTAGCCACAACGATGGCTACTTTATAGTCCTGTAGGGCTGCTAAGAATGAAGTTTTTTGAGGGGGCAGTAGTGAAGCCTCCACTTGCATTCCAATTGGCACAGAGCGAGCTTCCTGTCCCTAAGGTCTTTAGTGAACCAAAGTTGGGCGTCATGGGGTCTCTTTATTTTAAGGGCCTTCAAGGGGGCAAAGTTGTCTCTCGCCTGAGTCAGCCAGAGGCGAGGGCTTCCGCCTGGGCATGCGATGAGCATTGGGGATCCGTGAGGTCGGGAAAAGCGGGGAGGGTGGAGGTGAGGCTTGTGCAGAGGGAGGGGATGTCTACATGCTTCCAATTTCTGACCATAGTGGGGGTAGCAGTATGTGTTACGGTGGTGATCGGCAGGCTGATGGAGAGGGAAACAAAGTAGTGATCGGACCAGGCACAGGGGGATACTCGGAGGTCAAGAATGTCCAGATTTAGACTCCAGACCTGGTCCAAAATATGCCCTTTAATGTGGGTGGCCACTTTGATCTGTTCTGAAAAGTTAAGCCCAGTGAGTAAGTCCGTGAATTGTTTGGAGCAGGGGTACTCAAGTGGGTCATGTGACCAGTAGTTGAAATCTCCTATAATGAGGAGCTTGGCGTGGTTGACCACCAGCTCTGCAGCCAGATTACTGAAGAACTGGATAAAGTTTGAGGAGGGGTTGGGTGGCCGGTAGCAGAGAACGCTTGCCAGCGGAAAATGTTTAGAGTGCAATGTGACTGCTAAGATGTCAGCCAAAGGGGTAATAGGAATTGTTAGGGAAGTGAAGATGTGTGGGTGGGCAATGATGGCGGCAACTCCCCCCCCCCACCCCCCCCACCCCCGATCTTCCCATCTGGCTGGTTAGCCTGGAGAATATAGTAATCTACAGGGAGAGCAGCCTGGATGTCTGCCGTGGACTCAGACGAGAGCCATGTTTCAGAGAGAAGCAGGATGTCAGGTCTGATGGTGTCGAGCAGGTGAAAGATCTCTACCTGGTGCCTGGCTAACGAGCGGGTGTTTAGGTACCAGATGGAAAGTTTGGTGGGAATTGGTTTGGGGTGAGTGATGGGGGAAGGGGTCTGGAGGGCACTGGAAAGTGCCAGGGGGGTGGACAGGGAAGGATCGGTCAGGGATGCGGGCAGAACCTCAGGGGGTAGGGAGTAAATCCCGGTGCTGCGTAGCCTGTTGCGGAGTTCAGTGCTAATGGGCCAATTACCATGGCAGGATCTGAGCTCTGCTGGGGGGTAGGTGAGGGCAAATTGGGCAGGGGGTATGGCCCCAGGCCCCGGCCGGCCGTGGACGGGCGCAGACGGGCTTGCCTTCGGTGCGCCCGCTGCGCGACTTGTAGACCATCTGTCTATATAGTGAGTGGGCGGGTAAGAGGGAAGTGTGATTGGCGTGACTGAAAGGCGGATGGTCCCGGAAGTAGTAAATCACTTCCGGGGCCCGAAATCTCGTCCCGCGTCCCTCCACAACAATCCAAAAACTTGGCGGTGGACCGGGGACCGTGGAGCTGGTAGGTACAGTGCAAAGTGCAAGTTACAATTTTGTGCAGAACAATTTTAAAAACAGAAGCGATTTTCGCGAGGTAATCTAATTAAAAAATGGCAGTGCAAGTTCAGCGTAAGAGGGAGCCCTTCTTTGGCGCTCCTCAAAACAATGTTAAAATACCTTCGTCTGTGCGTCCAATACGCAGCTTGCTGGGCTCCTGTTTTATAGGGACTGAGGCTGGGGCTGGCCCAGTGGGCGTGACTGAAAGGCGGATGGGCCCGGAAGTAGTAAATCACTTCCGGGGCCTGAAATCTCGTCCCGCGTCCCTCCACAACAATCCAAAAACTTGGCCATTGGAGTTTGCCGTATCAGCAGCAGCATTCCCAGCTCTTCAAACCAAGACTATAATTGGGGTTTTCTGGGCCTACTACCGAGTCTCAGAAGACCATGCTCCGGCAGTAGCAACCTGGTTTTACCAGTAATTTCCAACAACAGATCAGTGAGACGCTGCCAGAGGGTACCCAACTCAAGACGTCCACAGAACATGTATAATGTCGGCATTTATGTCTCCTGCCCTTGGACAAACGTCCCCTACATTTGGATATATCTTATGCAACCTATGCAGTGTCAGATACTCTCTTATGTAGACATTTATATTGAATTCGCTTAATTTCTATAGACATTTGCAGGTTTTTCAAGGATCATTACCGTTTCTCTATCCATAAATTGCCTCTTCAAGTCGAGTTTGCACCTATCTTTTACCCTGCTGGGTCTATTTTAGTTTGTTTAGTAAAACTCCCGCCCGGCTGACACTGTAGCTTTAGTTGCTATTCATTTCAGTTCCACCACAGCAGAAGGGTCACCGCACAGGCCACCTCGACCTTGTACGTATTAAAAAATAAATTCAACAGTCTCATCGTGCCAAAAATAGTCGAGATTCGAGTTGTACCGAAACATTATAGCACAGCACTACCAGCACAAGTAGCTGGCCACTACACTGAATATACGCAGGTTCGTCCACCACACTGTCCACACACCAACAAGCCACCCACTGCAGCTTGTAGCCATAGTTGTGAAAATCAGGCGCATTGAGACACCACCCCCTCTAATGCATATTCTAAGTGTAATTTATGGAGTACAATTTTTTTCTACCACCTCTCTATATTAATTCCGAGACTAAAGCATTTAGTTTAGTATTTTGATAATTCCTTTTTAGAGGGCAGTATAGGTACATTTGCAAAAAAAAGTATTAACGTCTAGATAGAAGTATCATCTTAGCAAGGACAACTTTGTCTATTTTGGACAATGGGAATTTTCCCCCAAAATTGGAAGCCCTTATATTCATAATAGTTTTCCTTTAATTACCCTCCAGAGTATCGTCATCGTTATGGAAGACCTGCACACTAAGCTATTTAAAAGTATTCTCTGCCCACTGTATTGGTGAAGCAAAAAGCCAGGACATATCTGCCCTTACAGCTTCCTGGTGAATTTGTTCCACCACAACTACAAAAAGCAAGGGTTATTGTGGAGTGCCCTGTCAAGTGCCCCTGTGTGCCTCCCATTCCTCGGAGATCATTCCCCAGATATCATTCTACCATCTTCCCTTGTGAATTGGTTCCAAAGCAAGTGCAAAATCAAGAGTTATAGTGGACTCCCCTGTCAAGTGCCCTTGTGTGCCTCTCATTGCGCAGAAATAATTCTACCATTGCGGAAACAGGCCGTCAGAGTAACTGCCCCTATACCAACACTTCAGGGCCATACTCTTAAGGACCTGCTTCAAGTATGTCCACCAAAGAGTGTCAAAAGCTTTTTTCATATTAATGGAAGCTACTTCTGCATGTGAACCCCTTACCTGTTGATGATTTAGTAAACTGTACAGTTTTCTTACATTCTGAGATGTACTTCTTCTTGGCACAAATCCAGACTGATCCAAACAGATTAACTCTGGGAGTACCTCGAGGAGTCTCATCGCTGACACTTTGGCCTACTTTTTAAAGTCCAATTTCATCATGGACAGGGGATAATACGAACCTATCTCCAATAGGCCCTTAAGTGGTTTCAGAAGGATAATGATTAACATTTATTTAGCCGTTGGAGACGATGAACCCCTCGACCTAGTGAGCAGATCCTTCTTTAATAAATGAGGCAATAGTGCATTTTTATATACAACTTAAAACTCAGCCCATTGCTTCCTGGTGTTTTACCTCTAGCCAATTCCCACTACCCTATTTAAGTCCCTCCACTGTCAGGGTAGAGTCAAGCCGCTTTCTCTGTTCGTCTGACAATTTAAGCAAGTCATATAAACATAGTTCATTCTTCTGTGATAAGATTGGTTTCCGCGTACAGTTTCTTTCAAAACGTCTAAACGTCTAAACGTCTAAAAAGCCATATTAATTTTCAGTTGCGTGTGAATTAATTCATATCAACTTCCTATCCTTCCTTTTGGCAGTGATCCCATTAAAAGGATGTTCACCCTTCTTTAGCCACGCTAGGGGACGGCCTGCTTTGTCCCATTCTGTTTTTTGAGAAAGGCTTTATAATGATGCTTACCCTGTTATCCTCTAATTTCCAATACGAATAATAATGGATGACTAGTGGTGTTATTGTCTCTATTTCCAGTTGTCTTAATTTCCCTTCCAGCTTCGAACTATATCTTTCTTATGCCTTTTAACTCCCTACCCCATTCATATACAAGTACCCCTCACTGTAATTTTAAAGGCTTCCGAAACCACGAGGGGATCATCAACTGAATCTTTATTCTCCTCAAAGACAATGACAATAGGCCTCTCTAAGTGACTGTTAATATGGAATGCCTAATAAGGCCGCAGGTTGCGTGTGCATGTTGGAATAGCAGGAATGTGCCTACCCTCTGTATCAACTTGAGTGATGTGAGACTTGTGTTCAGCTTTAATATTTGCATCCTGTGCCTTTATATTACTAATACAATGATGTAGTCTACCATATATCAAATGTACGTGGGAGTAATATGAATATTTTCTAACCCCAGGATGAACGCCGCCCCAAACATTAAACAACCTCCTGTTCAGCAACCAGTCATGAAGTTTATGTGACTCTTGTATTGCAGCAGCCCCCTGAAAAGACAACTGAGTAATTAAAACATGCAATCCATATGCACTAGTTGCATCACTACTGTACCCAGGAACTCAGTCTAAGAGGAGGATCATTTTTTCACATAACTGAATAGTTTACCATCAAGCCTAAATATGAGTTTTAAATGTGTACATGTATCATGATTAATATACTAATCTTCCTCAAAGGGTACCCTAGGACTGATCCATTGTATTGTATGCCTAACAAAAGTGGAATAAGTTGTGTGATATAATGAATCCCAGCATTTTATCAGTTTCTCGCCTATTGTAAACCCATGTGTCTCTTGCTAGAACATAAAAAATTAGCCTCTACTTTGTATGTGATTGCCCATTACTTTGTCATTCCATGTCAGTAAATTATATGCATGCTGTTAAACCAATAAAAAACAAGTTCCAGAAAACAAAATGCCCCACCCAATGGTACAGCGATCAGTCCTAGTAACATGACTCCCAACTTTAAAAAACAAGCATTTGCAATGCAACAGGTCTCGCATTTACGCGAGTTTGAGGTATCGGCATTGTAAATGACAATGCCTTTTATTTATGTTTTGGTTTTTGAAGCATAAATAAAACGCATTGTCATTTACAATGGCAATAGCTCAAACTTGCGTAAATGCGAGACCTATTGCATTGCAAATGCTTGTTATATACTTTTTAATATGGGATTATTTGGTATGCTAAAGCTGAAGGTATGAGCAGATCATATAGCCAGCACAAAATATGATGAGACTGCGCTGAATGGGGATTGAATTGACATGTACATAAGTCTGGTAAGTATTGCACATAAAAAAGAAACGCGCCTTTCAGCTAAATGAAAACGTTGAAACCGATTTACCGACACTACCGATATGTTAAGCTACAAAAAACAAGTGTTTTCCAAAATGCCCCAAAATGTAATTGTCATTTAAAAAGCGTACAGACGTATAGCACTATGATTGTTTTGTGAACTGAATACACAGCGAGATGTTTGAGAGAGTCAAAACATGCTATTTAGACACAAGAGAGGCATGGGTCAGTCGTCTTTATCGTTATCAAAAGGAAAACGTCCCGTTTATTCACTGTCTTGTGAAAGCCTGGTGCATTCTCAAACAATAGGATATCTCTTACAGGCAGGTTCTTATGCCACAGAAGTGTGACAAGCTGATACAGTAAAAATAAAGGGGGGTTTAAAACAAAAAAGCAATTGGGATTGGGGTGACAACCCTGTGCAGACACCTCGTTGTGGTCTGCAGCCAGGACAGGTGACAGGGGCTTTTAAGCACTGTGAAAAGGATCAGGCAGGAACACAAAAGGACAAAAGCCAGGATCCACCTTGTGAGTGATGACGCGCTGCTGTTCTGATTCTGATTGGTGGGTTCTGCCACAGCCTTGAAGGTCTGGGACGGGCTGGGCTCAGATCTTGTTTAGTTCTCATCAGAGCAGTTTTATTTAACGCGAAACCGACCAGAGGGAGCGCTTTACACGAGCACCAGTTACATAACACAGGGACGCATTCATATTGTGAACAAGGGAAGGTGAAGCAATTTGCCTGGAATCACATGCTGCTGAGCCGTTCCCGGACCTCGAGTCGAATTGCTTAGTTCCAAAGTCAGCAGCTCTGTAATGACCCATCCTATCCCAGCCAATAACATTGAGGGCGTCTAGGCACTGAATCTGAGTACAGGAAGTGCTCAACACAGCAAGAGAAAACAAACCCGAGGGAGCACTTTACACAAGCACCAGTTACATAACACTGGGACTCATTCATATTGTGAACAAGGGAAGGTGAAGCGATTTGCCTGGAATCACAGGGTGCTGAGCTGGCACCGGGACTCGATTCTGATTGCCTAGTTCCAAAGTCAGCAGCTCTGTAATGACCCATCCCCCAGACAATAACATCGAGGGCGTCTAGGCACTGAGTCTCAGCACAGGCAGCGCTCACCACAGCAAGAGAAAACAAGTTTCAGCGAAATAAAACCAGCTAAGGGATGAAAGCACACTGACTTTGACATCTGCGGCAATTCCCCGCCTTTGTCAGAAGAATGGGTTAAATTACATTACAAACAAGCTCTCGGCATTGCACAAAGGCAGCCGCTTGTTTATAATTGCATCGCGCTTTCACTTTAAGTGAGAGCGCAGTGCAAAAATAAACACAGGGCTGCCTTTGCCAAAGCCGAATTAGAACAAAAAAGTGCATAGCGGCTAATTAGGAGACACTGTCTCCCACTGCCAGTAAAAGATGCAATCCTGGTGGGTGGGGCCAAAAGCGGACAGGGTGGTAACCAGGAGGGACTAAAAACCCTCCTGGACAATCATAACACCCAGTTTTGCATAATTGGTGACGCAAAATGACGGCCACCAATGCAAAACAGTGGCGGAGCGGAAAGCGAGCTTCTGGAATCGTATCGATTCCAAGAAGCACTCGCAAGGCGAGAGCAGCGCATGCGCGCTGCTAACGCCAGGCGAGACCTAAAAATGTGTTTATTAAGTTTTTAGTGTACAATGAAAAAGCATTACAGCCGTAATAGATAACATTACGTGCTCATCTATAGAAAAGCACGCAGCATATACAAGATGTACTCACTAAACAATTTACTTGATGGCACTAACATGCCCACGGCAATAATGATATGATTAAACACAAGTACATTAATTGAAAGCAAAAGAACAAAACAAATACGCTCTTGAGTCTTCCACTTCAGAATGAAGGATAATGCACATGCAAGAAGGGGTGGGCTGAGGAGAATAGGGAAGGGGGCACATGCAGAAGTTGAAGCAAGGAATGCCAAATGAGCTACCACCAAGGACGGCAGTATCTAAACAACACACAAGAAAACAGGAAAAAAACTCGCAAGATACAAAAAGGGGGCAGGTCAGAACCACCCTGAACCCCTAGGCCTGCTCAGGGGGTACCACAAGGACCCCCAAGGCCAAAAAAGCATAAACAAAAAAAACGGCAAAGATTCGCGCACCCAGCGCGAATTTCGGCCGAAATTTTTAAAAACCGAAGCGCGGGCTCCCATGTTGGAAAGTGGGTTATTGGTAGGGGCAAATGTAGGTCTGCCACTGGCAATAAGGCCACTAACACATGATTGGACTCAGCATAGGTCTTAGAAAATTATTCCTTTGCTCAACCCTTGGTAAAGTGGCTGCGAGCAGACAGGCTTAACCTCAAAGACAGGTATGAAAAGCATTCAAAAACACAATTTCAGTAAATAATTAAGACACAACACAAAATAAAAATCCAACACCAATTTATAAATATAGGTTAAATTTTTTTTTCTTTTAAATGACACCAAAACGAAAATAATACATTGTAGGGAACCAGACATATGCATTTTTAAAGATTAGTCACTTTCTAGTGCTTAGAAACCAACAGTGCCCCTTAAGTCATTTCGTTTTCTCTGTCAGGGACACACCTTTATAAATTGTTCTGAAGAATTCTCACCACTGTAGTGGGCCGCCTTCTTCAGCAAGCGGGGTCCAGTTAGAACACCTTGCTGGCGTTCTGCTTGCGGGTCCCAAAGTATCCAACACACAATCGAAGGTTCTGGAATCTCCAAGAGGGTCCTTGAAAGTGTGAAACTTCAATTCCGCAATCCACTTGAACAAAACCCTTACAAATCCACTGGTAGTGGCTTTGAATTCTTTGTGGGGCTGTCCAGGTGAGCTCTGTTAACCTGTAGCTTGCAGGGAGTTTCCACTCTTGAGTCTTTTGGCAGCAAGGTAATCCACAGGGCTGTAGTTTCAGATGGTGCAGTCTTCATAGGTCAGGCCTTCGAGTTCCATGCACACAGCAAAATCTTCAGCAGGGCACTTCTTGCTTCATTCAGTTTCAAGCAGCAGATCTGGAGGGCTCTGCCCCTCTCAGATACTTATTCAAAATTCTCTGGGTCAAGCACCAGGTCACTGCTGACCAATGAGAGCAGAGCAGCCCCTCATAGTTATGACCACATCCTGTGGAGTGTGGCATTCGTTTGTCCCAGAGTGCATCATTCTTCCAAATCCATAATGGCTGATTTTCCAGCAAGGAGGTAAGAACTGGCTAAATACACCCCCTACCATCTCCACATACCTTTCTTAAGCCTAGCCCTGACTCTGGGTCACGACTGTCATAGTGGACTGAAACCCTTGCCTTTGAAGAGCGTAACTTACGACGCCACCTCCTGGCCTGGCATTCCTATAGAACAGCACACTGCCCTCCCAGCAACCTGGCTAATCCACTTAACTCTGACCAATCAGGGCAGACCACTGAAAGGCTGAATTTGGGCTTACAAACAAGAAAGTCTCATAACTTATTGTATGTACACTTTAGGAGAAATTTAACAATAGAATATTGTTGGATTTACTACCACCATTCTGGGAAGTCTTCGAAGGGTCCGGCTAGTCCTCTCCTATAAATATTTCTGAATCAATCACTTCCTACCATGTTAACCTATGGGCCATGGGGTTTGCAATAGGGAAAATGACCTGGACCACTTTTCAAGAACCAGCGCTTATGAAACCATATTTAATAAGTATTTCCTAATTTCTACAGGACCTCCACCCCCTGTGCAACTAGGGAAGACTTCAGGGGTTCTGAATCTGCAGAAATATTGCAGATCATCCTTACCCAATCCTTCTAGCATCAAAGTCGAATTTGAGCAGCTCTTTAATACAATGTGGGGAGTGAAATGTAAAATCGCTCCTTATAGATAACTGACCCCCCACCCCTGGGATACCTAGGGGTGACCCTGGGGGTCCCTAATATGCAAAAACATGGTAGGTTTATCATTTTTAAGGGCCCCTACCCCCAAAGTCGAGTTTGGTCACAATTTAGGGTTTAAAAGCTGTCCTGGCCAACAGGGATGCTTTTAAACTGACCTCAGGCTTCAGCACTGCACACATGCTAGTGCAGAAAATCTGCTGGCCTCTAAACTGCCATGCCCCAGGATACTGGAGACTTCTAGGTAGTTTCAATCCCATGCCCTATTACATACTAGGGGCTTATGGGGTAGGTCATGCCAATTACAGGGGTACCCCACCATACCATAGTGTACCCTAGTGTATGTTGGCTGTCTTAACTGTATTCTAATGTGTTCCTTTTAGCTTGGCACTGGCCCTGGGCCTGGTTAAACAGAGCCCAGGGTCAGTTACCACCAGTTCCAGTCAGCAAAAAGTTGGGGGGTGCCCAGGGCACAGGATGACTTTGCAACATAGCCCCCCCCCAAACGAAAGGTGATGGGTTACTAACCTACACCCTGGGAGTCCTCATCGGCTAAGTGGAAAAACCTGGAAAGTCCATCTGCATTGGCATGGGCAACCCCAGGTCTGAGTTCCACTGTAAAGTCCATTCCCTGTAGGGAAATAAACCACCTTAACAGCTTGGGATTCTCCCCTCTCATCTGCATGAGCCACCTGAGAGGCCTGTGGTCAGTTTGAACACGAAAGTGAGTCCCAAACAAGTATGGTCTCAACTTTTTCAGTGACCACACCACAGCAAAAGCCTCTCTCTCAATGGCACTCCACCTCTGCTCTCTGGGAAGAAGCCTCCTGCTAATAAAGGCAAATGGCTGGTCAAGGCTCCCTTCATTCAGCTGTGACAAAACTGCACCAATCCCTTGCTCTGAAGCATCAGTCTGAACTACAAATTCTTTTGTGTAGTCAGGGGCCAGTAACACTTGTGCTGAACACATAGCAGCTCTCAGAGTGTCAAAAACCTTCTGACACTCTGGGGTCCAAATCACCTTTTTGGGCCTCTTTTTAGAAGTCAGTTCTGTTAGGGGCCCCACAATGGTCCCATAATTTCGAACAAACCTTCTATAGTACCCTGTCAGTCCAAGGAATGCCCTGACCTGAGTCTGGGTAACAGGAGCTGTCCAATTCAAAATAGTTTGGATTTTAGCTTGGATAGGCTGTACATGGCCCCCACCTACCAGGTGGCCCAGGTACACCACAGAACTCTGCCCTATTTGGCACTTGCTTTCCTTAATAGTCAGGCCTGCCTGCTGCATGGCCTGAAGCACTTCCTTTAGGTGGTTTAAGTGATCCCCCAGGTAGAACTGTATACAGCTATATCATCCAGGTAAGCTGCACTGAACTGTTCCAACCCAGACAAGACCCTGTTCACCAACCTTTGGAAGGTGGCAGGTGCATTCTTTAATCCAAAGGGCATTACCTTGAACTGATAATGTCCCTCTGGTGTGCAGAATGCTGACCTCTCTTTTGCTCCATCAGTGAGGGCAATCTGCCAGTAACCTGAAGTCAAATCAAACGTATTCGGGTACTTAGCAGTCCCTAACCTATCAATAAGCTCATCAGCTCTAGGTATAAGGTGAGCGTCAGTCTTTGTGACTGCATTCAATCCTCTGTAGTCCACACAGAACCTTAACTCCTTGGGTCCCCCCTGAGGATTAGGTTTAGGTACCAGTACCACTGGACCGGCCCATGGACTCTCAGTCGGTTCAATTACCCCCAGCTCCAGCATCTTAGCAACCTCTGCTTTAATGCTGGCTCTGACGCGGTCAGACGACCTGTACAGTTTATTTTTGATGACAGGTCGGCTGTCACCAGTGTCAATGTGGTGCACACACCACTCGGTGATGCCTGGGGTCAAAGAGAACAGGCCAGCAAACTGCTCCAGCACCTGCTTACAGTCTCTGTGCTGCTGGTCTGTCAATTTGGGAGAGAGCACAACTCCCTCCACTGACCCATCTTGCATATTAGTGGAAAGGAGGTCGGGCACAGGCACAGTGTCCTCCTCCACACCCTCATCAGTGACCAGTAACATGGTCATGTCTGCCCTGTCATGGTGGGGTTTCAATCTATTCACATGCAGGACCCTATGAGGGTTCCTGGGGGTGCCAAGGTCAACCAAATAGGTAACCTCACCCTTCTTTTCTAAGATTGGATAGGGCCCACCCCACTTGTCATGGAGAGCCCTGGGAGCCACAGGCTCCAACACCCACACCAACTGTCCTGGAGTATACTCAGGCATAGTAGCCTTTTGATCATACCAGTGCTTCATGAGCTCCTGGCTGGCCTCCAGTTTCCTGTTTGCCTTGTACATGTACTCCGCCATTCTAGATCTCAGGACTAGCACGTAATCAAGCACATTGTCCTTAGCTTCTTTAAGAGGCTTCTCTAAAGACTCTCATAGCAGGCTCAATGGCCCCCTCACAGGGTGTCCAAACACCAACTCAAAAGGACTGAAACTGACCCCTTTCTGTGGCACCTTCTGTAGGCAAACAGTAAGCATGGGAGAAGAACATCCCATCTCCTCCTGAGTTTCTCTGACAACCCGTTTATCATGCCCTTCAGGGTTTTGTTGAATCTCTCAAGAAGACCATTTCCTTGTGGGTGATAGGGGGTGGTGAACTTGTAGTTGACGCCACACTCATCCCACATAGCAGTCAGATAGCTGGACAGGAAGTTCGTGCCCCTATCTGACACCTCCTCTTTTGGAAAACCCACTCTGGTGAACACACCCAGCAGTGCTCTAGCCATTGCAGGTGCATCAATGGTTCTAAGAGGTATGGCTTCAGGGTATTTAGTAGCATGGTCAACTACCACTAAGATATACCTATTCCCTGATGCAGTAGGTGGGTCCAGGGGACCAACAATGTCCATCCCCACCCTTTCAAAAGGAACCCCAACCACTGGCAGTGGTATTAGGGGAGCCTTTGTCTTGCCCCCTGCCTTGCCACTGGCCTGACAGGTGACACAGGAGCTGCAAAACTCCTTTACCTTTTCAGACATGTTGGGCCAGTAGAAATGGTTCACCAACCGGTTCCATGTCGTTGTCCGTCCCAAATGTCCTGCCAAGGGGATATCATGACCCAAAGTCAGGATGAACTCTCTGTACTTCTGGGGCACTACCAATCTCCTGGTGGCCCCAGCCTTGAGGTTTCTGGCCTCAGTATAAAGCAGTCCATCTTCCCAGTAGAGTTTGTGAAACCCACTGTCATCACCCTCCTCTTGCTTAGAAGCAATCCGCCTCAAGCTCTCAAGGGTGGGACAGTCACACTGTCCCTGACTGAACTCCTCTCTGGAGGGTCCACCTGCTCCTGTCAGTTCTGCCAAATCTGACAGCTCTGGCAGGGATGGAGTCCCTCCCTCAGAGGCCAGATCCTCCCCATCAGGGTTAGATTCTTCCTGCACCTCTGGAGTTCCCTGGGCTGGCTCACCAGACCCAGTGCCCTTGTCCTAGGATGCTTGGCCCTTTGTTCCAGGGTCCAAGTGTCCTGCCCCTCCCTTCTGGCTAGTCTGTGACCTAGTCACAGCACATACCCACTCAGGGAGCTCCAATATTTCCATATGGAGTCCTTTCGCCACCTCTGACCACGCAGAGGCTTCAAGATCATTGCCCAGTAAACACTGGACTGGGAGCACCTTTGACACAGCTTCCTTCATACGTTAAATAGCCCCTGGGAGGGCCAAATCCCGGGGGCAATACTTATGTAAAGGGGGGCCCAGAGGGGCCCCCAGCCCCGGGGACCACCACCCCCGGGGCTACTTTAAGTGAGTTGCGGGGGGCTCTCAGGCCCCCCCAGCCCCGGGGAGCGCCCCCCCACCCCCCGGGGCTTTCAGAAAACAATGGCGGGGCCTCATGGCCCCCCGCAGCTCCGGGGACCGCCCCCCGGGGCTCGATTTAATTGTGATTGCGGGGGGGGGAGGCACACTGCCCCCCCCACGCAGCCCCGGGGACCACCACCCCACAGGGCTTTTAAAAAATAAATTTACCCTGTGTGGAGGTGCTCAAGCCTCCCCACACGCCCCGGGTACCGCCACCACCCTGGGGCTCTAAATATTTAGATTGGGGGTCCGTGAAGGACCCCCCAGCCCCGGGGACCACCAACCCCCGGGGCTTTGAAAATGTGAGATGGGGGGCCACGCAGCCCCCTCCTGGAGCCATTGATGGCCCTGGGGACCACCACCCCCCAGGTCCGGCTCCTGCAGTGTCCCGGGTTGCCCATCCCCGGAACACGCAGCCCCCTCCAAAAATTAACAAAAAAAGGCCATGCCGCGGGGGATGGGGTTTCCGGGGCCGATTAAGACCTCTGGAGGGTGGCCACACAGCCCCCTTCCCAATTTTTGATAAAAAAAAACCATTTGAGGACAGGCCCTGGGCGATGGTGTCCCCAGGACCAAAATATTAGGAAAAGAAGGCGGGCCACAGAGCCCCCCTTCTTAAAACAAAAAGAAAAAGAAAAAGACCGTCATCGCGCTGGAGTCCACGCCCCCTTCTTGCAGCACTCTGCGTTTGAGGAGGAACGAATTCCCCTTGAATACTGGGGGTCCCTGGGGGCCAACTAGCCCACCAGGAACCTCCAGTATGCGCCAGGGGGCTGCGTTGCAGAGAGGTGTTCTGAGGCCACACCCCTTTTTACACCTCTCTGCAATGCAGCTCTGTGACGCTTACTGGTGGTAGCTGGTGGGCTAGTTGCACCCCAGGGACCCTCAGTATTCAAGGGGAGTTAATCCTCCAACTTAAAACGTGCCACTGGGCGCGTGTGCACAGTGGTGAAGGGAGGGGGTGGGGCCTGAGTTCACACATGTGCAAACACACCGTGTGGCGTGGTATAAGTTGGGGAATTAATTCCTTGTCAATCCTGAGGGTCCCTGGGGGCCAACTAGCCCACCAGGTACCTCCAGTAGGCGCCACGGAGCTGCGATGCAGAGTGTTGTAAAAAGGGGCGTGGCCTCTGAACACCTCTCTGCAACGTAGCCCCTGGCGCATACTGGAGGTACCTGGTGGGCTAGTTGGCCCCCAGGGACACACAGGATTGAGGAGGAGTTAATTCTCTAACTTAAAACGCGCCACAGGGTGTGTTTGCAGACATGTCACCTCAGGCCACGCCCCCTTATATCACCACTGTGCAAATGCGCCCCATGGCGAGTTTTAAGTTGGGGAGTTCATTCTCTTTCAATACTGAGGGTTCCTTAGGCCAAGTAGCCCAGCAGGTATCTCCAGCATGCGCCAGGGAGCTGCGTTGCAGACAGGTGTTCAGAGGCCATGCTCCTTTTTACACCTCTTTGGAACGCAGCTCTGTGGTGCTTATTGGAGGTACCTAGTGGGCTAGTTTGACCCTAGGGACCCTCAGGATTCAAGGGGACTTAATCTCCCAACTTAGAACGGCCACAGGGCGTGTTTACACAGTGGTGAAGGGAGGGGACGGGGCCTGAGGTGACGTGTGCAAACACTCCCTGTGGCGCTTTTTAAGTTGGGAAAAAAATTCCCCTTCAATCCTGAGGGATCCAGGTGCTTCCAGTAAGCGCCACTGCGCTGCGTTGCAGAGAGAATGTCATTTGAGATTTCATCAGTGATGTCACTGGCCATGTCATGAATGATGTAATATGTGACATCCTCAGCAGTGGATTGCGGGCGCCCGAGTTATAGTTAGTACAACTAACTATAACGGAGGAATTTCAATGGTTTTGTACAATTGAAATGTCCAACTACTATAGCACCCCTTAAACCTATGGTTTTTCAGTGAATATATATATATATATATAATATCAAATGTAATGCTCCAGAACGTGGTTTCAAGGAGCACATATATTGTTTTTGGCCTTAATGTTGAGGAGGAAGGTCTGCCAGCACTCACCCCCAGTTCGAGAAAGCCCACTCATGTGAAGCCAGCGGAGAACGTGTGCTTCAGCCCAGGTCAATGTTAACAGGTCATGAAGTCCGCATTGGATGTCAGGCGGATCAGGCGCCTTCCACTCCATGGCCAACCAGCGTTTAAACAGAACAATTGCCAGGTCAACAAACTTATGTAAGTGTTTGGGGGCAAAGGGGCACATGCATCAATATTGCTTTTTGCGATTCCTTAATTGCGAAAAATAAGGAATTGCAATTAAGGAATTGCAAACTGCAATGCATCATGAAATTGCTAAAAAAAATAGCGATTTCTTAAAATTCCTTAATTGCGATTCTCTAATTGAGAATCGGAATTAAGGAATACCTCCCCATTCATTCCTATGGGCCTAGAGGCCTATAGGAATGAATGGGAAGACATTCTCAATTTGCGATTCTCCATTAGAGAATCGCAAATTGAGAATGCAATTTCAAGGGTGTAGGCGTGTCCAAAGGACACCCTGTTGCACCCCTGAGATCTGCCTATAAGTACATCTTGCACACACACATGCTCCAAGGGCATGTGTGTGTGTAAAATGGAACTTTGAAAAATGCACTTTAGTGCATTTTTCAAAGTTTTCGCAAATTACCATGAAAGTCAACTTCATGGTAATTTGCTCCTCTGATTAGTGAATAGCTAATTTTTTACGTTTGATGCATTGCATTTAAGGAATCTCAATTTGAGATTCCTTAAATGCATTCGCAATTTAAGAAAAATCGCAATCTTGCGATTTTTTAAATTGCAAAAAGTACAAAAAATATGATGCATCCCAAAAGTTGAAATTGCATTCGCAAACGGACGAATTTTGCGATTCGCACCATTTGCAAATGCAACTTACAATGATGCATGTGCCCCTTAGTCCCAGCAGGCAAGAAGAGGGAGTAGGAGTGTATGCTCTGTCAATTTGAACACTACCTCAGACACCCTAAGCCAGGTCGACTGAAACATCTGGAAATCCCACACCATATGATAAAACCCAGCGTCCTGGAGCATGCAGCGGGGACAAGCTTGGGAGAGTGTTGGGAATGTGCGTTTCATATGCAAGGGGCCAAGGTAGGACTGATCGACAAAATTAAATTCAGTAAATCTGAACAGAGGCAACATGACAACCAACTTGCTGTGGAGCTGCCGAGAGTCCAGCATCTCTGTTCGCTATAGCGTGGTGTCAGTTTTGGAAATACTGTGTGAGCGTGCTTTTTATGGCCACCAAGTAGTAACCTGTAGCTGACCCTAAAGCAGAGCACAGTACCCAAACCTCTGTGCCCATTGAAAAGCACAGTAACTAGCAGACAGGAGCCAACCTCACCAACAGAGATGTATGGTCAGATATCAAGGGAGCAGCGCTCCTAACGCAATGAAGACCAGTGTTAATAATGATAGTAGCTTCATGTGGAATCCCCTAAGTCCGATACCACTAGCCTAGCAGACTCCAAACCAATCCACATTAATCACATATTAATGATGTAACAAATTTAACATTCACAGTTCCCAATAGCTGATTTCTGTAATGCCTGTGTTGTGGCCCTTTTGCATTGTATTAAGCAGCTATCTCCTTGGAGGTCATCAGAGTCACTACGGCATACAGTTAACAATTCATAGACAAAATGTATTTTGCCATTGACAATGATCCTCAATGTAGTAATAAACCTCAATGCAGCAGGAAAAAGGAGCCGATGTGATATCTCAAGTTGATGATGTAAATAATTTCTAACTTTCCTAGAGGAATGCCTTATGGACTGGACCAAGGCAGTGTAGTTAGGACATAGAAACACCTTGTGATTGCCCAACAAAATAGGCCCAACCTCTCTGGCGTGACAGAGAAGGACATCTCTATCGTTGTAATTCAATAACCTTGCTACTACAGGTCGAGGGTGACCACCAGGAGCACGGTGGGCTGTGGATACCAATAACCAAAACAAACCCATAGGTGCCACTTTGTCTTTGAGTCAGAATTCAAGAAACGACCTCATGTCTAGGCTTTCTGTATTTTCAGGCAGTCTTTTAAAGTGAATGTCCTTCACCGTCTTCGCTTGCCTTTTTAGGATCTTCATTCTGGATTGCAGATTCGGTAGCTCAATCTGAAGGCTTTGCACAACAGGCTGCAGCTCTGCAAGACATCTTTCATTGCTGGTTACTTTCTCAGATGTATTTACCTGATCAGTCCACGGCCACTGCATAGATCTTTTGTTCTCGCACTTTTTTAGGTTCTTTTATAGCAGACATAATATAATTGAGCTTATCCGTTGGCTTTCAACCATCATCATCTCTCTGTTCTGGACTGCTCATGTCATTATAACCGTGGCTTTTATTTCCCATTCTAGTTGCTCTGTTACAACCCATTTTGCCCATTGAAGACATGAAGGAATCTACATTGAGGAGCTCAGGCAGGGCTACGGTGCAGACAGTAAACTGTTAATGAATTCCAGACATGCAGTCAAGATGAGCTTTTCAACAGATTCTCTGTCCCTCAGTGGCTCTGGTCATTTAACACCCACCCTCTCATGTACAGAAACCAGTGCCTTAAGGCCATTTAGTTGACCAGCTGAGATTACCCAACCACAGTTGACTCCATTCACCAAAAATCTTTGGCCAGTGCACAATGTATCCGAATGCAAAAAGCAACATGCTGCAACTGGCCTAGGACTGCCACCACTGAGAGCACAGACAGCTGCTTAATTAAGTGATACAAGATCCTTACCGGTGCAACCCAGAGACCTTCCACTCATGCCAAGCCGCAACGCAACTCTCCAAGCCTGCAACCTGGCCACCCCCAGGTCGCGGGCAGCTAACAATTCACAGGGCTTTCTTCTGCCAATTTATTGACCCAGAATCCAGGTGGAGGAGTGGAGATCCACACCCATTCCTACCCCAACCCCCTCCCACGCATGTCATGCCTAGGCCTACCCTGACTCCTCTTGGGCCTATACTGGCCTCCTACAATCCTCTGTACTGCCCACTTCGGCATCCTTTGCGCCGCTGCTGTCTTCCTGCGCAAACCATGCAACCAGGGCCGGACTGACCTTAGTGGCATCGGGTGTTCCCCCAGAAGGCTTGGGGTCGGTTTTGAAGCAGTGCTGCAATAGGCCCCCAGTAACAAAAGCAGCAAGCAAGCATTTCCAGCCTCCAGAGACAGGCAGTGCTTCCCCAGGGGCTGGTCTGAGTAAATTGCCAGGGCTGCTTTGGGTTCCCAATCCGGCCTTGCATGCAACTGCATCACTCTGTTGCATCACCCAAGTCCGACAACACCTCTCAGAAAGGGGTTGTGGTGTGCTCCATGCACGTCCTGGCTCACACCGTCCTGGACAGCAGCCCTCAGTCCAAATCAAGGCCGAGTTTACAGGGCCCACGATGCCTTCTGGAAAACAGCAACAAGTTACATCTTCAAAAACAGCTGCAAACTTCACAAAGTGATGTTATTAAACTATTTGAATGCTGCAATCCACTTGTAATTACAGCTGTGCGATGTCCATCCAGTGCGAGGATGCCACCCAGGGACCAGTTTCATTCAGATCTCCGACACAGGCCTCAGTCTCCGACTGGAGCTTCACATCCATCGCCATAGCTAGCAGGCCATACTCAGCCCCCAATGATGTGCCATATGTTGATAGCGACTGAACAAGCTATTCTGGTGCATTGGAGCTTCAGGATAATCCTTTCAGTGATGTCATTGCAAAACCTGCCATGGTTATTGGCAACGGGGAAGCTAGAGCACAAATTATTTAGGACATCCTAGAAGCCAGCAATGGCCATCCCTAAATAGGCGTTTAAGAGAACTAGACTGCCCACAATTCTTGGATTAGAGATGGGGGCATAACTGACAGTGGAGAGGGTTGGTTGTTTAGTTTGGGGGTGGCTTGTTTTTTCTTGTGGAATTCTGCTGGTGCTCTGTATAGAAATGAAAAGCAAGCATATACAGTGTGATAATGTTTGACTTTAATGGTGGTGTACCAAGCATTTAAATAAACATGATAGAAAACAACATTTATTGTAAGTTAAATCACATTTGCTCTAACGTCCTAGGTGGTGGTGAGATGAATAATTAGTTGTGAAACTGTAAATTATATTTTTGTTTTTACAGGACTCTATTTCAGATGCACTATTTTGGCTTGGCTAAGAGGTGATTCATCTTACATAGATACCCTAATTCGAAAGATCAGTCTAAATCTTACTCTTCTGACGAATGGTGAAGTCCAACCTTTGAAGCGAATACGACGGATGGCATATTTCCATCAAACAGTAAAAATGACGAGGTTGTGATAATCCAGATACCACCAACTCAATAAACCTCTACAAACGATGTCACCAAAAGCCTTTTCTGCCTGCAACACCTGCTGCAGATTCGTCCAGCTGCTGTAGTGCTGCAGGTGAGTACATGTTCAGTCTCTTCAATTGAGAGTATTTTCTTTCCTTTTCCATCTCTTTCAGGTTTTACTTTTTTTAGCTGATTTCTGCATCTTCTGTGTTCAGCCATCTTTGGCTTTGCAGTTCGCCAAGGCTAAAAATATGTAGGTTGATGTGGTGCATGATGGCTGTTTTGGCTCTGGATGTTCAATCGCTCTTCGTTTAAACATTTATGTTAACATTTCGATTGCAAAAGCTCTAGAATTGTAAATAAGACATACAGGCTAGTGTTGAGGCCTGCATTGCAGTCTAAATTATAGTTTTTTGTGTGCTTCTAGTAATGTAAATAGTGACATGCCTTCTGACTGTGTTCTGAATGGTGGCTTGTGTTATTGGGCCTGTGGCCTAGATTCTGTATACTTTCTATCTTGCAGGTCACCTATCGAGGGCTCACCATGGTGGCCTCCTGGGAAACCCCTCACGAAGTCCACCGGTCAGTTAGTGTGACCTCCATCTTCCCTAGTGGGGAGTACAGTGACTACTTGGCCTGTCTCAGGCCCTCTGACCGATGGCTCTCGTGGGATGGCAGAGGTTCTGAGACTTTCTGCCCAAAAAGAATGATTGCGAGGCAGGGGTTGGGAACTGTTAAAGATTTTTTAGGTATGATGTGTAAACTTGCTTGCACCATTCATGGCAAACATTTTGTATTTAATACATACTGGAAGATGCTTTACTGCAGTCTTTTTCGCCTGCTGCTGTCTTGGGCATAGTAACCTTCAGGCATTCGGCTTGAGACATTGTCTATCCTATCTTCGATTTGCCCACAAGAGTATTTTATTCTCACCTTCCATTTTCTAATAGGTCTATCCTTCTACCTCGACTGGAACACATTTTTGAAGCACACTCTGTCATCACATATTACATTCTTTGGGTCATTTGTACATTGATACACAACAGCAATCTTTTTTCTTTTTTCATTAAGTTGTACTGCAGGAGAAATTATTTTATTGCTTTGGTCAATACTTGAGTGCAAGCATCATAACTTTTGGCTTTGCCAGTACCTATTTCTATGGCTGCCGGTGGCTGACACTTTGGAGAATATGTGTGCCAGCTATCACCATGGGCCTGGGGATGATGTTGTGTCTTGCATACAGCAGTTACTGAAAGAGGGAAAACAGAAAGTTTGTGTGATAAATCTTACTTAGTGTGGCAGACAAGTTTGAAAAAAATAAAAGTAAAACACAAAAAAATATCCTCATCATCAGTATCTTAATACGATTTGCTACCCTGGTAGCTTAGTTCTAAAAATCTGCTGGGATGGTCTACTGTTTCCCCACAACAAGTAGGCCTTTGACTGGGTGCTTTTCATTCTATAAAATGTTATAATAGGTTGCTGGTAACCTGATGGCTGGTACCCCAGGTTGCTATAAGGGATTGGGATTCACCCTCCTTGATCAGGCGTCTTGCTACGTAATGTAAAATAGTGGAAGGAGTGTGTCTTCCTTGGGATCTTCTGGAAGCCTTGCTGAGGATTCTGGTTGCGTCACTCTGCTTGAGAAAGGGCTTTTGTTTTCATGGAGCAGAATGCACAGATATCAAAATATTTAGTGGAGGAAAGTAGGTGACATATAGTGAGGAAGAAAGCCGACATTTATATGTAGACCGCAAGTGTGTACTACAGCAAAGGAAAGGCAGTTTGAGTGAGGCATTGAAATAGACTAGAAATGTTTTGTGGTCTTTTTCAGATGTCTATACAAAACCTGGAATACTTCAGAGCATACTCACTGTGTCGCAGGCATTTATCATACGACCCTCTTTGTACCCTTGATGCAGGCTCTGCTTATTGTATATACCTGCATTCTCTCGATTATGCAGTTCTTTACTTACTGTCTCTTGTAGTGCTTAGCATTGGCTATAAGGCGGCATATTGGTACGTTAAAAACAGGTTGCATAAATCCTCATCAAAGGCATACATTGTGATAATGATACCCATAGAACGCACATATAAAGGGATCCTTTTTGAGGCATGTTTACTTCTTTTGAAGCCTGGCCCCTTTTTTGGCTAGAGCCAACATGATATTTAGCAATGGCAGCTTCCCACTTTTCTAGTGTATTCATCAAAATGGCAGAGTCATGTGCTGGGAGTGGTGTTCTATTTCGCAGGTATACGCACATTTTCCTAAAGGTACTTTACTCCTTTTTACCTGAATTCTAGTTCGATCTTACAACTGCAGGTGACTGAAGTGGTTTATTCCCTGGCAGACAGACTCCTGGGTTTGTTATTCCTATTGGATACCCTTTGTAAAAGACTCATAACTGGTTTGGTATAGTCTGAAATGTATTTGACTTAGGGAACAGTGAAGAAGCTAAGGAATATTGGAGCTGGCAAAAACTTGTCATCTCTCTCATAAGGGAGTTCATCCAATCCTCGGTCTTTGAAGCAATGAAGGCTGGACATAAATGGAGGTTTTGTTGCCATTGCCACCTGCAATGTGTGAAAATGGAGCATAATATTGTGTTGGGAGAGTAATGGCTATTACTGCCTAGCTCGACTCTTCTGCTATGCAAAAACACAATACCCCCCCCCCCACATACCTCTAAAAAAGAGTATATGAAGATTTCATGTTACTCATGTTAGAAAAATTTGAGATTAATACATTATTGAAGTTGATTGACTGAAGGCGCTTGATTATATAATAAAAGAGTGCCAAACCTATGCCTATTGACAGCGCATAGATCATTTGTCCCCTCCAGAAATGTGTTTTGAAGTAAAAACCTGTTATAGATACTACATGAAGATGTCTCTGTCAGACCCACATGACATATGTATATGGTGGTTGGGCTCTGAACGTGATGCTTTGGCCTACATCTTCTGTGTATCAATGCACATGAAAGACATCAGGAGCAGGAGACTAAGATGTTCCTGGTGAAGTCCCTCTGGGATATGCCAAAGCATTCACCATCGTCTTGGGTACTATCACCCAAAATATCTTGCCACAAAAAATGCCACAGGAAGGAAAAGTCCTCCTCTTCTTTGAAGAACTCTCCAAGGACCATTTGTAGTGTCGATGCTGATCCCCGATACCAGACTCTTCCTAGTTTGTGGACAAGAGCCTGATATTAAATAGTGTGAGACCTGAGTTCCTAGGCCCATTGCCAAGCACCCCGGAGGTCAAAGTGTTTAGACTTTAATATCTTCTGGGCCACCACTCAAGGGTGACCATGATCCTGTAGGCATGCTAACTTCAGCAGCTCTGACCCAAGAAGCTTCCTGACACTGCACCAACAATGCATGTGGTCCAGTGGCTAAGATGAAGTTGAAGTTTTCTAATGCACCATCTCCCTTTTGTCGATGCCTTCTTTGGTGACATCACCATTCTCGAAGGCTTAAATAGTAGGCAGCGATTATCTGTGTGGGTAAAGTAAACTTAAGGTGTGCTTCAGTGATTAACCCTTGGAAGAGCACCTTCCTATTGCTGAAGTATTTGCTCAGATGTAACAGCTGTTTGGCTCCAACACCAAGGCCCTTGCGGTAGGCCTGGCAAGAATTATGACTGCATTGATGATTTGGAGGCTGATAACCTCCTTTCCCTCTATAACACTGAAACTGTCTTATATTTCGACTTAGTAAATATATGACCTAGATCATTCACCAGAAGGGAACATCCCTTGACCCCTCTGCCCGTCCTTCAGGGAAAGGTTCCTTCATTGGCCTCTGTAGTGGAACCAGCATATAAAGCCTTAGAATTTATCGTGCCCCCGCTGAAGGCAGAGTCTAACATTTTGATCGAGGTCTTAAATCCTCCTCCTCAGTGTGAGAACCATTGCTCTCATACAAAAAGGCTCTTTTGGACTCTGTCATTGCTGCATGGAAGAAACCTTTTTTCAGGCCATCACTCTGCACACCAATTGCTAGATGGTATAAGGTCGTTGCAGGTGCTCCACACTTTGGCGTCTCACTTCACCAGTAAGTCTGGGGACCAACCTACTTCCTTGAAGTAAAGTTCGAAAGATTTCTACTTGGCACCTCCTGATAGGAAGTTAAAAAAAAAAGTTTACTCTGTGAAAAGTAAAGTCTTTGCTTCTTGCACATTGCACAGCTAACGCCACCTGCCTCATGGCCTGATATGTCCATAACCTGTTGGAACTAGCAAAACTCAGTGATCAACCTACTTGATCACATAAAAAAAGATTGACTGACTTGTTCAACAACGATGTGAATGTCCCACCCCAGTCACCCCCACAGATCTCGAATTGCAACCTGGACTCTATGGACACTTTGGCTTGATCCATGGTCATGAATAGGAGGCTGCAGTGCCACTCGTTGGTACGTTCCTATGGCTTCTCAGAAGATGTCCAAGCAAACCTCATGGACATGCCTCTGCAATTGCTCTTAGAAGGCAGACACCTCCCTGGAATGCTTCCAGAAGATTAGAGTTGCGGCTCACTCACTGGCCTAGCCTCCCCAGTAACAGAGTTCCAGTAACAGAATAGAAAACCTCTGTGACTCCTCCATCCTTAAACCCTATGTTCCGTCTGAAGTCTGTTTGTCACCATTTGGGAGATGATCATTTCAAATTAATGGGTTATCCAGTCAATTCACAAGAGCTATGCCCTATCCTTCCTGTTCCTTCTGTCTGATAATCTTCCTTCCACCAGGTCATGCTTTCTGGCACACACCACAATTACATATTCATTTTAACAGAACATCTGTGTCAATGTCCCAGAAACATGTCACGCACCTGACCTATTAACATTTGACTATTTAACACTTGTCCAAAGTTCCTCAATTTTGAAGGCAGAGGTCATTATCCTGCTGAACAAAGGAGCCATAGAGTGGTGCCTCAGGAAGAAAGGGTCATGGATTATATTCCCTTTACTCCTTGCAGACCAACAAAAATGGAGGTCTGAGACCTATTAAATGGATCTTTGCCTTCAAATCCTTTTAATTCAGCAGGACACGTTCAAGATGTTGCCCATAAGCAAAGTCTTGTTTGCACAGAATGTCCGTGATTGGTTGGCATCCTTGGTTTTCCAGGGTGCCTGCTTTTATTTTCCAATCCTTCTTACTCGCAGACCTCACCTGAGGGTCCCCTTGGCTTCCCAGGACAGGCTCTTGCCTTTTAGAATGATGACTGCGCTGCACATCTTCATGCTGGCAGTTGTAGCAGCTGTAGTGAGATGGTCAGGAGGCCATGCATTGCCATACTTGACTGACTGGCCATTGAAAGCTTAGCTCCTGGTGCTGGTAAAAAAGGAAGACTTTCAGTGCACAATGACGGTCCTCCATGACTGGCAATGCTATTAAGACCCATAAATCTTATCTTGCTGCAAAACAAAGGTTAACCTTCATTAAAGCATTGCTGGGCACAACTGCATGAAAACCTCTCCTCAGATCATCACATATATTCATGAGATGATTCTAAGATTTCTGAATCAGATATAACTCCCGGTTCTGCATGTCTAATATCTGCTAAGCCTCATTCATTCTGTTGGTACCACATGCTGGATGAGGGCCCACAGTGATACCTGTGTTGGCAATGTCTCCATCATCAAGGTAGCCTCTCATACTCCAATGCAAGTTCACCAATCCGCTCATCCTGATCTGCACGTGTGGATGGAGCCTTGTGGTGTATCATCCTCTTCATCTTCCACAGGTGCAGTTTATTGTAGTTACAGAGACCCTCTCGCTGGCTGGGGATGCCCACCTGAGCAACACGATGTTACAAAGCCTAAAATCTCTGTCAAAGCAGCATCTACACATATATGTGCTGGAAGTGCACGCAGTCTGCTTTGCTGCGAATGCATATTTCTCCTTCTGTCATGGGAATTCCATTTAGATTCTATCAGGCAACTAAATGGTCTTTTATATTAACATATAGAATGTTGTAGTGTTGTGGACTGTGTTTTGAGATGTGATGTGCCTGTGGCAGTGGGTGAAGTGAAAGGGAATTTTACCGGTAGCAGCTCATCTTGCAGACCGCTCACAAGACCATGAGTGGGAACTACATTCGGAAGTAAATGAGGTGATTTTCTTCAGATTGTAGTATTCACGCCTGGCTTTCTTCGCTACGTCCCTAGACAATTGGTATCCTCAATTAAGTACCATATAGTTGATTCTGAATACCTTCTTGTTCAGAGGACCTTGGAGTCTTCTATATGCAGTTCCACCAATTATGCTTGTGTCAAAAGTCTTTTTGAAGGTGGGGGAGGATCAAGAACAGCTAATCGCCACAGATTGGGCAAGAATGATCTGGTATTTCACTGTGTTGGCACTGAGCATTTGGACATCTCCTCTGACCTACACTAGGTAGACCTGCTCCTGGAGCAGGATTGTCCAGTTCTGCACCCTAGTCTCCACGAGTTGCATGGAAATATAGGTGCAGTAAGAATCCATTTGCTTTTCTGGTGAGGTTTCAGAAGTTATATTGACACCAAGGAAACCACTAAAAAAATCCATGTTCCTGGGTTGCTGGAAAAATATGTTCAAAGATATGAGAAAAAGGCTGGACCCATAGAAAGCCTGCCTTTCCGACATCCTGTGGTACATGTTCTCCCTTCCACAGCAGGAACTGGTGTGGCTACAGTCAAATGCTTTTAGCCTGTCCTGCTCACCTTCATGTGTCGTCCTGACCACCTTTCCTGTTTAGTTTGCCATTAGTGGTGCAGTTTCTCAAAGGTTTACTTCATTTGTTTCCTCTCACTCCGTTCAGTGTTCCGTAGAGGGATTTAAATCTTGAGTTGACTTTGTTGATGGTATCCACATTAGAGCCGATGCACAGTCGCCCTGTTCAACTTCTGACTCTAAAGACAGTACTCTTTACTAGCAATAACATCAGCCCTAAGAGTTGAAGAACTTCAAGCCCTCTCAGTTCATCCCCATCGTATGGTCTTCTACCCAGATAGTTGTTTTTTCATACCTGCAAAACCTTTTTACCCAAGATAGCATAGGGTAATCTGTAAACCTTCGAGCCTTCTTCGCTCCCCCCAAAGTGGAAAAGCGCTTTCATAGACTGGGCCCCGAATGCTTTGTCCTATTACATCGATCACATTTAAACGGACTGAAAAAATGATTTGCTCTTTGTGTGCTTCAGTGATGCTAAAAAGCCCAAGGTGATGACCAAACACACAATTCTTTCATTGGACCATCTTTTCTACAAAAGATCTGCTACACCTTAGCAAAACAATTCCTCCAACGAGCATTTGTGCCTTCCCAACTAGGGCCACAACTGCTTCCACAGTTCTCACCAGAGGCATTGCTAGGGCTAACATCTGCCATGCAGGCCACATGGTCTTCTTTGCATTCTTTTGCCTAGGACTTCTGACTCCTGTATTAGGTGTACAGTGGCAGGTACTTTATGTTCTATGTTGCATAACTTACTTGATTAACTGGCACCACTCAGAGGACAGCATTACTTTGGGATTCATTGACGAGGTGAGGAATCGGTGGGAAGATATATCCATCAGAAAACAGTTACTTATCTTCAGTAACAATATGTTCGAGGCATATGAGCTGCAGATTGTACACTTAGCATTAGATCGCCACCTGGTGTTGGGCTCGGATGATTGCATGTTGTTGTCGTCTTGGAAGAAGTCTTTGTAGTCACAATATACGTGACTCCTCCCTTGGACGATAGTGCGCATGGGCATCGGCTCCATCCTTGGATTGTTTTTTTACGCCACTGGGTTCGGATGAAAGTTTTCTGCTCCGGCTAGAAATACACTTTCCCAGCACTTCGAAGCGCAAAAAACTTCCCAAAACTCTCCAAACGAATTTACCAACTAACTGCTCGATTCCGATCGTCGACGCGGGCCGTTGGGCCTATCCACACCGTTAGGCCTACACCTCATGGAAAGGACACCATTCAAGAGATGCCCCGGGTGTGGAGCAAAGTTCCACGCAGTGACCACCACAAGCTCTGCAATCTCTGCTTATCGCCAGAACACGACGAATCCAGCTGTACAGCCTGCGCGTCCTTTCGATCCAAGAAAACCATCAGAGATCGGAGGGCCCGTCGACACGACATGCAGACATCCGCTCCGGAACCGGTGGATATCTTCGAGGAGGTTCCGCTCGTACCCGAGGAAGATTCCGTTGATCTCCAAATCGAATCAGAGGCAGACCACTCGGATGACTCCATACCATGAGTACTACTGCCCCTGCACCACACACAGCACCCTTACCGAAGGCAAAGGTCAACACTCATCCTCCGGGGTCCAGTCGCGACCGAAAAACCACTTCGACAGCCCCGCCATCGAGCCCGGCTCCGAAGAAAATAACTAAGCCTTCCAGTAGCTCAGTACCGAGCAAGCCGCACGTGCCGATCCCACCAGCTCCCTCTGCACGAAACAGAAAGAAGTCTTGGCTCCGAAACCGTCGACTTCTAAAGACAAGGGTATGAAGCCAGCGTCCGACACCTCGAAGCCGACGAGACCAGCTTCCACTCCGAAGACACCGAAACCGACAAGGCCTGATTCCGACGCGTCAAAGCCCTCGAAACAGCCTACGACACCGAAAACAACACCTTCGGTGCCGAAAACTACGCCAAAGGACAATGTAGTAGCAACCTCGTCCGGTACTGAAAAAATCAGCGCAGACAAAGGTTCCACAAGGAGAAGAACTTTTCCAGCCAGATCCTCTGCAAAAGAAGATCTACATTGACCCAAAAACAGGTCATGTGTCCACTACACCACACAAGAAAGGCACATGAAACATCCACACCTGTGGTTCCTGCCAAGAAGAAGGACTCTGCCACATCCCCTATGCACCCTTCTTCACCTATACTTTCTTCTCCTTCATCTCCTGCTCCTCTTAACAATTCACCACAGATGTCTCCTTCACATTCTCCTCCTTTATCCTCACACTCATCTCAAAATGATGATGAGTATAGTTTAGGAAGAGGGATAGACACAGATGAGCCTTTCCCATTCCCTATAGATGATACAGACTGGGAGTACCCAAACCCACAGGATACCCCAGATATTCCTGACCCACAGTCATACCCATCAAAACCATCTCCCCCAGAGGATAACATTGGCTTTGGGCACCTATTGAACAGAGCTGCCATTTACCATGGGGTCACTATACATTCTGATGAGGCAGAGGAAGATTTTCTATTAGACACATTTGAACAATCGCAAAGATCTGTTCAAATTCTTCCTATGATCAAAGGGGTCATTAAACATGCTCCAGAAATTTTTAAAGACCCTGTACGTACTAGGATTTTCAACCCTAGAATCGAGAAAAAAATATAGGCCTGCACCTGCAGATCCAACCTACATTAAAGGACAACTACCATTAGATTCACTAGTTGTGTCAAATGCTAGGAAGAGAGCATACTCACAAACTTCAGGCTAGGCACCCCCACCGGACAAAGAATCCAAGGTCATAGATGCCTCAGGTAAAAGAATAGCTGCGCAAGCCACCAACATATGGCGTATAGATAATACACAAGCCCTCCTTTCCCGATATGATAGGGCTCATTATGATCAGTTAGAGAAACTGCTAGAACATCTACCTGACCATTATAAGACACAGGCAAATTATCTTGTACAATAAGGCAAGCTTATTTCTAATGCCTCAATGAAGTCAATCAATCAATCAATCAATCAATCAAAGCATTTATATAGCGCACTACTCACCCGGAGGGTCTCAAGGCGCTGGGGGGAGGGGGTCTGCTACTGCTCGAACAGCCAGGTCTTGAGCTGCTTCCTGAAGGCGAGGTGGTCCTGGGTCAGGCGGAGGTGGGTCGGAAGGGAGTTCCAAGTCTTGGCGGCCAGGTAGGAGAAGGACCTTCCTCCTGTGGTGGCTCTTCGGATGCGGGGGACGGCGGCGAGGGCGTGGCTGGTCGATCGAAGCTGGCGTTTGGGAGCGTAGAAGTTGAGGCGGCTGTTGAGGTATCCTGGTCCTTGGTTGTGTAGGGCTTTGTGTGCGTGGGTGAGGAGCCGGAAGGTGATTCTCTTGTTGACCGGGAGCCAGTGCAGGTCTCTCAGGTGTCCGGAGATGTGGCTGCGGCGGGGGATGTCCAGGATGAGTCGTGCTGAGGTGTTCTGGATCCGCTGGAGTCTTTTCTGGAGTTTGGCGGTGGTTCCGGCGTAGAGGGAGTTGCCGTAGTCCAGAGGGCCTGGGTGACCGTCTTCCTGGTCTCGGTGGGGATCCATCGGAAGATCTTGCGTAGCATGCGCAGGATGTTGAAGCACGACGAGGAGACGGCGTTGACTTGCCTGGTCATGGAGAGGGAGGAGTCCAGGATGAAGCCCAGGTTGCGTGCGTGGTCAGTTGGTTTGGGTGCGCTGCCCAGGGCGGGGGGCCACCAGGAGTCGTCCCAGGCGGAGGGTGAGGATCCCAGGATGAGGACTTCCGTCTTGTCCGAGTTCAGTTTCAGGCGGCTGTTCGACATCCAGTTGGCTACGTCTGTCATCCCTTCGTGCAGGTTGGCTCTGGCGGTGTCGTTAGTGAGGGAGAGGATCAGCTGGGTGTCTTCGGCGTAGGAGATTGAGGGTTCAGCCCTGATCTGGCTGTCCTCCTTCCTGAGGGACCGCACCCAGGCGGTTCGGCTAGGAGACCTCACGACCACTTCACTCCCTGTCACCTGTGGTGTTCCCCAGGGTTCCTCTCTTTCCCCTCTACTCTTCAATCTGTACATCTCTCCTCTTATTTTTGCTCTTCAGCAGCTGGAGGTCACCGTGTACAATTACGCCGATGACCTCCAGCTCATCTTTGATCTGTCCTCTTCTTCCCTCTCTGTTTCTAACTTTCAGTCTTCTATGACATTTATCAGGGATTGGATGAACCACAACCATCTCAAATTGAACCCGGATAAAACCGAGTTGGTTCTCACCGGTGGTTCTTCCAGTCCCTGGAATTCTCTCTTTTGGCCCCCCATTCTTGGTCCCCCCCCCACCCCCTCAACTTCGGTCAAAACACTGGGTGTTAAAGTGAACAACCAGCTCACCCTTCATTCACAAATCAGTTCTGTAGTTTCCTCCTGCTTCCTCACTCTCCGCACCATCCGCACTGTCTCCCGTTTTTTTTCCCCTCAGGCACTCAAGCAGATCATGGCCGCACTGGTGATATCGCGGCTGGATTATGCCAATGCCCTTTACAACGGCATTCCGGCATACAGCATGCGGAGGCTCCAGATGGTCCAGAACCAGGCGGCCCAGCTGGTTTTTGGTCTCCCGCGATATCATCACTCTACACCGCTCCTTAGGGAGCTTCATTGGCTTCCCGTCAAGGAACGCTCCCTCTTCAAGACCGGCTGCATGGTCTTCCAGGCCCGCCAAGGCACTGCCCCGGCCTTTATTTCCTCGCTAATAAAAGAATATGTTCCCACCAGAGAGCTCCGCTCTTCCTCCAAATCTCTCCTCCAAATCCCACGTTTCAAACGGAAAAAATGGGGCGGAACCAACTTTTCTACCTTAGCCCCTACATTTTGGAACTCCCTTCCTGATCACCTTCGCTTTGCCACCCACTATCTCTCTTTTCGGAAAGATCTTAAAACGTTTCTTTTCAAACAGGCCTTCCCCGTGTAATCTTCCTTTTTTTCTCGACAGGTTGACTTTGCCTCTGTTGCCGACTCCCATACTAGCGCCAAGAAACCGTACGGTGCACGCTGCGCTTTATAAATGTTTTAAATTAGAAATTAGAAATTAGAGATGATGTTCAGGTTGTGCTGGCGTGCGATGGCTGCGAGGGGGCTCATGTAGACGTTGAAGAGGGTTGGACTGAGCGAGGAGCCTTGAGGAACGCCGCAGATGACTTGGGTGGCCTCCGATCTGAACGGGGGGAGGCGGACTCTCTGTGTCCTTCCGGCGAGGAAGGAGGTGATCCATTCCAGTGCCTTCTCCTGGATTCCGACGTTTCTGAGGCGCTGTACTAGGGTACGGTGGCAGACAGTGTCGAAGGCCGCGGAGAGGTCCAGGAGGATGAGGGCCGCTGTTTCTCCGTTGTCGAGCAGGGCTCGGATGTCATCGGTAGCTGCGATCAGGGCGGTCTCGGTGCTGTGGTTGGCCCGGAAGCCAGACTGCGAGTGGTCGAGGGAGCCGTTCGTCTCGAGGAAGGCGGCCAGTTGCTTGTTGACGGTCTTCTCGATGACTTTGGCCGGAAACGGGAGCAGCGAGATGGGGCGGTAGTTCTTGAGGTCGGTTGGGTCTGCTGATGGTTGCTTGAGTAGAGCGCTGAGTTCGGCGTGCTTCCAGCTCTCCGGGAAGGTGGCGATGTCGAAGGAGGTGTTGATGATGTCCCGCAGGTGGGGTGCGATGACAGCGTCGGCCTTGTTGAAGACGTGGTGGGGGCAGGGGTCTGTCGGAGATCCGGACTGGATGGAGTTCATCGTGCGGATGGTGTCTTCGGTGCTGATCGGGGTCCAGGCGCGGAGGGTGGTGGTGGGGGGCGGTGGTTCGGTCGTGGCGTGCGTCGGTTGAGTGCTGAAGCTGTTGTGTATGTCCGCGATCTTGTTGTGGAAGTAGGAGGCGAGGGAGTTGCAGAGGTCTTGCAAAGGGGTGATGTCGTTGTTTCCGGCGTTGGGGTTGGAGAGCTCTTTCACGATGTTGAAGAGTTCCTTGCTGTTGTGTGCGTTGTTGTCCAGTCGTTCCTTGAATGCGGTTTTCTTGGTGGCGTGGATCAGCTGGTGGTATTTTCGGGTGGCGAGCTTGAGGGCAGTCATGTTGTCCGGTGTTGGGTCTCTGCGCCAGGTTTTCTCGAGTGCTCTGCAGTTCTTCTTGGAGCTCTTGAGTTCGTCGTTAAACCATGGGGCTTTCTTGCTGCCGGGTCTGCTCGGCGGGGTCTTCAGCGGGGCGAGGTCGTCTGCGCAGTCGCTGATCCATTTCGTGAGGTTGGTGGCTGCTTGGCTGGGGTTAGTTGTGCTGGTGGGGGGGTTCTTGCTCAGGGAAGTCGCGAGCTGGTCTGCAGTGATCTTGTTCCAGCTTCTGCGGGGAGCCTGTTGCTGGTGATGGTGGAGCGTGGTCCTTCTGAAGCTGAAGTGGACGCAGCTGTGGTCCGTCCAGTGGAGTCCCGTGGCGTGGCTGAAGGCGATGTCCTTGCTGGAAGAGAAGATCGGGTCGAGTGTGTGTCCGGCGTAGTGTGTGGGGGTGGTCACCAGTTGCTTGAGTCCGAGGTTGGCGAGGTTGTCCAGCAGGGTGGTGGTGTTGCGGTCGTTGTTGCTCTCCAGGTGGAAGTTGAGGTCCCCGAGGAGGATGTAGTCAGCGGAGGGGAGGGCGTGCGGGCTGACGAAGTCGGCGATGTCCTCGCTGAATTGTGTGCGTGGTCCCGGGGGTCTGTAGATGAGGGTGCCTCTGAGGGTGGTCTTGGGGTTGACGTGGATCTGGAAGTGCAGGTGTTCGGCGGGTGCGAGGGTGTCGTCGGTGTTGGTCGTGATGCGGATGGTGTTCCTGTGGATGATGGTGATGCCTCCTCCTGTCTGGTTGGCGCGGTCTCTCCGGGTGATCTTGTAACCCTCTGGGATGGCGATGGCGATGTCGGGCGCGGAAGAGGCGTTCATCCAGGTTTCCGTGAGGAAGGCGACGTCTGGGTCTGTGGTGTCGAGCAGGTTCCAGAGCTCGACGGCGTGTCTGTGGACGGAGCGGGTGTTGAGCAGGATGCACTTCAGGTGGGTGCTGCTGGAGTTCGGCTTGGTGGGAGCTGGTGTGGCATGGGTCCGGTTGCAGGTGAACTTGCAGGAGTGGCAGCTGAAGGGTCCGTGGGTGCGTCTCGGTGTGGCTCGGTAGCAACCCGGGGTTCGGCCGGTGTTGAGTGCGTTGAGTTCGGTGGCGTCGTAGGTCTGTCTGGTCGGCTTCCGGGGTGGGGGCATGGGGTCCTGGCACTGGGCGCGGTCCAGGTGCGGACGGGCGCAGACGGGCTTACCTTTGGCGCACCTTCGGCGCTCAATCGGTGCTCCCGCTGCGCGCGTCCGCTGCGCGGTCGCTCTGGGGGCGTCATAAGAGAGGAGCAGGGAGGGCGGGTCAGCTGGGAGGCGGGAAGGGGTGCCCAATCGTCTGGCGAGGGGGCGGGGCCGCAATCAGGAGGCGCGGGAACGGGACCGGCAGAGCGGGCGGCCCAGCGGCGGCTGGGGCGCTGCTGACGGCGTCGGAGAGTAGGGACTCGGTATGCAGGTGAGCAGGGGCTCAGAGGCAGGCGCGGCAAGGAGCAGGGGGGCGACCAGGCCAGAGGCGCAGTGGTCGCTCCCCAGATGCAGGCGGGGTCCCCTTAAGAGGGGAGCAGGGAGGGCGGGTCAGCTGGGAGGCGGGAAGGGGTGCCCAATCGTCTGGCGAGGGGGCGGGGCCGCAATCAGGAGGCGCGGGAACGGGACCGGCAGAGCGGGCGGCCCAGCGGCGGCTGGGGCGCTGCTGACGGCGTCGGAGAGGAGGGACTCGGTATGCAGGTGAGCAGGGGCTCAGAGGCAGGCGCGGCAAGGAGCAGGGGGGCGACCAGGCCAGAGGCGCAGTGGTCGCTCCCCAGATGCAGGCGGGGTCCCCTTAAGAGGGGAGCAGGGAGGGCGGGTCAGCTGGGAGGCGGGAAGGGGTGCCCAATCGTCTGGCGAGGGGGCGGGGCCGCAATCAGGAGGCGCGGGAACGGGACCGGCAGAGCGGGCGGCCCAGCGGCGGCTGGGGCGCTGCTGACGGCGTCGGAGAGTAGGGACTCGGTATGCAGGTGAGCAGGGGCTCAGAGGCAGGCGCGGCAAGGAGCAGGGGGGCGACCAGGCTAGAGGCGCAGTGGTCGCTCCCCAGATGCAGGCGGGGTCCCCTTAAGAGGGGAGCAGGGAGGGCGGGTCAGCTGGGAGGCGGGAAGGGGTGCCCAATCGTCTGGCGAGGGGGCGGGGCCGCAATCAGGAGGCGCGGGAACGGGACCGGCAGAGCGGGCGGCCCAGCGGCGGCTGGGGCGCTGCTGACGGCGTCGGAGAGGAGGGACTCGGTATGCAGGTGAGCAGGGGCTCAGAGGCAGGCGCGGCAAGGAGCAGGGGGGCGACCAGGCCAGAGGCGCAGTGGTCGCTCCCCAGATGCAGGCGGGGTCCCCTTAAGAGGGGAGCAGGGAGGGCGGGTCAGCTGGGAGGCGGGAAGGGGTGCCCAATCGTCTGGCGAGGGGGCGGGGCCGCAATCAGGAGGCGCGGGAACGGGACCGGCAGAGCGGGCGGCCCAGCGGCGGCTGGGGCGCTGCTGACGGCGTCGGAGAGGAGGGACTCGGTATGCAGGTGAGCAGGGGCTCAGAGGCAGGCGCGGCAAGGAGCAGGGGGGCGACCAGGCCAGAGGCGCAGTGGTCGCTCCCCAGATGCAGGCGGGGTCCCCTTAAGAGGGGAGCAGGGAGGGCGGGTCAGCTGGGAGGCGGGAAGGGGTGCCCAATCGTCTGGCGAGGGGGCGGGGCCGCAATCAGGAGGCGCGGGAACGGGACCGGCAGAGCGGGCGGCCCAGCGGCGGCTGGGGCGCTGCTGACGGCGTCGGAGTGGAGCTGAAGTGCGCACTAGATGTAGCAGATGCTGCATCTAGAGCTGTAAATACTAGTGTCGTACTTCGAAGACCTGCGTGGCTACGCATTTCAGGGTTTAAACAGGAAGTACAAACTACCATTTTAAATCAACCATTTAATCAAAACCAATTATTTGGACCAGAAGTAGACACAGCACTTAAAAAGTTAAGGATACAGACACTGCCAAATCTATGGGAGCTTTACAGTCCACATAAACTAGAGGATCCTTTCGCCGCTCCTTCTATAGAGGGGGCTCCAAACAAACTGGTGCAGACAATACAACATCCTTCAAATCCAACACACAAACATCCTCTAACAAGGGATATTTTAGAGGAGGATATAGATTGAATAACAACAAAGGAAGAGGTCGGGGTAACGACAGTAATCGAACCTCTTCCGTCACAAAATAGTGACTTCCCTCTACTCCCCCAATAGCATTCCACTCCTGTGGGGGGCAGATTAAAGCAATTCCTGCCTGTCTGGAACTCCATCACAACAGACAAGTGGGTAAGACAGATTATCCAGTATGGCTACTGCCTAGAACTTACAGCAACCCCTCCACACATACCGCCCAGGCAACATCCAATGTCTATAGAACACCTTACTCTGCTCAAACAAGAAGTTCTGTCACTTCTACAAAGGTCGCAATACAAATAGTTCCTTTACAAGAACAAGGAACAGGGGTTTACTCGCTGTATTTTCTAATTCCCAAGAAGGACGGACACTAAGAGCAATTCTCTACCTCAGGCCCCTCAATAATTGCATACAATCAGATCATTTTCATATGATTACTTTACAACAAGTGCTCCCACTGCTGCAACAAGGCGATTTCCTCACAACACTAGATCTGAAGGACGCCTACTTTCACATTCCTATACATCCTGCTCACAGAAAGTATCTAAGGTTTGTACTGGAAGGACAACATTATCAGTTCAAAGTCCTTCCATTCGGAGTGACAACGGCACCACGAGTATTCACAAAGTGCCTAGCAGTAGTAGCAGCACATCTCAGGAGACAACAAATACAGGTCTTCCCTTAACTAGACGATTGGCTCATAAAAGCCAAGTCATCCAACCAGTGTGTTCAGCATACACATCAGACAATTCAAACATTGCACGATTTAGGGTTCACAATCAACTACACCAAGTCGCACCTGCAGCCCTCTCACATACATCAGTATCTAGGGGCTACAATAAACACGTCTACGGCTCTAGCGTATCCCAGTCCAGCAAGGATACAGAGCATTCAAGCCTTAGTCGCAGCCTTTCAACAGCAACAATCTCTGCAGGCCAGAGTGGCCATAAGACTAATAGGCATGATGGCATCTTGCACCTTCATAGTACCATATGCAAGACTATAGATGCGTCCCTTACAGGAATGTCTAGCACAACAGTTGAACAAGGCTCAAGGTCAACTAACAGACCTGGTGTTGGTAGACAGCGCACACATCGCTCTCTGCAGTGGTGGAACACCAAAAACTTGACAAAAGGGCGGTCGTTCCTCGAACCTGTTCCACAACTAGTGCTCACAGCAGACGCATCCCTCACAGGATGGGGAGCCCATCTCCTACATCATACAACTCAAGGACAATGGAACAGTCAACAAAAATGGTTTCATATCAACCATCTAGAGCTACTAGCAATATTCTTAGCACTCAAAACCTTTCAAGTACTAGTACAGAACAAAGCTGTCTTGATCCGGACGGCCAACATGACAGCCATGTATTATATACAAAAACAGGGGGGGGGGGGGGGCACTCTTTACAACTGTCCCAGCTCGCACAGAACATTTGGAGATGGGCCATTCCACAGAACATATATCTGTTGGCAGAGCACCTTCCAGGAGTTCACAATCAGATAGCAGATCTGTTGAGTCGGCAGACACAACAAATTCACGAATGGGAACTACATCCGCAAGTTCTTCAACCATTCTTTCACAAGTGGGGTCATCCAGACATTGATCTGTTCGGCACACACGAAAACGCAAAATGCCCAACCTTCGCCGCTAGGTTTCCACACCCGCTGTCCAAGGGCAATGCGATATGGATGAACTGGTCAGGCAGATTTGCGTACGCTTTTCCGCCACTACCACTGATACCATTAGTAGTACGCAAGCTCAGACAACAGTCTCTCAAACTAATCCTAGTAGCTCCCACATGGGCACATCATCCGTGGTTCACCACACTGCTAGAACTATCACTAGTTCCACACCAAAAGCTACGACTGACTCTATCCCTGCTAACGCAGAACCATGGAGACATCCAACATCCAAACCCAAATCAACTGAATTTGGCGATTTGGCTCCTGAAGTCTTAGAGTTTGGTTATCTTAACCTACCACCAGACTGTATGAACATTATTAAAGAGGCCAGGAGACCTACTACCAGTGCTTGTTATGCTGCTAAATGGAAAAGATTTGCCATTTATTGCAACAATAACCAAATTGATCCCCTGGATGCTTCCATCCAGAATATCATTTGTTACCTTTTACATTTACAAAGGTGTAACTTGGCATATTCATTCATACGCCTACACCTTGCAGCAATTGCAGGATATTTACAAAATAGACAACATCTGTCTCTTTTCAGAGTGCCTGCAATTAAAGCATTTATGGAAGGATTAAAAAGAATTATCCCTCTCAGGTTGCCACCTTCTCCAGTATGGAACCTAACCGTTGTTCTTACAAGACTCATGGGACCCCCTTTTGAGCCTTTACATAAATGCGAACTGCAATTCCTCACGTGGAAAACAGCTTTCCTTATTGCCATTACCTCTCTTAGAAGAGTAAGTGAAATACAAGCATTTACAATACAAGAACCATTTTTACAACTACATCGTAACAAAGTGGTTTTAAGAACGAATCCAAAATTCCTTCCAAAAGTCATAACTCCTTTTCATTTAAACCAATCTGTAGAGTTACCTGTGTTTTTTCAAAATCCAGACTCTGTGGCAGAAAGGGCTCTACACACATTAGATTTTAAAAGAGCTCTTCTCTACTATATAAATAGGACTAAGGGCCAGATGTAGGTAAATCTCATTTACCGATTCATAAATACCGAATTTTACCGAATCGGTATTTCTGAATCGGTAAATGAGATGTAGGTGAAAATTCGGTATTTTTTACCGATCGGTAAGATTCGGTATTTACCGATTCGGTAAATACCGAATCGGTATTTGCTATTGAATCCTATGGGCCTTGAAGCCCATAGGATTCAATAGCAAATACCGATTCGGTATTTACCGAATCGGTAAAAATACCGAATTGCTAAGGGGGACAGGGTGTCATTTTGACACCCTGTTGCACCCCTGTAACTGGCATTTGCGCCATGTGGCACACATACATGCCCTTAGGGCATGTGTGTGTGTCACATGGCACAGGTGTACATGCACAGATGTGCATGTACGCAAGAATTCGTTATTTACCATGCAATTGTATTGCATGTTAAATACCGAATTCTAAAGGCCCTGTAGCACTGTTAGAAGTGCTACCTACATCCCGAAATACATTTTCGGTATTTTTACCGAATGGTAAATTTACCGAATCGGTAAAATTTACAGAATCGGTAAATTTACCGATTCTGTAATTTTACCGATTCAGTAAAATTACCGATTCGGTAAAATGACCGAAAATGTCCGTTTTTTGTGCCCCTACATCTCCATAGCCCTTTCCCGGCCGGAAACGGCCGAAAATCGGTATTTTCGGCCGATTCCGACCGGTAAAGGGCTACCTACATCTGGCCCTAAGTCTTTTAGGAAAACAAAACAACTGTTTGTGTCTTTCTCTCCACCTCATAAAGGCAACCCCATCTCTAAAGGTGGGATTGCAAGGTGGATGGTAAAATGTATACAAGTATGCTATCAAAAAGTAAAACGTACATTAACAGTTCCTCCTAGAGCGCATTTAACACGCAAACTAGGACCCTCTATGGCTTTCTTAGGAAATATCCCCCTAGAGGACATATACAAAGCAGCAACATGGTCTACAACACACACACCTTCACTAAACACTACTGTGTTGATGTGCAAGCCAAGCAGCAAGCTGCAGTAGGCGAAGCTGTCCTTAAAACTCTTTCAAACCACTGCAACAGATACAGGTGACCACCGCTAGGGGAGACACTGCTGCACAATCGATGCGAAGTGTACAATCTGCAGCTCATATGCTTAGAACTGAAAATGCTACTTACCAGTATGCATCTGTTCTTGGCATGTGGAGCTTCAGAGTTGTACACGCCCTCCCGCCTCCCCGGGACCTGTATCTGTTGCAGTTTTATCTTACTTAGATGCACACGCATGGACATCTTTTTTCTTTACTTCTACTAACTCCATCATTTCCCATCATGGCAAAAAACAATCTAAGGATGGAGCCAATGCCCATGCGCACTATTGTCCAAGGGAGGAGTCACCTATCTCGTGACTACAAAGACTTCTTCTAAGACGACAACAACATGCAATCATCTGAGCCCAACACCAGGTGGCGACCTAAGGCTAAGTGTACAACTCTGCAGCTCTACATGCCAAGAACAGATGCATACTGGTAAGTAGCATTTTCCTTCTGATTAATACATAATCTTCCTGCAGATTCCTCTCTGCCCTCCCTCCTTTCTTAATGAGTTACGGAGGAGACCCCAAATTATGCAAACATGTTAAGTGCTGTAATTGTCCAGGTCATAGAGTCTCCCTCTTTTCATGTTTGCATGCCTCAGTGGGGCATGGAAAAAGGACTAGGAACTGACGCCACTGTGTTTTTTGTCACTATATATACTCTTATGTTGCCATGTCTTGTGGATGGAGTTGAGAATGAATCCGCAAGGTGCCACTTGGCAGTGCAGGAGAGCTATTGCCAGATAAACATTGTCCAGATCAGTCTGACACCTGGAAGGATATTCACAAGGTGCAGAATCTGTAGGAAGATGATATATGCACCAAACATGTATTTTCTGAAGTCAGTATATTTTTCTTCTAGCCACTATAAACCCTTTGCAATATGCAATTCGAAGTCACAGAGAACCTCATTTAATACACATGCCCTCCCAGCATTATAATCTATAGCTTCCTGCCTTTGTTAGTTAGCCTGATAAGTAGGGTGCCTGCAATAGGCCCATGTATCGACCTTTCTTGCACAGATAAAAATGTTTTAAATGAAAGCATAGTGAGAAACTCATAAACTTTATACAAATAATTATAAGAAACATAGGACGGCCACTTGATCTTTGAACCTTCCTAATTCTGATCAGCTGGGGTAAAAGCCTGAATCTGCTTGTTTCTTCACACACCGCTAAGTTGGCTCCTGCCGCAGGGCTACAGAATGTGTGGATGCTGCTCAGTGGTGTAGTAATGGTGTCACATAGGCCCTAATGCCAACAAGGGAGTGGCCCCACTGCCCAATATGAATAGTACAAGACAGTCCTTGGTGGCCTGCAATGAGGTCCTCTCACTCCTGGGTCCTGATGCCACTGCATGTGCTACGCCCTTGATCCTACCTGCAAAATATATTTCTTGGTTAAGTGGCAGGCGCTTCTATAATACAAACCTTGGCTAAGATCAGCCAATGATGAGAAAGAATTCACTTACCTGTAGATACAGTTCTTCACCGTCTGTATTGTTCATAGATTCACATGCTTGAATCATTCCCTTAGTTGAAGTGGGAGGCCATGTCAACAATGGAGAATGATCCACGCGTGTTAATCTGTGAAAGATCCAGTGCTGTAGAAAGGACGAGTGCACAATTGTGAATGATTTACGAAAAACGGTTAAAGCTATGGCATTAGCAAAAGATTTGTTGCACTATGAATTTAGCTACATTCATAGAATGGGCATTTGCACCATTGGTGTCTACACGGCGGTAAGGATAGCAAAAGTCTAATTTATAAAAAGATTTTGCCTGATGTATTAATAGACAGGGGCACACTGTGAGCTTTTAAATGCAGCATTGTTTAGGTGCAGAGGACGCTTTCCCCTTTCAATGCAATCAAAGCTCTACACTGAAGCCATATGGGAGCAATTTCTGTCAATAAACAACTCCTGCAAAAACAGCAAAATCAGACACTGATTCAGCACAGCACTTCAGTCTGCTCTGGCACTGTTCCCGAGCTTTCGCTTTTTATAAATCTATTTATGTCAAGAAGAAATGCGCCAAGGTTCTTTTGTTTGTTGCAGTCACTTTGCCAAATTGGCCTTGGCATTTTTGCTCTTCAAAAAGAAAGCCATGCTCCAAACTCAGACCCGTGGTCATTACATGTTTTAATAGTAAATGAAAACAAACTGAATAACAGTCTCTTAACAAAGTATTAAGACTGTATGTAAAGCAGTCGTGCTTCACCCTCCCAGAACTGCAGTGCGCTGTCTTGCTGAGATACAAACACTGCCATTGGTTTCCAGAATCCTAGCAAAGATGATATACATGCAAATTTGCAGGGTTTTTACATGTCTGGTCCTTCAGTTCACGTTACTGCTTTTGGGGGTTGGCCATTATTAATCGCTTTGAATAGATCAGACAGCAGTTATTATGTTTGCTTGTCAGGAGTATGAAGTGCTAAATATTAGTTGAATTTCAATTCTATAACGAAAATTGACTACTCCTTCCTTGTAACTACAAACCTTAGTAAAATATCACCTCTACCTCCGTGTCATCTTTTGGATACAGAGGAGTCGGGAGAAGAGAGCCTGTTTTGACCAGCCTACAGCCCGTCACAGTCGAAATTAAAACGTCAGGACACTGATAATGAAGAGAAGGCTCCTGTTCAGTATATCTCAGAATACATGGAAGGAGACTTCCTTCACCGCTCTTCATCAGCCCCTTGTGGTGATTACAGAGATTATTACATTGAAAGTGATTCTGATGATCAGCCAGTGGAAAGGGAGCTCATTCAAGAGCCAGACATGGTTGGTCAGGAATGGAATGATAATATTGCTGCTTCTTCTCCGTCGCCATCTCCAGCAAGTTCTTCTGCTGGGGATATTGGAGGATTTCATGAGTTGTTAAAAAAGATTAGACCTACCACTTCCTACAACACAGATGGAATGTTTGCTTTACGATTTTAAGGACTGTACCATAAAATCTGTACAATCCATACCCATGGTCACTTACATCTGGGAGTAGGGGTTGAAGCTGATGAGGATCCCAGCTTCGAACATGTTGCCGAGAATGGCAAAGACGTGTCCCCTGATTCTGTTCCTGTGCGTTTAATTGGACATCCTCGACTGGATTTGGTGATTATGCAGGAAGCGTAACGGCACTCCAGGAATCCGTCAGCCCCTTGCTCAGCTCCCCCTGATAGGGAAGGAAAAATGCTTGATAATATTGGCAAGTGCTTTGCTGCAGTGGTGGCTACATCCATTAAGGCCTCCAATGCCTTAGCTATTCTGAAGCGCTACGACCGCCAAGTGTGGTCAGATCTAGCATCTCTTCTGGATCATCTCCCTGAGGAAAAGAAAAAGGAGGCTGAAGACATTTTGCAGGAAGGTGCCTGAGCATCTTCTGAGGTGATTGATACGGCAATGGACTTGTCTTCCATTGCTTTCAGACAGATGGCAGGTGCTGCTTTTCTCCGTAGGCAGGGCTGGTTGAAGGCTACATCCTTTCACCCTGAGATTCAATTGAAAATCCTGGACATGTTCTTCGATGGGGAGAATCTGTTCGGAAAGCGTGTGGACGATGCTTTACAGGGGATTAAAGCTGATACTTAGACGGCTCGTTCCCTACATACTCTCCAACAGCTGCATTACAGGTCCTATCATGGAGGAAGGGGGAGAGGTCAGTTCCAGCACAGGCCTTCCTTCCAATCATATCGATACCAACCCTATTCCCAACAGGCTATAGACCACAGTACAGTAACATACGCCCAGCAATTGACTCGACACCGTCCTTCAGCGCGAGTGAATTCTCAAGACACCTCCAGACTTCAGTGATGTTTTTCACCCACCAACCATCTCCTATCACCACCAGCCTCAGGGGATTCATCATCTGTCCACATTTTTACATCAATGGAACACCATCACAAAGAGCAAATGGGTGTTGGACATTATTTATTCATCAAGGTCACACCCTGTACTTTGTCCAGAAGCCTCCTTGTCATCCACTTTCCAAGAGGGCACATCAGCATCTTACTCTCATAAAACAAGAGATTTTGACTCTTCTGTTGAAGGGGGCAATAGAGGAAATTCCTTCCCGACAACGCGGAAAAGGTTTCTATTCAAATTTCTTCCTTACAAAGAAGAAATGTGGAAAATGGAGACAAGTCATGGATCTCAGATGACTAAATAAATATATCAAGAAACAGCCTTTCAGAATGCTATAATTGCAAGAGATTCTCTTGTTGATAAATAAAGGGGACTGTATGACGTCTCTCGATCTCTTAGACACATATTTTCACATTCCAATTCACGTCACACATCGTTGATTCCTGAGGTTCAAGGTGGAAGGATGCCATTATCAATTCAAGGTCCTCCATTTCGGCCTTCGCTCAGCCCCCTGAGTATTCACAAAGTGCATGGCTCTGGTAGCGAATTTCCAGATTTTCCCCCTACCTGGACAATTTGCTTGTAAAAGGGTCCACATTCCACTCTGCAAGAAAATCTACTTTGTCTTGTCTTCAGCTCTTCGAATCTCTGGGGCTGCAGCTCAATGTAGCAAAGTAATTTCTCATCCCAAGTCAAACACGGATATTCCTTGGAGCAGTCTTGGACACCAAGGTAGCGAAGGCATATCTCACGCAAGAACTAATGTGCAAGATATTAAAGGTGGCGGCTCAACTTCAGGGGAAGAAAGTCTGCTTCAGTAAGAATGTACAAGTCTATGCTGGAATTGCTATCCTCGTGCATCTCGTTGATTCCAAATTGTCGCTTGCATATGCGGCTACTTCAGGAAGAGCTGGACGTCCAGTGGATTCAGGTTCACGGCTCTTTCGACAATGTTATTCTCATCACACAGGCAATGAAGAAGTCTCTGTCATGCCGGGAAAAAGAGCTCAATATTTATCCAGGCCTATCATTCGAGGCGACACGCCACAGCTACATTATGACATCGGATGCCTTGGATGGTTGGGGAGTGCATCTCCAAGATTTAGAGATTCATAGAAAATGGTCTGTCCAAGAAGCACAGATGCATATAAATCTGCTAGAGTTGAGGAAGTGTTTCTAGGACTGCAAGCATTCCTCCCCATAATTTGAGGCATTCCTGTTCTGGTATGAACAGACAACACCACAACTATGATCTACCTGACAAAGCAATGGGGGATCTCAAACAATATCAGTTCAGGCACAAGAAATCTGGAAGTGGTTGCTAAAGCACAAAATAACTCTCCAAGTAAACCATGTCCCGGGCATAGAAAGATTTCAATACTGGAGAACCACAGTGTACAAGTAACTTGTCTTTTATTACATTTCCCAACATTGAGATACCTATTAGGTCTCCACCTTGGAAATCTTTGAGAGCTGTGATAACCCTGAGCATGGCACCAACCCAAAGTGAAGCCCCCTTAGTTAATCGTTTGCGCCAACCAAGGGCTCTAAGGGCCACTCCCCAATGTTCCAATACCTGCCTCGTTCGTGGGGGGAAGCACGGTGGTGTACACCCCCCCCCCTCCATATAGATAATGAAAGAAGTGCACTGTATCCATAACCCATCTCTTGGTTGCAAAGGCAGAATCCACCTGTGGGGAAAAAAGCCAGAAATCAATCACTGCAAGGTCCGCCGCTCTATAGTATGACTGTATATCAACCACCCCCAGACCACTATCGAAGGGCGATGTAGCATTAACCCCTGAACACTGAAGTAATACATTTAAAAAAGACCTGGGGAATCTTATCGGGGTAGTATTGTAGCTGATAAATAAGGCCCGGTAGAGGCTTCATTTTAAAGATGGCAGCCCGACCTATAAGAGAGGGGGAAAGGGAGAACAACAAGAGATGATAGCAGCCTGCAGTCTAGAAACCTGAATCAAAATGTTACGTTACCATCTTTACTCTCATCTGTGGTTATATAAACTCCTAGGTATTTCAAGCCATCCTGCGAAAATGTCAGCACCGAGGCCCAACCCAAAGCGTGTGCAGCGGCTCATACCAAATACACCACTGATTTAGAGAAGTTCACATTCAGCCTGGTAAATTAGCCAAAAATACAAATCTGCATGAAGCAAGACCCTAGCTGAGATTTCACTCATCCAGTTGAACCCCCGTAGCAGGTCATTCTTACAAAGCCAGGCCGCAAGGGGCTCAATGGCAAGTGCAAAGAGGCATTGCCTTGTCCGCCACTCGACAGGGAACTCCACAGAGAGCTCATAATCGAGCTAAACTCTTGCCCCAAAGCCCATGTAAAGAAGATGAACTTGGCGAACAAACGTTTTTCCAAAGTTAGCCTTCCGAAGAATAACAAATAAATAATCCCAGGACAATGAATTGAAGGCCTTTTCGTAGTCAAGCAAAAACAGTGTCAAGGGACCCTGCAACCTGTCCACCAGAGCCTATGCATTGTGAAATCTGCATATATTATGTTTAGTAGATTGCCCTGGCATAAACCCACACTGGCCTCCATGAATCAAGGAGACTAGTACAGTTAAGAGACGAGTTGCCAAAACTTTGACCTACAGCTTCACCTCCACGTTAATAAGCGAAACTGGGCAGTTTGACCCACACCGATCCAGAGGTTTGGAAATCATTAAAATGTCAGCCATTGAAAGATCATATGGTAGAATACCAAGTTCTAGCGACTTATTGAGCATCACCCTGATCGCTGGAATAGAGTGCAAGGCCATGAGTCTAAAGTACTCTTCAGTTAATCCACTGTAGACCGGTTCTTTTCCCCCTGAAGCTCAGCTAAAGCCTCTGCCATTTCCTCCTTGGTGATTCTGCCCTCCAGACAAGCCTGCTGGACTTCCGAGAGAGATTGAAATGGCAGATCTCTGACAAAGTTTGTTAATGTCTCCGAGTCCCAGGGTTCACGTTCGCCATAAAGATAGGAGCAGCGGATTCAGCTATTACCTGCTGGCTTAACGCCAGTTATCCCTCAGCACAACGAATAGTGGATATATGCCTAGGGAAATCCCTGTGTCTACATAATCAGTGGTACTGCTTAGATGCTTTATTACCCAGTTGGTAAACCTAAGCCAGGGAGGCCACCCATTATGATGATCTAGGGTTTTCTCAGGGGTCAGTTGACACAGGTGCTTCAGCTTCAAATGCTGGGTCTCTAGGGCAGCAAGTCTCTACTGTTTGCTGTTTGTTCTGGGTTGTGAGATGGCTAAAACTCTTACCTCATAAATGAGCCTGAAAGGCCCCCCAGAAAACCACCCGGGTTCACACAGACTCGGTGTTCTGTGAAAGTAGCCTTTGGTCTCAGTACTTATATATACCTTGAAGGTAGGATCAGTTAGTCACGATGCCAAAAGCCTCAAGCCACCTCGCCCATGGCCTCCCTCCACTCTGTAGCGTTAGTTTAATCAAGGAATGGTCTGAAAGTCCTCTAGCCAAAGTCTGAACACCCAAAACAGATTTTGTCTGTTTCATTGAGTAGAATATAATAGAGTCTGTAATAGGAATTATGAGAACTCGAATAAAAGATAAAGCCACTTTCATGGGGATGGAACCTACGCCATGCATCACAGAGTCCCATGGCAGCCATAAAGTGCGCTAAGGGGGTGGGGCCTTGCGGAAGGTCCTCGCTAACCGACATCTATCCAATACCCGATCCTAAACCCCGTTTAAGTTCACACCACCGATCAGTCTTCCTTGGGGGGTCTATGAGAGCAGACAGCTGAGGCCTTGGAGCAGAGAGTGTAGTGTAGTTCCTATATCCCTGATAGGCTCTGCGCATTGGAATAATATACACTATAGTTTTGACATAGGACTGAGGTCAGTATGTCTCTATCAAGTACATTAAACTTAATTACTTGTGTGTGCCAGCTAACTCAAAGGTCACTAGAAACTTCTCGAATGAACAAGAAGGGATTAGTCTCTGACAACCGCATAAACATGACAACTTTTGTTTCCCTTAGAATAGGAACAAGTCTCAGAATCGTGGAAACAATAGATAAAACTTTCACTCAGTCAATCGTGCATGCTTCGTTTCTACAGAGTTGCACAGAAATGGAGAGACGGGCGTTTCAATAAAAGGGTTTATTGACACAATCTTATTTCTCATGCAAGAGATATGAACTGCTACAATCGTAAGACAGAATGCGAAGTATAATACGTACAGCGTTAGCAGTAAGATAAAATAATACTGCAATAGCATGGTGTAGCTACGACATATATTCATAAAAATACATACATAAATAACACAGGCTAAAATACTCATCTGTTGGTTATAAAATAATCCTACCCCAGTGTACCTAACCTAAGTGTAGTACTAGGGAAGAAGTAGGTGTTGTTTAGCTATAGTCTAGTTTAGCCAAGAGTTGCCAAAAGTTTCTCTAGGTTCTAGTCTGCTCCATACCTTAGAATGAGAGAGGTTGAATCTCTTTCCGGGTCTCGATCTCCAACACCCCGCAAGGGGAGTCAGAAACACTGGAGCTGGATTCTCTGCGAGGAGGATGACAGCGTCTGGTCAGTGCGTCAGGCGGGGACTCGATCTCCTTCCGAACTTGCCGTGGCGAACCGCGTCGTGCAAGTATGCAGCCAAGCTGTGCCGTACCGTGGTTTGTCAGGGCAAGTGCAGGTATATTAATACCTTGAAGGTGTTTAGGAATGCCAGTATTGACGTAAAAGTCGGGCAGAGGAACGTCATGAATGAACCCCTAAGGAATAGATGTTCATGCATAATAAATGAGTTCTTGGAGAAATCACTATCCAAGCAAGGGGAAGTCCTAAAGCTTAAGCGTCTGGTTTTCCAAGAAATCGTGATGTGGATGGACGGATGTAGTTGACCATGCCTGTATTTGGTTTGCAGGAGCAATGCCTAAATAAGGGCTGGATTTATATGCCTAAATAAGGGCAGTGTGAATTGTACCTATATAAGGGCATACATCGGGAAATCTATATACGGTATCTAAATGACACACAACAAGAGGATGTTAGGGTGCTTATACACTAACACAGAGATCAGCGAATCTGGCCACATTGCACCCCTGACCATCATGGGGGGTGGGGGGGTGTCTGTCTGTCTTTTCAGGAACAAAACAGCAACCCCACTCCCCTGCTGAAATCTGCATGATAGACTCTATCGAATTTATATGCAGAAAAGGGTAGTCGTTGGCCAGGAGACATGTCTCTTGTAGGAGGAGAACATCTACATTGTATCTTTTGAACTACTTAAGAACGGCACCTCGTATGAGCTTTTCTAGAAGGCTAGTAACGTTCTAAGAGACTATGTGAAAGTGGGAGGTGGCAGGAACCTTAGTCCGATCACCCATCAGTTATGAGGTGTATATATAGAGTATGATCCATGTATGCTGTGCGAGTAGTCCTGAGCAAGAGTACACAAGAAAGACAGTAAGACAAAAAAAACAGCCAATACTCAGCAAGAAACAGTCCGAACTCCCCTAACTAGAAGCATCTCTTGAGCTGTCCAGGTGAAATAACTACCCAAAGGGAGCAGTCTCCCCATGGAATTGTGTGACCGCAACCCCAAAAACATCCCAAACTAAAAGTCAATACTGCATTCAAATAACAGTATGCAATTGATGAAGTATGTTGCCACTGCTTTTAGTCTGGAACAGCAACCAGAGAAGAATCTTTAATGAGAAGCACCAGTGGTCAGCATCCAGTGAGTTTCTGCTGGCTATCACTGGTCTACTTCAGGGTCAGTCTCCATACGCAATACCGTATCTACACCCTTCCTCTCTCCTGGAGCATTTGAGGCACCATCTCCATTGGCCCTTGGGCCTCTCCTATGAGAAATCCCCAGCAGCCGGTCATGGGGGATCCTAGGAGTCAGGCTCATGGATTACCTTTCATTCAGTGGCTCAATCTCCAATAGCTACTGGCATCTCGAAAAAAAGAGTCCTAGATTGCCACGTACCTTTCAATTTAGTGCTTGCATTTTTGAAAGGATTGGCAGTGTTGCTGAACCATTCTGTTGTAATTGCGGAAGATCATAATGTTGCTGAAATCATGCAAGGGCTGACCCGTCTTCCATGCCACATGAAGGACAATGTCTTTATCTTCGTGATTAAGGATCCTTTCAGTTATTGGTCTAGGAGGGACACTGGAGACCAGCGCATTGCCACAATGAAGCATGGCAAGAGCACCTCGACTAGTATCCAAGACAGCAGGCGTTGAAGGACAAACTGTTCAACATGACGGCCCTCCAGACCCCCCAAGGGTGGTTATTTTTGTAACAGGACTTATTCCTATTGTCCTCCACTCTGTCGAGCAACGTATGTTTGGAGAGAGAGAGCCAATGGACTGCAGCTTTTAATCAAGTACCTCACAGAATCCTCAAGCTTTCTAATCCTGCCCTCCACCTTGGTGACCTTATCAACAGCATTCCTCAAATCTTGTTGGAGGAACAACACATCTTAACCAACTTCACCTATATGAGTTTCAAGAGCGCGCTTGGTGTTATCTGTTACACACAAAATGGCCACTGTGTCTGGGGAGGTAGCCTGCATCCAATGTCAGCCTCCTGATCCCTCTGTCTCTCTGTGTCAGTCCCTGTCTCATCCAGAAGTACGCACTCTTGCAAATTCAACAATTTTGGCTTGACGGTGTCCCGGTGCAACCTTATCCCTCACTATTGTGGGAATGAGCAGGGAAGACGTGACCAACGACAGAACCAGGAATAGGCTCAAGCAGGGGCCAAGTTATTACCACACTGAAAAAGAGTCGACAAGTTCAATCCGCACGAGAGGCCGGAAGCGATCATCCCACACCTCTGTACCCAATCACCAAGAAACAGGGCAGTGCTGGGAAGCAGAGTTGTCGAGGTCCAACCATATGCCTTTTGCAGTCCCTCACAGTCTCAAAGTACAGGTTCATCTGCCAGGGTTATTAACTAGGTGCCTTGGCAGATAAGAAGCCTGTAGGGGGGGCCCAGGAAGCTCACCATTATTCCATCCACAGGCGTCTAAACGTGCCTCTTGTATCTCCTAACCGCCTGCTTCTCCATTAGCCTTTCACCAGGGCCTCCTCTGTTGCCCCCATAAGCCCCAATGAGGTAACGGTGTTCATGGCCCTCAGTGTGACTGTTCCATGTGATATGGCCCTGAGCACCAAGAGTCTGCTGTGTTGGGGGAGAACCCCTAAACCCCACTCTCCCAGGTACCACAGGTATTGATGCTCTTCGAGGCTATCACTGCTGTGTATCTGCAATCCTAGAGCGCGAGCCTGTGGTGCAGCCAATCGACCTTCCAGTCACGTCTCTGCAGTGGGGCTCTAGCGCTCCGTGGCTGTCCTGTCTATGTAGCTCTCACAGAAGGCCAAGGCCCTCTCCAGTTGCGTTTTGATCCAGATGCCATACCGGGCTGGCTGTCAGCGGGAGGGACTGCCACTAGCGAGACTCCTTTATCCCCAAGAAGCAACAATGGCAACATCGCCAGTGGGTACCTGGGAGCCCAGATACCCAAACCACCTTAAGGGACCCTGGATGTCATGGGTCACTGACCCTCCTCAGCCCCCGAGACTCCGGCCACAGGCCTGACTGACCATTTCCCAAGGTTCTCGACGGCCGCCAGTCCAGAACATCACGTGGGAGGATGAATGCACCTGAGTAGCATCCACCACACCAAAAGGCAGAATCAAGCTCCACGGAAGGGGCAGAATAATGCAGGGTGGTATCTGGCTCAAGAATTAGGAAGCCGCCATATTAGGTGCTAATCCCAGTCTGATATTTTTTTTAGCAATTGTGTCCCTGAGGGCCTCTTTCTCCTCTGTCCTATATACCCATTCCACTGAGACAGATGTAATTAGTGTTTTCAAGAGATAAAAAGTTCCTTCAAATTAAGACGTCATACTCCCCTGCATTTGAACCAACAGTGCTAGAGATGGATATTATGGAAAATTAACAGCAACTTCTTCATTTTCATGTCATAAAACACTTCTTAAATGCGTATTCGTAGAGATCCCTTGGCATGGTCCGAAAAAGAGGGTGGCGAGAGACTTTAATTTGCGCTTTTCTTAAGCCAAATGAGTCATTTTCTCACCATCTAGTAGCATAAATTGAGCCCAAGCTGAAGATAATGGAGAGCAAGAATCAACAATTCGAAAAGCAATACAGATAAGACAATATAAATCTCTGACTGAAGAATCTATAAAATCTCAAATTGGATGATACAAATCACAAGATATATCATCCAATTGTCGCAAAGAAGTTGGGAAGATAAAGTGAAACAAAACTGGTAGATAATCTCATATAACCTTTTTAAATTAAAGTAATTGGGGTAAGTAATTAACAGAGAAACCAGGGGCAACCCATTCAACCATTGAGAAATGACAAAAATTTGCAAACACCATTGAAGTATTTTCACTGAGGTCAGCCTGATGATGGCATTTTGATTCAGTAATCCGAGTAAAGTTTGCATTACACTTAGCATTACATTTAGAGATTTTTTTTGAGCTCATGTCTGTCCAGCAACTAGTGTCTCGAGATTGAAACCTGCAAGTTTACCACATAGATAGGGTAACCTAAGGCGAGGTCACATTAAAGAACATTTGCTGTAAGCAAAACCTTTTACAGGAGAAACAATTAGCATCTCCAGCAGTTGAAGCAAGAAAGGTGGACATTGGATACTGAGATCGAGAAAGAAAATAGTGAGAAGAGTGAGCAGGAAGACCAACATTTAAAGGTATTTGCCCAACCAAAGGACGTAATTATTAGAAATTATCGCTGTTGGCCTCGGGGTTTATGTTCCTGTTGCCCTAATCATTGTATTGTGGCCTTTTGTTGCAATGCTTCTTCCCTGCCATTGTTGGAATAAGCATTGCCCAAAATTCTTGGTGAAACTGGGTTCCATCGGAGTCCGTTTCTCCTTAGATTTTGTTCCTTGTTGGAAAGTTATTTGTTGATGTACTTTACTGAATTCTTTTATTTATACACATAGGATAATAGCCCTTAAGAATGCTAAGTAGGGGGAGGAGCCTAGCCTGGAAACATGATGGCCGCCTGAACTCTTGGCTCCGCCACCTCGTTCTTCTTCCCTCCGTACCGCTGCACATCCTGTCACTTCTCCGTTTATCCTGAAGCGGTACCGGATCTGGGAAGTTGCGCTGATTCCAGCGGTGTGTCTCCCGATGTTCTCCCTTCGGCGGAACAGATCGAATGTCCCGGTTTCCTTTCCGCTGTTGATGGCGGCGTCCTTCTCTTTGTTCTTGGGGCGGATGTGCTTCGGCCACCGTGAAGACGGCCACGAACGGCGGTGCGGAGTCGGTCGGCGAGACACGGCGGCCGCTTAGACTGTCTGCAGCGACGCGCTTTCCTTCATTTTCACCTCGGCACTTGATTTGGTTCACGGCAGCTGGTGCTACTTTGTATCCCCCTGTTCCTTCCTTTTGCGGAGCAGTGAGGAGGGGCCATTTTGTGTCGAGTGCTCTGTGGTGGACTTGGTGGCCTCATCAAATACTGAGTTATTTCTCTCAGCCAAGTGCACACTATGCCCGTGTGCCGCTCTGATGTAGACCTTACTGCCCATGTCTCAATGACCTCGCTGTTATTGCCGGGGCGCCCGTGTGATGTCGGACTGCCAAAAGGGGATGCCAGCATGGGGTCTCGAGGACCGGCCCTGGTCGTCGACCCTCGTTTGAGTGGAGCTGCATTATCTTCCTCTCCTGAGGCTCCCCTTCAGATCGCTTCGATTCTGGGCGCCCTGGCTGCTTTGCGAACCACTTGGGCAGGTCACGCCCGGGTCCTGGGGAGCCGCTTGGACTCCATCTTGTTTGCGCTGTCCACCACCATCCGAGATGGGGAACGCGTGCAGAGTGCTTCGTTATACCCTGTGCCCGAGCACCGTGAGCTGTTTATTCCGATGTGCTTTGAGACGCTGGAGGTGTGGGAATTGAATGCTGCGGCGACGCTGTCTGCAACCGTCATGGAGGAAGGTGCGAATCCTGGACTGGCGCTGCTGAAGGGGGGTCGGCACTGGGCGCCATGTCTTACTCCCAATCCTGGACCTGCTGCTGCTTCCTCCTCTGGTGTCCTGGGCTCGCCGTTTCTGCTCCCGCTGTTCACTTCTGGAAGACTGTTATGGCGCACCGCTTTTCGTGGTTCGCCGATGGCCCGCATGACTTTGTGTTGGACTGCCCTTTGTGTACGATGCACTGTCCGGCCATGGCATTTGCAGCGGTTCCAGTTACTCTGGTGGGCGGTTTACTTTTCGACTTTTGCTGCCACGTTGGACCGTCAGGGACAAGGTTGACAATCCTTTTCACTTAGTTTGCTGCTGTTTGTTTACTGGGACTGTGATGTTTAGACGGGGGACCTGGACGCTGGATCTGTTTTTCAACTGGGTTCATGGGTTGGGTGGCCGCGAATATACTGTTGGTCTCTTTTGAGCGACGATAATTTGGCCCTCCTCCGATTTCACTTGTGTGTAATAATTTTTCTTTTCTTTTCTTCCCCTTTTTTGTTCCCTATATTTCGGGTTTCTGTGGGCGACAGGCACGCTGACGGGGGGTGGGCCGTAGTCACACGCAGTGGTGCAGGGTGGGGGGGTGTTCTTATGTACTGTTTTATGTTTCTATGGCCCTCTTTTTCTTTTGTTCTTTGCTGTCTTCCTTTTCTTCTTTCGTTTTTTTTTCCTTCTTTGTATTTTTCTTCTTCCCGTGTGTTTGGACGGGGCCTGGGGCTGGGTGGGGTTCCTTTCGGGTGGGTCTTCCACTTTGTGCCTCTGGGGTTCGCACAGCTTCTGATGCTTTGTTTTTCCGGCGTTGTTGATAGTATGTGAATGTTGCCTATATGCTTCTCCTACCTGCTCTTCCTGACGAAATTGTGGCGAGTGCTTTCCTCCTACGTGGCTTGTTTCCCATATCGGCCACATTGTTGTATGACGCCGGACCCTTTCTTCCTGCTATAAAAGGTGCCCTTCCCTGTTCCACTTTTTGTGGCTTCGTTTGTTTACTATCCTGAAGTTGTATGTCGCTTGGGTGGGCCCATGAGGGCGCGAAATGTGATATACTGTTCGTATATGCCGTTGGTAATGTTTAATGCGTGACTTTACTTGTTGCGGTCCCTTGGTTGATATTATGTCGCGGGGCCCGCCCTTCCCGGCTCTGATCTGAACGTACGGTCCTCTTTCACTTTGAGGAAACAAAACCTGCATGATCCTTCTTACGTCTGCTATTGATGCGCTGTAGCACTATTGGTTTGGCTCTCCGCCTATTAAGATGACCTGTATTGTTTCTGTATGTCATGGCGGCCGGCCCGCAGTGGTTGTAGGCAGACGCTGTGTACTGTTCCTAAGCTGAATAAAGGTTTTAAAAAAAAAAAAAGAATGCTAAGTAGTAATTAAATATCAAATATTTATGCAAGACCGTTTTAAAAAGAGGAATTTTATACACATCCCATTTTAACCAGTTTAACATAAGTTACTTTTGTATGTATGTACATTTGACACATGAACAACATTCCGTAACAGTGCCACAAATGATAGTGAAGTGAAGGCATGGTGCTAGAATAATTAGAAAAGTGGGAAAATTACTGCAAACTTTACTGAGACAGACATACAGGGCTCTTAAGGGGGTCAAGGTGTGCTTGCTTCCTTGATGCTCAGGACAGGTCTGAGTTGTTTAGCTTGCACTGCCTGAACTTTGTACCCCTAAGATCTGAGATTCTTGAATATAGGATTATAAAGCAAGGGGATACTCCTTAGTTTGGATTGAGGCTATAGATAGGCTTCTTGGGATCAGATGCAATGAGCGTCCCTCACGCCCCCCAGCAGAGCTGCATTGTGTGATGCAGGCCACTGAAGAAAGAAGAGCCAGCATTCTCAAGCCTTTGTTCCCCTGTAAAAAAGAGATGGTAATGTAGTTCAGGATTATCAACAGCTAGTCAGGGCTATGTGGGTTGAGTTTTCCTCAATTTGCAGACCTTTGGGACCCTTCTGAGATCATCGGGGAAATGCAATTGAACTATTCCTGAAATCCCTTATTCATAGAGTGCTCTGTGGACGAAGCACAGTACCTTAATAGCCCAGTACCTTTCTATAGGTAGACAGTTTAATGCTTGTAACATTGGAGTAATGTGCTCCGTTGGGTAAAGGTGAAGTTTTAATCTTGATGCTGGAAGTTCATTTGCATGTGCTCTTCTATTCACTTTGTTAGCAATCTTTTTCAAAAATACTCCTAGATATATTATTGTAATCTATTGAAGGATTGTAGTTAGCTTATTCTCTGTTTTGAACTTTGATTGAAGTACTCTTGATTTCTGTCTGTCCAAATATCCAATGTTGTTTTTTGTAAGAAATTTGTAAGATATTTTTGTTTCTTGTATAATTGCTTTTTATTTTTTATAATGAAACGATAATCATCTTCCCTTCAATCTAACACAAATACAGTTAACATGTTGTGTATTAAAAGGTTGTAGCAAGGCCAATGGAGCGATAAATACGCCAAGCCATCATCAAATCCGTGCAAACAGATCATGAAACACACTGTCCCTCCTCTCTCATTCCTCCAAATGTTTTGTTGTGTTTCTCTATTAAGCACGTTTGACAGCCCTTAAGCCATTTAACAACTGTATCCTCTTTTAAACTTAGAGCCTAATTTCCAGTCCATGTGTTTTACATTTTCACGTATTCCAACTTAAATAGCAAGTGGGTGGTATTTACATGTTTTTATGGCATTTGTAGCAGTTGGCTCCACAACAGATCTACAAGAACTGCTTCTACTTTCTTTGATGGTTTGCGTGTATGTTAATTAGCTTACACCATGTCAGAAGTTCTGCAACTAGACCCACCGTCAGTTAAACTTTGGATATTTTGCTTTACTTGTGGCAGTTATATGTTTATTCCAAGTTGGGACACAGATGTTATTTTTCCAAACAATTCATGGTTTCTTTATACAATTTGAAAGCTTAGGTTTATTTGGGATACAGTCACTTTTTAATACTCACTGTCTCAACTATCCAGTTTCAAGTGTCCACCAGCCAGAGACAGGATGAGCCTCCTTCTATGGTTTATTTTTCCAGAGCATCGGAGGTCTGCTCTATTTGATAATGAGTGTCATTAACTCCTCCATGGCAAGACCTAAGAGCATTGCTTAAAAAAGATATTCTGAAACATTACTTGCTAGTAGGATGCAAGTAGGATGAAGTTAGCTGGTTTTGATGCACTAAGAACTGAAGTGTTTTTATACTGATCTGTCATATTCTCAGCTTGTACTGTGAATTGCAGTTTCCCAAAGTGGTCTACTCAGCCTCAGAAAATAATAAAAATATATTTTCATTGTTATGAAAGGACAAAACTGAAAACACACACTAGATGAAACTGTTTTTATTCAAGTATTTTTTTTAAACCAGACGCTTGGACTAGTGGATTGGGACTCTGGGTTAGAACCACCATGGTCGCTTGGTCCCACAGTTAACAAAGTAGCCAAAATATGTAATCTCAGAAAACATTTAAATTAAACATTTATAACTAAAGATTGTTTGTTAAAAGGATTTCACCTATCATTGTTTCTGTTTTTTTTCATGTTTACACAGGAAATATGGATGTGTCAAAGGTCCGTTGACAGGGTGCATGTCATATTACAAATCAGACACATGGCAGTTTCCTTAAAATGCTGGTCACGTTTTTAGGTTTCGACCTGGCGAAGGGCAAAGCCCCTCCCAGATCGAAAACTATTGTCTACAGTAGGGATGTTCGGACCGCCTCTGTCTATCATTGGCTAGCTCCATAAATGGAGGCTAGCCATTGGGAGACAGAGGCTGTCAATCGCGCTTTCTCCAGAAAACGCGATTCGGGGGCGTTTCTGGTGCTTTTTTAAGCCCCGCCCCTTTGTCCCGGGCCGCGCTGCGATTGGCTGCCGGCCCGGGACACCCCCGTGACGTCAGCCAATCACAGCGCGGCCCGGGACCTGACTTGTTTTGACTGTCCTGACTCATTCAACGCCCTAGGCACTAACTGCCCCACGCGCGCACTGGAAATGAATGATAAATAAGTGCGAGTCCGGCCCCATCTGAGCCCCGCAGCCCACTGCCCCCCACTGCATGTCTGCATGCCCAAAGTTCCTTGAAGTTGTACGTTGGTGTCGTATTGGCGCTTTGTAAAAAAACAACCTCTCCCCCCCAAAATGTAGCAGTTTAACAACCTATATCCTCTGTTCTTCCTGTGCTGGTGGTCGCCATGCCCGATGCGCTACCCGCCCCCATCTTCAGCGGGTGATCCCGGCCGCTCTGTTCTTGTGCATTGGCTGTTGATGTCTTTGGCTATGCGTCTAGGCGCATCCCTGGCTGAGAATCCCCGAGGCGCGATTCTATACGTATAAGTTCTATCAGTGAGGCACGTGGGCGACTTACCAAGAAACTAGTGCCTCGAGACAGCCGGGGTCGATAGAGAGCATTACACAAAAGCTGAAGTTCTTCATTCACTCACTCACCGGTGTTTTTGCAGCGAAAGGCGCCCCTTCTGCTGGATGGTCAGTTTCTCCCTCTCCAGGGGGGTATCGGGCAAGTCGGTGCCCTCTGTGCCATCCACCAGGTACAGGTCGGCCAGCAGCAGCAGCGCCACGGGGGCTAGGGTGTAGAGCGCCTGGACACGCATGGTGGTGGAGGCGGGAGTGAAGGAGCGGGAGAGTGCACTGGCTGCTCACTCAGAAGGGCTCCAGAGAGGGACTGAGTTACGGGCGCCGCGAGAGCCTAAAATAGAGAGGAGCTCTGGTGTCAGCCCATGAGGGACTCGGGCAGGTGCTGTCCCTCAACCGGCCAATCAGAGAAGGGGGGACGAGCTACTCACACCCCACGGGGAGACGGGGGCCCACCCTTCCCCATTCACAGCATTGCCTCCCAAAACACAAATTACGTTCACTGCTGAAACCATCATGCACACTCCACAAGCACACATCTCCCTTTCTTGCATTACCGCCTGGCACGCATGCTACATCCCTGCCACACGCTCAGCACTCAAGCACACACCGATAACACACCACAGATTCACCCTCTGCACGTGCTCACCACGCACGGGCAGTTTACCACAGCGAACACAAAGACACGAAACTCCACATACTAGGGACATGCAAATACACTACTAAACACAGCCACCACACACGTCGCACCCCACCCACTCACGCAAACAACACACGTCCACATACATTTACTACCCGTAATAAACTTTACATATGCTGCCCCCCCACCCTAAAGTTGGACATTTTTGCCACATTCACCAGTTAGTACACGCTTACCACTCACTCACCAGCCATTCCACTCTGGCCGTACACCCAACCCGTACATAGCACAGTAACGGCGCTCTATCGACCCCCAAATGATGAACGACTGAGCCAGCCCGGATGCGCGAGCGCATTGCGGCATTGGTAATGCTCTCTCAGCCTCGTCCTCCCTATGTATCTCTTCTAGCGTTTCTTTGTCAGATCTTAATTTGCGGGCTCGTGTGACAACATGGGCTTTGTAACCATTCACGACAGGATCTCAGTGCCGTTGTTTTTTTTACCAGATACAAAATAGGCGATGCAACACAAGTCAGAGTAAAAAGACGACATCTTTATTATTGTTCGTATTCTTATTGGCCTACATATGTAATTGAATTAATATCAATAATAACAGTTTTTCTAAGTATTCATATTGTTAATGTACACATTGCTAAGACCTGTTCTAACAATAGGTGTATCATGTATGCAGCATTTAGGTATTAGCTCATAGTGTCATATCAGCATCACCCATTAACATCCTCATTATAATGACCCCGCTCCCTTATGCCGTTCCAGCCCGCCTATCCCAGGTGCTCCTCGCTCACTCCCAGCTGGTCAGATGCTTCAGGGCTGCCAGGGCACTCGTGCTCCCCCCGGTGAGATCCTGGCACTATGCCAAGTCCACTCCACTCACAAGGATCCCTGATCCCTCCACGTGCCCTGTCCCTTCCATTGTGCTCTTTTTGGCCCTTCTTTTCTACCTCTCCTGTCTCCCAAAGCGCTCTGAGTTGAGGCGACCTTAGGATGGAATAAATTGCTATACATATATTTAACAAAACATAACACAACATTATCTGATGCTCTATATTTGACGTGTAATTTCTGCATTTCATATAGAACTACATATGCCTGTCTCTGCCCCAGCTCTACCGGCCTGCCATAGGCTTCCAGCGTCTTGCATAAACTCTCCATTGCCCTGAAGACCCTGACACACCCTGTTCTGAAGCACTACATAGTCACTACGTCCTTCCATATGTGATAGTCCTACCTGTCTCTCAAAGGGGCGTGGCCAATGTAATTAAGGGAGTGGCTAAAAAAACGTAAGCTAAAAATCTGTGCTTAGCATAGTGTGCTGCCGACTTGTGTTTTGCTGTTTGTCATTGCATCCAGATATATGATACAACAAGTAACATCATACATACAAGTCAAGACTATTGACTTTGTCAATTGTTAGTTGCATAAGATAAATAAGCAGCAACTATGGCTTGTATATAATATTGAAAAAGCTTCCACTTAAAGCCCTGGTGACACCATGACAGTGTTGCTGCTCCTGAGTTTCAAAAGAGAAGCGAAATCCAGAGAGAAAATGACTCTTTTTAAAGGAGTTCCCTTACCTTACAACGCTCACCTGGCCTGGCGTCCTGCCGTAACTTCTCCACCAGTGAGAAGTGAGCAGCGTGAGCACGCGTGCATCGACGTGCCTGCTGTCACTGCAATCCGGAGAAAAATGGACCGCCTGTGCCAGGGCACAAAACAGAGCCCGATAGAGACCCGTTTCGAGCCCCCCTTTAAAAAACTGCTGGTGCTCAGCAGCGGTGTGACCCGGCCCACTTAAATCCCTGGTCATGCCCCAAAGCTGTGACCATTGCAGCCAAGCACTTCCTTCTCAGACGTAAGTTTGAATGCCCCCACAACCCGCTCCCTCTCACAGTTTGCCCTGTTAGAGCTGGACCCCAGCGAGTTCTGATGTACCAGACACCAGCGGCGGCTCCTCGGCTAAGGGGGAGGAGAATCTCCCCACTGCTCTCTGAGCAGTTAAAAAGGGAAAGATAAAATGATAATAGCGCAATGCTATTTTCTTTTTCCGTACCTGCTCAGTTGTTTTCAATTCTAGGTGCGGTGGGGGCAGGGCATGGCTGGGCTGTCTAGAGCAGGGAGAGGCGCACTTGGTATGTTCTCCTCCCGGCTGTATTGCATAGCCGGGTGGAGAACATGCACATGCTCTCACTCCCTGTCTGAGCGCCAAACCAGATCGCTCAGACCAATCACAACGCTGCTGTCATGCGGGTGACAGGGGCGTCATGATAGCTTGGGGATTCTGGGAGCCTGTGTGCTTCCGTGCTGCCGGGAGAAGAGAAGAGGACGGAGGAGAGGCGACGGTCATACCCAGTTTAGTGCTATATTTTCATTTTCATTCCTCCCTCACGCCCCATCACCCCTGCTCAGTAGCGGCCGCCACTGACGTACCTGGGATACTGAAAATGCATTGTCCCACTCTCCAGGAAGCCACATAGCTCCAGGGGCACTAATGAAGGCTGGTCTATGAGAATTTGTGGCCACAGAGGTCTGCAGAGACACTGGAATTAGGGGTGGAGGGTGTGCAGCAGCACCCCCAAAATACCTATACTAGACTTCTGAAGGCAGATGAGAATGAATATGACATAACATTTTTTGTCTAGTCACATTTGCTGTTCATTCAGAAAGAGGTCAAATGTCAGCCTAGTTTTCCAACAAATTGCTGCTTATTCTTTTAACATGTAGACAGTTTCGACGTTTCTTTCTCTTACTACAAAGTGTGAGACATTTGTAAAGGGAACTACTAGACAATCTTGCTGGCGTGAATGGAAATGCTGTAGGATGTTGTTTTCTTCTAACACACAACACTATTTAAATACCTATAAATGAACTGTACAAACATTTCAAAATAAATAAACAGGAGAGCATTAATGAAGCGCTTTTTTCTAATTCTGAAGTGTGATGAAGATAAAGATAGGATAAAATCAAATAAAAAAACTGAACCCTGTGAAGCCTAAATTACAAATATTCACTGAAACCCAGTTTCCACAAATTATCACTTGTGAGCTATATAATTTGTAGGGGTGGGCGGAATTTGCGTAGTTGCGCTATGCAAAGCTCAGTGAAACGGTAAAAAATCTCCTCGAGCACGCAAAAGTTCAGCGAACACGCGGAATTGCTTGTTCGGCCCGTTCGTGATGCTTTTTTCCTCTTCGCGAACGCTGTTTGTGTGCTCAGGGAGAAATAGCTCACGAACACGCATTTTGATAGCGCGAACAAGTAAAAAATTCCACGGAGCCGCGGATCGTGGAATTTTTGGCAATTCGGTGTTTTCCGCAGAACGCGAAATTACCCAAATTCCGCGAGCAGAAGGAATTTAGAGCCCAGGCCTAATAATTTGTTCAGTAAAACTGTATGTCTGTGCAAATTTAGTGGTCATTTTAATGGAAAATATTCTCTCTGTAAATGACAGTATGCTACCACAATATGCTTTAGTAATATATTTGTGACAGTGTGCCCATGAAATGCAACAACAGCTACATACTACACCCATATTACCATCATGCAGAACGGGCGTGGCCCATATGTGACCCTTGTTCTTCGTGTGATACTTGAGAATCCCTATGAGTTCAGTGATTTAACATATATGGTAATGCCCCCACTCTGAGAATTGTTCCAGCGCCACTGGAGGTGAGGCGAGACCACATCAGCTTGGTGGGGAGGCATAGGTGGAGCTGCAAAGTGCTGTTTTGCAAATCATGTTATGAGGGGGAATTGGCTCTGCTGGGCATGACTGGCATACATCACTTCAAACGGGCACACAAAAGCTCCCACTATGCACACCAAAACGGCTCACTCTGGCTGATCGAAATCATTGAACCTATTATTGTGGTCTTTACTATAAGTGCTGTACAACCTTTCCCGTTAAAAGTGTTATTTCTGCGTAACCAATTATAAAGTATCTCTCAGACGATGCGTAACCAATTATAAAGTATCTCTCAGACGAGAGTTGCATAATGCATTTTTTGGGATGAGCAAAGTGAATCCCTACATCTGCAAAATATGGCATAGTTAGGGAATTATACACTCTACAAAGATGTGCGAAATTCCCCACTTCTCTTAGAGGTACATTTTCGTTTCACCCATCCAATACCCTGCAGCCAGATGTCCTGCCAATCATGTACAGAAAATCAGACTGTAGGGAATACAAATTTTTCAAGTTGATACGTCAACAATCTTCTGTTCTATTGAGAACATGGAGGCAACGATTAGGCTTGGAGGCAGAACATTGAGGTTTGGTTTAATACTATGTTTTGAATTACACAAAGAAAAAGGAAGGTCTACAGTGACAACAGATCTTATAGGGCCATGGGACCCTTGATTGGTGGTGGGGTGCGATGATAGAGTAGTGACTCATGGAACATGTAGTCAATATGTTTGTTTTGTAATGTGATTGGCTGCTGTGTTTTAAGCAGGAAAAAAGAAGCATAATCTGCAGCATCTGGTGCGGATAAAGAATTGTGTTTCCCTGCTGTCATTTAGTGACAATGAGAACAACAGCTGCTGCATGTTTCATCCTGGAATTACCTGCAGTGGGGAAAGGAGAGATGTGAAGAACCATGGTACAGTTTTGGTAAGTGTCTGCCAAGCAGCACTCTTCTAGTACTGTGTGTCTGCTGAAACATTTCCATTTCAGCATAAGGACTCTCCCCACCTCTTCTTAACAAGGTTTACCAAAGCCAATAAGTCTCACCTTTGGGAACTATTAGCTTTGCTAATGTTTTTTAGCCGTGCTGCACGGCAACCCTAATGCTGTGCAGCCTGGCTAAAGAAATATTAAAAAAGCCTATGACATGGCTGTCCATGTAATTTCGTAGGGGTTTGCACTACGCATGCATGCGCATAGAAAATGATGCCGCTGTTTTTAGGTTTCGCCTGGCGTCGGAGCTCCTAGCTCCGCCCAGGAGAAATCTTATGTCCCTACAGTGTAGGGCTTAGTCCCGCCCTCTGTTCCATTGGCTAGCTCCATAAATGGAGGCTAGCCATTTGAACAGAGATCTGTCCGTCATGGCTGGACCAGATTCGTGGGCGTTCCCGCGATTTTTTCCCTCTCCGCCTCTGCGATGTCGTCATCGCGGCCGTGGGCGGGGTTTATTTCTTTTTGGCGTCCATGTTTGTGTTCTCATTCCGCGGCCGATCGCCGCCCGAGGAAGTCCAGGTGAGTGCCTTCCTTGCCCCCTCCCGCTGTCCGTTCCTTTCCCGCCCCCCTCCCGCTGTCCGTGTCCTCGTAGGTGCTTGTTGAATCCATGTGTTGCAGAATAGCGCCCTCACGCCGTCATTGGTGGTAGTGCTTTAAGGTAGCTGGCTGTCGGCACTGGTCATACATATAACACTGGGCCTGGCTGATTTCCCAAACGTCAAAGACCTTAGTTTTATGTCCGTGTTGGCAGAAGGACATAGCCCAGTGCCGCCCCCCCCCGCCCGCCTTTGTGTGCAGGATCCTTCCAGCCGTGTCATTTAAGAAGCCCCTTGTAAACACCCTCGCAACCAGTGAGATGTGAACAGCTGTCCTTGGCCCGGCTCGCTGGCAGATGTTTTGCTCTTCAGCGAGCACAATAGGAGAGGGGGGGCCTGGAAGACAGGCCGCTGCTCGAGTGTCCTCTTATAATCAGTGCACGGCCTCTCACAGGCCGGAGGGGGTTCCGTCTGTGCCGGGGGAGAGGACGGAATGAGGGCAGCTGTCGTCACCCGAGTCCGAGATCCTGTGAGTGACTCCTGTAGATTGACACGTGCAGGTGCACTTGTGCCACAGGTGCGTGTGCTTTTCCTCACCAGTACGCGCCAAGTGCTGTACCAGTGCACCTTAACTTCACGTGAGTGCACACCAGGTACTTCCCCGGTGCACCCTTCAACCTCACTAGTGCGTGCCCTTCTTACGCTCGAGACCTTCTATCTCATCATTGTGCGTCCCTCTTTATAGTGAAAGGTCTGTTCAGCCACTAGTGTTTGCCTCAGTAACTCCTCAAAGCACGTCCATGTGCACCACAAGTGTATGCCTTACTCCCTGCCGGTGTTCACCTTTCTACTTCCCTGGTGCTCGCTTTAATGTCTCACTGATGCCTCTCTTAACACATCACCTGAGTGTGCTACTTCACCAGTGCGTGTCCTTCCACTGCACTAGTGCACGGCATTCTGTCTCGCTTGCCTGGGCACTTCAGCCTCGCAGTGTGTGCTGGTTTTGTGCTACGTTTGTGTTGACACAGGGCAGATCTGGTATGTGCACGCGCATCTACACTTGGAAGCCTCTGTTTGTGCTTCATCTCGCTGAGTGTTCTCAGGCAGTGCAGCAGGCAAAGCCTCCGAGGTGGTAAGGTTGAGGGATTGCGGAAGGCTCCTTGCTGATTCTAGGAATCATTGTAGGCAGTATCTAAAGAATAATACCACATTCTGGGTAGAAGAGCGGGAATAGTAATATTTCATTGCCCCCTGTAAGGAGGGCAGATACGGAATTTGCATTTCAGAAATATTACCACAAGTAATACCAGTAGCAAGCGCAGATGTGTGCCCCCCTCAACTCTCAGCTTCTCATAAACTTCCAAGATGTCTCACTATCATGGGGATACAAAAGATCCAGGACGTCCCTGTGTGTGTGTGTGTGTGTAGTAGTAATTGCTGTCTGCTGAGCTCGTCCGTGGGGTACAATAGGTCTCACAGTTGCGAAAGATTAAGCTAATGACAATGTAAATGACAATGACATTTATTTATCTGTATTCAAAACCAAATCACAAATACAAATTTTAACATTTACAATGCCAATAGCTCAAACTTTTCCAAAGGCGAAACCATTGCATTGTAAATGCTTGTTTGATCTTTCAGCCTCAGAGTGGTCTCTGAGGAGAAAATAAAAAATCATATTTGAGTAAAATATGATTCACAGTCTCCCAATGGGTAAATTCATGGTCCGTGAGCTTGGTACAAGTCCCACCCCCCCATACTTGTCTCAGCTGATGTCATGTCCTCTTCATTTTCTTCCCTACAGACTTCAAACCTCCTTCTCTGTGCATATTCAAAGTCCATATGGATTGAACGACTTGGTCAGCTTCTCTAGAATATTGTGTTTTACCAACATAGGACCATCACCTCTAACTGAATTCATGTAATGCTTTGAATCCCACCTACTGAACTTGAAAAATACAGTCATCTAACCGTAAAAAACAGATGCCATGTCCTTCCTCTCACCACCCGATTAAGTATACACATACTGTCCATGTGTGCTTGATATACCATAGTATATTCTTTGCGTCATTGGCTTTTTGTGATCGACTACTCACATCGCCATGTAACACCAATGATGTATGTGAATTAATGGAAACACAGAAAAACAAGGAAACCAAATCATTCGAAATCAATTTTAAGGAAATACAAATGCATTGAAAATTAAAGGAAACATTTGAAAGGAAAGATCATTTTAAGGGGAAACATTTTTTTCATTAATCTTGGATGGAGTTTAGAAGTGGTGAGGAGTTTTTGTGTACAGAGATGGAAGATTATTAGGTGTGATGAGGGATTTTTGCGGCCGGGTTGGGAGAAGCTCGGGTGTAAAAAGGGCTTTTTAGGGTTCTGAGATGGGTAGAGTTTGGGGGTGGTGAGGGTTTTTTACTGACCAGGAATAGGTGGAGTTTACGTGTGGTGGGGTTTTTAGGGCTCACTACTTTCTGAGTGGAAGTTAGGATTGGTGAGGGTTTTTAAGGGTCAGTGATGAGAAGAGTTTGGAGGTGTGAATTGGTTCCCGTTCAGGAGTATGTGGAGCTTAGGGGTGATGAGGGGCTTTGTAGTCGGGGATAGGTGACATTTATGGGAAAAGTTTTAGGATACAGAAATGACTGGAGTTTATGTTGGGGAGCAGTTGTTAGGGTTAGCGATGGGTGGTGGTTTTGGCTAGTATGGGCTTAAGGGTTCAGAGATGGGTAGAGTTTAGGAGTCAGAGTTTGGTGCAGTTTTGGTGTAACAAAGGGTTTTAGGGTTTAGGGATGGGTCGAGTTTAGAGGGTAGAAAGGGCTTTAAAGGGTTCAGGGATGGGTTGTATTCAAGGGTCAGGCATGGGAGGGGTTTAGACCTAGTGAAGGGGGTTTAGGGGGCATGGATGGAGGCTGTTTACAGGTGGTGAATCAGTTAAAAGCATCAAAGTAATTGTTTGACAATTTAAAATATATAAATCTGAACTAATGTCCCCTGCAGTAAAGCACAGAAATTAATACATCCAACAAAAATGTTTCTGCAGTTAAAATCTGTTGCCATTGCATTTACACCTTGCAAAATAGGCACACAAAAGTCAATTTAAGAAACAAAAGTCATTTTTGATTTGGTTTATATGAAATGGTAAATGCCATTCATCCTGCAAATTTCCATTGAATAGTTTAGGTGAAATGGTTTCTCAGTAATGTTATTCCATTAGATCGTTTTCCTTTGAATTCACCCGAGTGTAGATTTATGCTTCCTTCCCAAATTTAATGATTCGTTTATGCCTCCTGTTGATCTGTGCAGCAATATCTCAATAAACAAAATGATTTATCCATCGGTGGTGACTATGTAGTTTTCAAGATGCGATATTCCCTCCAAAATGTGTTTGAACACCAGGATTTATTAAAAGGCTTTTGATGTTTGGCATACCAGGAAGTACAGATATTCTATGCAAGCTTAACGTAACAAACTGTTAGTAGTAGTCTAAGTTTTCCTATAATGCACCATGGTGTGACAAAGAATACCTGCTAATAGACTGAGGAAATATTATGGGGAAAGTAATTAAGTGTTCCTGTTCTCAGTGAGTATGAATATGATATCAAAACTTAAAAGGGCAAGATGTAAAAGAGCAATGTGTTTGTGTGTATGTATTTATGTATATAGTAAAATGTAATGGCATTGAAAAACTGATTGTTGAATATTGAAAAGTTGGTACAGCGCTAGTAAATACCTTACTGTGGCTCACATACCTTTCAGTGAGCGTTATCTAAAAATGCAATGCTGTTGCAATTCATATTTTCAGATGGCCTAGGGCGGATACATATTTAGTAACAAAGTAGTAAGTCCTGAATTGAATTGAGGGTCACTTGAGGGTTTTAAATGAGGGGTATGTGAAGAGGGTCTTGTCCACGGACATATCAGCTGGTGATGCAGGTGACTGTGTTCCCATCCACCTCATCCCTCTCCACTGCTCTGTCTGGCAAGTGGCGGTATAGGTTGCCTTGTGACTGGTGTGACATGGATCACGCAAACCCAGCAGAGCAGGAATCAAGGTGTGAACCCACTGCCGCTTTAGCTTTAGAGAATGAAGAAAAGGTTGTGATGAAAGAACAAGAAGAATGAATAAAGGGAAAGAGTAGACCAGAGTGAGAAGACACAATAGAGGGAGAACAATTGATGGAGACATCGAGGAAAGTGTAAAAACATGAGAAAAAGCGTCAATTCGAATAAAATAATAAAGACATGAGCAGAAGACGGAAGTGGCAATGTTCAAAGGAGAGAGGGGAAAACAAGAGCGAGAAAACATGAATATGGTTAATATTTATCTAAAAACTATAGTCGGGGTCAACTCCAGGGGTAAAGAATGACGTCACAAATGAGGGCTGATCACCAGGCACTGATGTTGCAGTGTGATGAAATGGCGTTGGCGGGTGATGTTGTGCGCTGATACAGGGAACAGTAAGGCAGATGCTAGTGGTCATTGATGAGCCGGCACTGACGGGCAGCCTGAGGGGCCTGGCACTGGTCTTTAGTGTGTGGAGCTGGGACCGGTTGACTCTGCCTGAACCTCTGACATTTGTAGTGTTTAAGATCCCAGCTCTGAACAGGAGAGCTTAACTAGTTGGCTAATCAAAAAAAACCAGAAATGCATCGGGGTCTGCTCATATGTTAGGTGCTGGTTTGTTCTAGATAACTTTCAACACGTGGCACTGGGTGACAGTGTGAGAGTAGGAACTGGTGAGTAGTCTGAGCAGTTGACTCTAATATGCAGTTTGAGAAACTGAAAGTTGGGCAGTATGAGGAACTGGTGGCCCCATTTAGGAACTGGTGTTCAGTGAGGAGCAGGACTGGTGAGCAACCTGAGTAGCGGGCATTTGTGATTTATATGGGACGCTGGCGCAGCTGCTCAGTAGAATGTGATGCTACTGGTGAATGATACAAGGTGCTTGTACTGGGACAGAGTGTGTGAAGGTAGACTGAGGAGTGCTCACAATAGGGAGACTGTGCTAGTGGGCAGCAAAAGAATCTAAACTGGTAACCAGTGTTGGTAGCACACATTGGTAAACGGATCAGGCATTGTGAGGAGCTGGCTTTGGGTGCCATTTTGAGGAACAAGAACTGGTGGGCACTGAAAAGAAATGGCTCTGGTAAGCATTTTTCAAGATGATGGGCATCCTAGGGAGTAAGGACTTGTGGGTAGTGTGTGAATCCGACATTAGAGGGCAGTGTTTCGATCTGGTACTTAACTGCAGTGTAAAAAGAATGAACATGGGGACAGTGTGGGGAGCCAAAAATTCACATGGTTTGATAACTTCATGGGCCAGTACACACAATCTTTTAGAGGTACCATATTTGCTCCTGAAAATTCACACAAAAATGCATTATACAGTATTTTCAGCTTCATTTGGAGCCTGTTGACAGACTCTTCTCTCTTTATTACACACACATTTGCATGGTTAGTTACCTAACTTTCTGACTCCAAGCATCAGATTTTACCTTTTTGAATGTTTAGAGACAATAATCTGAACATGCATGTAGTACTTTGTTTTGAAAAGAGTATTTATGCCACCGTTCTAGTGTTGCCCAGTTTTCAGTACTAGTTCTTGGTCAATGTACAGGCATCATGTGGAAATGCATGATGAGAAACCCCTGTAAGATATGTCTCCTTCTATAATGATCATAAGGAAAAATGACCGAACATTTTGCCATTTTCATATGACACACTGGTGACTCCTGGTAAGCAGTGTTCCTGTTTGAATATATGGAGTATAGAGATACCACAAACCTACAAAAACAGTTTAGCATCCATGACCCACTTGACTCATTAAGAGTACTTGAGCCAGTTCCACTACTATGCCTTAAAGTGTTTCACATTTCAGGGTATTTCAAGGTCAGGGTAGGAATTTTGGGAACTTAGATTTACAATTCTAACCCAAATTCTAGTGAAAGAAGCTGGATTGTCCACTGGATTTCACAGTTTTTTCAGAGAGTTTTGAAATGTACTCTAAGGCAATTGGGTTGTATATAATATAAAATGTTCTAGCTACCATGACTGAATTTTTTTTAATTTATTAAGAACTCAGAGGTAGGATTTTGCTTACCTTTATTGTTTTTTTTAATACATCAGCAGCCAAACATATCACAAGTGCATTACCCGTAAGTCAAAGGAATTGAACTACAAAGTTACATTCCACAACAAAATTAAACAATGCCACAAAATGCATTAACCATAAAAAATAATCCTCAACACAATTTTCTTCAGCAATAAAACCTATTTTACTAATGGATGACTTCCATTCACCTCCTAAAGAAAGAAATGGAAGGGATAATTCTCACCTCTAAGCCTTTAAAATAATTAAAGAAAGTGTAAAGTAGTGACTGGGTAAATCTTGCGCAACGCCAACTCGTTTAGTATTCTCCAAGTAAGTGGCTCAAGGGAACATGGGAAAAACGGCCACTAGCGTCCTCAGAAGACTCCTCTGTGAAGCACAGAAAATATAAGAAAAGGATAAGTTGTCCCCGAGCACAAGTAAACAATGTCTAAAAAGTCTCTAAGAGAAAAGAAGAACCAAATCAAATTCTTTCTTTTGCAAAGTTCATTAAATCAGTTCTTTTTCTTTTCTTTTTCTTTTCTTTTCTCTTCACACATCAAATGATCTTCATCATATTCTTGGTCTTCATAATCCATTGATTTCATACAAAATGTAGCCAACAACACAGGAACAAATGCCAACACGTGTTTCGTCATGGGAAACAATCACCCAATAACTTCTTCAGGGTGGGTAGCCTGTGATAGTTCCAACCCGGCATTGACGGGTTAATATCTTGGATGTTCGGTGAACTTAACAAAAAAGTAGTGAAGAAGTAGAACGACGGGCGGGTACATCCGTCGTGTGGAGTGGCAATCTGGATAAAGAAGCCAAAGGGTAAAGAGCGTGGTGTTGCGCATCCGTGTGGGTAGGACACCACGAATTGGCAGATGTCCACGAAGGGGTTATCAGACTGAGCTGGGATGTCGTCCTCTGAATCATCACAAAAGAATTAAAGGCATAATTAGGAAAAACATTGATCACCAGAGCTTCAGGATCACAGAACCGGGGAAGTGGCCTTTTGAGGCAAATAAGTCTACCCTACAAAGACTTCAGTGATTTATGAGGTTCCAAATAATGCTGCGGTCTAACATTAAGTTGCAGACATTCTCAAAACATTGCAAGTTTTAGTCCGTTCCCTATCGGAGTTCTGGAAAATTTACTTTGCTGTGGCTTACAATTGATATTGAATATTACAAAAAATCCTTTGCTGACTTACATTTCGTTTTGGATGTTGTTCCACCCGGGCGGTTGCTAAATTGGACCACCCTGGGTATATTGTTCAGTCTCAAGTCAGTGACTTGACTGTAGGAGAACCAGCTAGACATTTCGAGCATTTAATGTCTAAATACAGTTTTTCTTTTGAGTGCTTCCTTCCTGTAGCAAGGTATCTCTATTTGAACTCCCACCCTAGTCTGCTGGCTTCTGATTTTGTGATGTTATTCTATGGTGAGTCTTATATTATACTGCTATTCAAGGCTTCGATATGGCTGTGATGGGAAACAACCTTTACAACGGAACTGTTACAACGCATGCCTTTACTTCGCAAGTCGTTGCAACGCAAAAGGTGTGCAGTAGTGGGTAGAAGGTGTTGGATTTAACTCCAACACCTTCCCTACTGTTGCACACACTGGAGTTGGAATAGAAAATTAATCTATTCCAACTTCCAGCCCCCCACCCCCGACAGAAAGTCGGAGTAAATATTTGCGTTGCAATGGCATGTGATGTATTAGCATGCGTTGTAACGTCACATATTCGGCTGTGATACCACTGTATCTCCTGTGTGGCCTCCTTGAACGGTTGATTATCTGGCAGTATTAAATCTCTCTTTTTAGATGCTTATTTTTCAACCTTTGAAAGGCTCTGTATTGTTATGGGCTTGGGAAGATGGCCTGTATTGATGAGGCCAGAAGACCCAGTTGCCTTAGCGAAATGTGATCGTCACGCATAGTGATACTCAATATCTTTATGGCCAACATTCTTTCGTCTGGGAATTAAATAGTAGCTCACATGGAGGCTATGACAGATCCTAAAAATCTGTTCATTGTGCTGGAAATCTGATTTGGGCTTACTGATAATAAAACGCAGGCCAGGTAGTAATCATACCAAACCATGTTCGCCTGGCTCCAGAGAATGGAGATTGCACTTCCTCACTCCCCTTTCCTCTCAACCATTCTGTGGCCAGCTTCTTCGAGTTAACACAAGCTTTTAAGGAATGTCTCAGAATTTGAACACTGATCATGTTCTCTGAAATCGAAAACACCTCTGATTAGACAGAAAAATCGGACCTGGCATATGCATTTTTTAGGCCCAGCTGTGCAATCCAATTTTCCTAAAGAAGTATATCTTGTAGAAGAAAGCAAACCTGTATCTTCAAATACCGATAGACCAGCCATCCATTCAATAACCTGAGGTTATGACCCGCCTGAAAACCTGCATCTATCTTTTTTTTTAACCAGGAGTGTATTGGTGGGGTACCCTGTGAGTGCAAGCTTGTGGACTGAATGTTACCTTTTGTGAAATAATTTTTTTCTCCAAATAAGACCAATTGAATGCATGCCTTGAGCTTGTGTTGGGGCCCCACAGAGTCGATCTCCCAGTTTCAAAAGAACGTTCTCACTTTGCCCCTCCCAGTCAAACCTAATGTGGCAGAAGTATGCTCCCCTGAATAGTTCCCTTGGAACCATTGGAGTCGCAGGAACACCCTTTTCAGCAATAAGTGCACTTAGAACTGGCTCTGTTGGGAATAAGCCTGGTCATTGTTGTTTGTTCTGCTCTTTCAAGGTTTCACCCTCTCTTATGTTATGTTAGTAGGTTTTCTAAAGTGCACAGCCGCCCCAGCGAAGGGGCGTCCCGGTGCTGCCAAATCTGAATAACACACTGCCCAAAAAGGTCGTCACAGCTGTAGCCCGTCCCAGGGCTATACTGAGGGAAAAAGGAAGGTTTTTATGGCTTTTCGAAAAGCAAGCAAGTCCTCCATCCCATTAATATGTACCGGCAGAGAATTCCACAGCTTGGCTGCCAGATACCGGAATGAGCGACCTCCTACTCGGCAAAGTTTGAACTGCGGGACCGTCACCATGTGCTGTCCCTGCGAACGCAGCTGTCGGTGGGGCACATACGGAGTCAAGAGATTGCCCAGCAACGCCGGGCTGCCTGATTTTAAAATCTTAAAAGATAGGCAAAGAGCTTTAAACTGGATCCGAGTATCAATCGGAAGCCAGTGCAGCCTTTGAATGATGGCCCCGACTGAACACCAGCGGGGAAGTCCCACCAGAGTTCTGGCTGCCGAGTTTTGTACTCATTGTAGTCGCCGTATCTCTGCTTTATTAGCCCCCAAAAGAGGAGAACTAGCATAATCTAGGCGAGAAAGTATGGTAGACTGCACAATAAGCTGTCGTATTGCTGGGTCAAAAAATTTCAAGAGAGGATTGAGACCCCTTAACAAGCTAATACAAGTGGCAGCAACTCTCTTTGTGTGGGTCTGGAAACTAAGTGTGGAATCCATCCAGACCCCTAAATTCTTTACCAGTGCCTTAGGTATTGGCATAGTACCAAGTGACGCCAGCCACCAGTGTTCATTCCAAAGGGCGGTGTTCTTTCCCACTAGTAAGACCTCAGTTTTACTCGCATTTAGCTGTAAACAATTTTTTGCCATCCATTGAGCCACTGCTGTCATCCCGTCTCTGAATCTGGTGGCCGATATTGATGGTCCCTCAGCTAAGGTGATAACAAGCTGGGTGTCATCAGCATAGGACACCATCGCAAGGTCCCATTTTTTTGCAACATTAGCTAATGGCTGTACATAGAGATTAAACAGAGACGGGCTCAATGTGGGACCCCCTGACCAATGGAATGGGATTGAGAGAGGAACAGAGGGGCCGACACATGGAAAGATCTATCAGTCAGGAATGACCTGAACCGCTCTAAGGCAGTTCCGGTGACCCTTGCTGCCTCTAGACGATGAAGAAGAATATCATGTGACACCGTATCAAAGGCAGCGCTGAGGTCCCAACAAAATCATCGCTGCACTTTGACCGGCATCCAAGATCTTCCGGAGATGTTCCGTGGTGGCTAGCAGGGCCGATTCCGTGCTATGGCCCGGCCGAAAACCGTTCTGTGACGGGTCCAGAATGTTATGGGAGCTCAGAAATTGGGATAGGATGTTATTGGCATGGGCTTCTGCGATCTTAGCCACCCAAGGAAGAAGAGAGATTGGTCTAAAATTCTCGGGTTTTGAGGGGTCTAACGTGGGTTTCTTGATAATAGGAGACACCCAAGCCTGGTTGCCGTGGAAAAGGAAAGATTGAGTATTTGACACAGCGGCTGTTGAAGGAGCGACAATGACTCAATGAATTGGGCTGGCCTCATGGGGTCTGAGGGAGAGCCAGATTTGATTCTACCACATAGTCTGGATAACTCCTCCTCGGAGATCTCCAGAATAGCTGATAGAATAGAGCAGGACTCATCCCTCACAAATGAAAAGGTGGAGTCAGGGGGACACCTTTCCTCGTAGCTCTCATCTGATGTTATGTTTATTCGTAAAGCGCACTATCACCTCTGAGGGTATCCTGGTGTTACTCTGAAGCATTTTACTCCTTTCCATCTGTCCTCACAGGTAAAGGGTCAAGAACTCAGTTACATCAGTGCCTCTCTTTGTCTTCCTCACTAGAAAGGAAAGGAACAGATATCTGGTTGTGAGTATTTTATCCCATCTCTCCAGAATAGCCCTTTTCCATTTCTCAAAGTGATCTGCAGATGACTCCTGCACAAGTTGTTAGTTCGTGACTATTCTATCCCGTTAGGGATTGAATAGGCAAGATTATAGTAACCAGTCCGAAAAGTCTACCTAGCCTGCGGATCGCGTACAGTTCATGTAAGGATGGCGTGTGAGGCAGGCGCGTGCACATCAAACACCATTGTCGCCGGCATCAGACTTCAAAGGAAGCCGCTCGCACACCACCATTTGTCTGAGCCTCGGCATCAGACTTCAAAGGAATCCGCTCCCCGCAACCCCCATCAGACTTCAAAGGAATGCGCTCCAAGTCCCCCAGCAATGCCGTGAACTTGGGGTTTTTTGCATCCATTTCGCGGGGAAGCCGTGTTTTTGGTCAGCGTTCTCTGCACCTTTCTCGTTTTTTTTCTGGACGAAAGTGCCAGCCTACCCTGCTCGTTTACAGTAGCCTTGCTCCTCAAATGCTGTTGCTGTGTTGCCATCTCTCTAGGGACACTCCGCTTGAAAACACTCGACTTGCTAGCTGCAATGCTTCATCCGCTATGCTTTGCCTCTAGACACGTTGATCCCTCGCAGACTGTGCTGACTCTGCCCCTCCTGATTCTGAAACTGACCAACGCAGTCACCATGCAGTCTCTTCTCTCTGTCTTATGATGTCTGCCCTGCACACCTCCTCACCCTCACACACCCTCACACCCTCTCACCCACACTCACACACCCTCACTCACCGTCACACACCCTTCTTCACACCCTCACCCACCCTCACACCCTCACCCTCCAACCCTCACACACCTCCTCACCTTCTCACCCCCTCACTCTCACACCCCCTAACCTTCACACCCCCTCATCCTCACCCTCCCTCACCCTCACACCCCTTCATCCTCACCCTCACCCTCACACACCCTCACTCACCCTCTCACCCCCTCTCACCCTCACACACACGCTCACCCTCACACACACCCTCACCCTCACATCCCCTCACCCTCACATCCCCTCACCCTCACATCCCCTCACCCTCACATCCCCTCACCCTCACATCCCCTCACCCTCACATCCCCTCACCCTCCCTCACACCCTCACACACCCCCTCACTCTCACACCCCCTCACCCTCACACCCCCTCACCCTCACACCCCCTCACCCTCACACCCCCTCACGCCCACACCCCCTCACACACCCTCACACACCCTCACCCACCCTCACCCTCACACACCCTCTCACCCTCATACACCCTCTCACCCTCTCACCCTCACACACCCTCTCACCCCTCACCCTCTCACCTTCACCCTCACACACCCTCACCCTCAAACCCCCTCACCCTCACACCCCCTCACCCTCACACACACCCTCACCCTCACACACCCCCTCACCCTCACACACCCCCTCACCCTCACACACACCCTCACACACACCCTCACCCTCACACACACCCTCACCCTCACACCCCCTCACACTCACACCCCCTCACCCTCACACCCCCTCACCCTCACACCCCCTCACACACTCTCACCCACCCTCACCCTCACACACCCTCTCACCCCCTCTCACCCCTCACCCTCACACACCCTCTCACCCCTCACCCTCACCCTCACACACCCTCACACCTTCACACACCCTCACCCTCAAACCCCCTCACCCTCATACCCCCACACCCTCACACACCCCTTCACCCTCACACACCCCTTCACCCTCACACACCCCCTCACCCTCACACACCCCCTCACACTCACACCCTCTCACCCCCGTCACCCTCACCCTCCCTCTCCCTCACACCCCCTCACCCCTTCACTCCCTCACCCCTGCACTCCCTCACCCTCACACCCCCTCACCCTCACAACCCCACACCCTCACCCCCCACACCCTCCCCCTCACACACCCTCCCCCTCACACACCCTCCCCCTCACACACCCTCCCCCTCAAATCCCCTCACACACCATCACCCTCCCTCACCCTCGCACCCCTTACCCTCACACACACCCTCACTCACATACCCCCTAACCTCACACACCCCCTAACCTCACACACTCTCACACGCCCACCCCCTCACCCCCCTCACCCTCACTCACCCTCTCACCCTCACTCACCCTCTCACCCTCACTCACCCTCTCACCCTCATTCACCCTCTCACCCTCATTCACCCTCTCACCCTCATTCACCCTCTCACCCTCACTCACCCTCACTCACCCTCTCTTACCCTCACCCCCTCACACACCCTCACCCTCACACACCCTCACCCTCACACACCCCCTCACTCACACACCCCTCACTCACACACCCCTCACTCACACCCCCCTCACTCACACCCCCCTCACTCACACCCCCCTCACTCACACCCCCCTCACTCACACCCCTTCACCCTCACACCCCCTCACCCTCACACCCCCTCACCCTCACACCCCCTCACCCTCACACCCCCTCTCACCCTCACACCCCCTCTCACCCCCTCACCCTCACATCCCCACATCCCCTCACCTCCCTCACACCATCACCCTCACTCACCCTCACACACCCTCACCCTCACACACCCTCACCCTCACACACCCTCTCACCCTCACACACCCTCTCACCCTCACACACCCTCTCACCCTCACACACCCTCTCACCCTCACACACCCTCTCACCCTCACACACCCTCTCACCCTCACACACCCTCTCACCCTCACACACCCTCTCACCCTCACACCCCCTCTCACCCTCACACCCCCTCACCCTCACACCCCCTCACACCCCCTCACACCCTCACACACCCACACCCTCACACACCCTCTCACCCTCACACCCCCTCACCCTCACACACCCTCACCCCTGTCACCCTCGCCCCGGTCAACCTCACCCGTCACCCTCACAACCCCACATCCTCCCCCTCACCCCCCCTCACCCTCACACCCTTACACCCTCGCACCCCTCACCCTCACACCCCCTCACCCACCATCACTCCCGCACCCACCCCCTCACCCACCCCCTCACCCTCACACACACCCTCACACCCCCACACCCTCACACACCCACACCCTCACACCCTCACACCCCCACACCCTCACACACCCCCTCACCCTCACACACCCTCACCCTCACACACCCTCACACACCCTCTCACCCCCACACACCCTCACACCCCCTCACCCCCTCACACACCCTCACCCTCGCACACCCTCTCACCCTCACCCCTGTCACCCTCACCCCTGTCACCCTCACCCCTGTCACCCTCACCCCTGTCACCCTCACCCCTGTCACCCTCACCCCTGTCACCCTCACCCCTGTCACCCTCACCCCTGTCACCCTCACCCCTGTCACCCTCACCCCCGTCACCCTCACACCCTCTCATCCCTCACACCCCCTCACCCTCACACACCCCACACCCTCACCCTCACACACACCCTCACACCCCCACACACCCTCTCACCCTCACACACCCTCTCACCCTCACACACCCTCTCACCCTCACACACCCTCTCACCCTCACACACCCTCTCACCCTCACACACCCTCTCACCCTCACACACCCTCTCACCCTCACACACCCTCTCACCCTCACACACCCTCTCACCCTCACACACCCTCTCACCCTCACACACCCTCTCACCCCCTCACCCTCACACCCCCACACACCCCCTCACCCCCACACACCCTCTCACCCTCTCACCCTCACACCCCCACACACCCTCTCACCCTCACACATCCTCTCACCCTCAAACCCCCTCACTCTCACACCCCCTCACCCTCACACCCTCACCTTCACCCCCTCACCCTCACACCCCCTCACCCTCACACCCCCTCACCCTCACACCCCCTCACCCTCACACCCCCTCACCCTCACCCCCTCACCCTCACACCCCCTCACCCTCACTTACCCTCACACACCCTCACCAGCATAGCATAACAAAACATGGCATAACAAAACACAGCATAGCATTGCATAACAAAAACAAGCATAGGATAGCAAAACATAGCATAGCATAACAAAAGAAAGCATAGGAAAGCAAAACAAAACATAGCAAAACAAAACATAGCATAGCAAAACACAACAAAGCATAGCATTGCATAACAAAACAACAAAACATAGCATAGCATAACAAAACATAGCATAACAAAACAAAGCATAGCAAAACAAAGCATAGCATAACAAAACATAGCAGAACAAAACATAGCATAACATAACAAAATATAGCATAACATAACATAAAGCAAAGCATAGCATAACAAAACATAGCAAAACACAACAAAACATGGAATAGCATAACAAAACACAACAAAACATAGCATACGTAACAAAACGCAACATAGCATAGCATAACAAAACAAAGGTTAGCATAGCATAACAAAACATAGCATAGCATAACAAAACACAACAACACATAGCTTAGCATAACAAAACAAAGCATAGGATAGCAAAACTAAACATAGCATAGCATAACAAGACAGAGCATAGGGTAGCAAAACAAAACATAGCATAGCATAACATAACAAAACATAGCATAACAAAACTCAACAACACAGTCAGTCAGTCAAAATTAACTTTATTTGGTTTATCACAACCATAAAGTGTACATATACAAATTACAAATAGTAAAAAAGATGAAATTATTTTCTTAAAATATTTTTAGTTCTAAAAAAGTAAGACATTGTTTTCCTGTCCCTATTCCTAAGCAAGTTCGACCTTTAAAAGAAGGGTCTCTACTTTCATCATGAATTTTACCCCGCGGCACATATCAAAATGTTCGAGCCCGCACCCATCCAGCTGGTAACAGCCTGCCTGCAAGTGCGGATCTGACGGGCATTTAGAACTGATTTCAGCAAGGTTCTTCTCTCATCTTTTATTGACTCGCATGTACACATTAGATGGCATAAGGTTTCCGTGTGGTACCCACATAGTCTACATCTTGTTTTTTGTTGTGTGTTTTTCCACGATGGTATCACATCTTTAGAGAAATGGTCGCCCAGTCTAAAAGCCATAAATTTCGTTTTTAAAAATAGCCGAAAGTGTGCCACGAGGTAAGGTTGCGGTTTTAGTCTTTTGTATGAACTTTATACGGTCCATGCGTGTCGACGTTTGGCCAAGATCATTTTGTCTTCTACCAGGGATAGAGCCTTTGCATTCAATTTACAATTTTTTTTAAAAGACGCTTCTTCCAGTTGGCTGTTCCAGATTTCCTCTATTTTAAGGGTTTCTAAGGCTATACGCAAGTCATCACCCCAGGAGTTTGGTTCATGTTGGTCGTATTGTTTCTTAATTTCCAGCCAACATAGGTTATTTAGTGATCCTGATTTTGCTGATCTAAGCTTCCAGCACCATTTCGCTAAGACTGCTTTCCTTTGGTATGTTTGGTTTTGCAGGCCAAATTCCAATCGTATTTGTACTGAAGCTGATCCTTTATAAAGATTAAACACTGATTTATATATTTTTGTCTGGAGTTTATTAAAAATATCGGTTGCTTTCCCATGCCATATTTCTAGCCCATAGGACAGGGTTGGTAGTACTTAGGCTGCCATTACTTTTAGAAGATGGTCATATGACAGGCATGGAAGTTTCTTTTGGAGTGTTCTATAAGCGAAACTAAGTGATTGAGCTTTAGCAACGATGTCTCTTTTTTGATGCAATATGGACATATTTTTGCTCAGTGTAACCCCTAAGTATTTATATGATGTTGTCTCCTCGACATGTTTGTTCTTTGTGTACCATTTAAATGATCGTCTGCTTGAACCCGCCAATCTCACCACTTTCGTTTTTTTATGTTTAATTCCAGTCCTTCGAAGTCAAAGTACTCCGTTAATTTAGTTATGACTCTTTGGAGGCCTATCGGGGTTTGACTTAAAACCACGATGTCATCAGCATATTGTAAGAACTGGATGCATTCGTTGGCCAATTTTGGTGGGTGTCCGATCACATTCCGCAGGTGACTTTCTAAATCTGCGAGGTATACATTGAAGAGGCTTGGAGAGAGCACACAGCCCTGTTTTAGGCTGTTTCTTATTTTTAATTCAGCGGATATTCGTCTCCCATCGCCAAGCTTTACTTTTGCCCACGTTCCGCTGTATAAAGCTATTATAATGTCAATTAATTTCTGAGGGAGACCCCATGTTTCTAGTTTTTTCCACAGAAGGTCTCTTGGAACTCGGTCGAAGGTGGATTTCAAATCTATATAACATGCTAGTAGTCCAGTCTTCTTTTTTTCTGCTCCTTCGATTAGCAGCGCCAGTGCTGAGAGATTTGTTGTGCAACCCATGCCTTCCCTGAAACCCGTTTGGAATTTTGGTACTATTTTGTTTTTATTTATCCATTCCCGAAGATGAATCAGTATACAAGATGCGAAGAGCTTTGCCTCAACATCAATAAGGGCTATTAACCTATAATTCCCAGGTTCCATTCTACATCCGTTTTTGTATATTGGGTGGAAGATATTGCCCTACCAGGACTGGGGTATCTTTTTTTCCGTAAATAGTTGATTGAATAATGGTGTGAGGTACTTTGCCCAGAAATCGGGGTCGTATTTGAATAAAGCATTTGGGAGCCCATTAGGGCCTGCGGCTCCTTCCGCTTTCAGTTTTTTTTATCATGGTGGTTGTTTGTTTTACTGTTGTCAGCAAGGTTAGGTCTTCTAATTCACCATTGAAAGAATCTTCATACTGATCATCTTTTCCGTGTCCGGTTACTGCGTCACTCTGATCTGTTCCTTTTAATTTGTCTTTATTTATTTCTTTGTGGGGTTGATGCCTGTGTGTGTTATACAGGCTTTCAATGTAATGTAGCCATGTGGTTTCACTAGTTCCGATGTTTTGCTATCCGCCTGTTCCTTTTGATAATTTATTTATTATACTCCAGAATTCACTGCTACTAGGTAGTTTGCTCGTCCGTAGTAGATCTTCCCAAATTTTCTCCGTGTGCAGTCTTTTCGCTTTTCTGCATTCCTCTTTATATTCTTTTCTCATTTTCGGTATTTCATTGTTTTCTGCTTCAATTCCCAACCTGTTGTCTACAGCCTTTATTCTTAGTTTTTTTGCTATTTCCCTTTTTTTATCTCTTAACTTAGCAGGGTACCATGGGTCTTTGTTAGAATCTTGTCCATATTTTACTGATGTTTTTACCGGAAATTTTCCTAGCACAAGCTTGTGTAAGTTCTCCCATCTTCTTTCTAGTGATTGGTTTCCAAAGACCTCCGTGTTTTTTACATGTTGGAACACCCAATCCATTATCTTGTTAATTATGGGGCCTCTCCATTTGAGTTTCTTCAGGTTGTATATTTCCGGAATAAAAGCTAAAGACGCTGTCTTCATTTTTTCTTTGTTTATGCTTAATATGATCTCTTGTGGGAAGTGATCGCTTTCAGGTCGGGTTATTATTTCAAAATGATCGACCATCTTTATTAGATCTTTACTAATTAATGTGAAATCTAATATAGAATTTTTCTTTCCACTCGAGAAGGTGATTCTTGCAGGTTGATCTCCCTTCATATTTCCATTTAGGATCGTTAATCCTAATAATTCCAACTCGTTCCATATTTTGTGGATATTGCTTTTGTCACCCATGGCTCTAGTTAAATTGCTATTAAAGTCGCCTGAGATGAGCATCCCATGGAATTGGTGGGCTTTTTGTAAAGTTTTTATCAGATTTAGTAACGTTAATAGTTTTTTGATTTTTGTAGCCTTTTCTGGATGAATGTATATATTTATGATCAATAACTTCCAACCTACTCTGTCTTTACATGCTTTTTTCTCTAGTTTGATGACTTGTATCCAATTCACCCCTGGGTCGAGTGATTCTGTTTTCCATTTTAGATCGTTTGTTATGAAAATGGATAATCCTCCCCTTGGGTGCCCGTATTTTGCGATTTTCTCCGCCAATACGTGGTGTTCCTCATATCCCATGATTTGTCTCGGAATTTCGTTCTATGTTTCCTGGAGAAGTATTATTTCGAATTTACTCAGAAAGGCTATTGTCTCTTGATCTTGAATCATTTCTTTAAAACCATAAACGTTCCAAGAGCAGATTTTTATTGTCCTCTCTGGTTTCTCGCATACCTTGGTGTTTTGCTTTTGATTATTTCGGACGAGATTACTTCCATCAGGATTGATGCGAGTTTAGAGCTAGTGCTATCCAAGACCAATCTTCGTCTTCTTTCGACCCATGGTTCTCTTGTCTTCTTTTTGTGCTGTTCGACAAATGTTGCATGATTGTTTTGTTTCTTGCCTCCATTAAGATTGAGTACATTTTTTCAGTTGTATTCTTAGATTGGGAGGCCGTACTGTTTAATAAAGGGAATGGATACTTTATAGGCATTGGGAGCTCTAATGGTATTCCCTATCCTGCAAAGTATGTTCTTGTTGAAAAAATGAGCTCTGCTATTTCTTTTGATGCCCAAGTAGTGCTACTTATTTCCTCTTCTTTCTCTTTATGTATTTGGACAAATTCTACCGATATGAGGTCACTAGTTGTTGTTCCCCTTAGTTTAGGTATTTCTCCAAACAATCTCAATATATTCCCCCGGTTCAGGGTGTCCATTTTTTCTCTTGATTGGAATTCCGGCCTAAATAGTAATTTACAGCCTGTCTCTATAGATACCGTTTGGAAATTATGTTTTTGGTAGGCGTCACTTTTTCCCTCTGTTGGATCCAGAGGGATATACGGTATTTGTCGTTCCACTGTTGTTATTTCTGGTCGACTGGGCCCTAGTAATGTCACCACTTCTTGGTGTTTCATTAATTCTCGCTCAGCTGATGCATGGCTTGTAATTTGCCCCTCCTTATCACTTTGTAAAATTCCCTGTGAAGCATTACATGTTCTTCCTTTTTTCCCTAACATTATGGTTAAGCGTGTATTTGTTTCCATGGCTTGATCTACTTGTGCTTTTTGACTCTGTTCTTTTTCCATTGTCTTCCAACTGTGTAACTCATTTCCTCCTATTAGCCGTTTTGAACAGTTTTGTGCCGATAGATCATGCTGGGGTTTTTGTGTTAACGCGTTTACCTGTACTTTTTGCTCTTCTATGGCTTGTCCTTGGTCGATTATTGCTATCTCATCTGCTTTGTTTGTTATTTTATGCAGTGTAATTATTTCAGCTTTTTCTTCGGCTTTTGATTTCCCTTGTGAGATTAATGTTTATTCGTTATGCCTTAAACTTTTTGACTGCTCTTCAACTCCTTCTTTATTTATCTCTTGGTTACTAGCTTCTTTGGCAACCTTTTCTTTACCCTGTTCATATGGGTTCTCTTTCTTTTTTTCGTTCGAAAATGGCAAAGATTTGTTTTTCTTGCTTAATTTTAATGCCATTTTTCCTTGCCTTCCTTGCCCGTTTACACTTGGTTAGGGGTTCTGTTGTACCCGATGACCCCAATGCTTTATTTTCGCGTTGACCATTCTCAGTTATTTCACTCTCTTCTGATCTGTTTAAGGTTTTTTCCTTCTCGACGGGGGAAATTGTTCTATTTTGTTTTCCAAATTTTATAACCTCGCCATTTTTTTCTTGATCAAAGGTTACGCCTTGTGTATTTTTTGAGTATGTTGCAGCTAATATTTCTCTCAAAATGTCTGGTAATGATGCCAATTTGTCTATTATTTCCCCACAGACACAATTTTGTTCCATTAATATGGCTTTCCCTTGTTTTTCTTCATCATTTTCTTTTTTGATGTACACCGAGATTATATCCAATTTAGAATTTATTCCCGCTATGTGTATTGCAATTAAATTCATCAAATCCACCTGAACATCGAGTTTATTTGATTGAAAATTCAAGGCGTTGATCGCCAACTCAACAACACATAGCATAACAAAACATAGCAAAACACAACAAAACATAGCATAGCTTAACAAAACACAACATAGCATAGCAAAACAAAACATATAATAGCATAGCAAAACATAGCATACCAAACACAACAAAACATAGCATAGCATAACAAAACATAGCATAGCATAATAAAACACAACAAAGCATAGCATAACAAAACAGCATAGCATAAGAAAGCATAGCATAGCAAAACATAGCATAGCATAACAAAACAGCATAGCATAACACGGCATAGCATAGCATAACAATTCAAAGCATAGGACAGCAAATCATAGCATAGCATAACAAAACAAAACATAGGATAGCAAAAAAAACATAGCATAGCATACAGCATCACTCCGCACCACCACAGCATCACTCAGGGGCACCACAACAGCATCACCCAGGGGCACCACAACATCACTATGCGCTACCATAGCATCACTGAACGCCACAGCATCACTCGTTCGCCATCACAACATCACTCAGCGCCACCACAGCATCAATCTGTGCAACCATTCAACAACACCTGGTTCAAATATGTTCTCTCAATGTTTCAAGCTTTTTACAAATGTAACAAAAAGATGTTAATATTTCACTTCTGTTATTGGATTTTCGTCACAATAAATTACGCTGAACATAATCTTGACAAAAGTTATTTACAAAACTTTAAGCTATTGCCATTATAAATTACAATAACTTTTATTTAAGTATTAATTATTGAAAACAAATTAAAAGCCATTGTTATTTGTAATATCAGTACATGTAAGTCACGTAAATACAACACATATTGCATTACAAATGCTATAGGTGTCACATTTGCGAAAGTTATAACTATTAGCATTGGAAATGACAAAGGTATTAATTTAGCTATTTTCAAAAACAAAACATAAATAAAAAATGTGTCATTTACAATACCAATAGCTCAAACTTTCCTAATGCGAGACCTATTGCATTGCAAATGCTTGTTTTTTTTAGGTTTAGCTCTTGTATACAAAGATCCAGGTCCAGTCCACTCTTCCCTTTGAAATTTAGAAAAATGGATGACTGCTTAGCCTGGTTAGAAGTACCTTTAATGGTTTAGTTTGCTGCACTAGAGCAGCAGAAACTGCGATCTGTGCTGGCTTCTCATCTGAGGAATTACCGACCTCCGGTAATCACCGATCTAGTGATTTCACTGTGCTTTGTTCTACACAGAACACCTCCTGGAGACTCATTTCTCCTCTATGAGCCATCAACACTCCTTGTTGCCTCCCCCTCCTCGGTGCTTCCCCCCTCCCCACCCACTCCTTTTTGCTACCCCCCTGCCACCCACTCCTCGTAGCTTATACCTTCCCACCCACTCCTCGTTACTTCTCCCCCTCCCGCCCACTCCTCGTTGCTCCCCGTCCCACCACACAATGCTCCCCCCTCTCCAACCCACTCCTCGTAGCTTCCCAACCCTCCCAACCGACTCCAGCATTTCTTCCCACCCCGGCCATTCCTCATTGCTTCCCACCCCGCCCATTCTTCATTGCTTCCAACCCCTTCTGCCAATTCCTCGCTTCCACCCCTCCCGCCCACTCCTCGTGCCTACCGCCCACTCTTTGTGCTTCCCACCCCTCCCGCCCACTCTTCGTGCTTGTCACCCTTCCTGCCCACTACTCGTTGCTTGTCACCCCTCCCACCCACTCCTCGTTCTTTCCCACCCCTCCCGCCCACTCCTCGTTCTTTCCCACCCCTCCCGCCCACTCCTCGTTCTTTCCCACCCCTCCCGCCCACTCCTCGTTGCTTCCCACTCCTCCTGCCCACTCCTCATTGCTTCCCCCCTCCTGCCCACTCCTCGTTGCTTCCCCCCTCCTGCCCACTCCTCGTTGCTTCCCCCCTCCTGCCCACTCCTCGTTGCTTCCCCCCTCCTGCCCACTCCTCGTTGCTTCCCCCCTCCTGCCCACTCCTCGTTGCTTCCCCCTCCCACCTACTTCTCGTTGCTTCCCCCTCTCCCTCCCACTCCTTGTTGCTTCCGCCCCACCCGCCCTATCCTTGTTGCTTCCCCCCACCCACCCTATCCTTGTTGCTTCCCCCGCACCCGCCCTATCCTCGTTGCTTCCCCCGCACCCGCCCTATCCTCGTTGCTTCCCCCCACCCGCCCTATCCTCGTTGCTTCCCCCCCACCCGCCCTATCCTCGTTGCTTCCCCCCACCCGCCCTATCCTCGTTGCTTCCCCCCACCCGCCCTATCCTCGTTGCTTCCCCCCCACCCGCCCTATCCTCGTTGCTTCCCCCCCACCCGCCCTATCCTCGTTGCTTCCCCCCCACCCGCCCTATCCTCGTTGCTTAACCCCACCCGCCCTATCCTCGTTGCTTAACCCCCACCCGCCCTATCCTCGTTGCTTACCCCCACCCGCCCAATCCTCGTTGCTTACCCTCCTCCCGCCCACTCCCCGTTGCTTTCCCTCCTCCCACCCACTCCCCGTTGCTTTCCCCCTGCCCACTCCTCATTGCTTTCCCCCCCGCACACTCTTAGTTGCTTCCCCCCTCCTAGTTGCTTCCCCCGCCCAATCCTAATTTTTCCCCTCCAAGGTTGTGTTTATCCCCTGCCTAGGTGATAAGCCATTTCCTGAATGGCCATAAAGATTGATTAGCTGCTTGCTTAATTTAAGGGTGACAAACCCAGTGTACCACCTCACAGTACTTAAATCTCTTCACATCGATAAGCCCATAGTCCAACTTATTGGTTCAGTTTCATCCCTCCCATTCTTCAGTGCTACCCACTCCTTGTTGCTTCCCCCACCCACTCCTCATTGCTCCCTCTCCCACCCACTCTTTTTGTTTTCCCTCCTCCCACCCACTCCTCGTGGCTTCCCCCCCTCCCACCCATTCCTTGTGGCTTCCCCCCCTCCCACCCATTCCTCGTGGCTTCCCCACTCCCACCCACTCCTCGTTGCTTCCCACTCCCACCCACTCCTCGTTGCTTCCCACTCCCACCCACTCCCCGTGCTAGGGGGGTACCCTTACCACCCACTGCTCGATGCTTTCCCCTCCCACCCACCCACTCCTCATTGTTTCTCCCTCCCACCCACTCCTTGTTGCTTTCCCCTCCTACCCACTCCTTGTTGCTTCCCCCTCCTACCCACTCCTTGTTGCTTCCCACTCCCACCCACTCCTCGTTGCTTCCTCCTCCCACCCACTCCTCGTTGCTTCCTCCTCCCACCCACTCCTCGTTGCTTCCTCCCCAACCACCCAGCTTCTCCCACCCACTCCTCATTGCTTCCCCCCTCCCTCTCCTCATTGCTTCCCCCCTCCCACTCCTCATTGCTTCCCCCTCCCACCAACTCCTCATTGCTTTCCCCCTCCCACCCACTCCTCATTGCTTCCCCCTCCCACCCACTCCCCGTGCTAGTCGGGTACCCTTACCACCCACTGCTCGATGCTTTCCCCTCCCACCCACTCCTCATTGTTTCTCCCTCCCACCCACTCCTTGTTACTTCCCCCTCCTACCCACTCCTCGTTGCTTCCTCCCCAACCACCCAGCTTCCCCCACCACCCACTCCTTGTTGCCTCCCCCTCCTCGGCGCTTCCCCCTTCCCACCCACTCCTTTTTGCTTCCCCCCTGCCACCCACCCCTCGTAGCTTATCCCTTCCCACCCACTTCTCGTTACTTCTCCCCCTCCCGCCCACTCCTCATTGCTCCCTCGTCCCCCACACAATGCCCCCCCTCTCCAACCCACTCCTCGTTGCTTCCCAACCCTCTCTCCCACTACTCGTTGCTTCCTGCCTCTTCCGCCCACTCCTCGTTGCTTCCCACCCCTCCCAACCGACTCCAGCGTTTCTTCCCACCCCAGCCATTCCTCATTGCTTCGCACCCTGCCCATTCCTCATTGCTTCCCACCCCTTCCGCCAATTCCTCTCTTCCACCCCTCCCGCCCACTCCTCGTGCCTACCGCCCACTCCTTGTGCTTCCCACCCCTCCCGCCCACTCCTTGTGCTTCCCACCCCTCCCGCCCACTCTTCGTGCTTGTCACCCTTCCTGCCCACTACTCGTTGCTTGTCACCCTCCCGGCCACTCCTCGTTGCTTCCCCCCCTCCCGCCCACTTCTTGTTGCTTCCCACCCCTCCTGCCCACTCCTCGATGCTTTCCCACCCCTCCCGCCCACTCCTCATTTCTTCCCCCTCCCGCTCACTCCTCATTCCTTCCCCCTCCCGCCCATTCTTGTTGCTTCCAACCCACTTCTCGTTGCTTTCCTCCTCCCACCCACTCCTCATTGCTTTCCCCCTCCCACCCACTCCTCGTTGCTTCCCCCCTCCTGCCCACTCCTCGTTGCTTCCCCCCTCCCACCTACTTCTCGTTGCTTCCCCCTCTCCCTCCCACTCCTTGTTGCTTCCCCCCACCCGCCCTATCCTTGTTGCTTCCCCCCACCCTCCCTATCCTTGTTGCTTCCCCCCACCCGCCCTATCCTTGTTGCTTCCCCCCACCCGTCCTATCCTTGTTGCTTCCCCCCACCCGCCCTATCCTTGTTGCTTCCCCCCACCCGCCCTATCCTTGTTGCTTCCCCCCACCCGCCCTATCCGTGTTGCTTCCCCCCCACCCGCCCTATCCGTGTTGCTTCCCCCCCACCCGCCCTATCCGTGTTGCTTCCCCCCCACCCGCCCTATCCGTGTTGCTTCCCCCCCACCCGCCCTATCCTTGTTGCTTCCCCCCCACCCGCCCTATCCTTGTTGCTTCCCCCTCACCCGCCCTATCCTTGTTGCTTCCCCCCCACCCGCCCTATCCTTGTTGCTTCCCCCCCACCCGCCCTATCCTTGTTGCTTCCCCCCCACCCGCCCTATCCTTGTTGCTTCCCCCCCACCCGCCCTATCCTTGTTGCTTCCCCCCCACCCACCCTATCCTTATTGCTTCCCCCCAACCCGCCCTATCCTTGTTGCTTCCCCCCACCCGCCCTATCCTTGTTGCTTCCCCCCACCCGCCCTATCCTTGTTGCTTCCCCCACCCGCCCTATCCTCGTTGCTTACCCCCCACCCGCCCTATCCTCGTTGCTTACCCCCACCCGCCCAATCCTCGTTGCTTACCCTCCTCCCACCCACTCCTCGTTGCTTTCCCTCCTCCCGCCCACTCCCAGTTGCTTTCCCCCTGCCCACTCCCCATTGCTTCCCCTCTCCCGCACACTCCTAGTTGCTTCCCCACTCCTAGTTGCTTCCCCCGCCCAATCCTAATTTTCCCCTCCGCCCACTGATAGTAACTTCCCCTCCTCCCGACCACCACTCGTTGCTTCCCTTCCTCCCATCCACTCCCCATTGCTTCTTCCCCACCCTCACCTCCGTTGCACATCTGTGCTTTTTTTCCTCTCATTTTTCAAGGTGATCCTGCAGCTGCATGTTACGCCCAGGCCTCTCCACAATGCATAAAACTCTTTAGCACAAAAACCCCAATATTTTTTATTTATTGATACATGTGGCATCTGAAAAATCCATTTTACTTTTTCATAGGGCTGCACAGCATCGGTAAAAAGCATTGGCAAAGCCAGTAGTTTAACGAAGCAAGACCTATTGGCGTAGCCAATGCATGCTTATTACGGTTTTATTCTATACCCTCCCCTCGAAAATCTGAAAGTTAAAAGATAAGTGGTCAAATATTGAGCTTATAAAGTGTGAATGTTTGAGCTTCAATCCTTTTACCTCTTTCTGAGGTAACCCTTAACTGCAGTAACCCTTAACTGCTTGCTATTGCTACTTTTGAGGGACAAGTTTATAAAATGAACCACTCCGTTATCCAAATGGACTAACATAGTCTTAAGCCATGAAACATCAATGATAAATATTGGCATCCACCATGGGATACTATCCACTAACCACCTACTACCACAGGATCCAAAGAAAAGGTTTGGCAGTCTACTTGTGTCTTTTCTCCACTACATGAAAATATTGGGGGAAACTTAGAAACAGTTTCAATATACATAAAACGTTTCACACATACAACTGATGGGATATAGAGCAAAGGTTACCCCAATATTAGTAGGTTATGACACTTGGGCAAACTTCAGCTGAGCCAAGTGGGTTTTTAATGTTGTGACCAGTGCTTCAAAATCAAGCTCACCCCTCCTATAGAAGTGGCTCAAAGGATCACACTCTGTGGATTATTAAAGTAAACATGCTTGTTGGTAAAAATAAAGCCTTGGTTTGTAAATGAGTCATACTCCCTCTTACAGCATATCTCATCACCCAATAAAGTCTGTGCCTTGGTGACTAAAAGCATCTCTCACACGAGGACTGCTTGACTTTCTATATGAGCCAAAAATTTGCAGATGATTGACAAGTGTCAGGTAATTTAAAAAAGTTGTGCATGTGTTCAATTTTGCTATAGTCCCAAAAGCACATTGCCACTACCATGGTCTCCGACCACTACAGCCTCCAAGTAAGATTTACATGTGTTTTTAAGCACCATCTCACCCACACTGCATAAGGGGCCCTAGCCTAACTTTGCACCTGTTTTTTCTTTTTGTATTCATTATTTTTTTCTTCATATTTGACGGTTTCCTTTAATTAGTTTGCATAACACATTTTAAGAATGTTTAACGTATTTGTAATTTAATGTACTATCCTATCATCTTAATGTAGTAAATTCAAGTTTAAGTATTTGTTTTCGACCCTAGAAGCTTTTCCCTAGCCATAAAATAGATTTAATGGTTTCGTACTATCTTTTATCATCTAATCCTTTCTTGGGGGAGAAATACTTTATTAATTATTATTTTTATTGATTAACCTCGACAAATATAATAACATATCTATAACCTTTTAGTACTTTTAATTAATGGTTTTATCTAATTTAAATGTAAAACCTAACCTTTATATTTCTATTTATGTCATTACTTTACAAATACGTTGATTTAATAAACTTAATTTTGAAAGACATATGTAATTAACATGTCTTCGGTGGGGACACTCTTACTCCCCAGACCACCCCTTTTGCCATTTAATGTAATATTAACAACTGTGTCCCAAAATGAGATGTTACGTTCCTTACGGGATGTTTTTGCGATAGTTGTAGTGACCCATGAGGAAGCTGATTGCAAGATTTAGTGGGGATGATGTAATTGCTACTCATCCTAGTGCAGGGAACTTTGTATATGTTTGGGTCGGGGAGTTCGTGTGGTGGTCTGGTTGAAGAATTTTAGGAAAGCATTGTGTCTGATTCTCAGTGATTCACATTTTACTTTGGTGTAAAATTGTAAATGAACCCACTATTTGTTCCTGCTGAGGAAAATCGGATCTAAAAACAATCATACATTTCACCTGTGGTTAAACTTCCAAACCATGTATATAAGTGATTTTTTTTATACAATGTGGGGGAGGTTCCTGGGCAATGCATGCCATTCTTTCACAAGAGGTGGCCGTTGACTTTTATACTTCACTAATGAAGAACTTTAAGTTTTGCACAGTATCCTAGGTATAGGAATCAACTATACGTATGTGTTCAGATTTTGATTTTCAATAGATATGTCTCATAGGGACGTAACTATCATTTTTAAGCATTTGGTCTTGTAATTTCATGTTGCAAGGAGGCTTGATGAATAATGGATATTACGTTTAAGTCACTCATTAAGATATGATGAATAATACAGATTCATCTGGTAACGGAAGATAGCCGCATTACAGGTTCTACTGGAAAAACCAAGACTCATTTTTTTTTCCACCTGGAAATTTCACCTTGAAACACTGTGGATGTGAAAAAATGCCCGATATTCGAGGAAACCCTGTAGGAGATCCAAAATCATCCCTCATGTTTTTTGTGTGAAATCGAAAATAGAGAGACAATTTCTGGGAAGATCTACCACAGCAGTATTCCACCTCCTCTCTTACTGAGGGACTAATTGTCGCATTAACCTAATCATCTCTATGTAACATCCAACCCCTTTTTTTAGATTCCACAAGCCTCCAGCAGAATTGCCAAACACTGTTGTCTTTTTAGATTGATTTAACATTTTCTATTTCTGCTCTATTCTTAGGTGAGACCTTGTTCAACTCAAGACTGGAGACTGTAACCCTGAGAATACCAACTTTGGTTCGGGCTTGTGCGTGGTATGCTGCAAAGCTGGGAGCGGCTCGGCACATCCACCTATTGATATGCGACGGTCAGCAGACAGCAGTGCATTGAGGTTAGATAAATGTTATTTATGGTATAGTTGATTCAACAGTAGAGTTTTAATTTACCTTTGCTGCAGCTTTTTTTCTTCTTTCTTAATTTCCAAACACAATAGGAGAGATTTTTGTGATAGAATTATGATGGGATGAATAATCCCCACCCTAGGCTATGCGTCCAAAGCATTCTGCCATTGACAGGTGAGAATTGAGCCACAGTTCTCCATTCTATGAGATCATCATCTGTAATTTGTAACTAATAAATGTAACAATTTGATGGTCACCATAACTAAAACCATTAAAGGAGGATGCATTCAAAGACGGCCACTTATGAATTGTAAATTAGTCGTACCTTGATTTTATTTATGTAGCAATGACTTAATGTTTGTGAATGAATATAAGAATAGTGCGTTACCGTATAATGCATAATTCCAGATCATGATTTTAGAAAAACTGCTGAGATTACATAATTGGTTTTCTTAAACTGTACCATAATCTGCACATTCAACCCCTGTTGTCACCTGTTTCCTAAAAATATGGAAAGTAATTTGTGGGTTACAAAAGCACATCACAAAACTACCCACAAATGCATATAACAAGACACATGCATGACAAACATGTTTGCAACATGTACATTTCTCTAAAATTATTGGGCATAGAAACTGGAAGATCATATAGAGTCAACCAAATCCTTGTAATCTACAGATGTGATAACACTACACTAGTAAAGATAGCATTCAGTTATATATATGTATATATATATATATATATATATATATATATCCTTTCTTTATCAAAACCTCCTTTTTGTGAGTTGCAAGTTCCTATTATTTTGCAACCAGCAACTACACAGAAAATTATTCTGTAAGTCTCTATAATCATTCTAGTGTTTGCACATCAATATCCAAATCCAGATACTATAATGCATTTCAGACTATAATAGTGCTTCTTCATCAGTGGTTCTTATAATACAACTGTAAGAGTAAATAAAGAAATTTAAATGGAAACAAACTGTTTTTTATATATATATATATATATATATATATATATATATATATGTATATTTATTTATTTAAAGAGTTTTATATAGCGCTGTCTAGACCCGGAGGTATCAGAGCGCTTTACATGAGAATCAACAATGTAACAGAAAAAGTTCCACAATTACACAAAAAATAGGCAATACAATTAGGAGAAGAGAGAAAGAGGAGAGAAAAGTAGTGGAGGGGGCAGGGGAGGTGAGAAAGGGAGGAGAGAATACGGAGAGACGAAAAGAAGCCTGTCTAAAGACCAACTGGGTAGGTGATGACCAAGGAGGGAGTCCACGGCCCATCTCCCCTATGGCTAAACCAGGTAGCACCATCGGGCATCATACAAAAAAGTTCAGTCTCAATATATTGAGAGAGAGGAGAAGGAGAGACATAAATAGAGGGAGGATGCGGGAGGAGACGACCGGAGGGACGAAAGGAAGTGAAACAATGTGGTATAACAGAAAAGGATCAAACAATTACACATTACATCAAACAATCAGCAATACATTAGGAGAGGAGAGAAAGGAGAGAGAAAAGAAGTGAGGGGTAGGGGAGGTGAGAAAGTGAGGATAAGGGAAGAGACAACCGTAGAGACGAGAGGAAGTCTGTCTAAAGACCGACTGGGTAGGTGACGACCAAGGAGGGAATCCACGGTCCATCTCCCCTATAGCTAAACCAGGTAGCTCCTTCGGGCATCAGATAAAGTAGTTCGGTCTCAAGTGTCGAGGGAAGAGGTTCGCAGAAAAACAGGATGGGAGGGAGATACGGCAGAAAGACGAAGGAAAGTCTGCCCAAAGACCGGCTGGGTAGGTGACGGTCGAGGGGGAAGTCCCAAAACCCATCTCCTCTATAGCTATCAGGTAACTCCACCAGGCTTTGGCCAAATAGCTAGGTCTCAATGGGAAACATTTAAATAACATGGAGGGCAAAATGAATGGAGCGTAGAGGGAAGGGAACAGGGAAGGTGAGAAAGGGAGGATAGGGGAAGAGACAACCAGGAGAGACAAAATGAAATCTGTCTAAAGTCCGACTGGGTAGGTGACAACCAAGGAGGAATTCCCAGACCTGTCTCCCCTATAGCTAAACCAGGTAGCTCCATCGGGCATCAGACAAAATAGCTAACTCTCGAATGATGTGGAAAATTCACAGGTAAACAGGGTGGGGACTAGGGCAAGGACAGGTGAGGGCAAAGGTTAGTAGCAGGAAAGAGGAGAGGAGTAGAGCAGGGAGGGGTAGGGGGTAGGTAGTTCGGTAAAAGTTCCTATGCATCTTCTGCGAGGCATTCAAAAAGCAGGTCCGTTTTTTCGCAGGAAGAGGAGGGTGGAATAGTGGCCAGGCAAGAGATTCTACCCCAGGGGTTCCATTTGTCCAATCCCCTTTTTTATCTTTGCCCTTATTCTTTTCAGGGGCCCCTAGGGTATTCTCATCGCTTCATCGGGTACTCCAGGCTTGCTTTGGTGTTGAGGGTGGGTCCTACCCTTGTGGTGCTGCATTGATTCCTTGCATAGGAGGCCAGTTAGGTGATCTAGGCCTATTCACGAATGTGCTGCGGATCAATTGTGTAAGGGCAAGGGCCTGGGGGTGCATTTGATGATGGGATGCACTAAGTTAATTGATCCACAATTTAGTATTAGATGCAGAGTAGCTCCCTCTTAAATGCGCCGCCATCCTGGAGGTTTAGGTGAAAAGGAGTGTTTGAAATAAATTCCCATTAATCAAAGATGAAAAAGTTGAACAAAGAGGGTTACCTGGTTTCAGTCAGCAGTTAGACTGAAAGGACTGCTCCTAAAGTGCCCATGCTAAGATGGCCGCTGCTAAGGTTCAATCGGTCCTCTTTCTATTTCACTCAGGAAAGACAGGTGAGGACTTCTTCTGTCTCTGGCACCCGGCAGCAGAAGCTCCAAAATGGCCGCTCGTGTTCAGGGAAAGACAAAAAATAAAATATAAGAACATGGCCCTCATCCTGATGGTCCCACGCCGAAACACCACAAAAAAGCACACCAACCCGTGCTAGCCGCCAAAGTGCACCAAGCAACTCCATCCACTTCTAGGCGACGGGGGTCGGCTCTCTGGGGGCGCCCAACACCGGTAGTCCGCCACCCACTCACCGATGTCCTTCGGGATCGGGGGGATAAGTCCTCACCGTCCCGAGAGCTTCCATTCATTGTAGAAGAGCCATTGTTTGGGTAGGATAAGGATCATTTAAGGGTAAGGGAGTTAGAGCTCCCTTACACCAGTGACCATACATAAAGCTGTTTCCTACTCATTTGGCTTCCTTACCAACCAATGTAAATTAATGTAAGCACTAAAGAACCACAGTTGCCTGAAAAGAACACAAGAGCCTACACAACACAGCTCTCATTGAGGACACTACAAAAGAGAAGACATTTACAAAGCTTATTGTATCTATCATAAGGTATGCTACAAAAATTATGTTATTCTTCCAAATACAAATACAGGTTAGTATGTCACTTTGATGGTTCACTTATTGGTTCTCCTGTTCCATAATGGTGCATTCTTTTACAAGTATATTATAGTTAAATGGTTCTGACGGTAGTGGCATGATCCATTTTTTCATATAGTTTGCATCACAAATGATTATCAGTATAAATACTTTTTGGTTTATAAGATGAGGATGTTTCAAAGTGATTAGCTATTTATTTCCATTATGGTACTTGTAGGACATTCAATTGCGCATCTGCACCTCTTCATAAAGAAGACATATTTTTGTGGTTAATAGGCAGTTTTCTCCGTTGTACCTATACATGTTAGCGCTTCCAGTTTTGCTTCTTTTTTACAGTTATCTTGAACTATGGCACACATTCTTATTTTCTTCCTCTGTTAATTCCTTTATACTTTAAAAAATAACTATCTGCTTTGTATGTACTCCTGATAAGTTATGTCAAGCTTAAATTTTTTGCTCAGTTCTTACGGTTAAGCCATTGTTTGCTGATCTGTTTTAATTAGCTGTTAGGTGTGAAGAGACCAGTGCTACTGTTTATCTATGATTGTTTTCCTGTTTCGACTGTCTGGATCTGATCATAAGAAGTAAAAAGTCCATTCTTGTGTGTTGTGTTATGGACCTGAGCTGGTAATCTAATGTTCAAATGAGTGATGATTGGGAAGTTACTTTTTTTTTTTTACTTGCAAAATATGGAAGAACTTTGAGGTCAAACCGTGGGAACCTACCTTCCAAAGTCACGCCATAAAGACAACTATTGTAGACATCGCTGTTTCCAATCATACTGTCCAATAAGGTTTTCCAAGGTCTGCCGAGATGACCTTGGACAGTTTTATGGCTAAGCCAAGTACGAGTTAGGCAAAAATTTCCAAAATATATAGCTGTTAAGAATTCTATGTGTAATAGTTATTCTGATGAATACTTCTACCTGCAGATTCCTCACCTATAGAACTACCCCAGGTGTCAGACTGGATCCAGAAACTTCTAAGCTTTGGGGTTCCCAGGTGAGGTCACTGGACTCAGTTGATCTCAAAAGTGACATAAGATGACGCCACCAAGCCCATACAGTGCCCACTCTGGCGTACTGACGGCAGTTCCCTTTTCTCCTTGCCTTCGAAGCGGATCTGGGGCTTCTCTTCAGAGGAAAATATTTACTCTCAAGTTAACATGCAGTACCTTCTTTAAAAGTGTGTCCCCCCAGCCTCCCCAAAAAGTCACGGTTTAAGCCTTGCAGGGACCGTGAAGGACACATTTCCATAACAGATGCCATTTGTTTATTATGCCTATCCTCTGACCGCAACAATAAGTTGTGTCCTACATGCCTCAATATGAATCCCAAGGCCTTTAAGGAGTGTGAGGCCAAACTGTTTGACTCGAGCAAAGGATAATAGACATAGCCGAAAACAGTATCACGGCTCCTGGTCCCTTTCAATGTAGTCAGGGAAGAAGCGGCGCAAGCACAAGTAAAATGAACAAAAAGCGGCCTAGGAGTTGGTATCCTCAATGGTGTCCCTAGACTTGCGGGACGTTTACTTCCACATCCCTATCTTGCAGTCTCATCAGAAGTACTTGCGGTAGGTGGTTGGCTCTGTGCACTACAGATTAAGGTCCTACGCTTTGGGTTGACAGTGGTGTGTCAAGTGTTCACAAAGGTGATGGTGGTGGTAGCGACCAACCTCAGACAGTCATGCATCTCCATCTTTGCATACATGGACGACTGGTTTCTCAAATTGATTTGCCGGAGTTGGTGTTGTGTTATCTGCAGTCAAAAGAATCTGTGCTGTTTGACCTGAGGATTTTGATCAATGAGCCCAAATCTTAGCTGTGGCCCTCCCAATGAATGCAGTCTGTGTGGTCGGCACTGGACACCACCCTTCTATGTGCCTGTCCACCTTCACAGAGAGTCCAAGAAATCCTGGAAATGACTCCCTCTTTACATCCAGACACAACAATTCCAGTCCTGAAAGACCTGCAGTTCCTACGTCTGTTGGCTTCCTGCATTCTCCTACTCATGCACGCATTCTAGCACATGGGGGCAAGAATTCATAACAGTGGCTACAGTACAGGGGCGATTTGACGGCCTCCATCATGATCTCTCCAAGCTCTGCAGCGGAACTAGCGTGGTGAGGGGAACAAAGCAAACCTGACGTGCGGGATGGCTTTTACTCCATTAGCCCTGGCTGCTGTAGAGACGGAAGCCTCTACCCTGGGGTGGGGTACTCATCTGCAGGATCTGGAGATCAGATGCGTCTGCCCCTTGGAGGAGCAGGTGCTTCACATCAACCTGCTAGAATTGCGGGCAATTCGACTGGTGCTTAAGTCCTTCCTCCCCTCCATTGTCGGTCGCTTCATCCAGATCTTGCCGGACATTACAACAGCGATGTGGAATGTAAACAAGCAAGAGGGAAGAGGGTCTCACCTCCTTTGTCTGGAAGCATTGAGACTATGGTCTTGGACACACCACCAATCACCTAGCAGGGTCTCTGAATATCAGAGCAAACAATTTGAACCAGTAACATGTTGCTGATCACGAGTGGCGGCTTTTGCTGGAGGTAGTCCAGAACATCTTTGACCAGGGAGGCACTCCTCAGATGGGCTTGTATGCTTCCTCGCTAAATACTCCATACCAGCAGTACTGCGCTCTCCAGTATCTGTTGAAGAGAGCTTTGGGTGGCACATTTCAGTTGAGGTGAAACTTTCAGTTGCACTAAGCGTCCCTCCCCCCAACTCATACCCTGATTCCTCAGACTCCTGAGAAAGATTCGCCAAGACTGGGCCTAAGTTAAATTCATTGTCCCTGGTTGGCCAAGAAGGGTGTGGTATACAGACCTGCTGCGCTCCCCCACTCCGCCTGCCATTCAGGCTGGATCTTCTCTCCCAGTTGGGGGGAATGGTACTGCACCCCAATCTCTGGTACCTCCTCGTACATGCATGGAAATTGGGCAAGGACAACCAAGCTCCTTTCAACTGCCATCACAGGTGGTAGACCTCTACACTAAGACGCTCTATTGGGGCAGATGGGGCAGATTTGTTGCATGGTGTCCGGACAATGGAGTGGATCCCTTCCAGGCCACGTTACCCATGTGTTGCAGTTTGTGCTTTACTTAAATCAGAGAGGATGCACCATTGGTACTGTAAAGGATTATTTAATCACCTTGTCTGCCTTCCTCTGTCTGCCAGATCAGCCATCCCTGTTTAAGTCTCCAATGGTCATGTGTTTCCTCATGGGCTTGACTACTCTTTTTCCTCTCACTCCCTTTGTGGTGCCTCATTGGGTCTTGAATTTGGTTCTTACATTTTTTATGGAGATTGTTTGAGCCGCTTCACAGTTGTACCCTTTATATGTTGACCAGCAAAACTGTATTTTTGGTTACAATAATGTCTGCTAGGAGGTTCAGTGGAATGCAAGTGTTAAGCTGTTGTCCTCCTTTCACAACATTTTCCCAGACACGTTGCTGCTGCGAACCAGGACTGCTTTCCTTCGGAATGTAGTCGCCCCCTTCTATCTTGCCCAGTTCAACACCCTTCCCACTTTTTACCATCCCCTTCATAAGACAAAAGAGGAGGAGCTGTTTCATCGATTTGATCTTAGAAGAGCTGTTAATTACTACCTTGATCGCACCAAAGAACACAGATTGGTTGATCAACTCTTGATTGGCTACTGTGGTGCAAAAAAAGGAAATAGTGGTTCAGAAGAGTTCTCTGCATTAAAACTTACTATGCCTTGGCCAAGACAGATCTGCCTGAAGGGATCCGTACTCACTCTGCCAGGGCTAAATCTACCATTTCTGCTCTTGTGCTGGGAGTTCAGATTGTGGATATTTGCTCAGCGGCAACCTGAGCTCCCTGCTAGACACTACTGTCTCGACCTAGGAAGTGACAAGGACGTTCATTTCGCCAGGTCGGTCCTACAGGACTTCCTGGTATAATCATCCATCAACCCTCTTCCTAGGTGGGGTATTGCTTTGGAATCTACCTGCAATAATGATCTTCCTGGTAGAAACTCGGTCTTCCTGCAGATTCCTCACTGACCCACTCTTCTCCCAGTTTGATAGATTATTTCTACCACCAATTAATAAGATTCCCTGATGCATTTTATTTGTACTGCAGAAAGTTTTCTCTGATGTCCTTCTACCCTCTCGCCTCAAATGCTTGGAAAAAACGGAGCGTAACTAAAGTCAGTACGCCAGGGCGGGCGCTATATATATACTCGGTGGCACGCTCTAATGTCACTTCTGGCAACAACTGAGTCCAGCTCTACTGGCAACCTCAAAGTTTTTAAGTTTCCAGATACAGTCTGACACCTAGGGTTGTTTTTCAGGTGAGGAAATTGCAGATAGATAGTGTATCCCTCAGAAACAGAGTTGTCTCAGAAAAGTAACTTTTTTTGTTAGTACTGACCATTTAATCAGGTAGAACATTGCCTAGAATTGCAATCCATTAATGTTACACAAGCTCAGGCTAGACTACCATCGGCATCTGCTTTACCTGCTAGTGCTCATTCAAAGTCCGAATGGCCATCAGCTGCTGACACTGGAAATCCTCTTCAAGGAGGGGATGGCCTTTGTTCCCTAGGAAGCGAGGGTGTTTCGCCTCCATTTGGAAAGTGGATCTCATGACCGTTTGGTGTACTTAGGGTGTCCTTTGTCATTTTGATACCACCCAGTCATATATGCAGCTGTAAAATGTGCGTGTGCAAGATGTGCTGATGGGGAGGAAGATCATGTGAATAATTGAAAATGTTTATTTAAAATGGAGTAGTTATGGTAATGCATGTGAAATGAGATTAACATCTGGTCCATTCGCAGGGACAGGGTTTGTAAGCCTGGTTCATTTGCCACCATTGCAGACCTGCCAGGATGGATCATAAAGAAATGAGGATGGACACAATTGGCACAAAGAGAGAGTTTGTTCACCTACCAAGTGTATTTCATCTGCAGATTTCTTCTACATGTAATGTTTCAAGTGATGGCTGGGTGTGCTCCCTTTTCAGCAACTGACCTGATTTGTCATTCCATTACTTACTAAGCCTGAGTTCTCTTACTTTTGTTTGCCACCGACTGTCCATAGCAGCCCTGGTATTCTGGTATGGCTCAAGTCGGAAATACCATACCAGTGCCCCATCTTCAAAACTCAGATCCCTGCTCTTGTATCTCATCCCTGATGTGAGTGGGGTGCAGTCCATTGACAGATTTGAGTGAGGTCTGCCACTCGCAGTTGGATGAACATGCTCAATATAAACCTCAGCTCATCAATCTAGTTGACCCCACTAATATGTTTACTTTTCATTGTATTCCATGTATTCCACCTGCATATACACTTCTCCAGCGTAGTGTACAAAGATACAACTCTAAATGCTTTGTATTGTCTCCCATCTAGCATATACTGGCTCCTTTACTACAAAGGATTGATTACCCTTAGGATGTTTTGTGTATCTACGAGACAAGTCTCTGAGCACACGCTATCATTTATAAACATGAGTCATCCAGTCATCCTTATAGTTACCAATTCTTTTCTGTAATTAGATTCTGATTCTTCTGCCAGCCAACACGTGTTTTGTCAGTGGGTAAGTCACCCTACAACCTCCTCAGGACTGGAAAGACTACATTGAAATCTGTCTTACTGAGTCATTCTGTGTATGCATTTAGAACATTACAGTGCTCAGGTCAACTAATACATATTGTACTTGATGTAGTGCAGTCCCCGATGGACACCCATGCTTTTCTCAGCTCGTAAAACCATTATACAGTAATTCACATCCCTTTCGGCGTACAGTACTTTACATGTGACATACTTTAGCTCATTGCAGCACCCTATCACTTCTGTTGCCACTAGAACCCAGAGATGGAAATTATAAATGGTATGATGTGAGCTGTAAACCCATGTATACAACCAAAATCATTAATGGGGCAGATTATGTGAAGTAACATAAAGCAATTATATAAGGTAAGGTTTATAAGGTATAAATCTCCTATAAAGATAAGACACAATGGGCTCAAAACACTGCAAGCATAACCAGTGTATTATATTCCAAACAGCCACATGTGGTCAACCTATCTCCAAATACAAGTGACTTTCACTCTTCTAAAATTACCTGTTTGCAGTTTCTCTCTATGGGTAAAAATACATAGTGTAAACTATTCTCTTGCTAATACAGTATCAATACTATTGTTTTATGCTATCTCAAGATCACATACCTCAATGGTGGATATATTCCCCACCTTGTGGACGTAGCAATGGCATTCTTGATTCCAATAAGAATTTGTGTGTACCAGATAAATCTTGCGACCTACGGTGTAGAAATATACAGACCAAACTAAATATGGGGTCCAATTACTTTAATTAAAACTAAAAATGACAGAGGTTATTCAATAAATCAAATTGAGGCATCCCTAAACCGCATATGATACTGGAATGTAACAGTGAGGCGCCGCGGGCTCCCCGTATCACGTGCTCTTTCTGCGAATTGACTAAATTACTTATGTTTACCTTTCAATACCTCGCATCTCAAGTGTCCCTAGTGCTTACCCGTGTTCGGGCCTGAATCTCTGTCTCTTCCTCTCAAGCTAGTGCACTCGCTTCCCCATCTGTAGCGGTTGCCATCTTGTATATCATATTTGTAAGTGAGCATGCTCACATTAATGCCCGAATAGAAGATGGACTACCTCTGTTTCTTAGTGGTTCTGCCATCTTTTGGTATATCAAAAGAAGTATTGGTCTACTTCTTTCTCTGGCCTGAGGCAACCTATTCCAATATCTGGCCTTCATTGATATATGTACTCAGTCCCAGCACATCAGCTCCGTGGACTCTGTTATTATAAAATGGCTGTCCTATAGTGTGTTAGACTACTGTTAGTGACTGAACTTAGAATAAAGAACGAGTCCCTGTATAGACCAGCCATCTTCTTTGTGTAAATTATTCCCACAATAGGCTCTTTGATCAAGCCATAATAGGGACATCAGGTTTTATTTATTTATTATTCACATATATCCCGACATCTAGAACATGTTGTGGTCAATATTGGCCAAGTCGCTTTTCTTGGTGTGTAGTGGCAAATAATTATGAATCTAATTGTCCACTCCATGTGATGTACTCCCAAATATTCTTTTGGGTCTTTAGTCTTCTACTATACATATCTGAAAGAAACAGGTTAGTATTAGATTCCTTACCTTAGAATATCCCCAGGCGTCAGACTGGATCCGGAAATGTTTGCGTAGCAGTACCCTTGCGCGTCGTTGGGCGTCGTCTGCGGCTCCGCGTTCGTCGTGGGCGCCGGAATGACGTCGCCGGAGTACTTAGACGCCGCCCTCGCACGCTGACGTCAGTTCTTTTTTCCGTGCCAGCAAGCGCCGATCCAGAAAAAGTGGTACCCTTAGTCAATTTTTGACTAAACTTTTTCGGTCATTTTTTGATCTACTTCGAAGTCTATATAAACTCCGACGGTGCCGGTAGGGATGCCCGGGTTCAAACCCTGCGCCGACTGCGACTGACTGATGTCGGTTACCGACCCCCATCGCCGGTGTCTTCATTGCCTAGGCCTCGACCATGGCGACTAGGCCTGTTCCGACTGTCGAGCCCTGACGTCTAAGGCTAGGCGGGAGCGGTCCCACAAGTGGCTCGAGCTCCGGCAGTCGGCCCGTGCCGCTGGAGGTCCCGGTCCGAGAGGAGGTCGAGGGACCGGTCGCAGGGTCGGAGCCACCATGGCTCCAGGAGTCGTCCACGGTCTTCAGGCTCCTCAGGTAAGCACAAGAAGTCGAAGAGACGTCATCGCTCTTCTGACTCCCCCCATCCCCGACGCTCGCGCGACGCGGCCGGGGGTTCGGGCGACACCGCCCATGCGGCTCCGCCAGAGCCGCGGCCTGCTCCATACCCAATGGTCCCTGGGCAGCACGCGACACCGGAGGAGATCGAGGCCTTCCTCTCGGCCATGAGGTCGCTCACTCCTTTGTCGGGCTCCGCGGCGCCTTCGGGCTCTGCGGCCCCGCCTGGGGGTCCCAGCGGGTCGGGTGCTTCGGCCCCGACGTCGTCGGGTGCTTCGGTCCCGACGCCGCCGGTGACTTCGGTCACGGCGCCGCAGGCTCCCGCAGGATTCGGTTCCGGATCCGGGTCGCCGCCTTCGGGCGGCACCGTCCCCGATCCCACCCTCGATTCGGGTCCGGCGCCGTATCTGACGCCGATGGGAGATTTCTACTTCTATGACCCGGCCCCATCCTTTGGTCCTGAGTATCAGGAGATGGCTGGTGAGGGGGATTGGGAGGGGTCTGAAGACCCTCTGGCTCGGAGTGTCAGTCTTACCAGGACTGGTCAGGAGAGCTAGGGGACGCCAGTGGTCTGGATACCTCGCCGGACACTGGTTTTGTCTCCCTTCCCACCGTGGCTACGGAGGAGGGGGCTGCTTATAGTGTGGTGTTGACGCGAGCGGCCAAGGCCTTACATCTTGAGTTCCCCGTCGCGGCCGTGAGGACTAACCTCCTCACTGAGGTCCATAAACCGCAGGCAAGCTCGGCCGAGCCTCTGCTGCCGTTTAATGAGGCCTTGTCTGACGTTCTTTTGGGCACCTGGTCCAGGCCCGCTACAGGTCAGCCTGTAGATAGGAACGTGGCCAGACGCCACCGCCCGGCTCCGGGCGACCCTACTTTCCTGTCCACCCACCCCACCCCGAGAGCCTGGTCATCCAGGCCTCTAACTCCCAGACCGCGTGCCCGACGGCTCCCCCCGATCGGGAATCCAAGAGGTATGAGCAGTACGGAAAGAAGGGATTCTCATCCTTAAGTTTGGGATTGCGGTCAGTCAACACCGCATGCCTCTTGGGCCGCTACACCCACTCTCTGTGGGACACGGTTGCGGACGTGCTGCCACAATGTCCGGAGGAGGTCCGGACTAAACTCACCCAAGCCCTTGCGGAGGGTCGAGGTGGTGCACAGTACTCCATCCGGTGTGGGCTGGATACCACGGACTCACTGGGCAGAGGGATGGCAACGACGGTGGCGATTCGTCGCCACGCCTGGTTGAGGTCCGCCAACTTCTCGGCTGATGTCCAGAACACTCTTATGAACATGCCGTTTGATGGCCGTTGCCTCTTTGGCGACAAGGCATACCATGCACTTGAGCGCTTTAAGGACTCCAGGGCTACGGCCAAGTCTTTGGGCCTCTCGGCCCCGCGCCAGCAAACGGGTGCCTTTCGCTCCTTTCGTGGCCAAGGAAGGGGCGCCCCCACACGTGCTGCCAGCCACGCACCGCAGTCTAACATCCAGCGCGGTGGCGGCTGTGGAATCCGCCGTGGCGGCGGTCGGGGACAACGGCGCGGCTAGACCACGCCTGCCCCTGCAGCATCCGCCTAGAAACCTTCCTAGTCTGAGTTTTCAGGCCCATGTGACGCCAGTGGGAGGCAGGGTTCTCCATCACCACCTCCACTGGCGCACCGTTACATCGAACAGGTGGGTGCTGCAAATCGTCCGAAGGGGCTACTCCCTCCCCTTCGAGGCGACCCCTCCAGCCATGCCACCGCAGTACCACCGCGTGTCGAAGGATCACTTGACACTTCTCAGAGAGGAAGTTACGGCCCTCTTGGCCAAAGGGGCCATCGAGCAAGTTCCTGGGCCAGAAGTAGGGTGTGGTTGTTACTCCCACTACTTTCTGGTACCCAAGAAGGGCAAAGGATGCTGACACTAGCTCAGGTCCTAGCTGCCCTGGACCCGGTAGACTGGATGGTAGCGTTGGACTTGCAGGACGCTTATTTTCATATCCCCGTCCTGCCGGCCCACCGGCGTTACCTGCGGTTCACGGTAGGCCATGAACACTTTCAGTTTACTGTGCTCCCCTTCGGCCTTACCAGCGCCCCACGGGTGTTCACGAAAGTGATGGCGGTGGTCACAGCTCATCTGCGCAGGTTAGGTGTTTCAGTCTTCCCCTACCTCGACGACTGGTTGTTGAAGGCGGGCTCGCCCCAGACAGTCGTCAGCCACCTACAGACTACGGCCGACCTCCTGCACCTGCTGGGGTTCTCCATCAATGTGCCGAAGTCACACCTGTGTCCCTCTCAGAAGCTCCCCATCATCGGAGCGGTTCTAGGGTTAATCCTTCCGAACTACGGGTTCGGGATATTTATGCTATGATTCCGATCTTTCAGCCGTTATCCCGAGTCTCGGTCAGGTTGACGCTGCGGCTTCTGGGGCTGATGGCCTCCTGCATCCTTCTGGTGCATCACGCCAGGTGGCGGATGCGGGCTCTGCAGTAGGATCTGAAGTTACAGTAAACCCAGCATCAGGGCAACTTTTCCGACCATGTCTTGATCTCGGAGGGCACTGCAAAACAGTTGCAGTGGTGGCTCACGGACCGCGATTGGGTCAGTGGCAGATCCCTCTCCCTACCCCAACCGGAGCACATAGTTGTGACAGACGTGTCCCTCCAGGGCTGGGGGAGCCATATGGGAGAGGCGGAGATCAGAGGCCTCTGGTCTCCGGCGGAGTCCCAGCTCCACATCAACCTTCTGGAGCTGCGGACAATCCGGCTTGCACTGAAGGCATTCCTCCCCTCTGTCCGGAGGAGTGTAGTGCAGGTGTTCACGGACAACACCACCGCCATGTGGTACTGCAACAACAGGGCGGGTTGGGGTCCTGGACCCTATGCCAGGAGGCTCTGCGCCTCTGGCAGTGGCTGGAACATCAGGGCGTGACCCTGGTGGTTCAACACCTGGCAGGTTCTCTGAAGGCCAGGGCGGACGAACTCAGCCGTCTGTGCATGATGGATCACGAATGGCGTATGAACTCGGACGTGGCGCAAGGCCTCTTTCAGCAGTGGGGAGAGCCTTGGTTAGATCTATTCGCCACCGAAGAGAACGTGCAATGTCATCAGTTCTGCGCATTGGAATTTCCAAGGCGGCACTCGCTCGGGGACGCTTTTCGTCGCGAGTGGAGCTGCGGTCTGTTGTACGCCTTTCCACCTATACCACTTCTGCCCAGAGTGCTGAATAAGATCAGGCGCGAGCGGGCCCAAGTTATCCTTGTGGCTCCGGACTGGGCACGAAGATACTGGTATCCTGAGCTACTCAGTATGTCTGTCGATCTCCCGATTCGTCTGCCTCTTCGAGAGGACCTTCTGTCGCAGCAGCAGGGGACGGTCCTCCACCCGAACCTGTCCAGTCTCCACCTCCATGCTTGGAGATTGAGCGGCGACAGTTGAGGCCATTTGACTTGCCTTCTGAAGTTTGTACTGTGATTCTGGCAGCCAGGCGTCCCTCCGCAAAGTCGGTATAGGCCTGCTGGTGGAACAAATTTGTGGCATGGTGCACAGCAAAGGCTGTGGATCCTCTCTCTGCACCCCTTTCTGAGGTTCTCCTCTTCCTTCTTTCTCTTGCCCAGCAGGGCTCTGCTCTGGGCACTATCAAGGGCTACCTTTCTGCCCTTTCAGCCTTCTTTAGGCTACCTGACCAGCCATCTTTGTTCAAGTCCCCCATTGTAAATAGGTTTTTGAAGGGCATCACACACATGTTCCCTCCTGTTCCATTCGTGATGCCTCAGTGGGACTTGAACCTTGTACTTACTTTTTTGATGTGCGCTCCTTTTGAGCCACTTCATAACTGTCCTCTCCGCCTTCTTACTCTGAAGACTGCTTTCCTGGTTGCCATCACCTCTGCCAGGAGGGTGAGTGAGCTCCAGGCTCTTTCCTCTAAACCTCCTTTCCTTTCTGTCCATCCGGACAAAGTTGTGTTGCGGACTAGACCCTCTTTCCTGCCCAACGTAGTCACAGCCTTCCACATCGGGCAGTCCATCACTTTACCCACCTTCTTTCCACCTCCGCATCCCTCGAAAGAGGAAGAGAGGCTCCACCGTCTGGACCCAAAATGTGCGCTCTCCTTCTATCTGGATCGCACTCGCCAGTTCCGGGTGGATGACCAACTCTTTGTTGGTTATATGGGTGCTAAGAAAGGTCGGCCGGTGCACAAGCGGACCATCTCTCAGTGGGCCGTCTTGTGCATCAAAGCATGCTACTCCTTGGCTAAAAAGGAGCCTCGTGTAGGGCTGAGGGCCCATTCCACTCGGGCCACGGCGGCTACTACTGCCTTGGGCCGGGGAATCCCCTTGCAGGACATATGTCAGGCAGCTACGTGGGCCTCGCTGCACACTTTCGCAAGACACTACTGCCTGGACAGCCAAGTCCGGAGGGATGGCTTCTTTGGCGGTTCCGTCCTCCAGGACTTTCTGATGTGATTATTGGTTCGCAGACCCACCACCGGGGTTGGTATTGATGGGGTATCTATTCTAAGGTAAGGAATCTAATACTAACCTGTTTCTTTCAGATGCACAAGTTACTTACCTTCGGTAACGATATATCTGTAAGAAACAGTAGTTAGTATTAGATTCCTTACCGACCCACCCATCCTCCCCGTTCTGCGAACCGATATCTAGGGTTAAGGTCATCCCCTTTCCGGGCCCTAGTTTCATGGCACCAGTGTTGGTTTTTATCATGGCTCTGCGTTTCTGGCGCGGAAAATCTGTGTATAAGAACTGACGTCCGCGCGCGAGGGCGGCGTCTAAGTACTCTGGCAACGTCATTCCGGCGCCCACGACGCCGACGACGGACGCGGAGCTGCAGACAACGCGCAAGGGTACTGCTACGCAAAAATTTCCGGATCCAGTCTGACACCTGGGGATAGTCTAAGGTAAGGAATCTAATACTAACTACTGTTTCTTACAGATATATCGTTACCGAAGGTAAGTATCTTGTGCATTACTGAATATGGTGGGATATACACAAATCTGAAATTGTACAGTCATGCATAGTATGATTGAGTTAATCTGTAAGTCATTTGTGAAAAGAACTACAAACATAACATAATGTAGTATCAGTGAGTTCCTATGAAAGAAAATATGAATATAAATCTCGACAAACATTGTTATTTATGACTCACACATTAATTGATCGATCTGTCCCCCAGGAAATATTGGAATTCCTGATCTATATTCAGGCCATACTCCAAGGTATACGTGGCCTCATGCCTTCTCAAGGACAGTTCCCTGTTACCACCTATGGGGTTTCTTGGCACATGGTCAATTCCAAAGAACATAACATTTCTGTGCAATTCTTGTGATTGACAGTCAAACATATGAACCGTCACTGGGTATTTCCCATCCCCTACTTGTACTGCTTTCATACGTTCGCTCACTCCGTCTTTAAGAGCCCAGATCGTGCTTCCCACATACAGATGGTCACACTTACACACTGTGATGTTTACCACTTTGTTTGACATGTCATATTCATGCATATGCTGTATTCTTTCATCCTTCTAGCCCTGAAAATTGTAGTTTTGTCCTTAGCCATCTGCACATTGCACAGTAGCCACATTTATAGAATCCTTGTGTTTGTTGTGTGAGCCAGTTGTCCTCTTGTTTTAGCTTGAGGTAACTTGACCATAGTAAATCCCTCAATGTGCAACCTCCGCGGAATGTGATACTTGGCCTAGGTGATCTGCACTCTTCCAACATTTTATCAGCCCTTTAAAATCCTAGTGTCTCTTCAGTGTATCTGTAAGACAACCTGTCTCTCTTGGTAGCCTTGGTCTCCAATGTGTATTTCCTATCTATGCTGGCATTTCTTTTCCTTGCTGTTCTCACCACGCGCATACTGTATCCTCTCTCTATGAATCTTGTCTCTATATCTTGTATACTTTTTTTTAATTCATGCTCCTCACCGCAGTTTCTTCTAGCTCTCAACATCTCTCCGAAAGGAATAGCATTGGTTTGACAATTTAGGTGCGAGCTGGAGACATGTACGGTTGCATTACATGAGGTATATTTCTGTATCCTTGCTTGGAATGTATTTGTTCTCAAGCACACTGTGTGTTGGTCATTCTATTGCCGACCACGTTATGACTAACTTGCTGCACGGAATATTTCTGATTATGCCTACCGGGCATCTTTAGATTGAGCAGAAAGTACACACTGCTATAATTATACCTCTGTACGCTCTGTACTGCTCATCTTTCAACTTGCACTGTATTGATTTTTCTTACTGCAGTTTGTATTGATCCTGAACCAGAAAGCTTTGTTGTGTGACTTAGACAGCATTCTTTGTACTGATAGTCCATCACTACTACTGCATTAAGCCCTCCTTCCTATCACCCGTTGCATTCTATAATGACTAGATTGTTCTATCAGCCTGATGCAGCCTTATAATCATTCCCCATTTCTCCGATACTGATACACCCTGACGTTCAAGTTCCCAATTGCTTGGTACTTTTTACACTACTTTCTGTGGGAGTACGAGAGCAAATAAGTGATTGCCATAATACCATCCGCCTAGTCAGAAAACACAAATTGTTTGCCCACTCACTTCCAGCCTAGAAAAGCGACACATTGTGCACAAAAAAGAATTAAATGTTTTCATGTGTTCCTCCTCGGGTACTCCTCTCAGTCTGCTAACCCCTTTAATTGAGAGCCTGACCAGACAGTAGAGAAAAATAGACCGCTTAATAGGTCTGTGTTAGTCCAAAACACCATGAGAAACTACTAAGCAGTTCATACCTTCAGTCTTCCAGTGCGACGTAGTCCTGGGCAGCAACCAATAAGCGTTTCCCACCATCACCACTTCCACTCCTGTGGACCCGCCCCAAACTCCTTTCACACCTTGACGCAATAATTTCCCTCAGTTTAAACCAATAACCGATACTAGCATTCACATAGACCAGTTTTATCAGCCTTGCCACCTACATCCTCGGTGGGTCCTCTGGCAAGATAATTGTCACTACTGCAAACTTCTTACAGAGTAGAAATAGAAAAGGAGCCTAAAAAAGCCTCCCAATTCACCAGTGCTGCCGTGTGTCATACAGTATTGCCTCCCTTCACACGGTCACCCAGTGAGCAGCTGATATTGCACATGACCGGGTAGATGCGCTGGAAATGTCTGCAAATAGTGGATTTCCAGCTTGTCTTTCAAGGCTTTGAACAGCTGATGTCAATTAAAGGGTATGAAACACCCCACCCTCCCCTCAAAGCCCTGGTCCCTCCACACATGACGACTTTTTCAGTTTTATTTTAAGTTGGCAAAGATGCTATAAGGTGGTTTATTCAGAATAGAAAGAATTGGTACTATCATTAACCCGAAATTAATGTTAGTCACAGATTGGATGGCTTGTCCTAATTGTGATGTTCTTTCTTGTGTGTTTTGGGGGATAGATGTTACACTACAAGGGGTTTAACTTGGGTTTGTGGACTGTGACAAAATATGTTGGAGGCCAAGAGTTGAAATCTGTTAACACTGTGCATGAGTGGAGCGCCTTCAAAATGTAGCATCCATGTGCTCTTCACTGGAAGTCCAACACGGGGTGCAGGACAGTTAGGATTGTCCCAAATAATAGCCGGGTGACTTTTGCAATTCCCTGAAGGTAGGAAGTTCAAGAGAAGAGCAAACCCATGAGAGTTAAACAGCGGGCCAGCAGAGGCAAGAGCCATGGAGTAGAAGATGGAGAGTAATTGAATGAGAATGGATATAGCATGAACTATTGAATGTGACGCTGTCATCATGTTCATCTAACTGACGTGCACTGCTGACTGTCCGGCTTCCCATTGGCGTTCATCCTTGCTATTCTGCATGACCCACAGCCCTAAACCAATAACTGTTTCACATCTGCCATGCATTGGTGTGCACTTCTGAATGGTGCCACTCCATTTGCAGTGGTTAAAGAGTTTTACTGATCAATAATTCATTGACCTTTAAGTGTAATTGTGAAGAACTATAGAGAAGCAGAAAGAGAGGAAATGCATTTAGCACAAATAAATTCACATTAATATGCCCCAGAAGTGCCAACATGCCGAGATTGAATTTCCTCCCTATATGATCTAATGATATAAATCCTGACTTGGTGATATTATCAGAGAACATGCAGACTTTCACAGAATTCTAAGCTGTCATGCTTCATTTGTAAGTTCTATTCCAAGTACACCCCTTTATTGTAAGCCTAAAGATCAGAATATATTTGTTTGTGCTTTCCTACCTCCACACCTACCCATTATCCACATGAACAGGAAGCTGTGTCAGTGGCGGACAGCAAATCCAGAACATCTTGGCCAAGGTCGATCTACTTGTCTAGACTTAGAGCACCCATGTTTTTGTACAAGTTACAAATGGAGTGCCCGTGCCTTAGCTCAGCAGGGCATGCGACCTTCTGGCTCTTTACCATCAACAGAGCATTGACTAGCTCATTGGTCCGGATTAACAGGTGAATAAATGTGCACTGTAATAAAAATGTATGTTCGAGGCATGTGGGCTGCTGAATTCATATCTTAACATAGATCGCCGCCTAGTGTTGGGTCCGGATGTTTGCACCTTGTTGTCTTGGAAGAGTCTTCGAAGTATCACGAGATAGGTGACTCCTCCCTTGGACTACAGTGCGCATGAGCATCTTCTCCACCCTTAGATTGTTTTTCTCCGCCATTGGGTTCGGATGCACTTCGACAACTCCAACTTCGGGATCGAGTGTTTTCCTAATTTCTAAGGCCAAAAACCTCATAATTTCGACGGTATTGTTTCCGCTCGGTATCCCTCGACTCGACAACTCTTTCCATCCATCTTTGGTAGTCGACGCGGGCCGTTGGGCCTTTTCGACACCACGTGGTCCTCCTGCCGATGGAAAGAACCCCATTTAAAAGATGCCCACAATGTCGATCCACGTTTCCACATAGCGATAAGCATACAGTATGCAACAAGTGCCTGTCGCCGGAGCACATTGAGGAAGATTGTCCAGCTTGTGCTCAGTTTCGGTCGAAGAAAACTATCCGGACCCGAAGAGCTGCTCGACAAGAGATGCAGCGACAGGCACCTGAACCGGAAAACATTTTCGACGACGAACATGAACTTCCAGAGGCAGCGGACTCCGACCTAGAGCTAGTCACGGTAGAAGACCAGTCGGACTCCTATGAAGACCTCCCACCGGGGCAAACCGTGAGTACTAAAGCCCCTTTCCTGCCTCCACCTCCAGACAAGGCTCCGGTCAAAGCATCGCCAAGTGGCCTTAGCCGCGACCGAAACACAGCTTCAGAAACCCCGCCTACGGGCTCGGCTCCAGAGGCCATTACCAAGCCTTCCGGTACCAAGCAAGACTCTTCCCCAAAAGGCCGTAGGCTCAAAGACTGTTCCACAGCCTAAAATGGGCCCGACACTAAAAAAGTCACCGATCTGAGAAACACCGGCCAACCACGAAAGGTCGTCGATCCGAAAAAGACTGTCGACCAGAAAAAGGGCGTCAATCCAGAGAAACCGGTCGATCCAAAAAAGGGCGTCGATCCAAAAAAGGCCGTCATCCCAAAAAAGGTCATCGAGCCGAAAAAAGGAATCAACCTGAAAAAGGTTGTCGATCCGAACACTGCCTCCGACCCGAAAAAGGCCGTCCAACCAAAAAGGGCCATCGAACCGAAGAAAGCCGTCGACCCGAAAAAACACATCGAGCCGAAAAAGGCTGTCGACCCGAAAAAGACAGTCGAACATAAGAAGGTCGTCGAGTCCAACACGGCTGTCGAGCCGAAAACAGCTGTCAAGCCGACAAGAGACGTCGGGCCAAAAAAAGCTCAAGACAAAAATTAAAACAAGCAAGCGACCGATCCAAAAACATCGGTGCCGAAGCCACGGACAGTGGAAAAATAACTTTTTCATCCTGATCCAGTGAGCTGAGACCAAAATAGACTGCATATAGACCCTGATACAGGACATATAACAGTCTACAATAAGAACAAGAGAAAACTGGACACTGAGGCTCCTTCTCCTGTTCCCTCTAAGAAAAAGGATTTTGGGACATCCCCTTCTAGACCTTTTACACCTCCTCCTTTCACTCCTGACATGCATTATGTTCCATATTCTTCTACACCTCCACATTATGATGAGGGAGAGGACATGGGTGAAGACCCTCATCAGGACTTCATAGACCCTGATGATCAGGGAACCCAAGATCACACATGGGACGATCAGAATGACCCTAATGACCCATATGATACACAACCCATACCAGATCCCTTCACATATCCCACAAAGCCATCCCCTACTGACGACACGGTTGCTTTTAACCAGCTAGTTGACAGAGCAGCTCAGTATCATGGTGTAAGCATGCACACTGACCCTGTAGAGGAGGATTGCCTATTTAATACCTTCCCAACATCAGATAACAGTATACGCACACTCCCTATGATAAAGGGAGTACTTAAGCACGCACCAGACATCTTTAAAGACCCAGCCAGAGCGCGTGTCCTCAATCCAAGAATTGAAAAGAAATATAAACCAGCCCCTACAGACCCCTCTTATATCAAGTCTCAGTTACCACTAGACTCTCTTGTTGTTTCTAACGCCAGTAAGAGGGCGAATTCTCAAACAACAGGTGATGCCCCCCCTCCTGACAAGGAGTCACAAATCATAGAAGCCTCAGGAAAGAGAGTGGCCTCTCAGGCAGCAAATACCTGGAGAATAGCCAATACACAAGCTCTTTTAGCACGCTATGACAGAGCACACTATGATGAACCGGAGGGATTATTACAACACCTACCAGAACCTTATAAGGCAAAAGCTAATTACCTAATTCAAGAAGGAAAATGAATCACTATCGCATCTATAAAATGCGCCCTTGATGCAGCCGATACAGCCGCTAGGTCTGTCAACACTAGTGTGTTGCTATACCGCCATGCCTGGCTACGCATCTCAGGTTTTAAAAATGAAGTACAGTCTACCATACTTAATCAACCCATTAACCAGGATTTCTTGTTCGGCCCAGCAGTTGATACCATCTTAGAAAAGATGAAGAAAGATACTGACACCGCAAAGTCCATGGGTGCACTTCAATTCCAACAGTCTAGGGGCTCCTTTCTCCGCTCCTCCTTTCGAGGCTCAGGCAGAGGCAACACATCACAAACCTCGTCATCATTTAAAACAAATACCCAAGGCACCTTTAATAAAGGCTCCAACAGAGGAGGTTATAGAGGAAATAATAACAAAGGCAGAGGATGTGGTAATAATAACCCCAGAGCCTCCGCCACCAACAAACAGTGACTTGTTCACACTCCCTCCAGACCACTTAACACCAGTCGGAGGCGGAATAACACAATTCCTACCAGTCTGGAATGCCATTACCACAGACAGGTGGGTGAGACAAATTATCCAGTATGGTTACTGCCTGGAACTCACTTCTACTCCACCCAACATACCACCCAAACACCGTCCAATGTCAAAAGAACACATCACGCTGTTACAACAAGAAGTGCTGTCCATGCTAGAAAAGGGAGCCATAGAGCCAGTCCATTTTCAACACCAGGGCACAGGGGTATACTCTCTATACTTCCTTATTCCCAAAAAAGACGGGTCCCTCAGACCAATATTGGACCTCAGACCTCTGAACCAATATATACTTTCAGAGCAGTTCCATATGATCACTCTACAACAAGTACTTCCGCTACTCCAACAAGGCGACTTCCTTGCTACATTAGGCATCAAGGATGCATACTTTCACATACCTATACATCCAGCTCACAGGAAATACCTCAGGTTCACAATAGAGGGCCTCCACCACCAATTCAAAGTTCTTCCCTTCGGGGTAACTACAGCACCAAGGGTTTTTACAAAATGCCTAGCAGTAGTAGCAGCACACCTCAGAAGGCAACACTTCCATGTGTTCCCCTACCTGGACGATTTGCTCATAAAAGCCAACTCATACGTACAGTGTGCAAACCATACGTCTCAGACAATCCAGCTTCTACACAGTCTAGGATTCTCCATAAATTACCCAAAATCACATGTGCAACCCTCCAACATACAACAATAGATACCTCAGTGGCGAAAGCATATCCAAATCCAGCCAGGATATCCAACATACAGTCTCTCATTCAAAGATTTCAGCACAACACTCCCTGCCAGCTCGAGTGTTCATGCAGCTTATAGGCATGATGGTCTCCTGCATATTCATTGTCCCTCATACCCGACTCCGAATGCGTCCATTGCAAGAATGCCTAGCACAACAGTGGAACCAAGCTCAAGGACAACTAAAAGACCTAGTGTTGGTAGACAGTCGCACTTACAACTCTCTGCAGTGGTGGAACCCACAAAACCTTTCCAAGGGGCGTCTGTTCCAAGAGCCAGCTCCACAAGTAGTATTAACAGCGGACGCATCACTGACGGGTTGGGGAGCCCACCTCCTTCAATACACAGTCCAAGGTCTCTGGACAGTCAAACAAAAGACATTGCATATAAACTACTTCGAGTTACTAGCAGTATTTCTAGCAGTGAAAGCCTTCCAGAAATACTTGTACAACAAGGCTGTGTTTATCCGGACGGACAACATGACAGCCATGTACTACATCCAGAAACAGGGAGGGACACACTCCCCACAGCTGTCTCACCTAGCACAGAGCATATGGAAGTGGGCAATTCCAAAAAAACATCTTTCTCCTGGCAGAACACCTCCCAGGAATAGACAATCAGATCGCAGATCTACTAAGCCGACACAGCCAACAAATACACAAATGGGAGATTCACCCTCAAGTTCTCCAACCATTCTTCCAAAAATGGGGACAACCAGGGATAGATCTGTTTGCCACAAAAGAAAACTCAAAATGCCAGTCCTTTGCCGCCAGGTTCCCACACCCGTTGTCACAAGGCAATGCGATATGGATGAACTGGTCAGGCAGATTTGCGTACGCTTTTCCGCCAACCCCACTGATTCCATTAGTGGCACGCAAACTAAAACAACAGTCACTCACAATGATCCTGGTTGCTCCCACATGGGCAAGACAGCCATGGTACACAACGCTCCTAGAACTCTTAGTAGTCCCGCACCAAAGACTACGCCTGTCGCCACAATTGCTGACACAGAACCATGGGAAAATCAGGCACCCAGATCCCAATCAGATGAACCTAGCGATCTGGCTCCTGAGGTCTTAGAGTTCGGATACCTAACTTGCCTCCAGATTCCATGAACATTATCAAGGAAGCAAGGCGCCCCATTACTAGAGCATGCTACGCAGCTAAATGAAAAAGATCTGTAATCTATTGTAACAATAACCAAATCAACCCATTAGATGCCTCCATCCAAAACATAATCGGTTACTCGCTACATCTTTAAAGATGTAATCGAGCATACTCATCCATAAGGCTACACCTTGCTGCTATAGCAGCATATCTTCAAAACAGGCAACACGTGTCCCTGTTCAGAATACCACCTATCAAGGCTTTTATGGAAGGACTTAGAAGAATTATCCCTCCAAAGCATCCACCTTCGCCAGTCTGGAACTTATGGGGCCACCTTTCGAACCACTCCACTCATGTGAACTACAATTCTTAACATGGAAAGTGGCATTTTTAGTTGCCATTACCTCACTCAGGCGAGTGAGTGAGCTACAGGCACTAACCATTCAGGAACCCTTCATGCAAATACACCAAAATAAGGTGGTGCTTCGTACTAACCCTAAATTCATGGCAAAAGTTATATCCACTTTCCACATCAATCAGTCCATAGAATTGCCTATTTTCTTTCAAAACCCGCAGTCGGTAGCTGAAAGAGCCCTACACACACTAGATGTCAAAAGAGCGCTGCTATATTACATTTACAGAACTAAATCATTCAGAAAAACAAAGCAACTTTTTGTTGCTTTTTCTCCACAACATAAGGGTAATCCCATTTCAAAGACAGGAATAGCCAGATGGATAGTTAAATGCATTCAAATATGCTATCAAAAGGCAAAGCGCACTTTAACAGTTCCCCCCAAAAGCCCACTCAACGCGCACAATGGGGGCATCCATGGCTTTCCTAGGAAATATTCCCCTAGAAGACATATGTAGGGCGGCTACATGGTCTACCATACACACTTTCACTAAACACTACTGTGTTTACGTGCAAGCTAAGCAACAAGCTGCTGTAGGCCAAGCTGTCCTTAAAACTCTTTTACAAACAACTGCAGCCGGTACAGGCGACCACCGCTAGAGGAGAAACTGCTATACAGTCTATGCTAAGATATGAATTCAGCAGCCCACATGTCTCGAACGGAAAATGCTACTTACCAGTATGCATCTGTTCTTGGCATGTAGGGCTGCTGACATTCATATCGCCCACCCTCCTCCCCGGTGCCTGTCACAGCTCAGGGTTTCTTTCTTAACATACATTTGCATGGTCATCTCTTACTTTTCTATACCATCTTTGCCACAATGGCGAAAAACAATCTGAGGATGGAGAAGATGCTCTTGCGCACTGTAGTCCAGGGGAGGAGTTGCCTATCTTGTGATACTTCGAAGACTCTTCCAAGACAACAAGGTGCAAACATCCGGACCCAACACTAGGCGACGATCTATGCTAAGATATGAATGTCAGATCCCTACATGCCAAGAACAGATGCATACTGGTAAGTAGCGTGAAATATGAGAGCACCCAGCGGATGAGGTCTTGGAATAGAGAAGTGGAACTCTCAGGTAAAAAGCAGCCGGAGTCTGGGCATGATAAGAGCTACCATGGCTGGGTTGGCTGCTTTAAAGAAAGTACATTACAAATCCTAATTGTAACAGCAGTTCATATTAAATGTATTGCACCCACTCCCAAAAAATGTGTCAATCTTCCAGCAAACATGATTTTTATCTTTCAACATCTTAACTCACATTGTTTGAAGTTTGAGTTGAAAGTTTCACTAGTACTGGCGAAGAGGGATTCCATCTAGAATTGGGCCCAGATAAATTGACAAATGTATAGACGTTTGGGCATGTAGTTGATGAATTGTTTTCTTTTTTTTTTAGTTTATACATTTAAATACAAAATGTAACTTATGCTACAGTTTTGTGCCCTAATTGTCCATAATGCTCCATTTTAAGGGTTTGGTGATGGACACTACAGCATCTAGCGTACTTATCTATCTTGTCCCTGTGGTGGATACGAACAAGTGGTCACAACTCTACAGAGAGAATGAGACATGCACAGCCGATCAACAACGTGATTTTATGTTTCCAAAGCATTGCAAAACCTAAAAACCTCTAGCATTTATGAGGTATGGTACGCTAAGTGAACCATACATTGGTGCTGAACTCGTAGGCATAACAAAACATCTTTTCGATTGTCATAACTCTAAATGTTAACTGTCTATAGCCTATGGCCCATCTGACACCCTTTTCAAATGCAAATGTCTCACAAACTACTGAACCAATTTTCACCAAACCTCAAACTAACACTTTCGAGTGAAGTTCTACTTTCCGGGAGGACAAAAATGTCACAGGTCATTGTTATGCTTGTAAGCAATACATTAAGCAAAAAACTTCAGACGAAAACAATGAAGTCTTGAAAGTTGTTTGAATGTAATCCTGGCATAGAATTCAAAGACACATTGGTACATACTGCATTCCGTAGCAATTCAACAGTAATAATCTAACTCTAATGAATATTGTGCAGCACAAAAGAGCATCAATTCTACAATGGCACAATGTGGTGAGATCTTTACGCACACAAAAAGACAAACATAGAAACCGGAAAAACTCACTGAAGTCATTAGCACCATTGTGGATTTGGAATAGAATGGACATGGCAATTGCTACTCACAGCTCTCAAGGTTGTGGCTGATAGAGTGACTGAGTGAGAATGCAAATGTTGGCGCTTGTGCAATTAAACACCACTCTTTGCAACAACTTTGTGACCAGGTGGTTCTCAGGTTCCAGCACAAACCTGGTCAGTCCAGTCTGCGTGATCTTCAAACAGACGGATGTGGAGCAAGGTTTCAAGTATGTGGGTTCTTTAAGCACGACCTTACCACAGATGAGATGGCAAACCTAGTAAGGCTGCATTGAAAGCAGGGTTCATGGATTCGGTGACATCGTTCCATTAAGTCATTATGAGCTGAACAGTGTTTCTACTACCTTTTCTGACCTGGAGGGCTGCTCACCCTCATTTTTCAGCCCCATTGCCAACCATATCTTCGGGAAAGCATTACGCATGCTCGAGGAATGCTTAAAAGGGGCATCCTGTTCTGAAAACGGATCAAGGAAGAAATTGGGATGTGTTGGGATATACCATCTACCCCCAAAGAAACGACCTAAAGTAGCATTAATTGGGATTTCCAGGTGGAATGGGCAAAAGGATTGACTGTTTTATTATAGGCGGCTGTTATGTGGTTATGACATGCACCAAAAAAGTGAATGTAACTACAAAGGTTACCAAACAACACAGCAGGAACTTGGAACTCAACTTGTAAAGATTTTGAATGAGATGAGAGCACCATATGTGGATGCTCCAGTGCTTGAAACAGCAATTTCATAGGAGCTGTGTCTATTTTTGTACAGCTGATGGCTGTATTTCTTTTTTTACCAGTATAAGCCATAGACGTACATTCGTCATCATTTAACCCCCTGTTTGTGTTCTTTACTTGCCTCCTATTTGTGTTCTTTACTTGCCCAAAAACAAGCGAGTTTTATAGATAAGAAGGTTTTTTCAAAACTGCCAATTAGTCTAAACAAAACATAGTTTTTCCCGGCTCATGCAAAGGCAGATACTTGGTCAAAAATGAGCTGGATAAAAATAAAACTATTTACATCTTTGGCGCTAATAAATAATACAGAATGGGAGCTGCAACATTTCTGCTAAATTAATGTGACAGTTAATTCATATATTTTGATATTAAAATTAATTGCACAATTCTGGAGAGGCTTTTTGTTTAATTACGCTACATAGCCAGCCAAGATTTCTTTTTGTTTTGTTATTTGGATGTAGCTAAATCTTTTGTTCTGTTCGGCTGTTTACCATGTCTAACTCTGGGGAACTATCATAAGCTTGCGGTTGCACAGCAAAACGCATTGTAGATACATTTTACTGAGAAAAATGCAGTATATTTTGTGGACCGCTGTTCCCTCTCTGGCGTGTCCACAGATCGAAGAGGACTGGAACTGCCTTGGCATGCTCTACTCTTATGTTTGTGGTCCGATACAATATCTTCAGGTTTTTTTGTTAGTTTTTTCTTGTTAATATTCAGTGTATCGACTTTCCCCACTTCTCTTGAAAGTCAAAGGAAAGATTAAAAAAAGATTTTTAGCTCTGTATTCTCACCTTTCAGGAGCAGTTTTGTGGTGGTGTCTTCCATCTTGGAAACTGTTATCCAATTGGCTGCTGTACATTTTATGATGGGATTGTTTGAAGATTCCTTTGCAATCCTACTAGGAAAGGTTTGCCATTTTAAAGTATGAGTATACAAAACAGTGATGGATGGAATGCTTGAATTATTCTCAGCCCCGTTAGTCACCCGTATCGCATCCCAATCCATTGTTATTTTGCACACCATGCCCCCTCTATTTGGACCCTACTATAGGCAAATCAGTCTTGACCCTGTTCCAGTAGGGCCAGTCCAGTCCAAACTGCCAAACCAGCTCTTCCCTGAACCAGAACACAAACATCCCAGGACCGGTTTTGCCATCGAAACAGGTCCTGGATTGCTTGCTTAGAAGCATGTGTAAGTAAAGGTGCAATGTATCGGACTGAGTAATACAATCATCAACCTTAAGTACTGGTTCATTTTTCTCCTGCTTGGTTTTTTGGGGGTATTTCCTACAAGAGCAAACTTGTTTGGCAGTGATAGGCTATATTTTTATATAGCTGTCAACATGTTCATTGCGTATCACCATTGTGAAGGGAAGGGTTGCCTAAACATTGAAAACCAAAGCTAATCAAGTTTCGATTGAATTTCCAAATGCCACTTGGCAAGCAATAAAGCTGCAACCATTTCATTTGGCAGGTTGTTGGCTGCCAGTGAGGTATCAAAGTCTTTGGAGTTTGCGCCTTCCTCCCACCTGAGAGCAAGGCAACATCTTTCAGTGCATTTGGGGATTTTAGCAGTTAACTTTATGTTAGTGAATCAGTTACCTATCAAAAGTGAGCCAGGAAGAAAATCAATAAGTACCTTGATTCTGTTGATTCCTTAGCCTAAAAAGGAAACCTGTGCTACAAAATTACCAAAGGTGTTAATATTCGGGTAATAGCAAAAACTGTCAATCAAACAATTAAGATGAGTAACAGATCTAAAAAAGAAATCAATAGCAATGTTAAATTGCAATTAAAAGAATTGAAGCTGAGTCCGGAGTTCTAGGTTAAGATCAATCACTGGTCATAAATGCACAATCCATTGCTTGTTTAGTCAACAATGTTTCTAAAGCTTTCTTTATCACACATTAGTAGGAGCATAGGAGCACTTCACAACCTGTGAAAGCAAAGTGAATGTCCAAATAATTAAATATTGCCATTGTGTCAATACTAATATTGAAAATGATGCAGTTATTCATCAAATCTCTGTGTCCTTAATAGAACTACAACTTTCCTTTGTGTTAGATAAGAAATGTAATATTCTGTTGCAGGACCAGATACAAGGATTAATCCTTTTTAAAGTATACACACTGCTAAAGTAGATAAATGCCCGAGGGATTTAAAATATACCCTTTTTGAAGGGTAACCCAGCTACTCTGTCTACAACTTTTATACATATATCTTCCAACCTACTTCAAAGTAAGAAGGTTTTGGAAGCCTTGGTTTCTGTTGCTAAGTTAGCCTCAAAACTAAAAGTATCGGGGGCGTGGCTTCGAGGGCGAAGATGGTGGACGTGGCTTGTTAGAGCTCCCACCAGCCCGCTACAAATCCGTCATTTTATCCTGGCCCCCGAATTCATATCCCGACCCACACTTGCAACGGAGGTAGAGACTGACGAGGGGTGCCCTCCGGTGAAGGATCCAGAGCGCCCGGATCATTGATGGCGGAGATAGCGGCGGCGACACCCCGGGGCCTACACACGGCTAGTGAAGCCGGGGCCTCAGTTTTGGCGGTCTCCGGCCGGGAACTCCCGGAGTCGGCGGGCAGTGACAGCGGTGGGGCCCGCGGCCTGGGGCTTGAACCTGCCGCGGAGCAGAAGGAAAGGGAGTGGCCGTACCCCACGACTGAGGAGTGAGTCCGGCTTCCCGGACCCTGGGGGTAGACCGCGACCGGCGTGGAGGCCCAGAGACCGGGGCCTCGATTTTGCCGACACCAGTGGAGAGGCGCGAGGGAGGCCTGGGCCAAGCGGCAGAGGGACGGCCAGTGCTGCGGCCCCTCGGTGTGTGATCCTGCTCGCTCCCTGGCCTGCGGGCTGTCACGCTTGCCTGTTTTTCTGGCCGGTTGGGGGCCCCTGCCCCAGATCTCCCTGGAGGTGGTGCCCGACATCAGGGGTGCAGGTAGTCACTGGCGGAGGCGACGAGGTGGGCAATCGGCCCGTTGGGAACTGCGACCCTGACTGAGCAGTGGCCTGGCCTGGAGAGTCCTGCATGTGCCCCCCCCCCCCGGCGGCGGACTGAGGCGGTCTGCTGGTCCGAGACTGTGTGCCCCCCTTGGCTGTTACTGGCGACGCGGAATACCTAGCTGAGAGGAACGGTGCCTGCCCTGAGAACCTGGGCCCCTGAAGAGAGCCTCATCATGACCAGAGGTGGGGGTGGGCCCGCCAAACAGGGCCCCATCGACAAGTATACCGGACCGAGTGGGGGTCAGGGGGCATCCGGTGGCCAGGGGTTGGGCCCGGACAACGCGGCGCTCATGGCGGCGATCACCCAGTCTAGGGACATGCTCGATGCCAAGATTGGGGCGGATGTGACCCTATTGCGCCAAGATCTGCGCAACGCTGTTGCGCGAATTACTGAGACTGAATCTAGGATCTCGGTGGTGGAAGACGATGTTGGGACCCTGAAGCGGAAAATGGCGGCGATGGAAAACATTCAACGGGGCCTTGCGCTTCGTGTCGAGGATGCCGAAGGGCGGGCGCGCAGAAACAACCTACGCTTTGTGGACTTTCCGGAGGGGTGTGAGAAGGGTAATATGGAACAGTTCCTGACCCAGTGGTTGGAAAGTTGGCTCCCCCCGGAGGCCCTGTCCCGCTGTTTCGTGATCGAACGCGCCCATAGGGCCCTGACGCAGAAGCCGCCGGCGGGAGAGAGGCCCAGACCCGTGATCGCTAAACTCCTGAACTTTCACGACAAAGATACTATTTTGCGGGAAGCGAGGGCCAAAGAATCTCTTCTTTTCGAAAATCAGAAAATGATGATCTTCCCGGACTACACCAGACTTGTGCAACAACAGCGGCACTCCTTTATTGCCGCCAAGGCGAAACTCCGAGGCTTGAAGATTCAATACTCATTGCTCTACCCAGCCCGCCTACGGGTGATCTTTCAATCCCGAACTAATTTTTTTTGACATCCCGGAGGATGTTTTCAAATGGACCGATGAGACGGTGAGAGTCAGGCCGCATTATCAAGCTGGATTGAACCCGGGACGTTCGAGGGAGCCGTCGCAAGACCGGGGGACCAGACTGCCAGGACCAAAAGGGATAGGAAGTCAAGATCTCGGAAACGATCCGCTTCTCGCAGTGGATCTCCTTCTGCTGCACCTACTGACTCTGATCACTCTGGGAGAGGCCGCTGACAGGCTGTGGGGACATATGCCCTTAAACGTCTACCATGAACTCCGGCTGAGAGGAGCTGCTCCGCAGTGTTCCACTATACCGAAGATTGACTGTTGAGTATACTGCGAAGGCTGGATTTTTGTTGTGCTATGTGTGGGGTTGTGGGGAAGGGTTCGGGGTGCTCCTGTATAGGGGCTACCTGCCTCCTACGCAAGTGGGAGTTGTCTAGGGAAGGGGGGGGGGAGTTTCTATAGTTCACAGGGGTAGTTGGGATCCATTGGTATGGTTGGCCTTGGGCACTCTGTTTTGGGCCCGAGGTTCCCCATGCCGCGACAGATACTTCTGAGTTCCATGAGGTATAGGGGTGGACGGCAGGGGGCTGAGGGGAGGTGGGTGTGGGGGGGGGTGTAGTTTGGGGCACATTGGACAGAGGGGCTGTCGTTGTTTTTTGGGGGTTCGGGGGTGGACGGGGGGGATTGCACGTGATTTTTGATGCTTTGCCAATAATGGTGCTGTGTACCTGGGTGTGGCGCCAGTGTTCTGCCACGATTGCTACCTTTGACTATGGCTGACGCACCGCTCCAAGGGCTCCCCAGGGAGTCCATGCGTGTGATAACTTGGAATGTCAGGGGGATGCTTGACAAGATCAAACGGGGGGCAATTCTGAGATGAGGGAAGAGGGAGGTGGCTGATGTTATTGTTGCAGGAAACACACATGCTGGGAACGAAAGTGCTTAGCCTGCAGAGGTTTGGTTACCAACAAGTCTATCATGCCGGGTTTTCCAGGGGGTCCAGGGGAGTTGCTGTGTTGGTGCATCGCAGGTTGGCCTATGTCCACAAGAAACAATGGATGGATCCACAGGGTCGATACGTTTTCATCAAAGGGATGGTGGGTGCTGAACCTGTGGTTTTTGGGAGTGTCTACGCCCCTCCACCATTGCAGTGGTCCTTGGCCGAGAAACTGTTTGCGGTGTGGGCAGATATCCCTGAGTCCTTGGCGGTGCTGGGAGGTGATTGGAATGAGGTGATGGATGTGTGTATGGATCGTCGGCGAATGCAGGGGGTATTGACAGCTGCTGCCCCTACCCGGTTGAATGCGATGGTGGAGGGAATGGGCTGGGTTGATGTGTGGCGTCATATGCATCCTAAGGCCCGTGAATACACCTGTGTCGGCTGTACATTGTTCCTTTTCGCGCCTGGACTAAGTTTTTGTGCCCCATGCGTCCCTGGATAGGGTGCGGGAGGCTGGGATCTTGCCTAGAGGGTTATCTGACCACTCTCCAGTAGCCGTCAGGATTGAACTGCTTACGAAACGTCAGCCGTTCCGGTGGAGGATGTCCTCGTGGCACCTTCAGCAGGCCGGCTTCGTCCAACACATGCAGGGTGCGATTGCACATTACTGGCAGGAGAATCTAGTGGAAGATATAGACGCAGTAGTGGTTTGGGAGGCCATGAAGCCCACGATTATTATTTATTATTATTTTGTGCATTTATATGGCGCAACAGCTACCCGGAGGGTTTCCCGGCGCCTTGGATTTAATTAAAAAGACTGCGTCTTAAAGGAGGAAGAACTACTGATCAAAAAGCCAAGATTTAACTCCCCTACGAAATTTAAGGTAGTTCGATTCCAGCCGCAAGTTAAGGGGAAGGGTATTCCACAGAACAGGGGCCAGGTAGGAAAAAGAGCGTCCACCCATGCGTACTCGCTTAACTCTAGGAACAACAAATTTGGCTTGCGTCATGGATCGGAGAGCTCGTGAAGGTGTATATTTCAAGGCCAATCTACACAAATAGGAGGGGGCCTCATTCGTACTAATCTTAAACATAAAGCAGAGTGCTTTAAATTTCACTCTGTTGGTGAGTTTCAGCCAATGTAATTTCTTCAGATGGTTAGATATACTGGTACGTCCTGGAAGATGAAGAAGCACCCTCGCTGCGGCATTCTGCACAATCTGCAGACGATTAACAGTGCCTTTATTGGCTCCTAGGAGGAGGATGTTTCCATAGTCCAATCGAGACCCTATTAAGGCCTGCATTACAGTCTGTTGTGCCCCATCAGGCAGTTGCCACAGAATTTTCCTTAACCATTTAAGGATGGCAAAACAAGTTGCGGCCGTTTTAGTAACATGGGCACACCGACAGTTTGTTGTCAATAATTATGCCCAAATTACGGGCCGATTGGACCGCAACTGGGGGCGGGCCCATTTCGACTGGCCAGTGAGTGGGGCCCCATAAGTTCTTCTGATTGCCAAAGATAAGAAGTTCTGTTTTTTCAGCGTTCAGTTTTAATTTATTATCATAAAGCCAGTTAGCCATTTTCAAAAGTCCAGAACGAAAGGGAGAGGAATCAGATTTATCCGTCGATGCTAAGGAAAACACCAATTGCGTATCATCCGCATAGGAATAAATAGTAAGGCCCAGATTAGAGGGATAGATATCGCATGGTGTGCAGCGGCCCGCCGGGAGCGTAGAGAGGCCATCACTGCGGCAGCCATACAGGTGGAAACTCTAGAAGAACGGTGCCGGGGAGGGGGAGATGAAGTGGCATTGAGGTTGCTCCTGCAGGCGCAGCAGTCGTATGCGTCTGTGCTGATCGATGAGGCCAGGCAAGCGTGGCTGGCCACGCGCAGTAGAGTCTATCAGTGGGGAGACAAGTCTTGTACCATGCTTCATAGGCTGTGCCAATATACTGTCCAGCCGCACTCGCTGCCGGGTCTCACCGATGGGGAAGGAGTGGCGATCATGGACCCGGCGGCGCTGGCGGCGAACTTTGCCCAGTATTATATGGACCTATATGCCCCGCGGGACTGTCTATCGGCGGACGCGATTGATAAATTCATTAGAGACTTGCCACCGAAGGCGGTCTCTGATGAGACCAAGGCAGCGCTGGACCTCCCCCTGACAGAGGAAGAATTGGGAGAAGCGTTGGGACAGCTCAACACAGGGAAGGCGCCAGGGCCAAGTGGTTTCCCATGTGAATTTTATAAACGATTCCAACTCCAATTGGGGCCCCATTACCTGCGTGCACTGGAGGCGGCGCGATCGCAGGGCAGACTGCCAGCTGACTGGCGACACGCCGAAGTTGTGGTCTTCCAAAAACCCGGCAGGCCCCCGGACAGACGGGACTCCTATCGCCCAATATCCTTGCTCAATATCGTGGCTAAGCTGCTGGCTAAGGCCTTGGCGAACCGCATTCTCCCATATGTGACTGACTTGGTCCACCCGGACCAGGCCGGTTTCATGCCACATAGGGCGACGCGGCACAATATCAGGCGGGCGCAGGCGGCGATTGATGCGGTGGGGGACACGGGGGAGAGGGCTGCTCTACTACTAGCGGATATAGACAGAGCATTTGACTCGGTCAGCTGGACGTACTTGTTCGCTCTCCTACCTCGCCTCAACCTGGGCCCGGTGTTTATTTCCTACATCAAACTACTATACACGGACATCACGGCATCTGTACGTATTTCCGGTGCGGTATCCGAGAAGTTCTCCATTGGCAGGGGGACCCGGCAGGGGTGCCCGCTCTCCCCATATCTATTCTCGCTCGCTATGGAGCCTCTGGCCTCCTGGGTGCGTATCGACGCACAGATGCGGGGCTTTGAATGGGGCGGTGCACTCACTGATAGAATTGCACTATATGCAGACGATGTCCTCTTCTTCCTTACAGATTTAAACAGATCGGGCCCTCGAGTCTTGGAGATTATGCGTGTCTTCGGGGAGGTTTCGGGCCTCTTATCTAAACCCACGTAAATCCACCTTGTGGGTGTTGGGTGGCGGAAGTGTGGCGAACTCCTGGGCGTCGGAGTTGCAGGTAGCTGTAGGGGGCTTGAAGTATCTGGGAGTGTTCCTCTCCGACTCCGCGGCTGTTGCTTGGGAACGTAACGTGGTCCCGGTGTGGGAGAGGGTCCAGACAGATGTTAAGACGTGGTCCCGGATGCCCCTTACTATCTTCGGTCGATCAGCGATCTTCAAGATGGTCGCGCTTCCGCGCCTCCTATACCAACTGTAGAACCACCCACACCTTATCGCTCCCCAGTGGTTTCGGCAGGTTAATTCGGTCCTGGGCCGTTTCCTGTGGGCTGGGGGTGCTGCCAGGTAAGCGCAGCGGACCTGCTTCCTATCCACGTATTGTGGTGGCTTGGCCACGTCGGACGTCCTGTCTTATTATCAGGCCTCCAACCTGCTTGTACTCAATGAATGGTGGTATGGGGACAGGGGAGACCCGGCTTATGCCCTGGAGCGCTCATTGATGGGTGACAGCACACTACACACGATTTTATACTCGGCCAAACTACGAAGTAAGCTCCCATGTGTCACGCGTGTGGTTTTTGCTATATGGCGACAGGCGCTGCGTCGCATGGGCTGGTGGGGCAGGCTTACGGCGGAGACTCCGTTGTGGCAGAATGGACGGCTTCCCGGGTTGGCCTCTTTCGGTGGATGGGATGCCATCGGGATCTCGTCACTAGGACATGTACTGTCCGGGGTCACCTTGAAATCGTTCCAGGAGCTCCAGACCGAGTTCCATATGCCCACGACCCAATTCTATCGCTATCTCCAATTTCGTCATGCGTTGGCATCTAACATTGCTGGCTTGGAGTCGCTGCCGGAATTCAGTCCGGTGGAGGCGAAAATCTTCATGGGAGACCTCGGCGATAAGAAGGTATCCCGAATTTATCAAACCCTAGTCACTCACTGTTCCTCCTCCCTACTTCCCCTTAAAGACGCCTGGGAGAAAGACATTGGACCCTTGGACGATGATGATTGGAGGGAGGCTCTGGAGTCCCCGCGAGGGACTGCCATTGCGATGCGACTCCGTCTCATCCAATTCAAATACCTACACAGAGCCTACTACACCCGGGAGCGATTGTGGAAGGCGGGCCCGATTGTATCCCCAGAATGCCTACGCTGTGGAGTTGAAAGGGGTACGCTGTTGCATACTGTGTGGTCCTGTGCTGGCCTTACCAGATTTTGGAGTGGTGTCTGGACTTGTTTGTCTGAGGTATTGGGATGGGACCTGCCCCGCACCCCTCGATTAGGGATTCTTCATGTACTGGAGGGTGTAGGGGGGAATATATACAAGCGTCATCTCTTACTGCTGGGACTGGTGGTGGTCAAGAGGGACCTGGCTCGGGCATGGAAGGGAGTGCGAGCCCCCCCACTGTGTGCATGGAAGGCTGGCTTAGACTACTTTATGGGGCTGGAGCGCCCGGTGTTTGCGGCGAGAGGATGCCCCCGTAAGCATTATAAGATCTGGAAACGGTGGGCGGAGTATAGGGGACTGCTCCTAGACCCTCCGACAGAACAGGAGGATGAATGGCAGGAGGCGAGTGACCCGCAGACCTAGGGAGGTACACGGTACCGGGCATATTAAGACCAAGTGATGAAGACGTACTACGATCACGTGCAAAGGGTTAGGGAGGGATAAGGGGTGGGTAGTTGGGAAGTGGGGTGGTTGGGGATGGGGGTGGAGGGAAGGGGGGGGGGGTTTGCCTTACCCGTATCATTGATTGAGATTTGTGATAATGCAGAAACATGTCTTGATATTTGGTGGCACTCTCCTGACTGTGGAGAGCCACGTATATGCTTCTCTCTGATCAATCAATAAAATTTTGTTGTGAAAAAAAACTAAAAGTATCAGTCTTTTTTTAATGATCATTCAAGCAGATTTGGCTAGAATAGGCAAAATAACTGGGGCAAGCATCTTCTGCAAAGATCTAGGCAGTTCTTATGCCACACACGATCTTAACTCCCTTATAATCTGCTTGTACTTTCTGAGACACTTATCTATGTCTAGTTTGGGAAAGCCAGCTGTGAAATCAAACTTATGTTGGACTTGGTTCTTCTGGAAAGCATAAAGGTTACTCCCTCTGTAGTAAACATTCTTCATGAAAAGTACAATGACTAACCATTCCTGCAGCATGTAGGAAAAGGTAGCATGGCAAGTTTAGACTAAAACTCATTCCTAGGCAAAACGTTGGTATCTGACCACTTTTGAAAAAAATAGGACTGTGTTAATGGTCTACTGCTGGGAATAACTGGGTTTTGGAGAGTTACCTCACCCTATCCCTTTCAATAATTTGCATACCACTATGTGCTCTTCATTTGGAACCACAGCTACTGGTTATGCTCTTTGGAAACGCCTAATCTATAAAAATGGACCTATATCAGTCTTAGTCTCTCTGGCCAATTCAAACCAAAAATTAGACTGCAGATCATTTATGAGTCTACCAAATTCAAATTCCTCTCTGGATAGCTATTGCTCCATCAAGACCAGGTAGATTTATGCCTATTGGACGTTATGCAGCCCAATCCTACTCCATGAAGAACACAACCTGTTGCAAAAGTCTAGGACTTGGCAATATTCCCAGAAATCTCCCACACCCTTAGTAGTAGGAAGCTTTCTATATCAGGAGGTAAATATTTGCTCTTGGATCTTTCACCAACATCCTGATTATTGGAAAGAAGGATTGAATACTCTCTGAAACATCCAAGAAGAACTGGAAAAACAAATTGTGATTGAAATTAAGCAGCATGGTCAATTCTTGTTATTCAGAATTCATATTAATATTTCATATACATTTTTCATGATATGTATAGATAATGATTGAGCAACATCGCAGTATCTCCAGATTCATAATTCATATTAATATTTCATATACATTGCTTGTATTTAAATGCAGAAATATGTAAGCAACATCCCGATATCTCATCATTCATAATTCATATTCATATTTCATATACATTATTCATGATGTAGAAATGCATCATTTTTACATCATAAAAAATGTGTAATACATTGTCAATATTTCAAAAATAATTCATGATCTAATTGTTTTTACCCCTTTCCCCAACTCGTCCAGATTTTGCTAAAACTCTTAATAGCACCTACTCTATTTGCATAAAGGTGCTCATGGTTATAAACCTTACACGTCTTACTACGCCATTGAGTCATGGTAGGCACTTTTATCGCCTTCCAGTTTACTAATAATAAAGACTTCGCTACCAATGCAGCTATAAAACAAAGCTGATTCAGTTCCGGAGAGAGCTTTTGAATACCTAAAAGGGTGCTAAAAAGAGCCCCCAGCGGCTCCGGTGGAATCGCTCGACCTGCCCACTTTCACATTTCCTTAAATATACTGGTCTAGAACCTACTCAGTGTAGGACAAGTGTATTCCATATGCAGTCAGTCCCTGGCTAAGATCTACATCCACAACAAGAGTAATCGGCAGTGTGGTATATTTTCACACTATTTACTGGTGTATAGTAGAGCATCCATTTACAAAAGAAGCCCATACGCTTAGAATCAGACGCTCGGATAACTTTCCTACGAAGCTGATTATAATAATCTCAATGTGCCTAAGTAATATTACAGCCGGTGGCATTGCTTATTCTGCTAATAGGGTTCGATACGAGCTTAGGCCCGGAATGTTGAAGCAGAATTCTGCACCAATTGTCGGTCCCATTGAGCCGAGAAATAAAAAAAGGCTTGACCTATTTGAATGAAGCAGTTGAAAAAATGAGATTGCATGAGCATAAATGCTTAATTTGCATTCCGTCCGGAATGTATGCTCCCATTGTAAAACAAAGAGGTGCAGCTCATCCTTGCATCCCATGGCAGGCACCTCAAGGTGCCTGCCATGTGGTGCAGGGATCATCAGGGGAGCCTCATAGGTGCCACCAAACGAAGGCCGTGCACCCATGGGAGCCCCCAAAGTCGCCTTCCGACAGCCTTTCTGTGTCATAATGGCCAGCACAGAAAGGCTGTCTGAATCCGCCCTTGGGATTACTGAAGTCATTCTGACTGTCGGACAGGCTTTCTGAGCCCGTCGGATGGCAGTGGGAATGACCAGTCGGATTCCTTTCCGACCGACACCATCCAAATGGGTCGGTCGGAAAGGAATCCAGTCAGAAGATTACAATGCAGTTGGAGTCCTATCCTACAGCATCGTAATCGGCCCCTAAGTGTTTGCCATGTTTTAAAACTTATTTCAGAAAAAGTCCCCTAATGTACGAAAACCTATATTTGCCCAGCATGCTAATATGGAGCGCCCCACGATCAAACCCGAACAACTATCTAGTTTTATTTGAAGGTGAAAATATGGAATCTTATAATCTCGAGAGATATAATTAAAGCGTTCTCCTACAATTTGAGGCGTCTTATAGCACGTACGCTTCGGTAGTCTGGGTATTGTTAAAAAAGGGACAAGATCTATTTTAGCTAATTTTAACCTATTATGTAAATAATAATTCTTTCCTACTCATATAAAAGTGCAGCATGATAGTAAGTTCTAAAATAAGGAAGAGCAAAGTCTGCCTCTTTTTGAGTCAAAGAAAGAACCAAAATCTTGGCCCTGGGTCGTTTCGATTTCCAATAAAAGAGCGAATCCCAGCTTCCGAAGCCCCAAAAAACGCCTTAGTAAGCTTGATCGGCACATTTGAAAAGGCGTACAAAAACAGAGGTAGTAAATTCATTTTTATTAAAGATATATCCCCAATGATTGTGAAAGATAGTTTATCCCAGTGTTTAAGTAATGCACAAGCTTTAATTAATAAAGGTGCATAGTTTAAGGTATAAAAGTCACTGTAGTTTGTAGTCACCTTAATCTCAAAATATTTAATTGGGCCAGTATCCCAAAAGGACGTATGCATAATTGTTGTTAGTGTATTAGAGGAGTTATTAAAAATGAAGGCTTTGGATTTTGCTTGATTGATTTTGTAACCCCAATTGCCGTAAGGAATCTTGTTGAAAGCTTGTTGAACATTATACTTGTCTGCTTCTAAATATAAAACAATATTGTCGGCATAGGGGAGGAGCTTCGCGCGCATCCAAAGATGGCCGCGTGAGCACAGGGCTCCCGAGACCCTCGCCACCTCCCGCATCTATCCTGAATCATATCCTGATTACGAAGACGGGTTATTGAAGACGCAACCCAGCTGATATAATAGCTGCTTTCAGAAATTGATTTGGACTCCGGGAACCGCAGCTACGACACTTTGTACTTTTGTGGCCCGCCCCATGGAGTTACCCGGGGCTCGAGTTGTTAGAGTGCCCAGGCAGTAGTTGAACAACAGCGGCCTGCGGGGCTCTGCTCACAGCCCTGGAGTTGACTTTCGGTTTCGTTTTTGGGTCTTTGGCCTCATCCTATCTCAAGACCGATCTGGTAGCCTGAGGTGCAGCCGGACCTCGTGAATTCATCGTGTGCTAATGGCTGCGTGTTTATGGTGGCTGCGACATAACTGCTGAAATTCGCTTTTGGAGATTCTGGTGGGTGAACCGTGTGAAGCCATTTTTACCAGGTCTCAAAGGCCCCTCTGGGGCACATTGCCCAATATGGCGGGCAGACCCGATAGCGAGAAACGAAAAACCAAGACCACTCTCCGGGGGGTACTATTCAAACGAATGTTATGGATCGTTATACCCAACCTAAGGGGTCCCCCGGTGGCACGAGTACGACTCTGGAAGAGGCAAGTGAAGGCCCCGCCGCGTTGGCCGATTTCACTCTACAGGATGTCATGGGCGCCGTTGCTGGTATGAAGACTTCCATTGGCCAGCAATATGAGGCTCTTGCCCTAAAGCTTGACACTGGGGCCATCGACGTCAACTTGATCAGAGTGGACTTATCAAAGACTAACGAGAAGGTCAAATCCTTAGATTTGAAGACCTCCAGCCTCACGACTGATGTGTCCGACCTACAGACGGAGGTTCGCAACTTACGATCCTCCAACGATCTTTTCGCTCATCGGCTGGAGGATTTTGAGAGTCGGGCCAGACGCAATAATGTACGTATTATTGGGGTCCCTGAAAAATCGGAAGAACCCGCTGCAGATCTCCTTGTGGAGGACCTCATCCTAAATCACCTCGCCCCCAGAGGCCTGAGTAAATTCTTTGCGGTGGAACGTGCGCACAGAGTGCCGGGTGGGAAGCCGAAGCCGGGTGCCCCTCCGCGGCCGATCATCGCCAGAATTTTGACCTTCAGAGATAGAGACGCTATCCTGCAGGCATCGCGGGTGGGCGGCCCCATGAAGTTCGAGAACACTACGGTGAGCTTCTACCCGGACTTCACCCAGTTCGTTCAGAAGCAAAGGATGGGGTTTCAGGGGGTGAAGCGACGACTGAGGGACATGGATTTGAAATACGCGATGCTTTGAGGATCGGACGTTTTTCTTTAACCGCCCTGAGAGAGTGAGTGACTGGCTTGATACATTGCCTACGCGACGTGACCGCACGGAACATTCTGGTGGAGCTGAAGGCGGCCCGTCGGAACAAGAATGAGCGGTGGTTTCCGGTTTCTGAACATTGTGCATAACATACTGCTTTGATTTGCTGACTTTTATATTTGCGTGACTTATGGTGGAACACCCAGGGGTGGCGGGGGGAGTGGGACTCTTTCCTCCTCCGGGTTTCTTTTTGTAGACTAGTTTAATGTTAGGGCGACAGGCACACTGCAAGTTGGGGTGGCTTTTGAGTCTAACGCAGGGGTGCAGGGTGGGGGGGTTGTATCGGGCTTCTGTTGGGGGTGGGGGGGGGTTTGGCTGTGTTTCATTTTCTCTCAAGGCAACGTATTTTTTTAAATTTTTTATCCTCATTTGCCTTGCCCTCCTCTTAATTGGCCTCCAACTGCCATGCGCGTAATGAATCAAAGTGCAAAGTTAACGCTGCACCAGAAAACGCGATTAGTGAGAATCGGCAGGAGATGACCCGAAGATGAAGAGGGGATGACTCCAAACTTGGTATCGAAACCTGTTGAACCAGCCATAGAACCGAGAGGAGGGGCCTAGTTCTTGGAGTATTATGGCATAATCATTGGACCGGGGAAAAAAAAAAAAACCCCGGTTACTGTCTCCACTGAGCCAAAAAGTTCCAGAAAGCCAGGTTACGTGAGCTGCATGTCTGTTTTAGATGTTTCATACAGGGATGACAACCAATTTGCATGTGTTGGTGCTGAGTTTTCTATCCAAACCTTGCATATCTCTCTTCTTGCAAGTAATATTGCGTAGAACAGGAATGTCCTTGCATGACCCTTTATACTGTTATCCCATCCGAATATAATCAGGGGTAGTGTGATGGAAACCGAGATATTAAGAATGGAGTCCAAAGTCACTTTCACTTCATTCCAGAACTGTAATATACTAGGACATTCTTTAAACATATGGATGTCTGAAGCCGCAATATAGTTACATTTATTGCATTTCTTCCCTGGGATGAATTTAGACAGTTTTAAAGGGGTAAAATAGGCTCGGTGTATCGTTAAGAAATGGTTACGCCTTAGCCATGCAGGTTTAACACTCTTATATAACAGGGTGCAGGATTTCTGCCAGATTTCGATGCTTTGGACCCCAAGTTCTGTTCCCCATAGTTGTTCCGGGAGGATGAATTCTCCATCGATCTCTTCTAGCAGATTCCAGTACCACTGCGAAACTTCTTTACCCCCTCCTGGTCGTTCTACCAACTTTTCTTCTATAATGCTGCTCTTCCCAAGTATTACCCCTGACCTAGCTAGTGCTTTGACCCAACTATCTAGTTGTATAAACTTGAACCTCGAAAACTCTGAGCCCAGTTGTTCCCATAACTCCTCCCAGGACCTCAGTGATTCGCCTACCAGCAAATCGCCCCATGTTGATAATCCTCCATCTCTCAGCGGGATTGCCAGCCTATCTTTCAGACAAAGCGGTAACCCGGGAGATTCCCAAATGGGTGCAAAATTTGAAAAATATGGCAGACCTAGTTTTTTCCTTATTTGTGACCAGGCCTTCGCCTGGGACATAAGAGTTTTTAACTTCACTTTTTTAAAGTACTTCTGATCCCCGTATTTAAACATGAAACCGTTAGTTGGTATAGCAGCACCAATCAACATGGCTTTGAACATGACACCAATGGATGTGTTAGATGGAACTTTTAAAAGCATTCTGGAGTGGGACAGCTGAAAGGCCCAGGCATAATACTGCAAGTCAGGCAAAGACAGTCCCCCCTTTTCCCTCCTCCTCTCAATTTTTTCCATGCCACTCTCGCCGATTTATAGTTCCAAACAAAGGAATTAAACTCTCTCTGACACTTCTCCAAGATTGCATTGTCGAATGCGAGAGGGATGGTATTAAAAATAAAAGTAAATTTAGGGAGGATAGACATCTTTATCAGACTTATTCTGCCGAGGATAGTCAATGGAAGATTGGACCAAGATTTTAACAGTTTCCTACTCTCGTTGAACATTCTCTCAAGGTTAACTTGGGCAATTTTACCGACATCTTGTACTACTCGTATACCCAAGTATCGCATTGAGTTGGTTACATCCAGCTGTAGATCGGGGATATTCCATGCCATGATGTCGGTTTTACTTGGGTTGATCTCATATCCTGAGATGCGACCAAACTCTTCGGCTCTCCTAATTACCTCTGGGAGTGTAGTCTCCGGATCTGAGGTAAAAAGTAAAATGTCGTCTGCATAGAGAGCTACCCGCCTTTCCCACTCCCCAAATCTAAAAGATGGAATAAGTGCATCCCCCCTTAGAACTTCTGCAAACGGTTCAATGCACAAATTAAAGAGGAGGGGGGAAAGCGGGCAGCCTTGTCTAGTGCCTCTCGTGGTTTTAAATGAGTCAGACAGTGTACCATTTATTAAGAGCCGTGCAGATGGTGAGTTATACATAAGTGCTACAGTGCGACAAAACTTCTCACCGAAGTTGAACTTCTTCAAGACATCACTAAGATAGGGCCAATTAAACCTATCAAAGGCTTTGGCCTCATCTAAGGTGAGTGTTGCCAACGGAAGGGAAAAAGATGAGGCGATATCTATTGCCCCCACAAGATCATACGTTAGATCGGATAACTGGCGACCTTTGATAAATCCCTTCTGGTCCTGATGTATAATTTCCCCCACTACTGAACCCAATCTAGATGATATAATGGACGCAAAGATCTTGTAATCGCTGTTCAGTAGTGATATTGGGCGATATGACCCACATAAAGTTGGGTCTTTGCCTGGTTTGGGGATCAGTACTATAGTGGCCTCACTCCAAGATCGAGGGGGGTCATGTCCCCCCTCAAGATACCATTGAAGAGGGCCGTTAGAGTTGGAACAATTACATCTATCAAGGCGCGATATAATTCACCTGGAAGCCCGTCAGGACCTGCAGCCTTACCATGTTTTAGTGACCTAATGACCTTCCTCACTTCTGCCTCGGAAATATCCATCTCAATCCCTTCAGGCTGTGCAGATGAAAGGGACGGTAGAGATATCTGATTTAGCCATAGATCCCTTGTATGTTGATCGTCGAGGATATTTTCCCTATATATCTCCTCGAAGAATTCCCTAAAGGCTATACTGATTTCTTGATTAGATGTCCTAGCCCCGCTTTCTCCCTCAACATTGATTTCTCTTATATAGTTTTTGGCTTGATCAGCCTTAACCCTCCCGGCCAAAATCTTGCCCGCTGCTTCTCCAAATTCAAAATTAGAAATTTTGCTCGCCTCCCATCTCTTCGTTACTCTCTCTTGTAAAATATTATCTAGTTGGTTTTTCAAGTCAGACATATTCTTTTGGTCTTGAGGTGAACCAATTGAGGCTCCAAGCCTCTGCTCAATCTTTCCTAGTTCTTGTTCAAGGTTTTTAATTTTCAATCTGTAGATTTTACCCAGGTGGGAGGATCTATTTGTTATACAACCTCTCAAGTATGCTTTTAAAGCCTCCCAGACCGTACCAAGGGAAGCTGAGCACAAATTTATGTCCAAAAACATACTTGTTTCGCTCTTCAAATATGTCACTTCCTCTAGATCTAATAAAATAGTGCGGTCAAATGACCAAGAAGGATGTTTGATTTGGGCTGGAAGTTTTAGAATAAATAAGAGAGCCGAATGATCCGATAGATGAGAGGGGATATAACTAATACTAGTTATAGAGTTTTGGAGGCAATAGCTAAATAACGCAAAATCAATTCTTGAGGTGTGTTTGTATTTTAAGTTTCTATAGGATATCCCTTGTTTATTGCCCGCTTTTTCTCTCCATAAATCTGCCAGGCCTATTTGTTCCATTATCCCCTTAAGGGACTGTTTAGATTTAGAAGGAGCATGGCCTCTATATCCGCTGTGATGGGTGGATTTGTCTAGTTTTGGATTTAATAAAACATTAAAGTCCCCTGTCCATATTATTGGATCCGAAGAGGTCGTTAAGTGGTTCCTTATTGTTTCCAAAAAGGACGAGTCGTCTATGTTGGGGTCAAGGCAACGTATTGTTTTACTTCTGGATCTGGGTGTTGTGTTCGTTATGGGGTGGGTTCTGCATCCATTTCTGGAATGGGGGGTAGGGGGTTGAAAATACTGTGTTGGAGTGTTAACGGGTTGGGGGATAGGATAAAACGTGGGGTAGTGTTGCAACTGTTGAGACGCCTCTCCCCTGATGTAGTGTTATTGCAAGAGACACACTTGATCGGAAACACTTGTTATGCTATGAATCGGCGAGGATATCGTCTTGCTGTACATTCTGGGTTCACTACTGGATCTAGGGGGGTGGGTATTCTAGTTAAGAACTCCCTCCCCCTGGAGGTAGACGACATAATCCTTGATGATAGGGGGCGCTATGCTGCTCTCACTGGTAGGTGGGAGGGGAAGACTGTCTCACTGCTTTCTGTATATGTCCCACCTGGTCTGCAGACCACGCTTTTGCTGATTTGGGGCGGGTAGTTCTGGGGCTTCCAGATGGCATCCTGGTGATGGGTGGAGACTTTAATTCTGTCGTCTCCGGTAGGGAGGATCGGTATCCCCCCAGGGACCTCACGAGATCACATTCTTGGCTGAGTGGCTTTCTGGAGACGCTAGGACTGGTAGACTGTTGGAGGTTGATGCATCCGGGACAGGCACAATACACCTTCCACTCGGGTGCCCACGGTAGTCACTCCAGACTAGACTATGTCTTGATGCCGCACAGGCCTCGTCAGTTAGGGAAGTTAGACTTCTGGCTCGGGGTATCTCTAATCACTCCCCACTGTGGCTACTGATGGACACGAGGATGGGTGCTGAGGGGCGGGTGGCCCCGATTAATCCCTGGTATCTCCGTAGCCCCAAAACCCGGGCTGAGTTGGTCAAGTCTCTGGATCAGTATTTTGCTGAGAATGAGGGGTCGGTGTCATCTTCTGTTTCACTGTGGGAGGCATTTAAGACGGTTATCCGTGGACAAGCACTATCGTTAATTGCTGGTGCCAAAAAAAGCAAAAATGAGGCGGTAGTCCGTCTCGAGACCGAAATAGCTGAGATGGAGGGGGATTGGGAGCTAGGTATTACTCGTGACCAGGTTCATGTCCTCAGTCTCAAACAACTTGATTATAGGGCGTTGGTAACAGACGCCGCTAGAGTTATGAGTAGTGAGCAGCAGGGACGGCTGTATGATGTGGGGGACAAGGCTGGGAAACTGATTGCGTGGTTAGATAGCAAGGAGAGGGCCAGTCGTGTGGTTCCTGTGATTGAGAGAACTGATGGAGTGCGAGTGACTGACCCTGTTGAGATTGTCGAGTGTTTTGCTGAACATTTTCGAGATGTGTATTCCCCAGTTTCCGATAGACCTGAGGAAGACTCCCATTTGCTGTTGCGAGACATTGCGTTGCCTTGTCTGTCAAGTTCAGATAGAGACTTGATGGACGCAGCACTTTCGGTAGACGAGGTGGCACTCGCTATTCGTTCTGTCCGTTCGGGAAAAGCTATGGGCCCTTATGGTCTTCCCATCGAGCTTTACAAGCTGCGTCCTGACAAAATGGCGGCGTATCTTCGTGATATGTTCCTAGAATCGCGAGGCATTGGCTCCCTTCCTCGTGATCAGCGTCTTGCGACCATTGTGGTGATTCATAAGGAAGGGAAGCCGCGGGATCGCTGTGCGTCCTATAGGCCTATTTCGCTTCTGAATGCGGAACCCAAGATCCTCGCAAAGTTGCTGGCAACCCGCTTGATAAAGGTAATCAGTGACTTGATTCATCCGGATCAATCCGGTTTCATTCCACATCGCAATACGGCACTGAACTTGAGGCGCTTGCATGGCGTTCTCGCGAGAGCGGCGTCACTGCGGGAACCGGCCATCTTGGCTTCCTTGGACGCTACGATGGCCTTTGATACAGTGTAATGGCAGTACCTTTGGGCTGCTCTGGCTAAGTTTGGTTTTGGTCCTGGTTTCATAGGCTGGGTGAAACTTTTATATGAGGGACCATTGGCGCAGATTGTGGTGAATGGTCGGGTTTCTAAGTCCTTTATTCTTGGGAGGGGTACGCGGCAGGGATGTCCGTTGTCTCCGCTTCTTTTTGCCCTTGCCTTGGAACCTCTAGCTGCCTGGCTGCGATGGGAGCCATCGATGAGGGGTATTCAGTGGACTCCGGAATTTGAGGATCGCATATCGCTCTATGCAGACGACATTTTGTTGTACCTCACGTCTCCTCGAAGGTCGTTGATTGTATTGTTTGATGTGCTAAACTCGTTCGGAAGGAACTCCGGCCTTGTGATTAATTGGACCAAGTCCTGTGTGTATGTGCTCTCGGGTGACATCCCTCCTTTACCGCGCGGGTGTCCCATCCAGGTGACGCAGATGGGATTTAAGTATCTGGGGTCTTTATAACATTAGACCCTGGGGTTCGTTACGATCGTAATCTACTTCTTAGTGGAGTAGTGTGGCTCACTGGTTAGAGGCGGCAGGCCTGAGAGCAGAAGTCAGCCCGGGACCAGGGTTCAATTCCCGACGCGGCAGGGTCGTGGACCTTGGTCAGCGGACTCGATAATTCTCGCTTCGGTGCTTACTCTAATCAGGGGTTCCACTTGGCAACTCTGGGCATTAGCTTGCCTAATCTCCACAACGGCCCCACCAATTCCGGGGATGCCTGGCTCCACCTTGGGGACTCCCAGCAAGGGACCATCCCACAGGGAAAGCCAGGATGGGTTCCCCAGAGTTGTACAGCGCCGGGACGCCCGTTGCTGGGGCAGCTGTGCGCTTTACAAGTATACTACATTTAAATTTACTTCCTCTGCTCCAACGATTAAAATCGGACGTTGTGGGCTGGCGCAGGTTGCCGCTATCCCCCCTCGGGTGTGCAGCTCTTTTCAAAATGATGTCCTTGCCGCGTTTTTTATACGCGCTCCAGAACACGTTTGATGTAATTCCGGCGAGCTATTTTCGGGAGGTGGAGAGTTTGCAGAGACGGTTGATATGGGATGGGCGTTCGCGTATTGCCCTCGCCAAGCTGACGCTTCCCTGGTATGACGGCGGTATCGCACTTCCGGATATCAGGCGATATTATTGGGCCTCCCAGCTGGGAGCGATCATTAATGGAATGTATGGTCCAGCGTTAAACCCTGCGTTCGAGATGGATAAGTGGTTGCTACCGGGTGGGGATTATAATAGGGCGCTTTATTCCAAATCTGCTGGAAAGAACCTTACGGGACCCACTAAGATAGCGGTGCGAGTGTGGCACTGTGCGAATGCGGCAATGGGATGGAGGGATCGACTGACCCGGGCGACTCCGCTCTATGCGTCTGAAAGATTGGGTAGCCTGTGGAAGACGAAAGGATTTGAGAAGTGGGATATGATTGTTATTTGTAGGGTGAGTGATCTCTGGGCCAAGGGCAGGATTAAGACTTTTGAGGCATTGAAGGTAGAATATAAGCTGAGTGTCAGGGAATTCTTCCGTTATGCACAGATTCGCCATGCGTTGACTTTGGTTTTTTTATGAAGTTATTGACATCCCGTTATCATCCCCACTTGAAGATCGGGTGCTCGATGGCCATGTGCCCGACAGCACTATTTCTTTGATATATAAGAAATTGATCAACGATCGAGCGGACCTGTTGGCGCACCTCAGGGAGGTCTGGGCCAGTGACGGTTTAGAGTTGGATGACGAGGACTGGCAATCGGCGATATCCTCACCTAAGGAGGTCGCGATTCCGGCCCGTCTCCGATTCGTCCAGCTTATGATCCTGCATCGGATTTATGTGACTGGCCCTCGCCTGATTCGTATGGGTTATTCTGTGGATGGGTTGTGTAAACGTGGTTGTGGTTTAATTGGCACTTTCCTCCATATAATTTTGGAGTGTCCGGAAGTGGTTGTGTTTTGGAATCGAGTACATGCTGTGATGGAGGAGGTCACCGGTGTCGCGCTGTCGCCTGAAGCCAGGCGTTGTCTGTTGAATGTATGGGAACCGAATGACTATGATGTGGCACAGACGCAGTGGGCGACCCTTGGGAATATGGTTGCCAAGAGAGACATTGTGCAGTTGTGGGGTTCCCAGAGACCGCCCACGGTCTCTGCTTGGAAGGAGAACATGGACTGGTGTATGTTTAGAGAGAAGACGGTGTGTGTGGCGCGGGGCAGACCTAAGAAGTGGGGTAAAATCTGGGGTCAATGGAACTCCTACCGTGGAGATATATGCACACCTCCCCATGCAGATATTCCGGATGTTCCTCTTTCCTTCTGACCCGACATTCCTAGTGTCTTTTAGCTTATATGTTTTTTGACTCTGGTTTCTCCCCTGCCCCCCCCCCTCCTGCACTAATGATTCTTTGTATTGTACTGTAATGCACTTTCCTTCCTCCTTGAACACATATCCAGCTGTACTGCTTTTTATTGCCTTGTCTGTTTGTTCTTTATCAATAATAAAAAGAGTTACACAAAAATATATATATTGTCGGCACATAGCTTACGTTTTGGTGTGCCACTTACAGGTGTTTAATAGCTTAATCTTGACGAAGAGCACAAGCCAATGGCTCAATGAATAGCGCGAACAAGATCAGTGACATATATGGCACCCCTGATGAGTTGCGCAATTAATTTGATGTCGCCTGCTGGTGAATTATTAATGAATAGAGTTGCCTTAGCCCCTGAATATAACTTGTAGCGTACGCAAAAAGCTTACTGGAATTCTCCCATTCAACGTAGTCAAATGCTTTTTCAGCATCAAGCATAATGGCAAGGGCGTTTAGTATTCTGAATCATAAAGAAATCTATTGCTTGTGTCAGAAAATTTGTATTGGAAGTTATAAATCTCCCAGGAAGAAAACCATTCTAATCTCTATGAATGAAATGTGGTGCTACTGCTGCGACCCTATTAGAGATGATTTTGGTAAACAACTTATAGTTGCTGTTAAGAAGACCAATGGGGTGATATGAATTTGGATCTAGCTCCGATTTGTCATTTTTTAAAAAGCTTATCACTATAGACTCTGAAAATGAACTGGGAGCACTGCACCCTTGTAAAATCTGATTGAATAAGCGGACCATCGTGGGCCACCCTGGGTGATCGTCAGGGGCAGGAATTGAATACCCCCTAACCATCCCTCAATTGCCTTGTGAGAGCTGCACAAAGCACCGGCTTACATGTTGGCATCATGTTGGTAAAACATCTGGGTCACTTCTGATGGATGTATTCTAGTATCATTCAAAGAGTATTTTATTGCTTTACTACAATTGTAATTAATTCAATGTTTTGCTTACCAAGCCAGAAAACTTTGCTTTCCTCAGATCTATGTTGACAATATGAAGAGTGGCTCAAAGTTTCTTTTGCAAAAGAAAATTCATGAAACTTCTGCTTGGATTCTGCCAATAATTTCCGCGTCTTACTGCTTGGGGCCAGGGTATATGCCACTGTGGCATTATCAACCGCCCTACTCAAGTTAACACATTATATCTTCTCCTCCTGTCTATGAGCGACAGAAAAAGCGATGCCTTGTCCTCTAAAAATGCTATTAATGATTTTCAAACCGAAACTGTAAATCAAACTTATAGCCTCCATATTAAAGCCACCCTTAATACCTCTGGCATCTATTACCTATACCTGAGCTGCCACCCTTGGTATCATGGCAAAGGTAGGGTAACAACATTTTCTGTTGCAAAAAGCATAAGTAGCTAAGATAGCACATTCACTACTATCAACCACATATGCCTGTATAGCAGGTTTATGGTGCTAAAGCCAATGAAACTTTGTGTTTTAAAAACTACCTAGACCATTGTATGTGTCACCACAACAATAGGAAAAGAGGCTTCCTAACAAACAAGGTTTTAGGGTATCACGCTCAAATCTCCAGTTGTATGTAGTAAGATTAATCCATTGTAGAAAAGAAAACTTTTTGGATAACATTTCTATATTTAAAAATTGCTTCTTTGATCAAATTGTTCAAGGAAGTATACATTATTTTGTTGGGCTTTTACTTCTGATGGGTGAGCCACTGAAAACGTTTATGGTTTTTCTGTTTTTACAAAGTCAGTGGTTGACAAAACACCTCTCAGTTGTGCTGAGAAACATGAAATCATGATCGATCAAGGTTAAAAGATATTTTTCAATACACAAATGTTTTCCAAGAATTATTATTAGCTATAATTGTTTAACTCTGTAATGCAGGAAAGGGCCAACTGGGAGTCATGATGGCTGCTGGTTTGTAGGAATCCCAAGCGAGTCCTAATTTTTGCACCCGTTCCAGGACCTTAGGCACTGCTGAGCTGTCAAGACCATAGCACAAAGGTTGTTTTTGATGCCTAGGATGGTGACAGTTGTTAAGCTCTCATTGCCTTGCTCCTTGGCAATGGGCCCGTTCTCTTCCTGCCCTTCTATGAGAGTGATTCATAACAGGGGGTGGTGATGGACAGAGTATCTGAATTAAGCAGAACACTCCGACCCAGTCAAAAGATCAGGGCTTGATCCATCACCGTTTTTTAGCTCACTGCACCATCCCAGTTCAGAACCTGGCTACATGCAAATTAGTCTGATCCTGGCCCAGTGCATCATGGGAACAGGGCAGACCAAACTACCAAGCCAATTCTTTACTGGAAAGGAAACAAGCTTCCGGGGACCGGTTTCTGGCATTACAGCCGTCTTCGGCCCGGCTTGCTTGAATCCTGATGGTGCAGTGAGCAAGGGACTCATGTCTGATCATACCCTTCCACACTTGTGGTGGCCAAAACGATTCATAACAGGGGGTGGTGATGGACAGAGTATCTGAATTAAGCAGAACACTCCTACCCAGTCAAAAGATCAGGGCTTGATCCATCACCGTTTTTTAGCTCACTGCACCATCCCAGTTCAGAACCTGGCTACATGCAAATTAGTCTGACCCTGGCCCAGTGCATCATGGGAACAGGGCAGACCAAACTACCAAGCCAATTCTTTACTGGAAAGGAAACAAGCTTCCGGGGACCGGTTTCTGGCATTACAGCCGTCTTCGGCCCGGCTTGCTTGAATCCTGATGGTGCAGTGAGCAAGGGACTCATGTCTGAGCATACCCTTCCACACTTGTGGTGGCCAAAACGATTCATAACAGGGGGTGGTGATGGACAGAGTATCTGAATTAAGCAGAACACTCCCACCCAGTCAAACGATCAGGGCTTGATCCATCAACGTTTTTTAGCTCACTGCACCATCCCAGTTCAGAACCTGGCTACATGCAAATTAGTCTGACCCTGACCCAGTGCATCATGGGAACAGGGCAGACCAAACTACCAAGCCAATTCTTTACTGGAAAGGAAACAAGCTTCCGGGGACCGGTTTCTGGCATTACAGCCGTCTTCGGCCCGGCTTGCTTGAATCCTGATGGTGCAGCGCCGAGACACCGCAAGGTATTTGTGCGCTTCTAGAAATTTTATAAATAAATAAATAAATTAACTAGGTGCTGGAGACTTCCTCCCATTTTCTGTTATAGTTGCTGTTGTCTCCATAGATTCATGGGATGCGGCCTGGTACTGGTTAGGTGTGTGTAGCTATCCAGATTTTAAGGATGTGCTATGCACAAGTTGCAGCGTGGGTGGGCGCAAACTCCTCGTGTGGGAGTCTGTGGCTGCCATCTTGGTGAGATCAAACGTACCGCCAGGTATCTAATTGGTATCTAATTGGATAAGTCAAAGATCACTGGTACCTTTACTTCTTGTGACAGTAGCCTAGACCTTTACCTATATGTATATTATTTAATATGATTACATGGCAACCGTCTGTGAGGGACAAAATCAGTGTGGGTTAATGCTCACAGGATAAAGGGGCGTGCAGTCTCACCTCACTTTAGATTTCATCATCAAGATTAACCTTTCGGGGAGAAGGGTTAAGATTTTTTTTCACAACAAATTTTTTATTGATTGATCAGGTAAAAGCATATATGCGGCTCTCCACAATCAGGAGATCACCACCAAATATCGTGACACGTTTCAGTATTATTGCATAGCCCAATCAATGAAAAGAGGAAAAGAAGAGCCATCCCCCCCACCCCCACCCCCTTACCCCAACTACCCAACTTCCTGTCTACCCACCCCTTATCCCTCCCTAACCCCATGCACGTGATCACATTAAGCCTTCAGCCCTTGGTCGTAGTGTGCCCGGTATGGCGCACCGCCCTAGGCCCGAGGGTCCTCCTCCACCTGTAGGCCATCCTCCTGTTCTGCCGGAGGGTCCAGAGGCAATCCCCTATACTCCGCCCACCTTTTCCAGATTTTATAGTGCTTACGGGGGCATCCCCTAGCCTCAAACACCGGGCGCTCCAGCCCCATAAAGTAGTCCAGGCCAGCCTTCCATGCACACAGTGGGGGGGCTCGCACTCCCTTCCATGATCGTGCCAGGTCCCTTTTCGCAACGACCAGACCCAGTAACAATAGATGGCGCTTGTATATATTTCCTCCTACACCTTCCAATACATGGAGGAGCCCTAGTCTGGGGGTGCGGGGAAGATCCCACCCCAATACCTCTGACAAACAACTCCATACACCACTCCAGAATCTGGTCAGGCCAGCACAAGACCACTCAGCGTGCAGCAGCGTACCCCTCTCAACTCCACAGCGCAGGCACTCCGGAGACACAATCAGGCCCGCCTTCCACAACCGTTCCCGGGTGTAATAGGCCCTGTGTAAGTATTTAAACTGGATGAGCCTGAGTCGTATCGCTATGGCAGTCCCCTTTGGGGACTCCAGTGCCTCCCTCCAATCATCATCATCTAAAGGTCCAACATCTTCCTCCCAGGCATCTTTAAGGGGAAGTAGAGAAAGGGTTAAGATTTTGAACCAATATTTATAGCTTTTATACAAACAAAGTGTGCCCAGGTGGAGACCAGAACTCTCATACAGTTTAGGCATCTTTGTGCAGATTGTTTACCGATATCTGTTACCCAAGTCCTGGGTACCTTGATGTTCATCCAAGTTTCTTGCAGTCTATTTTATGCAAATGTATGCTGTTTTAAACACAAGATCTACTGTATCAAAAAAGGACCCCCTGAGTCTGCTAGTGGTTCCTAGGACAGGGAGACAATTCTTATAATATGAACAATTCCTAGGCAACAAGAACCTGACTTGTTCTTAATTGTCTTTTGGTAGTACACTGAGTTTCTGTTCATAATTTTTTATGCGTAAGACCTGATTTTCGCCAGTTTCTTGTTGCCTAGGAATTGTTAATATTATAAGAATTAAACACAAGATCTGTAATATAAGAGTCCAATGAGCCTGGATCCCTTTGGTTCTATATATTGTGTACACTAAACGGTGTGATACTCAGTGTGCATCAACATCTAAGTAGTGTAATTCAGCAAAATAGCTCTTATTCCAATTAATGAAATTTTCTGAGATTTGTTTCTTTAGAGGGAGTGTACCATGATGCAGCGCTCTTTAGTTAAAAGTGATGGGGGGGGTTCAACTATGCCATGTGCGTGGCCCCCCGATTGTCATGATGTTGGAGTTCATGTGTTTTCTGCTGTGATGTATGTACATAACTTTTGGTTGTTTATCTAGAGAAGACAATAGTGCATTTTATGCTCTTATTTCCGTCCATTGCCTATTGTGTTGAGATTAAGAATTAGTTCACACTTTCTTATTCTTAGTTTTCATTCACAGTCACCACCCCTGATGTTCTTCTGGATTTGCTCTATTCCATCAAACTTGAAATTTCTATTATTTTCAATTTGGTGTCTGTGTGGATATTCCAATAGTGTTCCTGTATTTGGGTCTTTAGATGCCTTGTCGTGCTGCACACATATATTTTATGAAATGGGCATTGGATTGTGTAGATTTCATGTGTTCTTTTGCAGTTAATCCATCCATAGCTTCTTTGTCTTTAGCCAGTGATGAAATTAATGTAATTTACTTTGTTATTCTCCAGTTTGCAAATGTAGTAGTTGTGGCATATATAAAATCCCCTGAATTTGTCCATGAATGTTTTAGTTTGCTTCCCCTAGCCTTTGAAAAATTATATACACAGTTTTGTTTGAGATTTATTGCTCGTCTGTAGCCAATTTGGGTATATGTAAGGATTCTATTCTGTGTCGAGGGGTTGTTACTCAGTAGGTGCTTATGATTACGTAGTGTTCTCCTTATCAGGTGATGGCCGTTACTTGAGTTGTTAATGAGGAATCTTATAATTTCTTTTGATGGTTGAGTATTAAGCCCCTGTGTCAAATAAGCAGTCTTGCAAAGAAAGCACGCTGAGAGTTGTGGCTTCTGCCTTCATAAAAAAGTTGAATAAAACATCAGGCAATGTTCCTGTGGGAAGGAATACTGTATGGAGCTATCATGGCCGACAGTGACTTGTAGAAGGAGGATCAAAGAGCTCCTGGAAAAGTTATGCCAAGAAGTTGGGCAGGTCCAAAAGATGGTGCTCTTGGATATTGCATCAAGTCATGTTCATTAGCATACTCCCTTGTGACCTCTAAAGTATCTGTATGTGCTTGAAAAATGCATGTACACAGACTCACTACAAGTGTCCGTGTCTACAAGAACACTGCCTAGGCACAGCAGGCAAAGCCCTTTATTGAAATCTGCATCCTCATTCATTTTACACAATCACGAATCCTTTTACTTCATTTTTATTAGATTCTGGAAAAACCTCTTGGTGTTTAATATTCTAGATAGAGATAGTGCGTCAAGTGTTACTTGCTTTACCATGTGTAGTGTCGTTTTGAGATTGATGTACTAGATCATTACATTGTACAAGCCATCATTAGGAATACTAGGTTGTAAACATATTGCTTTATCTTTTAGAAATTAAACCAACATTTCAAAAGCTCAGCTTTTCCAATTAAAATTAGGATTTTTCTATCTATTCTTGTTTGTCAATGAAAGAAAAAATTTCAAAACGTGTACATTTTTGATGTATATGTTTTTCTGGTTTTTCTGTTTCTGTGATTTAATCCTTAAAACAATAAAGTTCTCAGGTGAGCTTCCCTGTGTTCCAGTAGTGATTAAGTTGAAGTCCACAAACATACAAAGTTTAAGAACAGTTGATCTAAATAAGTATACAAAAACACTATGGTAATTGCCAGGTATTATTTTCCAATAAAGTAATTTGTGTTGTATTTTTTGTAATGTTGTTCACACAAGAAGCAAAAATATTTTATTGTAGACTAACACTGATAAATATTGTAGTGCTGGCACATATTTATTTACATCATACTTCAAGTAAGCACTTGATTATCATGTAGAATTGTGGTAGCAAGCCTCAGCCAGGCCTACTAGTGCAAGGGATTCGCACGTTTCTGCTTAGAGTCCTTAGACCAATAGTAAGAAATTGGCACAGAAACTGGAATAGAAAAGACAGAGTTTATTAAACCTCATGAGGTGGAACTAAATTCACACAACACCCTTCAGTATAGTATGAGGTAGCACACTGACTAGAAGGAGCTTGGTCCTTTTATACCCACACAGTGGCTGAAATGAAGGTGGTAAAAGGCACAGAGTGTTGGTTTCAAATACATATACGGTCATACTGAGAGTGTGCTAGCAACAAGTGGGAAGGGCTGACAGTTAGCTAATTCTGGTGGACACATCTTGACAGTTTACAAGTTAGAGACAGCTGTATGCTCAACTGAGCATGTGCAAAACAGAGGAGACTAAATATATCTTGTCTCTAGGCAGATTTCAAGAGCAGTTGACAGGAAGGTAGGACAGAGCACATGGCATACAAAATGGCCGACAGAAATACAAAATGGATTCCGTAAACGGACAAGATAATCTCTAAATATAAGATGTCTTCTGCTAATGCTCAACCTAATCATTGTTAAATTACCACAGACGACCCTTTCAGCATTTGCTGAAGACATTGATCTATCTGGGGTAATCTAGATCTGCATCCTGTACATTGATGCTCATCTCAGTAATCTCACAATTTAGCATTTGTTGTTCTTTTGTAATATTTCTTTTGGCAGGTGTACAAGCAGTGATGCACATAGAGCAAATCATAGGGCCACATTGTATACAAGTACAACATGTAAATAGTATCACCAGTAGTATACATAGAATAGTCAGTAGCTTCCAGCCCCAAGTAACAAAGAGTGTCCATATCCAGTTTGGAAATGTCCATGTACCAGTCTCTGGGTGAATGTCTGCAGCAATCTTATGTAGCTTAGAGATTGTGTCATAAACTGAAGGTGAGTGGTCAGGTATAAAGCCGCAGCAACTGCTACCGATGATGCGGCATGCACCACCTCGATCAGCCAAAATCACGTTGAGCACCATCCTATTTTGGAGTGCTACAATTCTTGCAATTTGCAGTTCTTCCGTAATGTTCCCAAGTGCCATAGCTGTCTGATTGCTGACCGCTTCCACTACACGAGTCAATCGTCTGATCTTTCTGCTATTCAATGCAGCACCCACAAAGAAAAACAAACCCAAATTGAAATCGACATATTGTTGCAGAGCGGTGTCTGTCTGGTCAATCTCAACAGTACTTGTTGTTCGTTTGTATCTATTCTTAGAAATATCATTGTACAACTTCAGGTCAAGATGATATGATGCAGGTGCTAAAAACACAGGTGGTAACAAAAATGATATGTAGCATACCCCTGACCATCCAACAGGTAATTGATAATATCCTTTTTGCAGTGTGAATCTTTCTGGATTCACTATGCTGTGCATATTCCGCAATCTGGTGGTTGGGTCCGGAATCGTAGTCTTTTTTCTCTTTTTTTTTTTTTTTTGTCGTAGCCCAGGTGGGCGTCGACGTCCCACCAGTTGGTGTACCTTCGGTGACGGCGGCGGAAGCTACCACCCTTGGGCGCCCTCTTCAGATTGTTTTTTCCGCCGTTGGGTCTGGATCGTCGCGTGAAGCTCCAGAAGTTTTGGAGGAGGAAAGGAGAAAATACAGCAAATCTTCAACGGTGAAGACCTGAGAACATCGAGAGAAGAGGACCTTTAGAAAGGAGACGACGAAGAAAGGAGAGAACTTCGAAATCTTCGACGTCCTTGGAGGAATGCGCACACAGGGGGCCCCCTGAGCGCAGGGATGTACAAGACGCCCTTTAAATTCTGCAAGAACTGCCACCACAAGTTCGCACAGAAGGACCAGCACCCAGTCTGCAACCTCTGCCTGCCAATCGACCACGAGAGCAGAGACTGCAACGCCTGCTCCGTCTTCAAGCCGAAGACACTCCGAGTTCGAGAAAGACAGAGGACGGCTCACCACACGATGCAGGGCAAGGGCCAAGCCCCGACGCTTTATGAACTTGGCCTCTCCACCGACGACGAGGACAACATCGCCGAAGGCCCAGATGACTTCACGGTCGCTGAGAGCGATAAGAAAACGCCTGATAAGGTAGGAGAGTCTACGACCCCGAAAACTCCCACAGGGCCTCGAAAACCTGAGGCAGACTCTCGAAAGTCTGAGCACAGAGCCTCGAAAGGAGCACCGGCGCCGAACAAATCGACGACCGAAGCTGCATCCTCCGAAAAAGAGCCCAGCGGATCCTCCGAGAAGGACTCCCGGAGGCCGAAGACAAGCGAAAAACAAAGGTCATCGAAGCAAGCCCCCGAAAAAGGGCCTTCGACTTCGACGTCGAAAGAAAAAGAGCCGAAGAAAGCTTCGACGTCGACGACGCCGCCGAAAAGAGCGGCCGAAACGCTCGACGACGAAGAGGCCGCAGAAATGCAGAGAAAGAGAAGAAGGCTCGAGGCCGAAATGGAGAACATCCTTCAGGGAAAGAAGGACTTCGATGAAAAGATGAGAAGTTACAAGATCCCCTCGAAGCCGGCACCGGCCGTCGCTGAGGTACAGGAGCTCGAGGAGTTCGACGTCGAAGAGCCGCCGAAAACTCCGGAACCTTCGGAGCACGAAGAGGAGGAAGACCTCTACTACACAGAAGGGGCTTACGGGGAACAGCAGTCACGCTACGGCTCAGGTTCCTCGACGGTCCAAGACCAGGAATGGCAGGACATCGAGGCCGAAAACCCAGAGGAGGCGGTGGAAACATACCCCTCGAGGCCTTCGCCACCGGACGACATTGGGGCATACAATGAGGTGGTAAGAAAGGCGGCAGCAGCTTATGGAGTTAAGCTGGAAGAGGAGAAGCCAAAAGCAGACTTCCTGCTCGAGACATTGCTCCCCATACAGACAAGAAGCCAGTTCCTGCCCATGCTCTAGAGTATCACAGACCAGGGGAAGGAGGCCTTCAAGGACCCGGCTACATGCAGATCTGTAACGCCGAGGACAGAGAAGAAATACAAATTCTCCTCCCAAGACCCAGCTTACATCAAGGGATCCGTCACAGCAGATTCTATAATCGCTGCAACGGCCAGGAAAAGGGCAAACGTCCCAACAACGTCTGGACCCCACCTGACAAAGAAAGCAGGAGGATGGATTTAACTGGCAGGAAGATTGAGAGGAACGCCGCAACGCACTGGCGGATGGCGAATTCCAACGCCCTCCTGAATAGCCATCAATACCAGCACTGGGATGAGATGGGACAGTTGCTCAAGCACCTCCCGGAACAATACCTTAAGAGGGCATCACACCTTGTGAAAGAGGGGAAGAGCATCGCCAATTCGTGCCTGAAGACAGCCTTGGATGGGGCAGAAACATCCAGCAGACTGATGGCTATAGGCATCACAGAAAGAAGGCAAGCCTGGCTCAGGATCTCAGGATTCAAGGCTGAGGTTCAGAACAACATCCTGAACACACCCTTCAACGGTGAAACACTGTTCGGAGCCCCAGTTGATGATAAGCTCACCCAACTGAAGAAGGACAACGAGACGGCAAGGTCCATGGGGGCCCTGCAGTTCAGAGGGATGAGAAGGGGCACTCCTACACGGAGGCCGAACGGCAGAGGTAGAAGTCAGCGAGGAGATTCTCACCAGAGTTTCCACCAGGGGCAACAGAGTGACAACCAAGGCCACTAGGGCCAGCAGAGGCAAAGCTGGAACTACCAAAGCAGGGGCCAGTCCTTTCGGTCAAGAGGAAATGGACGGGGCCAGAAAGGAGAGGCGGTGAACAACCCCCCCCTAAGTGACTTCACACGGGAGAAGGTGCTCCACCACCCAAACCCTCCGGGGGAGGAGCACGGAAAAACAAAGAGGAGAGGGCTACACGGACAAGACACAAAGGAACATGTAACGCCGGTAGGAGGAAGATTGAGATTTTTTCTCCAGGAGTGGAGAAAAATAACAGACAAGTGGATACTCAATATTATGCAGTTCGGATACTGCATAGAGTTGGAAAAGAGGCCACCAAACAGAAAACCAAAGAAAAGACAGCACTCTGGAAGAGAGCTGCAACTACTGCAAGAGGAAGCCCAAGAACTCCTCCTCAAAGCGGTCATCGAACGAGTTCCTTTCAAAGAACGGAACAAGGGAGTGTACTCAAACTACTTCCTAGTGCCAAAAGTGGACGAAAGTCTAAGACCCATCCTGGACCTACGGTTCCTAAACAAATACGTCAAAACTCAAAAATTCAAAATGACGTCCCTACAAGAGGTCATCCCACAGATAAAAGCCGGGGACTTCTTGTCCACCATAGACCTCAAAGATGCGTACCTGCACATCCCCATGAACAGGCAGCACAAGCACATGCTAAGGTTCACAGTAAACAAGGATCACTACCAATTCACGACCCTGGCTTTCGGCCTAAAGTCCGCACCAAGGGTGTTCACCAAATGCCTCGCGGCAGTGGCCGCACACCTAAGAAGAAAGGGGATACACGTGTACCCCTACCTCGACGACTGGCTGGTAAAGGCAAGCTCTTACAGGACATGCAAAGAGCATGCAGAACAGGTGACAAGAACGCTAGCAAGCATGGGTTTCTCCATACACTGGGGCAAATGCTCGATGGAACCAGAGCAAGTGAAGATCTTCCTGGGAGCCCAGATCGACACCGTCCAATGCAGAGTCTTACCGAGCGAAAAGAGAACGCTCAGCCTACTGAGGGAGAAACGTCACTACCAGAAGGGGCGAGCTCTGACAGTGAGGACTGTGAGCAAGATCTTGGGGATGATGGCATCATGCATACACCTGGTCCCCAATGTACGCCTACAAATGAGACCACTCCAAGAGTGGCTGCAACAACAATGGTCACAAGCTACAGGAAGTTGGGAGGATCTAGTGGTTGTAACGCACAGGGTGCAGGAAGAGATAAGGTGGTGGACCAAGGAGAGAATAACAGAAGGGAAACCTCTAACACCAGCGGACCCAACAGTGACCATCACCACAGACGCATCCCAGAAGGGGTGGGGCGCACACATGAACAGGCTCAGAGTGAGGGGTCTGTGGAGCCCTACAGATGCAGTCAGGCACATCAACTACCTGGAACTGAAAACTGTGTTGCTAGCCCTCAAGGCTTTTCAGAAACACCTGTACAACCAGAAGGTGCTAATACAAACAGACAACACCACAACAATATTTTACATAAACAAACAGGGGGGAACTCAATCGTTCCCTCTGTCAAACTTGGCACAGGAGATCTGGAAATGGGCTATACCACTAAAAATAGACCTGCTAGCCATACACCTGCCAGGGAAGGACAATGTAGAAGCGGATTGGCTCAGCAGGCAGACTTCAGCATCCCACGAGTGGGAACTCAACAGTCAGGAAACAGAGAGACTATTCAGGAAATGGGGCACCCCAACAATAGACCTATTTGCAACACACCGGAATGCAAAATGCCAATATTTTACATCCAGGCCACCAGAGGCACTGTCCCAGGGGAATGCCCTATGGATAAGCTGGTCAAAAACATTTGCCTACGCTTTTCCCCCGATACCACTGATCCCCAGGGTTCTCAACAAATGCATGAAGAGCAACATGACGCTCATCCTTGTGGCACCACAATGGGCCAGACAGACCTGGTATTCTCAGATAATGGAGATGGCGCAGGGCCCCCCCCACAAGTTCTCAAAAAGAAGAGACCTACTCTCCATGGAAAATGGAGAATTTCGACACCCAGAGCCAGAGAGCCTCAACCTCTCAGCCTGGCTCCTGAGGACTTAGAATTCGCACACCTAAAACTACCAGAGAGCACCCTGCGGGTGCTGCGAGAGGCAAGAAGGCCCAGCACACGCAAGTGCTATGGGGAAAAATGGAAAAGATTCACTCAATGGTGTTGCAAGAAACAGCTCCAAAGGAAACTGACCAAGGAATCCACGGTGCTAAGGTACCTCACGCACCTAATTAAGGCTAAGCTAAGCTCATCCTTGCTGAGGGTGCACCTGGCAGCGATTGTGGCATACACAAGAGGAGAAACAGGGAGAAGCTTCTTCACATCCCAAGTCGTAAAAAGATTCCTGGAAGGAGCTAAAAGAATAGCCCCGCCAAAGAGAATGCCGCCACCGGCCTGGAACTTAAATGTGGTAGTGACGGAGCTCATGAAAGCACCTTTCGAACCCATCCACAAAGCATCACTGCAAATGTTAACAATGAAGACGGCCTTTCTGGTAGCAATCACCTCGCTACGAAGGGTGAGCGAACTGCAGGCACTCACACTGCAGGAACCCTACATCCAGATACACAGTGACAGGGTCGTGATGAGAACTGACCCACACTTCATGCCAAAGGTGGTGTCAAGGTTCCACATGAATCAGAGTATTCAGATCCCTAGCTTCTTCCAAAACCCCACCACAAGCGCTGAGAGGTCGCTCCACACCCTAGACGCAAGAAGGGCTGTGATGCACTACATTGAAAGAACGAAGGAACACAGAAAAACAAAACAGTTCTTCGTGTCCTTCGCAAACAGTTACATGGGCAAACCAGTGACTAAAAACACCATAGCTCGATGGATCGCACAGACAATTCAATTCTGCCACAAACAAGCTGGCCAGGAGCTAACAGGAGGGGCACAGGCCCACTCCACCAGGAAGAAAGGAGCAACAATTGCCTTTCTGGCCAACACACCAATTCAGGACATATGCCTGGCGGCAACATGAGCTTCAGTGCACACTTCCACTAAGCACTATTGCGTGGATGTACAGATGAACAAAGAAGCACAAGTAGGACAAAAAGTGCTTCAACATATTTTCAACAACCAACGCTCATCTTCCACCCAACTGCCACAAAAGTAACGAAAACCGCTACAAAATCTATGCACAGCATAGTGAATCCAGAAAGATTCACGCTGCAAAACGAATAGTTTCTTACCTGTCGGTGTAGTTTTGCAGCTTGAAATTCTTTCTGGATTCACTAGCGAACCCGCCCGCCTCCGCCAGAAAGATGAGGCTGGAGAAGAGGGTGGAAACACATAGAAAAGAAAGCAAGTTGGAACGATTACAAGATACGTGGAAAGAATAACGTTGAAAAAACGATTAACAAACATAGCCATGGATTCACTACAAAGACAAAAAAAAAGAAAAAGAGACAGAAAAAAGAATCCGAAGATGGCGCCCAAGGGTGGTAGCTTCTGCCGGAAGCACGCCGACGTCACCGAAGGTACACCAAATGGTGGGACATCGACGACCACCTGGGCTGCGACAAAAAAAAAAAAAAAAGACTACGATTCCGGACCCAACCACCAGATTGCGGAATATGCACAGCATAGTGAATCCAGAAAGATCTTCAAGCTGCAAAACTACACCGACAGGTAAGAAACTATTCGTTATTACAGCACACAAAGTAGGTGTTGTGCGACGAGGTCAAACTACTATTATTCATACCTTCAATGTTCAGTACAGAAATGCATTCACTTCGTCCTACGGGAATTCTCCCAACACTGCCAATACATAAATCTGCTTTTGCTCTGGTTACAGAAATCACAAAGGGTCCAATGTTCTTCATATTACTCACATTTGTGAAGACATATGGTGTCGAAATATTGTCCGGTTGGTATTCATCCCATTCCCATTTAGTCCCTTTAGCTTGAGGATAACCTTGTTCATCTTGGTAACATTCTTTATTTAATTGAAAAATGATTCCACCTACTGAAGGCTTTCCATAAGCAAATAAAAAGGCATACCAAGCTTGACATGACATTATGGGAAAAAGGTAGAGGAATAAAAGGCGTTCCTCCTTTCTTCTGGTGTGCAGGTATCATCCCACACACCCAACAATTGGTAGTATTCGTAGCATTGTGGGTATGATGCAACATCTGAATGAATGTGTTATTCAGATAGGACTGTCGATGTTTCTGCTCATGATAAGGAAGAGTGCAATAGTAGTGTTCCAGTGGAGTTGGAGTGGTTGCAACAAAAAGCTGTCGAGCAGGAACTGCTTTCTCAACAAACCAAGTGGTTATTGCCAAAACCACCAGGGCAACACCAAACCCTACAGCACAAATGATTCTCTTATTATTCATTTCAATGACAGCGATGATCAATCTTTCTAAGTACCTGTTGAAAACAATCGTTGGAGCTCTTCTCCCTTGGGTAGCCGTTGATTTCTTCACCACGGGCCAAGACGGGTGTCACTTCACTAATGCAAGGCTGATCCCCCCCCCCTTGCATCATTGGCTTTCCATTTCACAAACCCAAGGTGGTAGCTCAACCAGTCTCGTTCAACACTGCAGATTCTTTTCTCGGTCTCAAATTGTATCGCGACGTTCCAGGAATCGTGTGGTCCGGGAAGACTTCCGTAGACTCATCAGATGCGATAGCTTGACCCTTCTCCGTCTCTAGAATCGCTCGATGGTCGGTCAGCACAGCAGGTTCCACCAGGGCGGGCGATACGCGCTTGCAGTGCGTGGTGTGGAGCCAATTCTTTCTGTTCGTCACTCGAACCGCTGTCCTTGTAGCCAACAGCACCTACGCCGGACCTCGCCACCTCGGCTCCAAGCTGTTCGATCTGTCGAAGACCTTGACCATCACGTAGTCACCGGGACGGAGATCTTGGGCCTCACCTGTAGATCTATCAGGAAGAGCTTCTAGACCTGTTGATGAATAGAGGTCAAACTGTCGGTTTACTGTGCCAAATATTCATTCAACAGAACACAAGGTACATCATGTATGGGGCGTGGCTTAGGAACTCTCCATATGTTCATCGGTCTTCTAAATACAACCTCATACGATGTAAGACCTGATCGTGAGTGTGGTACTGATCTTATGGATAACAGTGCCAAAGGCAGGGCATCTGGCCACTTTAGGGACGTGGAAGCCAGTATTTTTGCCAGTTTAAATTTTAAAGTAGCATTATACCGCTCCACCAATCCTTCTGATTGCGGGTGGAAGACTGTATGGAATTTCTGTTTGATCCCTAACCCTTTCAGGACATACTCAACAACTTGCCCAATAAAATGAGGTCCGTTGTCACTCCACAAAATTTTACAAACACCATACCTAGGAAAATATTCCTTCAGAAGCACCTTTGCTGTAGTAAGGGCAGTATTATCCTTTGTAAGATATGCCTCTATCCATTTACTGAAGGCACATACCACCACTAGGACATATTTTAGATTATTGCAGCGTTCAAGTTGGATGTAATCCATCTGCAAAACTTCACAAGGTGCGGTTGGTGTAGCAAACCCTCCTGTAGGAGTTTGTGTCCCTTTTCCAGGATTGTACTGCCAACAGATCAAACAGGACTGTACTATTCTTTTAGCTGTGCTGGCAATTTCAGGATGCTCTCAGACTTGTGTAAGCAATTTAGTTATTACTAGAGCTCCAACATGTGCCAGCCCATGTACCATTTGAACCATAGGTTGTAAATAGGCTGCAGGCAATTTCCATTTATCCATTTCTTTGTTACGCCAACAACCCTCATCATCTAACATTCCTTCTTTGGACCACTGCTCAAGTTCTTCCGCAGAGGCAGATCTCTGTATATCCAATACTTCCTCTCTAGCATCATGCCAACGCTCAGCTTGTGATTTTAGCAAAGAGCTTGTTTCAACTGGCGAAAGGCATTTTGACATTCATCTGTCCAAGGAAGAGGAATCGGAGTGTTCTGAGTCAAAAGTGCTAGCAATGAGTTAACAATGTGTGAAAAACCCAATATCCATTGCCTACAAAAAGTAGTCAAACCAATAAATGCACGGACATCTTTCTGTGTGGAAGGTACTGGAGTGTCTAGAATTGCTTGAATGCGATCTGATGTCAGTGCACGACCCTCCTTAGACAGAAGATGACCTAAATAGGTTACCTTCAGTCTACAATATTGCAATTTCTTCCGTGATACTTTATGGTGGTGTGTAGCAAGAAAAGAAAGTAAGGACAAAGTACATTTTTCACACTGCTCAGGTGTATCAGCTGCCAACAAGATGTCACCGACATATTGTATGAGAGCCACTCCTTCAGGCAAAATAAAGGAATCAAGTTGTCTTTTTAAGGCTTGACTATAAATACTCGGACTCTCAGTATACCCTTGAGGAACTCTACAAAATCTGTATGATCTGTTGTTCAAAGTGAAACCGAACAAATATCGGCTATCAGGATGAATAGGAATCGAGAAGAAAGCGTTCTTCAAATCCACTACTGAAAATGTAGTTGCTGTTGGAGGGACCAGGGTAAGCAATGTCGTTATGTCAGATACTACAGGGTACTGTGGTACTACAATCTAATCTTGTTGACTTCGCTCAAATCGATGATAAATCTATAAATCTTAGTGTCAGCATCTTTTTTCAAAATAGGAAGAATCAGACTATTGCGGACATTATAAGGAACTTCTTCCACCACTCCTACCTTAATCAAATCTTGTACAATACGTGTAAGTGCTTCTTCTCCTTCTCAAGAAATTTTATACTGAGGCAATCTCGGCAATATAGCACCCTCCTTGACACTAATATGTACTGGTGGAATAATCATTTGTCCTACATCGGTGTCTGAAGGAGCCCACAAAGTACTAGGGAGTGAAGCTAGTACAATATCCTCTTTAACAATACAGGATCTCTCAATCATGGGGTGGTTGTCATTTAAAATAACCCATACTCCTTCTGGAGAACATTGTATCGTAGCCCTGAAATATTTGTCAAGACCCACAATGTTGTCTGGTGTATTTGGAGAAAGCAAAAATGGACATGGAGAAGTAAACTTATCAACATGGAGTGCAAGTGGTTGTGACAATGGGCTAAGGGTGGATGTTCCATCGAAACCTATTGATGTAATAGTTAAGCCGGACAGGGGAGCCCTCGGAATCAAGTGTTTAGACAAGGCGCTACGAGTAGCTCCTGTATCAACCAGAAACTGATCAGTAAAACCCAAAACATGTGCTGTAACATAGGGACCCCTCTGATCCACTGGAACTTCAACTGATTCCTTACCCCATCTTAGGCAATCCTATGCATAAGCAGAATCTTGCAAATCAGACGGCTCATAGTCGGACGTTCGATATTGGTTCCGTCTATCATAGGTATTAGACCCCTCTTGTCCATGTGTATTAACATCAAACCTAGCATGACCATTTGTGTTTCCTCTAGGCCCTGCATATCCTGAACGATTTCTCATTTGTCCCCGACCACGTAAACCCTGCTAAGCACGCAGCACTTGACAGTCAGAAAGCCAATGTCCAAATTTCTTGCAATACGCACACTGATCAACAGACAAATTTGGACGAGTATAGGAAGGAAAGGACGCACCATAAGATCCACGTCCACCTCTATTATTAACTCTAAAAGGTGGGCCATAAGCCTGAGCCATCATAACCTTTGTTTTTAACTCTTTAGATTTTTTATCCTCCTTTCTTTTAGCTTCTAATTCTTGCCGTTCATAATACTGAGCCATAGTTAAGAGAGTAACCGGAGAGGAGGTAGTCCATGAACTTTCACTCGCCTTTAGGTGACTAGCTATTTCTGGCAAAAGGTTTATGACATATTTATCGACAAACAGATGCCTACCCGTGTCACCTGTCAATGACTGGCTACTAAAATTGTGGAATGCTTCTTCAAAGCGCGTGAAGAAGTCTGAAACGGATTAATCAATCTTTTGCTTACAAGACGCTAACATAGTCCAATCTATCTTTTTAGGGGGAATAATCGTCTTTTATTTAACCAATATAGCTGCTGGAAGATCTAAAATTAGCTGACACGGTTTCTGTGCAGGTTCTCTATCTTTATCTAATTGTTCTATATCTGTCCACAATGCCCCAAATACCACACGATCATCAACTTTACGCACAATTCTCCACATATCGGGAGGTAATATTAATCCAAAAAACAAATCAATATCAGACAAAGTCATAGTACAAGAGCTAATGGCACCCTCAATTTCTTCATAAAAGGCTGTTGGATTCTTTCGTGGATCGGGCAATGCATTTTTAAGAGCCATAACATCTGCTCTATTCCAAGGAGTGTACACCCAATTATAAATAAAGCACCCTTTCGTGTTGACAGAAGTCTTATCATCACTTGTACCTGTTCCTTTAGGAGGAACATATAAAGGCGCGGCTTACCGCATGGGTTTCACATTTACAACATTCTTATCTGTTTCGAGCGTCGGAGCTAGTGCCATGTTGATTCGAGATGTTTGTGCAGCTGCGTCTGCTGCCTTTCTCTCCTCCCGCAAACGGACTGCTTCATCACGTAGTTAACCAAGCGTATGATCGTGTCAGCCACCTGGGAGAAGACAAAAGAACCTTCACGTAATTGCTTACAATCAGCTGCTTTATCATCTGGCTCTACTTCCACCGAATATTTCCTAAATCGCACCAGAACCTCTGCAGCAAATATCTCGGTGAAATATTTTTGTTCCCTTTCGACCAATTCTTAACAGTATCTAGAAGTTCAGAAGAAGTGATAGTACTACGATCGGCTTTACGCGCCGCAGATCTAATCTCAGAGGAACGTTCGGTAGTTAACATCGAGCGAGTATCTCTTTATCCTGCTCTGTAGGAGAGTCCTCCTCTGACTCATCAGGAGCAGAGGGAAGAGTATACGGAGGTGGACAAAGATCTAATAAGAGAGAATCATCTTGGGGTTTATTAAGAATAGGGTAAAGAGGCCTACGAATAGCGTATTTGCCATTTACCTGTAACTGACGCTCCCTATTTTCCCTTTCTTTAATTTCTTTAATCTCTTTATTTTTAATTTCTAATGCTTTCGCATGTACACTCTTACGTTGTTCTTTTTCAATCAAGGCCTGCTCACGCTTCATTCGTTCACGCACTTCTTTCTCCCACATTCACACACAGTCAAACATATCTTGCCTAGCCTTTTGTTTAAACATCCGTTGCTCCACATACTGAATCTTTCGTAAATCAAATGACCCCTGCATAGGCCAACGCAACTCAGGATCCTTACGGGTGTATTTGTACCACAATGTGCTGTACATTATGGACGAAATACCATACTTAATATACATGTCCCTATTAGGCGTCCCCTCCTGGGGGGCTGGTTGTGCTTCGTCGATTCTCAAATTGGTACCACTACAAAAGCAACACATCCTACAAAGTGTGCTGGAGACAGGCATGCCAAAAATATTGCAAAATATGCAGTATTATAATCAAAAGTAGCGCTTAAGGTACTCTTCGTACGTTGCGCCGTTCAAATAATCTTAAATAGAGAAAAATCTCCTCATTACCTGCCTAAATGTATTGCTACATATATTTATATATTCATATTCATAGGACGAGTTCAATATTTGGTCAATTCCATATACAAATGCCACAGTAAGCGTTTCTAAACTACCTTACCAATACAAGGCGTTAAATTTACAGCAAGTGCCGCAAAACGGCTCTTACCAATCAAATGGTGTCCAGGTTCCTACTGCCAAGTTCTCAAATCGACCAAGCGGTCACTGCACAGCGAATCAACAGAAGAGATTTCAGTCGAGGACCGGCGCCGCCTGGATGGCCAGATCAGAAAGAAAGGGAAAACGCCGTGGATGCCAAGACTCGGGTCTCCTCCGGCAGTGATCACGTCCAAAGCAAGATTCCAATCCTTCGTCTCGACCAGTCCTTCGGGCATCCGAGTCTCTGATGAGTCCCACGTTGGAAGCGCCAATTTGTGGTAGCAAGCCTCAGCCAGGCCTACTAGTGCAAGGGATTCGCCCTTCTCTGCTTAGAGTCCTTAGACCAATAGTAAGAAGTTGGCACAGAAACTGGAATAGAAAAGACAGAGTTTAGTAAACCTCATGAGGTGGAACTACATTCACACAACACCCTTCGGTATAGTATGAGGTAGCACACTGACTAGAAGGAGCTTGGTCCTTTTATACCCCCACAGGGGCTAAAATGAAGGGGGTACAAGGCACAGAGTGTTCGTTTCAAATACATAAACGGTCATACAGAGAGTGTGCTAGCAACAAGTGGGAAGGGCTGACAGCCAATTCTGGTGGACACATCTTCACAGTTTACAAGTTGGAGACAGCTGTATGCTCAACTGAGCATGTGCAAAACAGAGGAGACTAAATATATCTTGTCTCTAGGCAAATTTAAGAGCAGTTGACAGGAAGGTAGGACAGAGCACATGGCATACAAAATGGCCGACAGAAATACAAAATGGATTCCGTAAACGGACAAGATAATCTCTAAATATAAGATGTCTTCTGCTAATGCTTAACCTAATCATTGCTAAATTACCACAGAATGTGTGCTATCAGTGTAGGAAACCTTCTTATCTCTGCCAGATGCTAGATACAGTTCACCCCATGCAAATAGAAGTTCTTCATAGGAGGTGGAATAATGCACCAAATTGCCAAGAGCTCTGAGAAATGCTCTGGGCTTATCCGCGGGTTGGTTGACACTGTTCCACAGCAGTGGCTGAAGGCGACCAACCCAAGCAACCAATAACAGAAGAGGTTTGGCTGAAAGAGCAGTGTGTATTTTTCCAGGCCTAAAAATTGCACTTTATCTGTACTCAATCTGGTATATAATCACTGAAACTGTAGTTAACAGAAGTTATGGTTGACGGGGGGATAATACGGAGTACCACAATGTCCTAACTGGGTGCTACTTTAACATTAACTCTCACTCATGCTGTCATGGGTGAAAGATGTAAATGCAACATAACTAATTGACCTTTTTGTTGAGTCTTCAGGAGTTTGTTGATAGGTGGCCCTGAATTTCTATCATAATTGCACAGTGTTTGCTTGTCTTTTCCATATGGGTATTTCTTTAACCCCTCAAATGCTCATGACGAGCTCAGATCGTCCTGAGCCACGGTTGCGCTGTGCTCATGACGACGAGCTGAGCTCGTCATGACCGCCGTGGCGCTCACACGCGGAGATAATTCCCCTGATGTGCTGAACGTTCCATGAAAACGGGTGTGGTCATGACGATCTCAGCTCATCATGAGCACAGCGCCACCGTGCTGCATGACGAAACAAGCTCGTCATAAGCACCGGTGCGCTGCACGCGACCCCCTACCCCCAGCACAGTGGGGGAATTACCTCCGCGGCGAAGGGGTTAAAGCATATGTGAGTAAGGAAATTATTTTTGTTTTGTTTTTCCATAGAGTGTTGTCCTGTGTCATTATATAACGATTATATGAACGTTTATGGTTGTGCCTGTGGTATTGTATTATACTGATTGACATTTTTCATAAGTAAAAGTACAATTCCATGTTTGTTAATTCTTGATTTAATTACTTTTGACTTAACTGGTCACATTTGTTTTGATTTTGTTAATGTTCACATAAAAATGTGGTATTTGTCTTTAGGTACAAGAGCTATTGGTAAAACCTTATGGCCTCTTTATGTACTATGTAGATGTATGAGGAACTGATTCTGACTTAAGTGCAGTGTTTTATTTATTGTTTGCAAACAGTTGATGTTGATTGTCTCACGCAACATAAGTTAAATTGAGCTATACCTAAGTTGTGTCTCTCTGGCGTCTTACTGCTTCTTTATGATGCCTCATTCTTGAAACCGTGCCTTCAAATGTATTTTCATGAACCGCATAGTCCATGTTGCTCCATTCTGTAGCATCACAGGATGTGGGGTTTGTCCATGGCAGGCTCCGTGCATGTGTATAGTACCTCAAATGTGATATTGTGCCATACAGAGGCTAATAATTTGTGTTTGGAAGCATCAGAATCCGTTTAGCATCAATTTGCAGCATTGGCAAGGTTGGCTTCGCCCATGCCAGTCCGTAGTGTGGTATGTAGGGTCACAATTCTGTCTTAGTTTAGATATATAGCGCTTGCTTAGTGCCTCTAGGGAGACAAATATGATCGAGTTAGTCACAGAATATCTTATGGCGTATATATTCTAAAATCACATTCTATGTTGCACCATCTTGTAAGGTCAACTGGTGTGGGCACCATTTACCGGATTTATTTCTTGATATAGGTTTATGTCACCTTGTGTGCCGTAGAGTTGTTAATTCTTGTTTGCGCACATAATATCACATGATTTTGGAAGGATTATCCAATGTCAACAAATATTTACAGATACGTGCAGCAGTGGCACATTTGCATTGCCCACTTGATTTTTGCTTAATAACTAAAAAAAATGACTGACAAAATGCCTTGAAGTAAGATAAGGTACCGGTTGAAGCGATGCACCAAATCAGTTTATTTTTAACTGGCATGCTGCGAATCGCTATGTTATTTAGAAAAATCAGTGAAGATTACGCTGATGACCTACCCGAACCGTATCTAGCAAGCTAAAAGTGTGATATTTTAAGGCTATTTGGAGAAAAATCAGTCGGTGAGGGCATAGTGCTAAAGGGTATAGATAGGTGATTTCTTATGTAGTGAGACACACTTCTGTATATATAGACATATATATATATATATTATCAGTCTACATATATTGTTTTAACAACCAGAAACAGTGCACTGTAAAACACAAAATTAATTCCAAAAATGCAAGTAAAAATAGTAATTATTGTAATAGATAGAAGGTTCCGCTTTTTGGTTTGTACGTTATGAAGAATGCTTGGAGTAATCTCAGAAGGATTCTCATGTCTATCGTGAAAGCTGAGTGATGTAACCTTGAATGGTTTCCTGTGTACATCGTGAAAGCTGGGTGCTGCAGGGTCCATTTGAATTTCATGTACCACCAGGAGGTTGGGTGCTGTACCCACAGATGCATATCCATGTACATCGTGAAGGTTAAGTGCTGTAACCTCATGTTGACACTTGTGTACGCTTTGAAGACTGAGTGTTATAATATCAGATTGATTTTTATGTACATCATGTAAGTTAGCTGCTGTAATTGTAGTTGGATTCTTCTTAAGGCTGGGTGCTTTAATCTTAGGTTGTCTTGTGTAAATCATGAAGTGTAGGTGCTTAACCTCAGATGGATTCTTGTGTACATCATGCAGGTTGGGTACTGTAAAATCGTGTAGATCCTCACAAACAGCATGGATAATCCCTGGATTCGATGAGATGAGAGGGATTTGTAAAGTGACAGATGCTCCTAAGTGTGTCCGGGCACTAGTCAGTCATCAGTTTGTTTAATACTGGGCGAACGGCCATGTTTTTAACTTTTTTTTAAAAGTATGCTCAGATCTCCCCTCCCAAGGAGTCAGAGGAAGTGTATCCCACTCGAACGGAAGGAAGGGAAGAAAATGCCCTTCCCCCGGTCCTAGCCGGGAGAATTGGGGTACCTTTGCCAAGACCCTATTTAAGGACTGGAGGCTCCCCGCAGGGTAGTGGAACTGGATTCTCCTAGACGAGTAACTTGTGCCAATCTGATGTAGAGCACGACCAGTCAGCACCAGGATATTGATTAGGATTTGTTTACTGGCAGCCAGTGCAAAGTTTGAAGATGTTTCGTGACCTCTTTTCTCCGAGAAAGATTAAATATTATATAAATCATGCCGCAGCATTCTGGACTACCTGAAATCTTTGAAGATTAAATACTGTAATCGCATTTGTAGCCTTGTGTACATCATGATGGTTGTTTCCTCTATTTGTCTGTTAGAATAAGTGAGCTTGCAGCTGTAGCCAGCAGGCTTTTGCTTGCTTGGCTCAGTGATGGGAGTAACTTTAATTGGAAATCATTGTCAGTCACACTGAAATTAATCTGCCACCAGCGTGACTATTATTTGTTGCCTATTGATTGCAAGGGACAGTTTTCTAAATGTTCCTGTGGCACTGAAAACGTTTATTTGATGTGGTTTGTTCTGAAGTTAGAGCATGTAGAATACCCACAAGTGCCATCACTAAAGTTTATTTAATTCCTATTTTATTGCCTTTCTCACATTGCATAACGTTGTAAATATGTCATGTGACTGTGTAATTTTGTATTGCAATATAAACATAGTAAATAGACCAGTGTGTTGTTCAGTACTGTCCCATATACCATACTTTTTAGATGCTCCTGCTCCAATATTAATGTTCACTATTATGTTTGTTTCTAGGAGCTAGGGCCTCACAATATCTTATACTGTAATACATTAATTAAAATAAATGGAAATAGAACTGATCGCCATTTATTTTGCATTGTTTGTTTTCTTGCCGATACTGAATACGATAATTGAAAGGTTTTTACTAACCATTTGATATTTTACTTTTAGTCTATTGGAAACCATGTCTCATTACACAGATGAGCCGAGGTTCACCATAGAGCAGATAGACTTGCTGCAGCGGCTGCGACGCACTGGAATGACCAAACATGAAATCCTTCGTGCTTTGGAGACGCTAGACCGGCTTGATCATGAGCATAATGACAAGTTTGGAAGGAGGTCCAGCTATGGAAGAAGTTCATATGGCAACAGTATCAAAAATGTCCCAGCTTCTTCCTCTACAGCCACAGCTTCTACACAGACTCAACACTGTGGTATGTCCCCATCACCGAGCAACAGTTGTGACACTTCCCCTCAACCATGCACTACCAATCAGAATGGGAGGGAGATTAATGAGAGGCTGTCGACCTCCAATGGAAAGATGTCTCCCACTCGTTATCATACAAACAACATTGTTCCAAGATCCTACAGTTTTGAAGCTTCAGAAGAGGACCTTGATGTAGATGATAAAGTTGAAGAACTGATGAGGTTAGTAAAAACAAAACTTGTATATTACTCCGTAATATTGTCTGACAACTGGCTTCTTATCTAACTAGAATACATATTTTTTATTTAGCACGTACAGTGGTTAATAAAACTAGCTAGTGGTCTAAGTTAATTCCCCTCCTTGACATGTGATTTCCTGCTATCAACCTTAACTTTCTATTTAAAAAAAATTATTTAGGGGTTCTGATAGTAAATCATTTCCTTGAAGTTTAAGACCGTATTACTCATTGGCTCCCTAGCAACAGCATCAAGGCCTCTGTGTTCCCCCACCCCACCATTAAATAATAACTCCCAACTGTCTACTCATGATTATGTTGTTCTTTTGTATTCGGTGGGTTAGATTTAGGGGAATCTTTTTTCTTAGTGCATTCTAATTGAGTAACCACTCTTAGACTAGTCAGCTTGTATTTCCACACCTCTTAATATTTGCACAAAGTTTTTCTTTCAATATTAAAATCTGTTGCCTGCGCTCTCACACAGTTTTTAGGTGACGAAAATGGGCATACATTTCTCTCTGACGGCCTTCAATATACCATGGACTGTTACAGCAAAGAATCTTGCTCTTCTTCGCTGACGTTCGGCTAGCTCACCACATTAAGGGGATGATTAAGATAGTGGGGGACTCTAGTCCGCCCGCCAACGTAGTGGTGACTGGGACCGCCCGACTGAAAGGCGGCAGTCCCGCACCACGGATTACGATGCGACCGCCACCATGGGTGTCACATCCAACCTGTTTAACATTGCGTCAGGGGCTCTGGCTGCAGCACCTGCCGCAATGCTTAAGAGGCATGTCCTGCATTTCCCTGCACTACGTGGCAGGCACCACGCGGTGCCTGCCACTTCGTGCAGGGAAATGTAGGGGGTACCATGGGTACCTCCCCCCCCAGTGCACCCCCCATCACAAGGGGGACAGCAACGGGCCCCCGGAACCAATCCCCGCCAGCCTTTCCATGGCGGTTTCACCGCTATGGAAAGGCTGGCTTGAGCCAGCATTGTAATTTGGCGGACGGTGCCTGCTAGGCACCGCCACCATTTTCAACATGCAGGCAGGTCCGCCAGGCAATTGGAACAATTGCCTGTGGCGGAACTGTGGTGGGCGGTCTTTATGACCGCCAGAGTACCTGAACGATTCCCACTGCCAATATAATATGGCGGGGCTAAATTGCTGTCCGATGGCGGAGGGCCCGCCACCACATGGCTGGCGGTGGCGGACTCTCCGCCATCATAATCACCCCCTAAGCTTTTAGGTTTCGCCTGGCGATCCGCTGCGCAGCAGCATTCGCACAGGGCGAAAACTTTTGTTTACAAGTATGGGGCTTTGTACCGCCTCTCTGTTCCATTGGCTAGCTCCATAAATGGAGGCTAGCCATTGGAAGAGAGAGGCGTCCGTCATTGTCCGAGGCGATTCGTGGGCGTTCCGGCGATTTTTTTTCTCATCCTGCCCCTTTTAGCACGTCATTGCGGCGGTGGGCGGATGTTTTTTGGTTTTTTTTGGCCGTCATGTTTTGGTCATTTTCAAAGTGTCTTTTGCCGGAGTGGGCTGCGAGATTTAAGTTGCCAGGAAGTTGTTTCTATTTGCGATCAGGTAAGCAGCATTTTGTTTTTAATTTTTTTTCCTTTTGTACGTGTACCCTGTCTCATGTCGTCTCCCTGTTTGTTTTACGTCTTTGCGTGTCTCGTTGCTGTTCTCTACATGCCCCGTGTTCAACATGTTTAGCTTTCCACGGTATGTTTTCCCTTTGTACGTGTACCCCGTGTCTCATGTCGTCTCCCTGTTTGTTTTACGTATTTGTGTGTCTCTGCGGTTGACGCGCCTTCCCCACCTCCATCGGAACGGGCTGAGCGAGCTTCTTCAGGGAATGGGGAGGGCTGTAGTCTTCGTGTCTGATGGGCTGGAGGGGGAGAAGCTGTAGGCGGGGATGGTGGAGCGACTTGAGGGCCAGAGATGCCGAAGGTTGGAGGGGAGAGAAGCTGTAGGCGGAGATGGTGGACGGGCTGGAGGGGAGGGACGACGAAGCGTGGACGCTAGAGGCTGGTCTGGGGACATGGTGACGAGGGACGGAGAGGCTGGAGGGCTGATGGGGCGGCGGAGGAGCGCTGGCCGGAGGGGTGACCTCGGGCTGCCCCCGGTGTGCTCCAGAGACCTGTCCGCACAGGGCGTTTCTGGCTCGCCTGAGATGAAAGGCCGCCCTGCTGGCCTGCAGCTGGACGTCTGTCCTTTCATGTGGCCACGGGCTGCCTGTGGGCGCGAGGGGGTGTCGGGGGTTACAGACTGAGGCTTGTCGCTGTGGGGTGCGAAAGGAACAGATGTATTTTTGGATAAATTTAGTGCGAGGTAGAACCACGTTTCCTGCCCTGGGAGACCGCATGGAATAGGTGAGGGAGGGCTGGGGTGAAGGGACCCAGAGGCGGGGGAGACGAGCAAGGTGTGGAGAGAGAGGTGAGCGATCTGAGAACAGAAGGGCCCCTGGCCCATTAGAAGGTCTCTGATAGGCTTGTGTTTACCGGGTGGTTAGACTCCCTATGTCCCTTGTAAGGCCTCTGATAGGCTTGTGTTTACCTGGTAGTTATACCTTCCCGGTGCTGTAGAGACCCTCTGATTTGCAGGGTGTATGGAGCTTCCTCAATCAATTAGAAAGCCTCTGATTCAAGACAGGGCGGAGAGATCTCCCTCAGTCAGTCCAGAGAAGGTCGTTTGACAGTCTCGATCTGGGTGATAAAACCTCCCTAGTTATATCCACCGGCATAATCCGGACAACCTGGTTACTGCCATCTTTATCCCCTCGCCCATCTGCCCCAGCCCTACCGGCCTTTCAGAGGATCCTCGTCTAATCACCCAATGTTCCTCCACACCTCTGTTAACAACGCGTGTTTAAAAGCAGAAATGAAAGCGCTCTGCCAGGCGGCGACACCCTGGAACAATGTCAGGAAGGGGTCTTGGGGAAGTGGGGTCACCCCGTTGGAAGCGGAGGAGTGCGGTGATGTCATGGGAGCCATCTTGCATTGTTGGTGCTGGCAGAGGCCTGGCATGACGTCCCAGTGGTACCCACCGGAAGTGTGGGGCAGTGTGACGTAGGAGGGGTATTTACTGTGGCACTGGGATGAAATACTATGGTGCAGTCCTCATACTGACGCGATAAACTACTTATTCATCTGTACAAAACCCCAGGCGTGCACTGTCTCCTATAATAATTATTGTAATATGCTCAATCTAAGAATTCTGTTTATGAAATCATGTGTTCATGTGCTTCTAATCACTTTTAACACAATTACTCTGACTTTGGAAAGAAAAGCTTAACTGAGAGAGAAAAAATGTGAGAACATTGGAATTGTTGTGCCCGCATACTTCATGTTTTTTTGACTCTCAACAGATTATGGTAAATGGTGTGCTTGCTGCTTAAAAAAGCTTGGAATGAGTTTACTTCAACAAAGATGTCGAAATCATGGCATGTCTTGCCTATTTCTGCATACACAGGAACAATTATTTAGCAATTGCTAATGTTCTATGGTGAAAGTGCACCGATGCTGAAGAGTGGTGCAACTCCAGTGTGGTGCTGGGCATGAAAGCCACATATGGTTGAGGGTTAAATCTTGTTGATACTTGAGTGTGCACTTTATCTGTATAAAAGGCCCCCTATTAATGCTTCGGAATTAAGTAGTCATCTCTCCCCACGAACCTTCAAACTTGAGTATGCTTGAGGCGTATGATAAACTTCGAGACTATTTGATTCTGAAATCCAGTTTTACTGAGAATAGCAATTGCATGGAAGTTTAAGTCCTTAAGAAGGTATGGTCTATTTTGAGATCCGTATAAGGCGATGTGCTTTATCCCACAGCCCAAGAAGACATGTTTGGGATTGCGACGATCCTTATTAATGAAAAAGGGCTACTTCGAAGTTAATCACACTGCCTAAAGAACTGTGACAGACAGCTAAACTGTGTTCACCCTACAGTGATTTCCAAATTGGTGGGGCATGATTCTCTCTCGTGTTATGGAACCATTCTGGTGCTTGGTGAGTGCAGAGTGCAGATTGCGAGTGCAGCGTGCAGATTGCGAGTGCAGCGTGCAGATTGCGAGTGCAGCGTGCAGATTGTGAGTGCAGCGTGCAGATTGTGAGTGCAGCGTGCAGATTGTGAGTGCAGAGTGCAGATTCAGAGTGCAGATTGTGAGTGCAGAGTGCAGGTTCAGAGTGCAGATTGTGAGTGCAGAGTGCAGATTCAGAGTGACTCGAGTGATCTTACATTAGGTGACGCCAGTTTCCTGCTTACATTGAACACACCGTGGAGATTGGGGTGAGTTCGTAAAGGGCGGGGCCTGGATACTCCTTTCTCCGCCAGTGAATAATATATGTCCGGAAAAGGCTGTGCCATTTACTCAATACATTTCTATAAGATATATAAAAGAATTTGTCAAAAACAATAATAAAAGCTCTAACTTTTACAAAAGCGAAACCGTTGCATTGTAAATGCTTGTTTGCATTTGCCAGAAGAGGTGCAAATGATGTCTGTTTGTTTTTACAATGAAGCACTGTGGTTTGTGGTACCCGATCTCAGTTAAATCTGGGTTTAATGAATTTAACTGAACATCAGTGATATCAAAGGTCGTAGCCTGACTTGTCTTTCTGCAATCCATTAGATCTCGTTCAGATTCTATCAGGGACATCTCAGATCCTTACACTTTAGTTCCAATTGGCTTACACTGATTACCAGTGGAAAGCCCGCAAAACTATTTTCAGTGTTCCAAGTCTGTCTGTTCCACTGGAAAACACTGGAATGCAGTATTAAAATCTAATACTGTTTCTCAGGAATTGGATTAGCTAGAACTATAATTAAGCAACTATATTTAATAGTTATTAAAATCCAATTCAATTATGAAGTTTTATTTTTACTAAATGTTAAGGGAAGGTAGGTACCTTTTTATAAATTTACCTTTTTCCTTCCCTGAAGTTACTGGAGACTAATCTTCATTTTGCTCTTCCACTTCTGCCAGCTAGTAATTAACATTTGAATAAGTGTGAATAAGCCTTCTCTGTCACAGTCAAATGTTAGTTGACGCCTGGGCAGGGCCCTTCTTTTCTCTCCCCCGTCTGGCAGGCAGACTCCAATCACACAGTGGGTCTCTTTTGACATTATAGTGTCAATGCCTGCCTAACAGGTTTGCTGGCTTTACATATAACACTTGGGGCGCACTTCAAAGGATGGAAACAAAATGCCAAAACAGTTCTTGTGTATCAACTGTCTGGATGCTGGAAAACTCCGCTTTGTTCTATTAGACTTATGTTTCTGGGCTCATTGGGACCATTGGCTACTTCAACCTGCATTTTAGTATTAGATGTGGGAGGACTCTAGGATTATACATATCCAGTCCTCAGAGCTCAAGGTTAGATGTTTGACATCTTGAAGATGGCCAAATTTGGTAGGGTTAGCCCCGGGAATATTTACCCAGTTGGTTAGGCAATGGCCAGGGGTCATTCCCCGCAACTAGCTCGTGTAAGGCATAGATCAGGCATGTTAAAGCTACAGGAACCCAACAAGAGGCTTTTTTCTGCAAGTGTCCAGCTGATCAGTGGCAACTAGACCTGGACTGGAACCTCCTGTTGGCCTCTGTCTGCCCCCTTGTGAGTCTCTTAAGTTCCTCCCCCGAGGTCATTGGCTGCCTGTGGTAGATTGGGACTTTAATGACTAAAGTCAGAAGGTAAAATCTTTGACCAGGACAAACCTGGTTAGTGTATCCAATCCCGGTTCCATCACGATTAGCGTGCAAATGCACCCAAGTCCTGTTCTATAGCAACCTTTGACTGTAATTTGCACTTTGTGCTTCTTGGCGCTATTTATAATTAAAACTTTAAAAGTTCTAATCTACGGTTCCTCTTGTTGAATTTTTAAATCGAGTCTGGGCCGCGCATGCACTGCTCTGCGAGGCTTGCTGTAGTCAGGTAGGGACTTGAAGCTCCGCCCCTTTTTTCTCATTGGTTTGTATTCTCAGTGTGAGAACAGATAGACCAGCTTTTTGTAGGCCAACTGACAGGGCATGCGATTCTGCTACCTGTGAAGTAGAATCATCTAAACATTTAGTGTTTGTACATATTGCTTAAAGTTATCCTTTTCAAAGGTTCTCTGCACTGCAGCACAAGTGGCAGAATATGTTTGTTTAGTGCCCACCACTGGCTGTGCAGATCCTTCCGTACACACTCCTGTACTCATGAATTGGTAAAACATTAGGAGTTTGTGGAACATTTTGAGTGTATTGCAAAAATTCCTGCATGCGGACTGTAAGATCATATTCACATTTAATGTCAATAGCAGTTAAAGAAGGGAGACGGCACCCAGCGCAGGTGTAAAGCACTAGCATTTAGAATACTCGATTTTGTCACTGCCGTTTAATGTAGGTTTAGGAGAAACTATATTGATCTGTTTCCCATGTGCCAAAGGGTGCTCCTTTAACATGCCATCTGCAGCACAGTAAGATTTGTTTTCTGTTGGTGTAATCCTCCCCTCAGCAGTACAGATACGATCTGTAAGCTATAGTAGTGGCCTGACCTTTATTGTAAACTAAGCAAGTATAACCTTACGTACTATGAACAACTCTAAATATTAGGTTTTATTATCCCTAGTCTGTAAATATTGGTCTCTAACATGTCTGCTTCCAGTCCGTGTAAGATAGATGTTTGCTCTTTTATCCAAAGTTTTCAGAAAACAACTGATCAAATCATACAAGGACGACACTCGCTTAACATAATATGGCAAGTAACCTCTCCCGAAATGAATAAATCCCCATCAGGGCTTGTTCTTTTCTTAACATGTTTGGAAGGAGTTGAGGAGCCCACCTTTACCCTAACTGGATAGCTAATATCCGAGAAAGGTTACATTTTAGTACATAATTTTGAATTTTTTAAAAATGTATTTGATATCCTACTGTCACTATTCCAGGTGTTCAGTCAAGTCACCATCTGAATGTGTCATCTGTATATGTTATCACCCCGGGATCTTCTTGTAAAGTTATGCAGTTCCTACAAATCTAGTAAGACTGTGTATTTGGATTTACAAAACTTTATAATACCGAGGCTTAGTCTTAGCAGTAAATGTTGGTGTGCGTGGCTAGCTCACAGTACCACATCTAAACCCCAAACCTCACAGAGTTATAGATGTATCATTGTTATAAGCATTATTAGAATGCTGCCTAATACGAACAATTCAACGATGTTAATTGTTCATAATATTAAGGTTACTCCTATCTACCACTAGTTTATCTACGCTAAAGAGAGCATGTCGGGAATACCCTTCTGCCAGGCCTGTTGGCTTGACCTGTCCTATTACTTTGGTCCTATATGTCAAGAAGCCAGCCTCTGTGAATTAACAGATGCATCTGTCTGGGTGTGTATGCCTGCACACTCCCCTTGCATATCTATTTCCTTTCCAGGATGAAGGTTGGGGACAACAGAACAGCATCTCAGTCACAGCTCACAGCAGCATTTCATGATGACTCTGGCACAAAATTAACCTCTCATCAAATGCAACATAGATGCTGTGTCAATAGTAAAACAGCAAGCTTATCCCATTTTGCCAGAGGTGCAGAACAACATCTTTAATTAGTCTGGGGAGAAATAGTCATCTGCTAAGAGCAAAAATAAAATCAAACAAGGCATTGTGTCCTAAATCATACGACCCTGGAACTAAATATGGAGGCAACAGTGTCTACCAGGAATAGGTATGTGCATGGCACATTCGCACATTAGAGAAAACACTTGCAAACCACCATTAGAAAAAGATGCTAAGTTAAAACGAGAATCTAAAATGGAGACTGTATGTAAATCCTACAACACCCTGCCCCTCGTTGGAGAGCCAACTCATAAAAAAAATAAGCAATAGCACTGACTAGATCTGGAAAAAAAAGCATTGCATTTTACATACAAACAATTTCAACAGCATAGGCACATGCAGAAAGCTATATAAAATGGCAAATTAAAAAAAGCCCAATCTACTAAAAAAAATGAAGAAAAATGATTTAATAAAACCAAAAAGCCTATTAAAGAGTCTAGGAGAAATCCAAATTGAAATTTTGCATCTCCGTAATGTCCACATCGATCTCCAGGGTGTCGTTGGAGCCCAGGATTGAACCTGTATCCTCAGACAACACATCAACAAGGACCTGAAGAACAATACCCAAAGGACAAAGAGAGTCACCACCAGTCCATTCAACATTGGTCGAAGACAACAGTGGCAGGAGTGCAGCCATTGTAGAAGAAGCAGATGGCAGGAAACCAAAATTCGAAAGAGCATCTAGTATTGACAAAGTTGCTTGCAGAAAATGGAGCAGAGTCACTAGACAACACAACTGATGAAACTGCAAATGACATACAAGTTGATTTATGTCCGGAGAATGGAACAATGGCATAGCAATGCACAATTTAAGAGCACACTCGAAAGAGCACTATAGGCAGTGAAACACAGGCTGCAGTCTCTGAAACCACAGGGGTCGTAAGGACAGAGACCAGTTCCCATTCAGTTCCAATAACAAGAGCTCTCCAAAATACTGCCTCATGCATTCACGACACTGGAGGACCTATGGCAGTTCCATTACCATCAGGCCTTGTTGTGGGACATCATTGCGGAGCAACAAAAATAGAACGAAAATAGCATCCAGAAGAAACAGCGCTACCAGAATGCCTTCAAAAACGCTTGAAAACTATGAATGTACAAAAGACGGAATAACTCCAAGCACAGTTGGAAAGATAAAACAAGTCCAGACCCAACCACATTAAAAAAAGTATTTTTCTCCAGCGGTTAGGAGCATTGAAAATATTGTGTACCAGCTCACAGAAAAGCTGCTGTAATTCAGTCTGTAATAATCTTTTACCTCAGACAAGGAACAAGCCCCTTAAAGATCAAAGGTTGCCCATGCAGAAGTTAAAGTGACATCTCTTTAAAACAAGGCTTTCAGTCTGCTTAATTTATCAAAATTAATTTGCAAAATAGGGACCTCCTGCCACAAAGTAACTTCCCCAAAAGAATGTGTGGAAGGATATAGATATTCATACAGTAAATCGCAACCGGAGAAACAGTGACTACATAGGGGGTACCTGGTTTCATCCCACAGCAACTCTGATCATTTAAAAGTAAGTAGATCCCTGATCAAACATGAAAGAGAAATTCATGATTTCCTCACTGACCATCAGCCTGACGCCATGTTCCTCACTGAAACCTGGCTCAGTGAGGATTCCATCCCCGACATACTAGAAGCGCTCCCAAATAACTATATCATGCTATGACAAGATCGCACTCTAAAGCGCGGAGGTGAAATAGCCATCATTTTTCACCTATCCCTCAACTGCATGCTTGATAAAGTTCAATTAGGAAGCGCCGAGGCAGCCTTTTTTCAGCTTAAAGAGGGCTAATGACTCCGCGCTAATCTATCGCCCGCCTGGGCTGCCTACCGATTTTACAACGAATCATGTGGATCTGGCCACACAACTAGCCCTTAAATACACTAACTTTATGGTTCTGAGTGATCTAAACCTTCACATAGAGCAGCGTTTCCCAAACTGTGGTCCGCGGACTCCCAGGGGTCCGTGAGACATTCCCAGGGGGTCCGCAAGACTCGAGTGCCTGTCGTTGTAGTGAAAAATGAAACGCCCTTGCGTCCTCACAGCACACAAGAGCTGTGAATGTTGGCGCAGTGGCGGCGAGACCACAACAATACAATCAGGAGGCGGGGGCAGCGAATGGGCAGTCAGGGGGGCGGGGCCGCAGGGGGCACAGTGGCTGGGGAAACGAGTGAAACAGAAGGCAAAAGGGGCACAAAAACAAGAAAAAAACGAGTGGCACAGAAGGCAGAAGGGCACAAAAAACGAGGGAAAAACGAGTGGAACAAAGGGCAGAAAGGCACAAAAAACGAGGGAAAAACAAGTGGAACAGAGGGCAGAAAGGCACAAAAAACGAAGTGAACAGAGGGCAGAATGGCACAAAAAACTAGTGGAACAGAGGGCAGAAAGGCACAAAAAACGAGTGGAACAGAGGGCAGAAGGGCACAAAAAACGAGGGGAAAACGAGTGGAACAGAGAGCAGAAAGGAAAAACGAGTGGCACAGAGGGCAGAAAGGCACAAAAAAGAGGGGGAAACGAGTGGAACAGAGGGTAGAAAGGCACGAAAAACGAGGGAAAAACTAGTGGAACAGAGGGCAGAAAGGCAAAAAAAACGAGGGAAAAATGAGTGGAACAGAGGGCAGAAAAAGGGGCATCGACCACGTACAGGCAGCGGGGGAAGACATACAACAGCAGTCACAGACACAACAATGAAAATACAGACAATACAATAAAAGCAATAAAGCGTTGAAAGGCACATGTGTATAGGTTACTGTTACTTGGCAGGCAGATAAAATTAGATGCAGTCAGTATCAGCAGTAGGATTTTCGTGCTGCTGTCTGATTGCTCACTTTCCACAAGCCATTGGGTGAATTATGTGTGCTGTCAAGCTTTCATATTCAGACATATCAAGCTCTTATTCTGTGTAGCCTTTGCAGTTTGTTGTTGGCAAGGGACAGGGCAGTGGGCATCCTAACAGGAGAGGGTCATGTCAGGTGCCACGCGAGGCCTCTCTGAAATATGCCTTAACTGCACTGCTCACCCCTTGGTGGTAAAATGTTGTTCTGCTGTCTGTGACTAAAGATTATGTCTAACAGGGGTTTATGGTAATTGGCATAGCATTGTTCCATGATGTCGCTGAAACAATATGCCTCCTGGGCAGATACCTTCCTGCCATCTCTTGCACTTCCATGATGAACTCCTAATATAGACCTTGAATTTGCTCTGTACACTGGACTCATCGCTTTGTGCACTATCTTGTTAGAATTTTCACAATATTCGTTGCTCCTTGGGGCATGTCTTTATTGTAAAATGCTTCATAATTGTATAATATTTTAGACCTTCTTAAACTGTGAATAGGTAAAAATGCTAATAATTCACAATAAATTCAACCTTTTGCTGTAAGGAAGGGTCACCACTCCAAGGCTCTGGAATGAGAATGTAGAGGTGCTGCTATGGCTGAGAGCAGGAGAATTGTACCACTAAATAATACACTGCTGTATGCATACATGTCCATGCCAATAGACCCAATTCAGGCTGTCTCCCTCTTGAAATTGCCTCTGCTTCAAAAGGCGTTTAAAAAATAAATTTAAATTGTACAAATTGCTTGGGGGTCCCCAGCTTCCAGTAGTGATTCAGTGGGGGTCCTCATGAGTCAAAAGTTTGGGAACCACTGACATAGAGGATCACCTCAAGACTGAGGTACAAACCTCATGTAAAGAACTAGCCAGCCTACAATTAGAATTTAAATGTATGGCACCAACACACTGTGCGGGCCATCTGCTAGACCCCATTTTTACAAACCACCCGGGCCTTGTGGTAGAGCAACCGACCCCTGTCCCATGGTCTGATCACCACCTCATAGAATTCTGTATACCCTTACCTAAACCACACTCTGTAAAATCAGATACCCTACCCTCCCGCGTAGGAACTGTTCCAGGTATAACTGCAAGAGCTTTTCAAGTGCACTTCAGAAAACTCTACTGAGTAACAACATTAATATAGCCAGTGCCTCAGTAGAGAAGTGGATCACGGAAGCACTTGATGAGGCAGCCCCCTTGACCACTATCACACTTAAGAGAGGGTCTAAATCAGCGTCCTAGTTCAACAATGAGCTAAGAAGTGCTAAACAAGCCTGTAAGCGCCTAGAACGTAAATGGAGATTAGCCTTCTCTAAAGAAGCTAAGGGACCTTATAAAACAGCCGGGAGACCCCATGGTGGGTAGCTGTTGCGCCTTATAAATTCAATTACAAATACAAAACAAGTACCACTCACTTCTCAAAAAGAGGCGCTCTATGTATTATAAGGAGAAAATTGATATGGCAGAAACCTCATCCAAGGAACTGTATGCCACTCCGAAAGAGATTCATCTCTTGAGAGAACACTCAGGACACCGACCAGCTCTAAAGAGCGGTTCAATCTGATTGCAGATTTCTTCCTTCAAAAACATTCGAGCATATATAACTCTTTACCAGAGGGAGCCCGGAACTGCTCTACTGAACTAGAAGAGAAATCTAGTGAGCTGGGTTTTCCACCCCTGCGGGAGTTTCTCCCCCCCCACATACCCCCCGCCCTCCCCCCCCTGCAATAGAGCTCAAGGAAGTGGCTTTAAAAATCAAATCAGGCTCCTCTGCCAATCCAGTGGCACCCAACAAAATAAAGCAGGGCATTGAATTGATAATACCTCTTATACAGCAACTAATAGACGCACCCTTTAAATGTGGAGAGGTCCCTAGGTCATAAAAACACAGGACTGTTATACCTCTAAAAAAAACCTCTCTGATAACCCCGAGCTACTAGATAATCTCCGCCCCATCTCTCTGCTCCCCTACATCTCTAAAATCGCTGAAAAGGTTGTGAATAAACAATTAGTGACACATATCAACTTACACAACCTTCTATATCCTACACAATCCTGTTTCAGAGCATCTTTTTCAACCGAATCTGCTCTAGGTTTTGCAACAGAGACTATACGGAGACGGGTGGATGCCGGTCAGACGGTAGCCCTGGTCCTATTGGACCTAAGTGCCGCCTTCGACACGGTATCACATAAACCACTGTTGCAGCGTCTACAGATGTGCGGACTAAATGGGGTGGCACTACAGTGGATGCAGTCCTTCCTGGAAGACGTATTTTCCAAATTTTACAACACCCTCATTGATCAAAAATTCTGCCACTCTGTCAAGGGGTCCCGCTGGGATCTATCCTGAGCCCCACCCTCTTTAATCTATACATCGGTCTGCTGGCTGAGATCATGGACAATTTCAAGATCTCTATGGTGTCATACGCTGATGACGCACAGCTTATGGTGACCCTTGCGCAAGACTGTGGTGAGTCAGCATTACAGTTTTCTTCCGGTCTCAATAATCTGGCCTCATGGATGTCTAACAACTGCCTTAAACGGAATGGTGGCAAGACAGAGGTCATGATCGTCGGGAAATCCCCCTCCTTCTGGGGTGCAGCCTGGTGCCCCCAGACACTGGGGCCTTTCCCTGCGCCCAAAACAGATGTAAAGCACCTGGGAGAGTGGCTCGATCCTAAACTCTTATTCGAGTCTCAAACTTGAAAGGTGGCAGGGAGATGCTTTAGCACCCTGAAGATGCTAAAAAAAAACCTTAGACATCCTTCCTGTAGCAGCAAAGAAAATCATAGTTCACACTTTGTGACCTCGCAACTTGACTACGGGAATGTCCTATATCTGGGTGCGTCACAAAACTGCCTGAAACGCCTCCAACGAATTCAAACTGTGGCGGCACGCCTTGTCCTCAATCTACCTAGACGTGCTTCAATTACGAAAGCTCTTGATTCCCTAAATTGCTTGGCAATTGGGAAGAAAATTATTTTCAAAGCCATGTGCTTCTGTCATGGGAGCATAGAGGAGAAAGGCCCCAGCTACCTGCACAACTTCCTCACCCCGCACAACACTTGTCTACAGCTAAGATCGACAGGAGCGCATTTACTTAAGATTTCTAGGATAAGAAAGGCAAGGATGGGAGCTCGCTCATTTGGCTATCTAGCGGCCAAAAACTGGAACACACTCCCGCTTTCATAGAGGCCTGAAAACACACCAACTCTAGTCCTATATCTTTTTCCCACTCCTGCTGATGGGCTTCTAGCACGGTGACACACCTTCAGGGGTAGCCAGGCGCTCTACAAATGAACTATTATTATAATTATTATATTATTATTATTTATTAGTAGCTTCCATTGGAAAGCAACACAAACTTGGGCTTGATTAACTTTATGTTAACACCCTTCAAATAAAACAAAAGTTAGCCATTGACGTGTTACAGACTCCATGGAGTCTTACCACTTTACAGACGAAGGAGGGACCCAAAGATGTTCTAAGCTCATGTGGACTAACAAAAACCTCTTTGTTCTCGTGTATGCATCTGTACTGAACTGGGCGAAACCATGCTTCATCTAAAAAACATGTACCTATTTCCTCATAACTACCCACTGAAAAATATCTAAGGCATGACGTGAAATGAAACAATGAAATAAGAGGATAAATGAAGCAGTGGAAAAGTCAGACGGCTGCTGGAGTTTCCGCAGCAGCAAAATACCACTTTTCTAAACGTTCTCTATTAAGCATAGTGTGGGTCGCTTCCTCCCTAGTTATAATTTTCTGCATATGTTTCAAATTATAAGGCATACAGAATTCAGTTGCATTCAAATATTTCTATTGCACTTTATTTGATTTCAAAACCTGCAATGTCCAACTCAATTGTAAAATTGATTTCAACGGACTCTGGCCATGTTGAAGCAAACAGTGTCATTTTGTATGATATCAAATGCAGGTGAAACAATATTATTCAATGAATAAAAACGTGTTGACTATGTGGTCATCCCGTTATCAGCAACTGCAAAGCTTTTTCCACATTTTACTTATCAATTTGTCACAATGTTTTGTTGAGAAATTTTTCATATTTCATTATAAGTGGCATATATAAAACATTTAGAACGAGGAGATCAAGAACCCAATGAGGGATAATTGGTCTTTAACTGATATTGCTGTGGAATGTTCTAACCATTGCTGGCAAGATTTTCCTATGCTTTATGTTATGTTACAGGTTTTTTAAAGCGCGCAGCTGCCCCAGCAAAGAGGCGTCCTGGCGCTGACACATCTAACTGGCACAGAAATCCCCTGAGAGCTCACCCAGCAACACTCAAAGGCTATGTTGAAGGAAAGAGGAGGGTTTTAATTGCTTTCCTGAAAACCAACACATCCTCCATCCCCCGAATAAGGGGCGGCAGGGAGTTCCATAGCTTGGCCGCCATGTATCTAAAAGAACGGCCACCAATGCGGCTGAGCTTAATCCGTGGTACCGTCACCAGGTGTTGTCCTAGTGAACGTAGGTTACGGTGAGGAACATATGGGGTCAGAAGGGTACATAAAAGTTCTGGGCTTCCAAGTTTGACAATCTTAAACACCAGACACAAAGCTTTAAACTGAATCCGGGCAGAGATAGGGAGCCAATGTAATCCCTTGATGGTAGATCTGACCGAACATCGGCGGGGAAGCCCCACCAACATCCTAGCTGCCAGGTTTTGGACTCGTTGGAGCCGTTGAGTCACACCTTTGTAGGCCCCTAGGAGTAGCACACTAGAGTAGTCCAATCGAGACAGAATAGTGATTTGAACAATAAGCTGTCGCACTGCTGGTTCAAAAAACTTCAAAAGAGGGTTAAGGCCTCTTAACAAGCCCATACACGTGGCAGCCACTCGCTTAGTGTGGGTCTGAAAACTGAGCGAGGAATTCATCCAGACTCCTAGGTTCTTAGCTAAGGTCTTAGGTATAGGCATAGTCCCTAAGGAGTCCGGCCACCAATGCGCATTCCAAAGGGTGGTGTTTTTCCCCAGCAGCAGGACCTCAGTCTTGGTCGCATTAAGCTGAAGGCAGTTGTCTGCCATCCACTGGGCCACAGCTGTCAGCCCGTCTCTGAACCTAGTGGCCGATGTAGATGGCCCCCAGCTAGGGTGATCACAAGCTGGGTATCATCGGCAAATGATATAATCGTTAGGTCCCAGTTCTTTGCCACAGTCGACAGTGGCTGGACATATAGGTTAAACAGAGACGGGCTTAGCGCTGAGCCTTGCGGAACCCCCTGGCCTATGGGGTGAATTTGAGAAAGAAATGGCGGTGCTGATACCCGAAAGGATCTATCCCTCAGAAATGACCTAAACCATTCCAATGCAGATCCGGTAATCCCTATTGCCTCTAAGCGATGTAAAAGAATGGCATGTGATACCGTATTAAAGGCAGCGCTGAGATCCAACAGGATCAGTGCTGCACTCTGACCGGCATCCAAAATCAATCGCAGATGTTCAGATGTGGCTAATAGGGCGGATTCAGTACTCTGGCCAGGTCTAAAGCCATTCTGAGAGGGATCTAGAATATTATGGAGGCTCATGTATTGAGATAGCATATTATTCACATGAGCCTCAGCAATCTTCGCCACCCACGGGAGGAGAGAAATAGGTCTGAAATTCTCTGGTTTAGAAGGATCCAACGTGGGTTTCTTAATAATAGGCGAGACCCAGGCCTGCTTCCAGATCTCCGGAACCACGGCCGTGGAGAAGGACAAATTAATTATTTCGCCTAGTGGCTGGTGAAAAAGCACTAGAGATTCCATAAATTGTGCTGGTTTCATAGGGTCTAGCGGGGACCCTGATTTGATTTTGCCACATAGCCTAGTGAGATCTTTACTAGACATCTCTGGTATTAAAGCCAGGGTGGGGCCCTCAGCTTTTTCCCCAGCAGGGGCAGATGGGGGTTGGTGATACTGCGGGAAGGATTGATACATTTTTTGAACTTTTTCATTGAAAAAGGTGGCGAGTTCCTCGCATTGCTGAGCAGATGTAATAATGGACGAGATAACTCTGTCGCTCTTAAGATTATTTACTATTTTAAAAATGCATTTAGTCGGGTTCGAGCTATTTTTAATCTCTTCCGCATAAAATGTGGCACGTGCAGAGCAGATAGCCTTATGATACTGCTTTATTTTCATCAAGTATTTTATTTTATCTTCGCTATTATACTTCTTTCTCCATATCCGCTCTGCCCTCTTACATTCCTTCCTCAAAGTTCTCAATGATTCATTATACCATGGGCTAGAATTTGACTTGCGCCCCTTCGACCATTTGGCTGGTATAAGAGTGTCCAGTCCTCCCAAAATCCATTTACAAAAGGCACTGTAAGCCAACTCCGGATCAGCCAGATTTCGTAGGGGGAAGGTGCCCAGGGCCACTTAAAGATCTTCTGATTTCAATTTATGCCAGGGCCTCTTAAAGACCGGGTTCTCCCTACCTGGCTTGAAAGGCTCAGTGATGTTAAACTTAAATTCAATTAAGTAATGGTCTGTCCATCCCATGGGCTTAGGCGGAATTATGCTCACACCTGGGATATTGGAGAAAACCGGGTCTAATATGTGTCCCGCAATATGGGTGGCCTCTAATATACGTTGTTCAAGCTGTAGGGCCTCCAGATCCGCCAACAGATTCTGAACGGTCGAGTCTTGGATTTGATCCAAATGAAGATTCAAATCTCCCAGAATTGTAAAATTGGCGGATTCCACGACCATGGAACTAACTGTCTCCAATAATGCCTCGATAAACTTGGCTACTGGCCCAGGAGGACGATAGACATACAATCCAGAGAAGGAAAAATGTGCACTTATTTCAATCCTGAAACGATCACATTCACATCCCCAAATATCTTCCTTAGTAAAGGAGCAGGGGTACTGCGCTTTATAAATTATGGCTATGCCACCACCCCTAGAATCCCTGTTAATGATATTAATCAGGTAGCCGGTGGGGAGGGTAAGATTGAGAATCCCTGCCATATCATCCCGTAGCCATGTTTCACATAGGAAAAGAACATCTGGCATTTCCTCGGTGAGAAACAGCTGCACCTCCATATGGTGCTTGACAAGGGACCTGACATTTAATTGACATACCCTGAACAACATAGGTTTATCTCCATTTCCCTGTCCCACCGGACACGGTGGGACAGGTAGTAACTACACCAGAGTGTTTCAACTGAATATAGCGGGGGTCCGGCCTGCTTGCTGTAAACCCCTTGGATGAGTCTTAAAAAATGGGCATTGTAGTCATTGTTTTCAATGGGTTATAATACCTACCCACCTGAACTAGAAAATGACTAATTGCATGTTCCATTTTGCACCATTTCATTGATCTGTTCTTCTGTGAAATTATTAAACTATTGCCAGGTACCAAATTTTGCAACACAGGGAAAGCTTAGTGTTTTTATATTTTTAGTAGTGTTCAAGCCCAGACACATTGTCTTTTATACTGTTTTGTTTTAAAAGATTATTTGGCGAGGGAACAGACATGCCCAAATAAGGTATATGTGCCCTGGACCTGCCAGTCTCATGTACTCCATACAGATTAAAGCTCAGTATTGCACTTACAGTATTCATAACCCTTTAGGGCCAGTTGTCAAACAAATGAATTGGAATAAACCGGTTTTGTTATTGTGAGTAAACATATAGTAATATGAAGCTGTATCTTGTTAGACAGAAAAATATGGGAGCTTCTTTAAATATGATTTAGAACTACCCACAAGTGGTGTCAGGCAGTGTCCCCACTGTGTATAATTAAAAACAGCACATGCAGTACTAGCTCTGTGTGATAGTGATGTGCATAATGCAAATGCAAATACTAATTTTCAACTACAGTGCATTATTCCAAATCAGATAGCGGATTTGTAACAGTCATAACATCCTATCCATCAGAAATGGAACCTGGGGTAATACGGTCCTCCATAGCAACTTTGAAACATATGGAAAGTGCAATGTTTCTGTTGGACCAAAAGAGTCATAGAGAACTTTATCCCAAACAATACCATCATGGACAGGAAATGCAGTGTCATGTGGTCACATTATAGGGCCAAGTAGAAACACCTCCATTTTACATGCTCACATTTTTAAGTTGCCTTCTTTTCTTAAACACAATTACATTTGACACACATTTGTTTGCCTGCCTATGCAGGATAATATTTTCTGCAACAGCTTTGCTTAAATTTCCACTTTGTATGCATTTTATCAAATAACATGAGCATTCTGTACAAGGGCTAAGTTCACTGTGCAAAACGCTGTTTGTTATTGTCCGTTCGGCGACTGAGCTGTCACAATAGATTCAACAATAGCTGCCTGTCTGGGACTTTGGCATGGTAACTTGGGTGATGTTTATTATATGATAGGGTATTTCGCTGGCACTGAGAGGTCGCCACATGCCGGAATTCCATCCTAACTGATTCCTGTTTACCTTTTGCTAGGGATGATGCGGAGCTCCCCACCAAGACTGCCACCCCTATGACGCTTACCGATAGGTAACGGGGGAGTTCGATTGCCCTACAGGGATTTAGCAGATTCACCCACCCGAGGTACAATAGGATAGATAGCGCTAGGTAGGAGCAAAATATAACAGTATGTATATGCTTGGATATATTCTCTATAAACAGCCCAATGGTTGAATTATTCATCTTCTTTACCATTCTTGTATTGCTGATCACACTATTCTGTTTCCTTTTATTGATTATTGCAGGCCACATATTTTATTCAAGAATCACAATGCTTCAGTAAACATTGAAATGTGTTGTGTATTTCTTGTGTATCTCTTTGGGTATGAATGAGTTACCAAACAAAAAGGTTCTACATCTGTTACCACGATTTCCTTGGGGAGTCAGGGTGTCATGCTCTGAGGTTGCATATTCCATCTGTTACCTTTACTGGTTAGGAGTACAGATGGTGCACTGTGACTTAGCAGGACTAAGGCCAACATATCCTGATGGCGTGAAATCTTTTTCCATACTGAGAGAGTTTGGAAATGTCCGCATGACTATGACAGACATAAAACTTCTTCCAGGGTTGGAAAAAAAAAAGTGGGTGGAGGGAAAGTGAACTTGCAAACACTCAGATTTCACATGAGCAAATCTACACATGCACATTTGCTCATGCTAAAATGCAGTTCACAAATATTTTCTAGGAGTACCATTTCTTGGCCTACTTCTGTAAATTCTTGTGAATTCACCAAAGCCGTATATCTGCACTTAATGCAAGAACATATACCATGGGTGCACTTTTAAGACTTTCTTCAATTTCAGACACACTCTGCCAGTGCTCGTTTATTTTTATCTTTCCCATACTGGTTACACTGATTCTTCCATTATAAATAATTTTGGGAAATACTAGCATACATTAACACTTTTTACTAAATGATGCTTCAAAGAAACTGTACCTACATGTTTACAGTAGTTAAGCAACATTTTTTACTTGCATTTGTTTGTGAAAATGTTATTTTGAAAGCAAAGAATCATCAATCTTGCTTTCAATCTCCTGCAAATATTTTCATCTAATCGGAAAGCATTCTGGGAGCATTATACATAGCCTCATATTTCTAAACTTTGGTAACATGTGTACACATGTTTTTACTGGAAAAACTGTCAGTGGTGCAGTCCAAGCTTACTACATTTACTTTGAGCGCTCACCTTTATAATAAAGGCTTTACATTAATGAACCATTAATACAAGTTTGAACAGCATTACCACATGTACACAAATATTACCTTTACTGCAGAAAATGCCCTTCCATGGTCTATAATATGGTACAGTAAACTGGCAGGCAAAGGGTTTGTGCTGTAGGTGGTTGGGCTTACTTGTCCTAAGGACAGAATAGACATGAAATCTTGTTACCCTTGACCCCAAACAATATGTCCTGGCTGTCTGGCTATAGGAATTCCACTTCCCTGTGTCCAACTAACGCACAGAAAGTATAAGCTGTGCAACAGCATTAATGTTCATCAGGGACAAGTCTCTTTGGACCTTATGTGATGAAGAATGGGGTGTAAGGACCTCGGCTACTGATTCTGGGGAAGTACAATCTGGGAGATAGTGTTCTTTCAATAGTTGAAAAAAAACTGTAATAAATCCAATCCAGAGGAAGAGACAAAGCAGTGAAAGAAAAATCCAACAGGAAGACCATGGAGGAATCAGGCAAGTCTCTTTCAGCCAAAAGAATAGTGCAATTGCATCACGCACAAAGGTATGCGAAGAGTCAGAAGAAAGTCTCATCAGTGTTTACAAAATAACCAGAAGCAGTCTGAGTAAAAACAGGAACCTCAGCACGCAAAAGAGAGCTGTTAGGCACCTCCAAAGGTGGTTGATTATATATGGTTTCATTGCAAGGAGCAACCGTGGAAAATGTCAAACTCATGTTAAAAACATCCTGTGGTTTCATCATTAACTAGTTCGATTGAAAGTTCAGCATCTGAAGGCCTCAGCCAGGGAGACGCATCATTAGGCATACTTATTTCTTTTAGAGTAATTTCATGCAGAGTAGTGAGAGGTGACCAGTAACTACTCAGAAACCATTGTGTCCTGCTATGGAGAACTGGCCACGTGGTCACAGTTAGAGTACCTTTTTGTATTAAAGCATATTTTTATTTGTATTTTGTAATAAGCATGAATACATACCCCATACATGTGTATTCTGTATTTCAGTTACAATTATAGACATTGTATGAAACTGCAGCACATTCTACTGCTAGAAATTCACATGCTAATTGTCCAACTTCTTGCTAATTCATTCATTTATCCTATAACAATTCTTATGTACATGGCCTGCCCCTAAGAGTGTTCGTATCCACTCCGCTATGTAATTCACATTCTATTTAGACACTACTAGGCATGTATCCGTTCATTCCAGCAGGTCACAACATTATTTTGTTTGCTTATATAGGAAAGAAACAATAACTACAAACATTAACTGAAACTTATGCAGAAGGGTGTACGTGGCTGAGCGTATGTGTTTTACTTGAGGTACTCTGACTACTGTGCCTCATTGTGTGTGACCGACTGAGCTACTAAGGCCCCCGGTCCACTCTGTTATCCTACGGTTTCCAACGTCTCCTGGTTAATTTAAAGATAATTTCACAGTTCAAAATTATGTTAGAAAATATTATCTCGCTGTTGGGATGGGAGCATTGCTGCAGCCCTATGTGTCTTGTTGTCCTACCCACTTTCGCTCTATTCTTCCTCTCCACTAGTTTGAGGGGGTGTCTACCACATTGCCAATGCCTCCTTCCATAGCTCCGCTATAGGGCGTTGCTGTATTCTCCTAGCCTCCTCCCATTGTATCGCTCTCCCCTCAGCCCCATCCCAATTAATCACATCTTGGTTCCAATTGCCACTTGGGGTTCCGTAGCTGACTTTCATTCCAACGCAATTCTCCGCCTGGCCAGTCCCAAGGCCAAGTCTACTAGTCTATTTCCGACCTTACGCTTCTGCAGTCAGGGGGGAAAAGTCGCAGGAAGCATATCCGTACTGTGAGGGCCAGCTCCCTCCACAGAGCATCCTTAATTTTCGCTAGGACTGCTTCCCAAAAAACACACATCAACTGACATTCCCATGTCATATGAAGGAAGTCTGCGTCCGGTTGGTCACAGCTTGGGCACTTACGCACCTCACCTCCACATGTAACGTTAAGGCGGTGGGGCGTCATGTAGGTCATCTGTATAAAATTGAATTGTGTTTATTTCAGGCGGGTGTTACGGGATATCCTCTTTGGGTACTGCAGTATTTTTCCACACTCTGTATCTGATAGTTCTCCACCTACAACCTTCTCCCACTTCTCCTGCAAGCTAGTCAAAGGGTCGAGCGATGCAGATAACAGAGTAGTGTAAAACCACTTCACCTAGTCCCCCGCAGAGCCAAGCGTGAGCAGTGTATGCAGCACTGGGTGGGTTCCAGGTTCTTCCTTTCTCTTTCCCGACAGCTGCCCAAAAGCGCAGGTCAGTGCCTCATATTGCAGGAACTGCCCCAGGGGGAAGCCGCATCTTCCACTAGTTCCTAGAAAGGGATCAGTATGTTATCAGAAAAGCAGTCCCCCACGTTCGCCAACCCCACTGCAGTCCAGGGCGCCAGTTGTTCGGGTGAAAAAATCGTCTGAGGCACCCAGTGCGGGAGGCCCACCAGTGGCAACAGCAGGGAGTACCTTAGGAATCTCCGTACTTTAGTCAAGCATCTTTTACATATCTGTAAGGCTGTGAATTGTAGCATCGAGCGATACGAGACAGTAATGGATGAGTCCAAAGGTTTGGCCAAGAGTAAGTCAGGACCAGCGCTAGGTTCCGACAGACATACACCCTCTTTATTTACTTCCTCTAACCACTGGGGTAACCATTGCAGCTGGGATGCTAACATATAGAGCTCAAAGTTCGGTACCCCTAGTCCGCCTTTTGTTGTAGGACGTTGGAGCGTCTTCAAGGACACTCTCCTGCGCCCGTCTCCCCACACTAAGTCGTGTAGAAGAGAATTCAGCAAACAAAACCACCCTGGGGGAATCAGGATTGGTAGATTGACAAAAAATAGAGAAGTTGAGGTAACCTAACCATTTTAGATAGGGAGACAGTTTGAGTACCTTTAACAGCAAGGACAGGCACAGGTGCATGGTAGAACGGACTAAACTCATTCTTTAACTACAATCTTCTCTCTGACTAGATCTATCAACTTTAGGATCTAGATGCACATTTTCACTAGACACAGGGTATTCTTGCTTACTGGGGGTATTCCTCTGTTTGAAAAGTAGGATCAAAAACATCATCTACATCAGTAGCTGTCAAGGAAGTGCCCCACTAGATCCATCTTGGATGTGAGGCTTTTGGGTTAGGAATGCTGGCCTTAGTGACAGCCTCTGAGGCCAGAACAGGAGACACCACAATTATGCATTTTCCTTGAGCCAGTGGGCCATCCTTCGGGACAGCTGTCTGAACTGCAGTCAAAAACAATTCTGTGGAAGTAGAACGTATTTCAACATTGGAATATATATGCGATTTATAAGCAGTTGGCACGGTTTCTCCTTCATTGAATTAAACAAAGGTGTAACCACTAGAACTCGCAATTATGTGGATCACAAAGTAGTATTAACACAGGTATGTGAGTATTTAGATTCAAGCATCGATGTTTGTTTCGGAGAATAGTAGTATGTTCAGTAGTCCAGTGTTTAGTAGGAAAATCTGGACAAATGAAATCATACAATGGTTTCATCCGTTGTGCATAATCTGGTATGCATGTTCAAAAGTTAGAAATCCTCAAAGTGATTGAAGCTTTTTAAAGTATTTTGGTGTTTGCAAGAGATCATATAAATGTGGTGCTAGGCTTTTGCCTTCATTTGTCAGCTCGTATCCCAGAAACAGGACGTTAAGAAAAGCAATTTTAGATTTTGGAAAATTTAATTCATAGCTATGGTCAGCAAATCCTGGGGAAGAGAGTGCCTGCTCTTCATAGTGGTGGAGGGAGCGTCAAATTGTAGCCTGGCAATCTCCACCAATGCACCTTAAGTGAGGGGAGCGGCTTCTGATAATGCGGGAAAATGGTTTTTCTTAAGCCAGGGGTCCCTCGCCATATTCTGCAGGAGAGTGGGTGGGGCATCCTGTTTCATAACCTCACTGCGTATTTGTACTTCTAAAAGACGCGTACTGTGATTATTTTCTTGTGCCACTAGGCGGACATACCGGAATGGATACTCCCCCACCTGTTTAAGAAAAAAAAAAATGATTACCAGGTTTATGAAAAACACTAACTTGTAAATGCTCAATGTACGGTAGAAAACTTATATTTACACTCTCAAAAAAAGACCGTATTATGTCAAATTGTAGCTGTGTATACGGTCGGTAAAATAGATGAGTTGGAAACTGAGATCTGTCCTTGATGTGTATGTTCCAACCTATGCAGGGCCGTCTACAGCTTTCCATTTTTTGATGTGGGTAGAAAATACTCCCATCTTCACTACATACTTTATGCTATATGAATATTAGTTCAGAGACATTACAGCAGTTCTTAAGCCCATACATAGGATTACTCCACAACCCCATAACCTCAACTCTTCCTTATTGTAATGCTGTAACCGCGACTCGCACCTAATGTAATGCAACTTATTGTACAGAGCGTAGAACAAGGGGAGGTTCTTTTGGACTTGGTAGGATCCGAATTCGTTTTCAATCAGACGCACGTACAGCAGTAACTTTGTGCTTAAGCCACTGAGCCACATTACCGTCAGCAAGCAGTATAAATCTAGATTTGTTTAGTGCACTGCATTTGGAAATATGGGATTTACTTTAAGTGCGTTGGCAGAAAAGGGCACTGTTGTGTTTATTAGTAAAGGAGACTATAATTTGGTACAATAAAATGCAAAGGTTGTGTGAGGTGTGAATCTGTAGCAGTGGCATGTGATATGTGACACACGGGCTCTAGGCTCCGACAGTCCCAGGCACCTTTTACTGCTGGGTCACGCTGGTCTCCATTTTTTTTTCTCAGAACCAGGGACTGCGTGAAGTGCCATGGATTCAAAAGTAGCAAGCTAAAAACATCAAATACCCACATTGAGTTCCAAGTGTGAAAGCATTTTGTCCCTAGTGGACACTTGTGATGGGAGACGGAAGTTCAGGCCAGTCTCGAACAGTGGTCTTCAAACTTTTTAATGCCTCCCATCCCCATGTCCCATCCTGTAAAAATTTTATCACGTATACCTCAGAATTAAAACACTTTTTACTATTATTCTACAGAATTGGCAGCTCTTAACATTTTGAACAATTCCAACACTGCAATTTTGTGCAGGGATCCCTTTAAAATTGCAAATACATGGTTGACAGCCTCGTTTTGGCAGCCTGTCATTCTTAAATTGTAAAACTATCCACAGTGTGATTTTTAGGTCTTGTCTAAGCATGACTTACACTACTGCGATTGCTTAAAATATAAATAAATAGAAAAACAAATTGGAATGCAATAGATCTCGCATTACTGAAAGTTTGAGATATTAGCGTTGCAAATAATAATGCAACGCCAATAGCTAAAACTTTCAGTAATGCGAGACCTATTGCATTTCAAATGCTTGTTTATGATAACATCAGAAGAGCACTGTGAGTCAGTTTTCGGTTTCTCATACTCCTCCTGTCTACGGTCACCTCGTCTCCCTCTCTCTGATTGTTTGTCTGGAGAGTCCTGAAAGGAACAGAAAGACGTGTATCGGAATACTGATACCTACAGGCTCTTTAACTGTATCACGGTTATGTAAATTATTACGTTTTTTAAAAGACTCTGGTAGCGGAGATTTAGTCTGTGTTTCAGCTTTGTTCTTCTCCCAGTACTTTTTGAGAAGACTCCGATATCTGTTTGGTAATTTCCGCATCCGATTTGCCTTTGAGTTGTTGCTTATTATGCCTGGGTCCCAAACTATCACGACTTATCGATGTATATGTTTCAGATATTATTTTAAGGAGCTTACTTCCTGATCTGCTAGGGGAAATAAAGTGAGCCGTTGGCATATGGCCAAGGAGGCTTCCTCCCTTTTAATATTACTTAAACTAATTGTGGACACTGTGACAAAGTTGCCAATGAGTTTCATCCCCAAATCCAGGGCAGGGGCTGCTCCGTGTTCAGCCTGAATTTGTTTAAGGACTTCAGGTAAAACAGCATTTGAAGGAGTACCATGGGCGATGGAGTAGATGGCTGCAAATACAGTACCCCTTGTATTACACTCCTGAGGGAACCATACAATGTGGTAGACACATAGTGAGAATTCAAAATGTATCATGGGGTCCCGTATGGAGAAACAATGCTTCAAGCTAATTTGTTTTTTGCGCAATGTAAAATGGAATTTCATCACTTTTGGTAGGGACTTTACATATTATGGCATTATTAGTATTAGGACTAATTGCAGGCACAGGTAACTGAACCTGAACAGCTTGAGGAGCCCTTGCTGGTTCAATAATTATTATACGCTTAATACACTGCATAAGACGTCGATACTGTCTAACCAAATGGTTTAAAAAAGAAAGTGTATTATGCTGAGTTAAAACCTATGCATTAGGATACGGCGTATAGCCTGATAAGTCTGGGCAGCTTGCCCCTTCATTACTGAGAGGACCCAGACTGATATTTTGAACTGTATGTGGTAGGGCACCTTGGAACCAATTATGATGTTCCTGGTAAGTTAATGGTATTTCTAAATATTCATACATATATATGCGGCGTATGCAGCTGGAACTGCATCCTCAGTTTATGTAGGAATTGTGCATGAATTGCCTTAGACTGCAGGAAAATCAAACCAGTAAACACTGTGTGCCTCAACCACTAAAGTAACTTTTACATCGCCATTGACAAGCTCATATCTAGTTAAGTGATTAGTTACAGCTTGTCTGCATTCAACATGAATAATTACTGGTTGCACCATATTTCAATGAATGGAATTCAAAGAAAGGAAAACACTATAGGAGACAATCCCTTGAACAAATCCAGCTTGATTAACCTACATACATAAACAGGTGCTTCCTATTATGCTAAGGAATATGAAACCCTTATTATTATGGACATCTGCGTATAGAGGTAATAAGGGAAAAATGATTCAGTTGACCCACTAAATAGGTACCAGACCTTAATCGTTGGTGGAGCCATATTATACTTTTCCTGCAAATCTAGTAGGACTGTGTATTTGGATCAACAAAACTTCATAATACAGAGACTTCTTAAATAATCAATATATGTTGGTGTGTTTGGCTTCCTCACAGTACCACATCTAAATCCCTAACATAGTTAAATATGTTTTTTGATAATCTCGAACATGACCACTCCAATTTGCAAGGATTTTGTGGAAACTGATCTAACCCTTTGGTTCGTTACTTTAGCATGCCCAAGAAGTTCAGAAAGAAAAGAAACAATATTGCATTTTTAAATGTCTAGTGAAAATCTCTAATAAAACATAACCTGCTATTATTAGAAAGTTGAGACACATCAAAAACCTTATCATTATTATAACTTTTGTTAGCATTTATCACCCAGAGTGGGATGGGTATGCCCAGATGTGGGTCCCCTGCTCTCCATGCCACTGGACTCGAGCTAGCCTGGCTGATGAGGGGTGATGACCCGAAACCAGTCCCAGGATGCTTGTGTCCAGTCCAGGGAGGACCTGGCCTGGCAGTTCGGGCTCGACTGTTCCAATGGGGAACAGGGTCAAGACTGATTTGCATATGGATGGGTCCGAACTGGAATGGCAAGGGGAGCAAAAAACTATGGATTTAGGCCCAGACCTCTGTACTGGGGTGAATGTTTGACATGGTGCAGCATTCTGTCCATCAACTTTCTTTTTACATGTGTCACCCCGAGTGGGACGGGTATGCCCAGACGTGGGACCCGTGCTCTCCATGCCACTGGACTCAAGCTAGTCTGGCTGATGAGGGGTAATGCCCCAAAACTGACCCCAGGATGGTTTTGTCCAGTCCGAGAAAGACCTGGGGTGGCAGTTCGGGCTGGACTGTTCCCATGGGAACAGGGTCAAGACTGATTTGCATATGGCTGGGTCTGAACTGGAATGGCATGGGGAGCAAAAAAAGATTGATTTAGGCCCAGATCTCGGGTGAATGTTTGAAATTGTGCAGCATTCTGTCCATCAATTGTTCTTTTTGCAGAATGTTGAAAAACACAATTCAGCCAATTGTTCATGATATTACTAAGATTACTCCTATCTACTACCAGTTCCCCTATGCTAAAGCGAGCTTGTCGGGACTACCTTTCTGCCAGGCCTATTGCAATTATCTAGCCCCATACCTTGGTGTTGGTGTGTCAGGAAGCCGGCCTCTCTTCATTAATAAATGCACCTGCCTGAGTGTGCAAGCCTGCACACTCCTCTTGCACAGCTATCTACTATCCCAGGATGAAGGATGGGGATAGCTGAACTGGATCTCAGTCCCTGCTCACACCAGCTTTTCATGATCACTCCGGCGGAGAGTGAACCTCTCACTAACTTCAGCATGGACGCTGTTTAAATAGTAAAACTGCAAGTTTATCACATTGTGCCAGAGATGCAGGACAATGTATGTAGTTGGTCTGGGGAGATACAGTTGTCTCCTGTGAGCAGACATAAAATAAAACAAGGTGTAGGAAGGTGGCTACCTGACTATGGTTACCCCAGATTTTTTGCCTGTGTTTAGCTGGTTTTTTGACTTAGTTGACCTGGTTCCCTGCTAATCAGGGCCCCAGGCCATCTGCTCTCTCTGTAAAATGGATTCCATGTACCCTAGGTACATACCACAATTGGAAATGGACTCCTTGTCAGCCCCTGTATAATGCACTATAGGTGCCTAGGGCATAGGGGCCACCAAGGCCTACCAGGGGCTGCAGCATATCTTTTGCCACCCCTGGCTGGTTCTTAAATTGACACAACTGGCTGATCACTCAGCTGGGGTAAGGTGGTGTAATCACCCCTTACTTAGATATAGTATACCTATATCTAAACCTATATCTGGACACATATAAACCTGTGAGCCACTCCTATGGAAGGCCTCATCAATCCTGGAGGCAGAGTGCGTGGTTTCATGTGAGATGGAGCTCTAGCATGAGCTGAGCCTGTCTGCAGCTGTCGGGAACAACTCCCTAAGCTGTTTCAGGATAATGCCATACCATATACTCTTAAGTGCCTTATAATCCTCGCGGTTATATAGCAACTTTGGTTTGGCTTTATCAAAACATGTCGTGTAAGGTGTCATACGATTTGGAATACTATCCCCTCGCCAGTTCTGGCGACGGGGATAGCATTCCACCCCTCTAGAGGGGTAAGACATGTTACTTTACTTAAATGCGGTTAATTTCTAAAAGGGCCTTAGATCCACAAAATGGATGCCTCTGCCACAGACAAGAGTCTGACCCCCTGAAGCTGACCGAAACTCAGCCAAATGGGGCCTGGACAAAGGGTTTCCTGTCGCAGGAGGGTGTTACCACCCTCCAGACAGGAGATAGTGGATTGTAGCAGGGAGGTCTGAAAGAAACCAGACACTGCCTGGGGCGCACAAGGCTGCCCCTTGCATAATCCGGCCAAACCGGTTCTGGGGCACTCCAGCCCTCGTGCCAGGGCGGCCTGGATCAAAGGAAGGGGGTGTATCCACCCACTTCCTGGGTCCCACCCATAGGAGGGGACCTAGCAGGTAATCCAGCCCCCAAAATTAGTATAAGACTGGGAGCAGTGCCAATGCACTTCAGATTATCCTGAAGAAACATAAGAAACGAAATTCTGGACCCTTCGACATCCTACTCGACGTAGAAGCCCGAAGAATCTCTCTTGTGGTCAAGGAGTGACCACCCTGTGCAAACAGGCACCATCCAGCTATCGACGTCTACTTTGTTGCAGTTCCCGCCGGAACTCGAGCGACAGAGATCGACGAGATCAAGCTTGCCTGCTTTCCAACAGCCCGATCCACAGTCCCTGCAGAGCTGAGACCCGTGGAGGTGACCGGAAGCGTGGGGCACGCCATCTTGAATTGACCACGAGACGCTGACCGTGCAGCCCACGAGTGACCCTCGAAGCTGTACACCGGGGTTTGAGAAGCCCCAACCCTGAGCCACTCTTGCACCGAAGTTCAGCCCTCCACACTCGACGAGTGCTGCGTGGGGCCCTTCTGCTTCTTTTGGCTCAACGCGTTGGCCCGGTCACTTGCCAGCCGGCTAGTGGCCCCTGTGCCGACGAAAACTTGAAATCGACTTGTGAATCTGGTTGCTCCAGATCTGCACCAGCTCCCCTGAAAAGGAGCCCCCACTCTGACCCTCCTGGTTCGAGTGAGAAGCAATCTCCCGGTTCCGCGTGGATTGCTTTTGCCAAGTGTTGTTTGCTCCAATCTTGAAGCCGACAGCGCCGACGGCGAGAGCCTGCGTGGGACAGATCGTGACCTGCTCCTGGACGTCGTAGATGCCCCAGAGCCCACGTGACAGCAGAGAGAAGCACCTCGACAGCGACCTGATTGCGCCCGACATTGCCTGGTTCCGTCCTGGTTCCACCCTGGTCACTGCTGAGTGACCCAGACTCTGTCCCCTCTGCTTTCAGGTACTTTTCGACTCGAGTCCACCCTTGGACTCCACCGGACACTTCTCTTTCACCCCGCCTGCAGCCCTTTCAGCTTCAAGCACCAAGAACCTGCGTGACGAAACCAGACTCAACTTCGACCCTGTGCACCCGCTTCCTGTGGGTGAGGTAACTTTGCTCCGCCGGTGTTCCCACACTGGTACACATCTCTAGGGTCTGTGTCTTAAGTTTTGTTCCTCTAGGTTCAGCGGAAGTGTCCTTAAACTTTAACTTTGTAACTTTTACGCACCATTGGTTAACATTGGTGCATGCGTGCGCTTTCCGCACTGCTCCCGAATCCCGTGGGCCTCTCCCGACTTCAGCACTGCTTGTCCTGACTGCTCCCAGCGATTCCCTAGGCCCTAGGCCTAACCACTGTTCGATTGGTATCTCTTATACCACTTGTTTAGTATATGGTTTGAGTGGCCCCCCGCCCTCATCCATAATTGTGCAACTTTGTATGTTTAAACTGTGCTTTTGATTTAACGCTTGTGCCCCTTTATTCATAAAGAATACTGGGGATTGTTTTTAGTAATAAACACATATATTTTTATAATATATACTTGTGTGGTGTCCTTTCATTTGATATTACAGGATTGTATGTGGTAAAACAGCTCGCTTAACACGACCTCTTAAGTTAAGCCTTTAGGCTGCTTAGTCCATGCTACCCCTAGGATAGCTTGTCTAACAAGGTCGACTTACAACCTGACACCATAAGGGATTGTTTGGTCTGATAATAGGTGGTTCCAGAATTGGAAACATCACCTATCAGGCCAACTTCTCACATTGGTGAGCAGCGGTGCGGATTTGAGCTTGCTGTTGTTTTACCATTGCAATCTTTTATCAAATTGAAAGATCACATCAAGTACCTCTAGGTACATATAAATCAAAAGCTTAGCATATTAAGTTCTACTGAACTTAGTAGTTGTAGGTTAAAGGGATTAGCACACCCTGACTACAACTCACTAGCAAGGTACAGTAGGAAAACACTTAGTGTAGGTAAGTGCACCACTTGCACCTCACTAGCAGTCATGTCTGACACAGGAAAAGCTTCAGGGTCTGCTCCTGTGACAGTTGACCTTACCAAGGCAACTTCCAGCTATGACAAGTTAACCCGAAAGGACTTGATTGCCTTGTGCATATCAAGAGGGTTAAAAAGGGGCAGAAGTCCCACCTGTCCTATCCTGATAGCCATTCTAGAGCAGGATGACTTAGAGAAGGAAAATGAACCTCCCTTAGAATCAGGAGAAGGAGTGAACCCCCCTGTAACTGATACCACTCCAGAGGAGGAAGAAGAAGAGGAAGAAGAGGAGGAGGAGGAGGACTCAGATGTAGAGGACCCAGAGAATCAGGATCAGAGGGGTAGCCAGGTCCAAGTTGCCAGGCTTAACCAGGCCAACTTAGACCTACTGGGAAATGGAGAGGGCCAGCACCTCCCCAGATCCAACCATATCATTCTCCCAGGCAACAGAAGAGTGAGATCTCCCTCAGGGGACTCTCATATTTCTAGTGCCTCAAGAGAATCTCAGAGAGGCATGACTGCTTCTCAAAAGCTAGAGCATAGGGCCAGAATGAGGGCTGTCAAACTCCAAATAGAGAGGGAGGAGGTAGCCTTGGCTCAAGCTAGACTTGCCTTGGCAAGAGAGCAGAAATTGTGTGGCTTAGATGCCACTGGTGGCAGCAATATTCCTAAAGAGAAACCCAGGTCCTATGATAGTAGAAACCTGACAAAGATTGTGCCCCCCTACAAGGAAGGGGATGACATCCACAAGTGGATAACTGCTCTTGAGAGACCCTGCATGGTACAGCAGGTTCCTGAGGAACAGTGGGCAGCAATCTTATGGTACTCCTTTTCAGAGAAAGAGAGAGATAAGCTCCTCACTGTTAGACATGAGGATGCAAACAATTACAAAGTCCTGAAGAGTGTCCTTATAGATGGGTTTGGCTTAACCACTGAACAGTACAGGTTGAAGTTCAGAGACACCCAGAAGACACAGACACAGGACTGGACTGATTTTGTAGATTGTGCTACTAAGGCTCTGGAGGGTTGGCTACATGGTAGCAAAGTACATGACTTTACAGGATTGTATAATTTGATTATGAGGGAGCAGATCCTAAGTAATTGTCAGAACCAGCTCTTACACCAGCACCTGGTGGACTCTGATCTGACCTCTCCCCAAGAATTGGGAAAGAAGGCAGACAAGTGGGTCAGAACCAGGATTAGGCCTAAGAATCAGGACAGTAACCAGAAGAAGGAGTCTACCAAGCCTCAAGATAAGGGGGGGATAAAAATAAAGAAAAGACTTCCCCAGGGCCCCAAAACTCCAAGAATGGGGGTGGGTCCCAAGACACTTCTTCAACTGAGAAAAAGCCTTATTGTTATGCCTGTAAACAGGTTGGGCATTACAAAACAGACAACTGTTGTCCCAAGAATAACAATAAAGAGAATATACCTCCAAAGCCAGCTCCAACACCTCCTGTTACTGTCAGCAGTAATCCCCCAGGAAGTGGGAGCACACCCAGGAATCTGGGTGGGTTTACTTTTGGAGCCCAGGAGGACCCTGGCCTATCCAGGTCCCCCTCCCCAAATAATCTTGTTTATGAGACTGGCATGGGGTTTGCCAACTTCTCTGATTGCCCAAATACTTTGAGCAAATATAGACAAGAACCCATCATCAATGGTTTGAAAGTTGAAGCTTTTAGAGACACAGGGGCTAGCATCACCATGGTGGCTGATGGCATAGTCCCCTCTAAGCAACTTTTACCTGGTGCCACATACCAGGTTACAAACATTGATGGAATCCAAACAAATCATCCCATGGCAGTAGTAAGTCTCAGCTGGGGAGGTGTCATTGGCCCAAAGAGAGTGGCAGTGTCACCAAACTTGCCTGTAGACTGCCTACTTGGTAATGATTTGGAAATCTCAGCCTGGGCTGAGGTTGAACAGGAAACCCATTCTAGAATGGTAAATTCCAATGGAAAGGTTAGTGAGGCTGTAATGGCTGCAGCCCCAATTCAAGATGTCTCTCCTGAAAAGGTTGGTAGGGCTGAGAAACTCTCTGCCCCATCTTTAGCAAAAGCTCTTCCTGAACAGAATAGCAAAGCTGTTATGATAACAGCAGAAACCCAAACTGAGTCTCCTCCTGAAAAGGTTGGTGGGGCTGTGATGGCCACAGCCCAAACTCAAACTGATGTGTGTGTTGTGAAGCCTGAAATGATGGATAACTCCACACAAACTGAGAGCATGGAGGAGGAAGAGGAATCTCCCCCTCACCAGACTTTAGGACAGGATCAGCCTCCTCAGGGAACTGATCTTACCCCTGATGAAGGAACTGCCCCAGAGGTTGTTAGGCCTGACCTGACAGAGCCTCTGATGGCGGTGGACCCTTCTCAGGTGGGACCCAGTCTGGAGCAAGTAACCTGCCCCTCTCTACCTTGCCTTAGCCAGCCCAGGGCTGCAGAGGACAAGAAGGACAGTGAGACCCAGAGGGCCCCCTGTCAAATAAAGCACCCCCATCAACAGATTAGGGGCACCAAAACTAGTAGCCCTAGTGAGGTGAAAACTTTAAAAACTCCTGAGGGAGCCCCCTTAAAAACAGTTAGGGACCTCCCACAGATGGATTCTGTTGGGCACAGCCAAACCTGGGACCCAAAGGGCCCAAACCTGAACTGTCCCTCCAGCAAGCCAAACAGAGGGACCCAGCCTCCAGCTTTAGGTAGCCAGAGGTTGACCCTGAGAGCACAGTGCAACTCAGTTAAAGAAAGAAAGGCACACATGGTGGAAGATAATTGGAGGAAGCTAAGCCCTAAATTAGTAGAGCCTCACTTCAATACTCCATATCCAAACCAGCCTTTAACTTTGCATAAACACACCCAAGGTAGTGATTCCCTATGGTGGAGACCCTCTAATACCCCAAGGGTGAGGGACTGCTTAGTGGACCATGAGACAGGGGGTACCCATGCTAGTGCAGGTACTTCCTTATATGGCCACTCGGGCAATATAGGCTTACCTGGCCAAGGATAGCCTTATCTCCTTTCGTTTGGGGGGGGGGGGTTGTGTAGGAAGGTGGCTACCTGACTATGGTTACCCCAGATTTTTTGCCTGTGTTTAGCTGGTTTTTTGACTTAGTTGACCTGGTTCCCTGCTAATCAGGGCCCCAGGCCATCTGCTCTCTCTGTAAAATGGATTCCATGTACCCTAAGTACATACCACAATTGGAAATGGACTCCTTGTCAGCCCCTGTATAATGCACTATAGGTGCCCAGGGCATAGGGGCCACCAAGGCCTACCAGGGGCTGCAGCATATCTTTTGCCACCCCTGGCTGGTTCTTAAATTGACACAACTGGCTGATCACTCAGCTGGGGTAAGGTGGTGTAATCACCCCTTACTTAGATATAGTATACCTATATCTAAACCTATATCTGGACACATATAAACCTGTGAGCCACTCCTATGGAAGGCCTCATCAATCCTGGAGGCAGAGTGTGTGGTTTCATGTGAGATGGAGCTCTAGCATGAGCTGAGCCTGTCTGCAGCTGTCGGGAACAACTCCCTAAGCTGTTTCAGGATAATGCCATACCATATCCTCTTAAGTGCCTTATAATCCTCGCGGTTATATAGCAACTTTGGTTTGGCTTTATCAAAACATGTCGTGTAAGGTGTCATACGATTTGGAATACTATCCCCTCGCCAGTTCTGGCGACGGGGATAGCATTCCACCCCTCTAGAGGGGTAAGACATGTTACTTTACTTAAATGCGGTTAATTTCTAAAAGGGCCTTCGATCCACAAAATGGATGCCTCTGCCACAGACAAGAGTCTGACCCCCTGAAGCTGACCGAAACTCAGCCAAATGGGGCCTGGACAAAGGGTTTCCTGTCGCAGGAGGGTGTTACCACCCTCCAGACAGGAGATAGTGGATTGTAGCAGGGAGGTCTGAAAGAAACCAGACACTGCCTGGGGCGCACAAGGCTGCCCCTTGCATAATCCGGCCAAACCGGTTCTGGGGCACTCCAGCCCTCGTGCCAGGGCGGCCTGGATCAAAGGAAGGGGGTGTATCCACCCACTTCCTGGGTCCCACCCATAGGAGGGGACCTAGCAGGTAATCCAGCCCCCAAAATTAGTATAAGACTGGGAGCAGTGCCAATGCACTTCAGATTATCCTGAAGAAACATAAGAAACGAAATTCTGGACCCTTCGACATCCTACTCGACGTAGAAGCCCGAAGAATCTCCCTTGTGGTCAAGGAGTGACCACCCTGTGCAAACAGGCACCATCCAGCTATCGACGTCTACTTTGTTGCAGTTCCCGCCGGAACTCGAGCGACAGAGATCGACGAGATCAAGCTTGCCTGCTTTCCAACAGCCCGATCCACAGTCCCTGCAGAGCTGAGACCCGTGGAGGCGACCGGAAGCGTGGGGCACGCCATCTTGAATTGACCACGAGACGCTGACCGTGCAGCCCACGAGTGACCCTCGAAGCTGTACACCGGGGTTTGAGAAGCCCCAACCCTGAGCCACACTTGCACCGAAGGTCAGCCCTCCACACTCGACGAGTGCTGCGTGGGGCCCTTCTGCTTCTTTTGGCTCAACGCGTTGGCCCGGTCACTTGCCAGCCGGCTAGTGGCCCCTGTGCCGACGAAAACTTGAAATCGACTTGTGAATCTGGTTGCTCCAGATCTGCACCAGCTCCCCTGAAAAGGAGCCCCCACTCTGACCCTCCTGGTTCGAGTGAGAAGCAATCTCCCGGTTCCGCGTGGATTGCTTTTGCCAAGTGTTGTTTGCTCCAATCTTGAAGCCAACAGCGCCAACGGCGAGAGCCTGCGTGGGACAGATCGTGACCTGCTCCTGGACGTCGTAGATGCCCCAGAGCCCACGTGACAGCAGAGAGAAGCACCTCGACAGCGACCTGATTGCGCCCGACATTGCCTGGTTCCGTCCTGGTTCCACCCTGGTCACTGCTGAGTGACCCAGACTCTGTCCCCTCTGCTTTCAGGTACTTTTCGACTCGAGTCCACCCTTGGACTCCACCGGACACTTCTCTTTCACCCCGCCTGCAGCCCTTTCAGCTTCAAGCACCAAGAGCCTGCGTGACGAAACCCGACTCAACTTCGACCCTGTGCACCCGCTTCCTGTGGGTGAGGTAACTTTGCTCCGCCGGTGTTCCCACACTGGTACACATCTCTAGGGTCTGTGTCTTAAGTTTTGTTCCTCTAGGTTCAGCGGAAGTGTCCTTAAACTTTAACTTTGTAACTTTTACGCACCATTGGTTAACATTGGTGCATGCGTGCGCTTTCCGCACTGCTCCCGAATCCCGTGGGCCTCTCCCGACTTCAGCACTGCTTGTCCTGACTGCTCCCAGCGATTCCCTAGGCCCTAGGCCTAACCACTGTTCAATTGGTATCTCTTATACCACTTGTTTAGTATATGGTTTGAGTGGCCCCCCGCCCTCATCCATAATTGTGCAACTTTGTATGTTTAAACTGTGCTTTTGATTTAACGCTTGTGCCCCTTTATTCATAAAGAATACTGGGGATTGTTTTTAGTAATAAACACATATATTTTTATAATATATACTTGTGTGGTGTCCTTTCATTTGATATTACAGGATTGTATGTGGTAAAACAGCTCGCTTAACACGACCTCTTAAGTTAAGCCTTTAGGCTGCTTAGTCCATGCTACCCCTAGGATAGCTTGTCTAACAAGGTTGACTTACAACCTGACACCATAAGGGATTGTTTGGTCTGATAATAGGTGGTTCCAGAATTGGAAACATCACCTATCAGGCCAACTTCTCACACAAGGCATCTGAAAGAGACACATTAGTAATAGATTCCTTACCTTATTCCTTACCTTAGAATGTCCCCAGGCGTCAGACTGCATCCAGAAAGTTTTTTCATCAGAAGTACCCCTGTGCGTCGGAAGGTGGCGTTGTGCGGCTCCGCGTCCGTCGCTGGCGTTGTAGGCGCCAAAATGACGTCACGGAGACTACTTGGGTGCCACCTATGAGCGCTGACGTCAGTTCTTTCTTTTCCCACGCCAGCAAGCGCCGATCCGGTTAAAGCACGTACCTTAGTCACTGTTTGACTGACTTTTTGTCTCTACTTTTTTTTAGTTTTTGACTTCTGGTGCCACATTGGGATGCCTGGGTTTAAATCCTGCGGGCCTGTCGCCGTACGCTGTCAGTGGCTGACCCCCATGGCGTCTGTCTCTACTGTCTGGAGCGCAACCATGACTCCCGGTCATGTTCCGACTGTCTGACCATGGCTCCGAAGGCCTTGCGGGAGCGGTCCCATAAGCTGCTGGAGACCCGGCAGTTGTCTCCGCGCCGTTCGAGGTCCAGGAGTCGATCGAGGGACCAACCGCTGAGCCATAATCATCACTCCTCGGGGGCAAAGTCTTCACACTCGGAATCGGGTAAGAAACGTCATAAGAGGAAGTCGAAGAAGCGCTTATGCTCTCCGGAATCCCCCCTTCGTTCTCCGGATGCGGACGAGGGAGCCGGGGGTACCTCCCCTGCGGGCCCATTGGCACCTGTGAGTCCCGCTGCCTACCCACCTTATCCGTGTCTGTCGGCGACTCCTGCCCAGGTGCAAGATTTTCTTGCTGCATGGACTGCCTTTTCAGACCTCGGGCTCCCGCCGGCGCGCCTTCAGGCCCCGTGGTACCAGCTAAGGACTCTCCCTTGCCGCCGGCTTCTCTGCCGACACCGCCGGCGGCTCCGTCCCCGGCTCCGCAAGGTCCTCCGCCAGCAGCTTCAGCCCTGGCGCCGCAAGGTTCTCTGCCGGTGGCTCTGGCCCCGGTGCCGCACAGTCCTCCGCCGGCGGCTCCGGCCCGGCTCCTCCCGCGGCTCAGTTCCCGGCGCCCCAATGGGTTAAGTTCGTCCCACCTCCGCCCCGGGTTTCCGGACAATTTTGCTCCAAGTTGGGACCCTAATTGGGACATGGAGCCGGATCAGCGCCGACCAGCTCCTTTGGACCATTTATATTCAGATTGTCCCTCCCCCACCGCCGCAGCCTGTGCCATGGGCACTGGAGGAAGGGGACGACTCTGAGGGGTCTGTGGAACTTCTTGCACGGCAGTACGAGTCGGAATAGGAATGGACCGAAGAGTTGGAGGATGCAAGTGGCCTTGACCTCTTCTCTGAACCTGGTTTTCTTTCTCCTCCTGCTGTGGCCATGGAGAAGGGTGCAACATACACTGTGGTGCTCCGTAGAGCAGCTGAGGCCCTTGACCTGTCTATGGTGACCCTCAAAACTAACCTCCTCACTGAAGTCCTTCAGCCGGCGGCAAACTCTATGGAGCCCCTGCTACCGTTCAATGAAGTGTTAACTGATGTGTTGATGGACACTTGGTCTAGACCAGCCACGGTTCCTGTGGATAAGAACGTAGGCAGGCGTCATCGCCCGGCCACGGGTGACCAAGCCTTTTTGACAACCCACCCAACTCCGGAGAGTCTGGTCATCCAGGCCTCCACTTCCCAAAGCGCGTTCCCTACCGCCCCGCCAGATAAGGAATGTTAGACCTGGCACCTTGGCGTGAGTTTCCCTTCCACTTTTTGCTGTTGTGCCTCAGATGTTTTTGCTGGTGTCCGCGACTCAGGGCACTGCGCCACGGCCAATCCGTGCCGCAGTGCAAGTGCTCCCTACTGTAAAGTGTACATGTGATTGATATACCTGATTGGTTCATTGGATTTACTGTCAGTCCCCAGTAAAGTGCACCAGGAGTGCCAGGGCTTGTGAATGCCAATACTGCTAGTGGGCCTGCAGCGCTGGTTGCGCCACCCACAGAAGCAGCCTTAAAATGTGTCTAGGGTCTGCCATTGCAGAACCTGCGTGCAGTCTGGTACTGTCACCCTGGCTGGGCAAGTGCACACACTTGCCAGCCCCTAAACCTTCCCTTAACTTCATATTAGTCACCCCTATGGTAGGCCTGAGGGCAGGGTGCATTGTAAGTGTAAGGTAGAACATGCCCTGATGTGTGTGGCATGTTCTAATAGTGAATTACTGCCAAATTCGTTTTCTACTATTGTAAGGCTACCAGTTCCCTTCTAGGCCAGATGGGCTGCTGGAATTATTACACTCTATAATCCCAGCAGGCTCAGGGAACATGGTAGAAATTCATGTTTAGTATGCCTGAACTCAGAATAATAAAATACTTCTTTTAGTAAAGTTTATTTTAATATCCTGTGTTTGCAAATGCTACTTTTAGAAAGTTAGCATTTGCTTGCCTAACCATTTCAGCCCGCCTCTGCTTGGATGTGGATCTGACTGTCTGGTGTGTGTGAGTGACAGGGCTGGGAGTTGACAGGTAGTGATTAGCAGGAGGACCCCTTAATGGGTGGTGGGAGTTTCCCCTGAATGATGCATCAGGCTGTGCTCTGCCTCCACAATGCTGGCTCCGCCCTCCTGGGGAGCGACTGATGACTCAGCCTGCACCTGGCCCAGGAAGGACCGAAGCTTGTCAACAAAGTACTCAGGCCACTCCTGCCCTCTCAATGCCGGCTCCGCCTCCCTGGGGAGCGGCTGATGTGCCTGCCCTCACACTGAATACAGAAGTCATAAGTACCCACAACAAGTACTCAGAGACTGAAGCAGTTATGCAGAGGCCCCCCTGGCCAGTGAGAACAAAAGAAACTGTGTATAAAAGTAGGAGCCCTGCTCCTTGTAAATCAGAATCCTGTTTCACCACGAAGGACCTCTGCCCGACTAGAAGGAGAAGAGACGCTGGGAGAACTGGCCTGCTGCTTGCCTTGCTGAGAAAGGAGAGGAAAAGACTTGATGAGAAAAGACTTTGCTGCTTTGTGCTTAAACATTCTCCAAGGGCTTGACTGAGCTTGCCCCCTGACCTGAGCCACAGGACCATCTGGCTCAACCTGCCTCTGCTCGTCTGCCGGTAATTAACCGGGATATCTACTACTGCCGGAGCTGTGACTTTGGTGCCCCCCAGCCCCTCTCTGAGGCCGTGACCGACTGTGTCTCCTCGTCCCCGCCGAGGAAGAGCTCCGCTCCGTTGAGCCGCTCTCCCCCCGCTGAGGAGATCGCTGTGTTGACCGCCTGGAAGGCTCACTGCTGTGGTGCCCCCCAGCCCCTCCCTGAGGCCGTGACCGACTGTGTCTCCTCGTCCCCGCCGAGGAAGAGCTCCGCTCCGTTGAGCCGCTCTCCCCCCGCTGAGGAGATCGCTGTGTTGACCGCCTAAGAGGGCCCGCTGCTGTGCCTCACCCTCCCGCCAGAAATCCCCACCGGACGCAAACAGACCCAGGGGACAGACCTCCGACCTGGACGGACGCCTCGGGTGCCAGCCCCGCTCTGCCTGAGCCGCTGGGCACCTCGCCTTTGTCCCCGGAGGAAAGCCGCCACCGAGACCGTCAACGGGCTCGGGGCCCGCAACGTTTGTTTCTACCCTTGATTTTAGGGTTGCCAGCCTGCCTGCAAGGGCCCAGGAATTGTGAATATCACCCGCGGTGCGAGCCGCCCCTGTTCCGCTGACTCGCGCCGCTCTGTGTGCCTGCCTCCAGCTCCGCGCTGAGAAGAGCGCTCCAGCCCCTCCCGCTGGAATCCTTTAGCTGTCGGGGAGACGAGGCTGCAACCAGAGCCCCTGACCGAGTGACTGGGGCTGCGCTGGGTCCGTGGGCCTCCCCTCCACCTGGACAGCTCTGAGGTCGGTGTTTCCCCCCCGAGGGGGTCCCGCAGACCAGGAGGGCCACCAGCTGTCAGAGACCCGGCCGGGCCGATCGCGTCTCACGCGGGAAGCGTGAGACTTGGCAGGGCGTCGGGATTTCACCCGTCAAAAGCGCAACCGAGTGCAGAAACGAACAAAGAATCAAGAGAACATTGTGGAATACAACTTAAGAGAAGAACAGTGCATTTTTGAACTATAACATAAAGAGAGCTTGCCTATTTACAACCTGTGGGCATACAGAACCGTTATTTGATCTTGTGATAAGTCTGACCTAAGAGATATATATATTTTACATAAAGAAGCGTATTTTTATATACTCACAGCCTGGTGTCCATTTGTGGGGGGATTGGTATATTTTACTGTGTGTGTGTCTACAAATGCTTAACTGACTAACGCCTGGAGAATCGCCTTGGCTGCTCACGCCACGCACCTAGAGGGTGAGCAAGGGTAATTCTGAAGGGTCATCCTTTGCCCTGACTTAGAGGAGAGGGTCCCTGCTTGTCACAAGTACCTACTTGCGCCAACCAGAGACCCCCAATTCTAACATTGGTGGCAGCGGTGGGATTTGCGAATTTGCATTTGTAGTTTACATACAGTGAATTACTGATCACCACATAGGGAGAGCAGATCTATAACGCAGCCACAGGTTTCCAGTTCCTTTTTGCTAGTTTTGTTGAGACATCTGCCATTACTGAAGCCATGCCTGGCTCACTTCCTGCCGGAAGAGCGCTCTCTACCTTCTCTGGAGCAGATGACATAGATTGGAGAGAGGGAGCCTTGAGGAGCTTAACCAATGACCAGCTGAAAGATCTCTGCACAAAATGCAGAATTGCCAAAAGTGGATTGAGCAACAAGACCCAACTCGTGACGGCGCTGAGAGCCTGGAGGGAGTCAAGAGATCCACAGACCCCAGTGGATATCATTCCACCAGATGGCGCTGTAGAGCCCCCCAGAGGCCTGTCACCAGAGGAGCTGGCAGACAGAGCCGCAGACAGGGCACATGCAATGGAGATGGCAAGATTAGCTGGGCAAATGGAAATGGAAAAACAAAAACTGGAAATGGACAAGCAAAGATTGGCCATGGAGGCACAGCAACGCCAGCTGGACCATGACCTGAGAATGAAGGAGTTGGATCAAAGAGGTTTGGGAACAGCTCCTTCTGGTGGCAGCACAACGCCGGTGCAGGTAGAGTCCAAGGTGTACATCCCCAAAGATATAGTTAAAGAATTCTTTAGGGGGGATGACATAGGACAGTGGTTTAGGGCATATGAGGTAGCCATGTCCTCCCACCGGGTCCCTGAGAAAGATTGGGGAGCGGGGTTGTGGGGAAGGTTCCTTAGCGAAGGGCGGGACACCCTGCTAGATTTGCCCACTGCAGAACAGATTTCTTATCCCCACATGAAAGAGGCCTTAATGACCAGGTATGGGCTTACCCCTGAATTATATAGACAGAGGTTCAGGGGGTGTGCAAAGCGTCCTGGGACTACGTATGTGGAGTATGTGAATTTTTTTTGCAGAGCCCTGGATGGTTGGGTGAAGGGTAACAAGGTGAATGATTTTCAAAGTCTCTTTGATTTAATTGCATGGGAGCACTTGTCTGATAACTGTTTTCCTGAGTTACGCCAGCACCTGATTGATAGCAAGCTGTCCAACCCGAGGAAGCTTGCTGAGGAGGCGGACCGCTGGCTCAGCACCAGGGTCCACAAGGGTCCAGTGGGAGACTCCGCCAAGGGTGGGCAGGGTCCCCAGCAGAAGAGTGGGGGGGACAGGGGTAAACAGAAAGGGTTCCCTAAAGGCCCCCAAAGTAATCCCCAAGGGAACCAGCAGAAGGGTTCTCAGCCTCCCCCACCCCCAAAGCAGAATGGGGCCCCGACAGGTAGACCTGTTCCAAAGGGGCCCTTCAATTGTTACAAATGTGGTGACCCGGGGCACATAGCCAGTGACCCCAAGTGTCGCCTGTTTGGAAAACCAGCACCCACTGGTGCTCCGCCCCGACAAGTGACCAGTGTTCACTTAGGAGAAGAAGTGATGGTCCCGGGGGGTGGAGATCCTGTTCAGATGACCCTAGTCTCACTAGGAGACAGTGAGATGGTCCCTACCAACTACCTGCCCTCTAACACTAAAAAATATGGGCAGGTGGTTACCATCAATGGTAAGAAAGCTGAGGCTCTTAGAGACACAGGAGCCAGTGTGACTGCAGTGAGGCATCACCTGGTGTCTCAAGAGCAGGTTGTACCCCATGCCTACTGTAGGGTTATCAATGCTGATAATTCAGAGAGTCAGTGTCCGATGGCTCAAGTTCCCTTCGAGTGGGGGGGGGTCTCTGGTACTCTGCAGGTCTGTGTGAGGAACGCCATGCCTGTTGACTGTTTGCTAGGGAATGACTTGGAGGACTCCCCTTGGGAAAAGGTGGAGAAAACGACTCACCTGAAGATGGTGGGTCTACCTGACTGGGCGTGCGTGACCACCCGGTCAATGGCAGCCAGTAGGGGTGATCAAGAAGTCCTGGGACCTGAAGGAGAGGCCCAGGAACCGGCCTTAGGGAGAAGGCGCAGGGGGCGCGGGAAACCGGCCCCTCCTGTTCCCACGGTCCAGGAGGAAGCAGACCTTGAGGGGGATGCCCTGGAGCCTACAGGGGAACAGATTGCTGAACTGGGGGACCTGCCTGAGCTGACCCATTGGCAGCAAGAAGGAGGCCCCTCCAGGGAGGAATTCTGCAAGGAGCAGAAAGAATGCCCTTCTCTCGTGGGTATGCGGCAGCAGGCTGCAGACCAGGCCAATGGTGTTCAGGCCAAAACACATTATGTGTACTGGGAGAATGACCTCCTGTATTCCGAGCCTAAGACTGCTGAACCTGGGTCAGCCCGTGTGCTGGTGGTACCCCAGAAGTTCAGAGCCTTCCTACTGGGACTGGCTCATGATGTGCCGTTAGCAGGACATTTGGGGATGGACAAGACCTATGACAGGCTTGTCACCCACTTTTACTGGCCCCAAATGCACAAGAGCTCAGATGCTCATTGTAGGACCTGTCCAACTTGCCAGGCAAGTGGGAAGAGTGGAGGGAAGAACAAGGCTCCACTCCAACCATTCCCTGTGGTCAGTACTCCATTCCAACGAGTGGGTATTGACATTGTTGGGCCTCTGGACCCCAAGACAGCCATGGGCAACAGGTTCATCCTGGTCTTGGTGGATCATGCCACCCGGTACCCTGAAGCCATCCCTCTGAGGACAGTGACGGCCCCCGTGGTGGGGCGTGCACTAATGGGAATTTTCTCCAGAGTGGGGTTCCCTCTAGAGGTGGTGAGCGACAGAGGGACCAACTTCATATCCAAGTATATGAAGTCCCTTTGGCAAGAGTGTGGTGTGACCTACAAGTTCACCACACCTTACCATCCCCAAGGAAATGGGTTGGTTGAAAGATTCAACCGAACCCTAAAGGGCATGATCATGGGCCTGGAAGGTCCAATGAGGCGTAAGTGGGACGTCCTCTTACCATGCCTGCTCTTTGCATACCGCGAGGTGCCACAGAAGTCTCTAGGGTTCAGCCCCTTTGAGCTGCTGTATGGTCACCCCGTGAGAGGACCACTGAGTTTGGTAAAGGAAGGCTGGGAGCAGTCTCCCAGGAAACCTCCCCAGAATGTATATAGCTACATGCTGGCCTTCAGAAACCAAACCAGGCGCTTCAGACAACTTGCTGAGGCAAATCTGGAAGCTAGCCAGGAGGAGATGAAGCGGTGGTACGACCAGAATGCCACTCTGGTAGAGCTTCAGCCTGGACAAGAGGTGTATGTCTTGGCCCCAGTGGAACCCTGTGCACTTCAGGATAAGTGGACAGGCCCATTTGAGGTTGTGGAGCGCAAGAGCTCAGTGACATACTTGGTGGACATGAAGACGCCCAGGAATCCTTTAAGGGTCTTACATGTCAACCGCCTCAAGCCCCACTTGAAAAGGTCCGAAGTGGGCATGCTGTTGGCCACTGATGATGGAATGGAAGAGGAGTCTGAGCCTCTTCCTGACCTCTTAGTGGCCTGTGAGAAAGATGGGTCAGTGGATGGAGTTAACCTCTCACCCACCCTGACCCCTGAGCAACAGGAAGACTGCCGCCAGTTGCTGGGGCAGTTTCCAGACCTGTTCTCCCTGGTTCCTAGTGTCACAGACTGGTGCGTCCATGATGTGGACACAGGAGACAGCTTACCTGTGAAGCATAAGGCTTACAGGGTAACTGACAGGGTCCGGGCCTGCATCAAGGAGGAGGTCTCCAAGATGCTTGCTCTTAGGGTGGTTGAGTCTTCCAGCAGTCCTTGGTCCAGCCCCGTGGTCTTGGTCCCAAAGGCTGCTGCGCCGGGAGCCACACCTGAACTCCGGTTCTGTGTGGACTACAGAGGACTCAATTCAGTCACCAAGACTGACGCGCACCCTATCCCCAGAGCGGACGAGCTCATTGATCGGCTAGGGGCTGCCCGGTTCCTCAGCACGTTTGATTTAACGTCTGGGTACTGGCAGATCGCCTTGACCGATGGGGCAAAGGAGAGGTCCGCATTCTCCACACCAGATGGGCATTTCCAGTTCCGGGTTATGCCATTTGGGATGAAGAATGCCCCTGCCACCTTTCAGAGGTTGGTCAACCAGGTGTTGGTTGGGCTGGATGAGTTCAGTGCCGCCTACCTGGATGACATCGCAGTGTTCAGTGGCACCTGGCCAGAACACCTGCGGCACCTCTGGGAAGTGTTGATGGCCCTGCGCAAGGCAGGCCTCACAATCAAGGCGAGCAAGTGCCAGATTGGGCAGGGTTCCGTGGTGTACTTGGGACACCAAGTGGGGAGTGGCAAGGTGGCACCCTTGCAACCCAAAATTGAGACCATCCTGGCTTGGGAACCCCCCAAGACCCAGACTGCAGTGAGAGCCTTCCTGGGGCTCACTGGGTATTACAGGAGGTTTGTCAAGGGCTATGGCACTATTGTGACCCCCTTGACAGAGCTGACTTCTAAGAAGCAGCCCAGGAATGTGATTTGGACTGACACCTGTCAGAAGGCTTTTGACACCCTGAAGACTGCCATGTGCACGGCACCCGTGCTCCTGGCTCCTGATTTCTCCAAGGAATTCATAGTGCAAACAGACGCTTCAGAGCATGGTGTAGGGGCTGTTCTCTCACAGATGACTGAGGAGGGCTGGGACCACCCTGTAGCCTTCATCAGTAGGAGGTTACTGCCACGGGAAAGTAGGTGGAGTGCAATAGAGCGTGAAGCATTTGCTGTGGTCTGGGCACTGAAGAAGCTAAGACCCTACTTGTTTGGGTCTCACTTCCGGGTTCAGACAGACCACAGGCCCCTCAGATGGTTGATGCAGATGAGGGGTGAGAACCCAAAACTGTTGAGGTGGTCCATCTCCCTACAGGGTATGGACTTTACGGTGGAACACCGCCCTGGCACAGATCACGCCAACGCTGACGGTCTGTCCAGGTTTTTCCGCCTTAGTGATGTGGAACTCCCTGGGGAAGGGTAGTTCCCCCCACATTTCAGCTGGAGGGGACACGTGTTAGACCTGGCACCTTGGCGTGAGTTTCCCTTCCACTTTTTGCTGTTGTGCCTCAGATGTTTTTGCTGGTGTCCGCGACTCAGGGCACTGCGCCACGGCCAATCCGTGCCGCAGTGCAAGTGCTCCCTACTGTAAAGTGTACATGTGATTGATATACCTGATTGGTTCATTGGATTTACTGTCAGTCCCCAGTAAAGTGCACCAGGAGTGCCAGGGCTTGTGAATGCCAATACTGCTAGTGGGCCTGCAGCGCTGGTTGCGCCACCCACAGAAGCAGCCTTAAAATGTGTCTAGGGTCTGCCATTGCAGAACCTGCGTGCAGTCTGGTACTGTCACCCTGGCTGGGCAAGTGCACACACTTGCCAGCCCCTAAACCTTCCCTTAACTTCATATTAGTCACCCCTATGGTAGGCCTGAGGGCAGGGTGCATTGTAAGTGTAAGGTAGAACATGCCCTGATGTGTGTGGCATGTTCTAATAGTGAATTACTGCCAAATTCGTTTTTTACTATTGTAAGGCTACCAGTTCCCTTCTAGGCCAGATGGGCTGCTGGAATTATTACACTCTATAATCCCAGCAGGCTCAGGGAACATGGTAGAAATTCATGTTTAGTATGCCTGAACTCAGAATAATAAAATACTTCTTTTAGTAAAGTTTATTTTAATATCCTGTGTTTGCAAATGCTACTTTTAGAAAGTTAGCATTTGCTTGCCTAACCATTTCAGCCCGCCTCTGCTTGGATGTGGATCTGACTGTCTGGTGTGTGTGAGTGACAGGGCTGGGAGTTGACAGGTAGTGATTAGCAGGAGGACCCCTTAATGGGTGGTGGGAGTTTCCCCTGAATGATGCATCAGGCTGTGCTCTGCCTCCACAATGCTGGCTCCGCCCTCCTGGGGAGCGACTGATGACTCAGCCTGCACCTGGCCCAGGAAGGACCGAAGCTTGTCAACAAAGTACTCAGGCCACTCCTGCCCTCTCAATGCCGGCTCCGCCTCCCTGGGGAGCGGCTGATGTGCCTGCCCTCACACTGAATACAGAAGTCATAAGTACCCACAACAAGTACTCAGAGACTGAAGCAGTTATGCAGAGGCCCCCCTGGCCAGTGAGAACAAAAGAAACTGTGTATAAAAGTAGGAGCCCTGCTCCTTGTAAATCAGAATCCTGTTTCACCACGAAGGACCTCTGCCCGACTAGAAGGAGAAGAGACGCTGGGAGAACTGGCCTGCTGCTTGCCTTGCTGAGAAAGGAGAGGAAAAGACTTGATGAGAAAAGACTTTGCTGCTTTGTGCTTAAACATTCTCCAAGGGCTTGACTGAGCTTGCCCCCTGACCTGAGCCACAGGACCATCTGGCTCAACCTGCCTCTGCTCGTCTGCCGGTAATTAACCGGGATATCTACTACTGCCGGAGCTGTGACTTTGGTGCCCCCCAGCCCCTCTCTGAGGCCGTGACCGACTGTGTCTCCTCGTCCCCGCCGAGGAAGAGCTCCGCTCCGTTGAGCCGCTCTCCCCCCGCTGAGGAGATCGCTGTGTTGACCGCCTGGAAGGCTCACTGCTGTGGTGCCCCCCAGCCCCTCCCTGAGGCCGTGACCGACTGTGTCTCCTCGTCCCCGCCGAGGAAGAGCTCCGCTCCGTTGAGCCGCTCTCCCCCCGCTGAGGAGATCGCTGTGTTGACCGCCTAAGAGGGCCCGCTGCTGTGCCTCACCCTCCCGCCAGAAATCCCCACCGGACGCAAACAGACCCAGGGGACAGACCTCCGACCTGGACGGACGCCTCGGGTGCCAGCCCCGCTCTGCCTGAGCCGCTGGGCACCTCGCCTTTGTCCCCGGAGGAAAGCCGCCACCGAGACCGTCAACGGGCTCGGGGCCCGCAACGTTTGTTTCTACCCTTGATTTTAGGGTTGCCAGCCTGCCTGCAAGGGCCCAGGAATTGTGAATATCACCCGCGGTGCGAGCCGCCCCTGTTCCGCTGACTCGCGCCGCTCTGTGTGCCTGCCTGCAGCTCCGCGCTGAGAAGAGCGCTCCAGCCCCTCCCGCTGGAATCCTTTAGCTGTCGGGGAGACGAGGCTGCAACCAGAGCCCCTGACCGAGTGACTGGGGCTGCGCTGGGTCCGTGGGCCTCCCCTCCACCTGGACAGCTCTGAGGTCGGTGTTTCCCCCCCGAGGGGGTCCCGCAGACCAGGAGGGCCACCAGCTGTCAGAGACCCGGCCGGGCCGATCGCGTCTCACGCGGGAAGCGTGAGACTTGGCAGGGCGTCGGGATTTCACCCGTCAAAAGCGCAACCGAGTGCAGAAACGAACAAAGAATCAAGAGAACATTGTGGAATACAACTTAAGAGAAGAACAGTGCATTTTTGAACTATAACATAAAGAGAGCTTGCCTATTTACAACCTGTGGGCATACAGAACCGTTATTTGATCTTGTGATAAGTCTGACCTAAGAGATATATATATTTTACATAAAGAAGCGTATTTTTATATACTCACAGCCTGGTGTCCATTTGTGGGGGGATTGGTATATTTTACTGTGTGTGTGTCTACAAATGCTTAACTGACTAACGCCTGGAGAATCGCCTTGGCTGCTCACGCCACGCACCTAGAGGGTGAGCAAGGGTAATTCTGAAGGGTCATCCTTTGCCCTGACTTAGAGGAGAGGGTCCCTGCTTGTCACAAGTACCTACTTGCGCCAACCAGAGACCCCCAATTCTAACAAGGAATCTAAGAAGCTGGAACAGTTTGGCAAGTAACTGTTTTCCTCTGCCAGCTTAGGACTGCGGACGCTGAACACCGCGTGCCTCTTGGGCCGCTACTCTCACGCTGTGTGGGACACGGTTGTGCAGCCGCTGCCTCAGTGTCCGGAGGAGGTTCGGGCAGTGCTTTCCCAAGCTGCTGCTGAGGGGGAAAGATGCAGCTAAGTTCGCCATCAGGTGTGGACTGGACACCAGGGACTCACTGGGTAGGGCGATTTCCACAACAGTGGCCCTCCATCGCCACGCCTGGTTCCGGTCCACAGCGTTGGCTCTGGGTGTCCCAGTCCTGAATATCTGGCAGGCAGCAACGTGGGCATCTCTGCACACATTTGCCAAGCACTACTGCCTGGACAGTCGAGCCGCAGGAATCAATCCCATCAGGACTTTTTAGTGTACAAAATCTGTCCGCAGCCCACCGCCAGAATGGTATGGCTTGGATATCTATTCAAAGGTAAGGAATCTGCAACTAAAAGTCTCTAACAGATTAACAAGTTACTTACCTTTGATAATGCATTATCTGGTAGAGACAGTATCTAGCTGCAGATTCCTTACAGACTCTGCTTCTGGCCTGGAAAAAGTGAAAAGGAACTGACGTCTGCGTGCCTAGGTGGTGCCTATACAAGTGACCGTGACAACTTCACGTGGACCCCAACGAAGCCACCCGACGGTGCGCAGGGGTACTGCTCACTCAAAAGTTTCCGGATCCAGCCTGACGCCTGGGGAATTCAAAGGTAGGGAATATGCAGATAGATATTGTCTCTACCAGATAATGCGTTACGGAAGGTGAGTAACATGTTCATCATTATAGGAGCTGCCTATGCCATTTCAAACAAATTCAACAAACATGAGATTCATTTTTCTCAGTGATTGAGGTCATACTTGTTCTATTTATGAATCGCAAGATGCAGTACAGGGTTTTTTTTTACCAATCATTGGTGGGTGGCTAGTTTCAGTTCTACCTCTAATGCAATTAAGACACTGATCTACTCCTGAGGCGGAAGCCGGGAGAGTCTGCTCGTTGTTTTAAAAAAAAAATTGAACTGTATTTTGTGTGTTTTTAACTCACGTTCCTCTCACCCTGAGCACTTCTCCCCTGGAAGCTGCTGCAAAAACCCTCGCGCAGCGGACATTAGTGCTGCTGCAGGTAGGGGACAACATCGCCGCCATTGCGTGCTCAAACCCCGGGCCACGCCCACTTTCCGAGGCCACGCCCACTCAATCTTAGCCCTATAAGTCGCGCTGACTCACTAGCGCGCCAAAGACACTGATCTACTCCTGAGGCGGAAGCCGGGAGAGTCTGCTCGTTGTTTTTAAAAAAATTTAACTGTATTTTGTGTGTTTTTTTTTTATTTCACAAAGGTTTTTATTGAGAGAGATTGGCATGATATGAACAGTACATACAAGAGCAAATAGAGATTCGCGGTATAAGTACAAATGAAATCAAACCAGTGAAGAATAACATAAGAGGGGGGAGAAAAAACAAGAAAGTAAACATCCTATCAGTACAACACTAGAGGCTTATTGCAGCAAGCAAATTATATCAGAGATATTATTGTATATTATATCAGAAATACAGCACAGTAGGGTGTACTACGTCCAACCTTTAACACTTTGAGAAGTTGATTGGGTAGGCAGAGTTTAGGCATTTCACGGGGGCTTAAAGAGATCAAAATGAGAGTCAAGCGAGGACCATAGTTTCCTATGTTGTGGACGCCAGGGGCTAGAAGCAAGGGTAATGTTATCGGCACCCCTGAGATTAGAAACCCAGTTGAGCCAGTGGGGGAAGGAGGCTTTGGCTGTGTTTTTCCAGTTGGTTGTTATGATTTTAACCGCCGCTGTCAGCAGGAGATCAAGTAGGGCTTTGTCATTTTCATCTAAGGTGACAGCTTTGGATGAACCCATAACTATAGTAGCAAATTCTCTCGGGAGAGAAATGTGTAGGGTTTCGTTAATGAATTCAAATATTCTGTCCCAGTAGGTGGTAACTCGGGGACATTTAAATATTAGGTGTTCAAGGTCTCCTCCTGATTCCGAGCAGTTCCAGCAGGAGTCAGTATCTTTGATGTTGTGAAGGAAGAGTCTTCTAGGGGTCCAAAAGGCTTTGTGTAGGAGCCAGAATTTAGTTTGGGACAGAGTCGGACTAATTTTGTGTCTTGTGGTGGACTCCCAAATTTTGGCCCATTCGTTTTCCGAAGTGGGAGTGGAAGAATACGATTCCCAGTAAGATTGTATTGCAGAGACCAGGTTAGATTTCTGTGGTCTTATCATTTTGTACATTCTGGATACCTGGTGTCCAAGTTTATCAAGGGCGGATAAAAGGCTAGGGAGTGAGGGGGAGGTGTTGCTCAAGCTTGCTCTTGTGAGAGCGACCTTAACGTGTAGGAAATAGTAGAAGTCGATGTTCTCGAGTTGGAATCTATCCTGTAAATCTTTGAATGCAAGTGGAGCTGAACCCTCATAAAGCTGGTGAGGGAAGTGTATTCCCTTTCTGATCCAGGAAGGATTATACAGAGGTTTACCTTTGTATGTTAGTGTGCTGTTCTGCCAGAGAGATTCCCATTTTGAGTTACGAAATTGGTGGGGTAGGGACTTGCGTATATGGAGGAGGGAGTTCTTTGTGTTCTTAAAGATGATCCCCGAGTCGATGTTGGGGCGTAATTTAGTGGTGAGGAGGGCGGAGGGGTCAAGACCCTCCATTAGGGATTTTTCTACATGTAACCACACCGGCGTGTAATCTGCTTGCGGTGTGAGCCAAATCGCACCTTGCTTTGCCAGGAAGGCAGTCTGGTAAAGTCGAAAGTCAGCCAGGTTGACAACCCCCGAAGATTTATCAAGTCGTAGCTTTTTCATGCTAATTCTGGCTTTTTTCCCTTGCCAGAGGAAGGAGGAGATCATCTTATCTAATTTAGAGTGAAAGTCGTTAGAAAGTGTAAGGGGAAGCATTGAACTTAGGTAATTGACCAGTGGGGAAATCATCATTTTTATAGACTCTAACTGGCCCCACCATGTGATGAACCGCGGTGACCAGCCATCCAGGATTTTTTTGATTTTCGCTAGCGTGGACGATTCATTGTGTTTGAGTGTACTTAATATGTTGTCAGTGAATTCTATGCCTAAATACTTTATAACATCTGGTTGCCAGGCTAGTCCCGAATCACCAAGGACTTCTTTGGTAGTATGTACATTAAGTGGTTTGACTTCGGACTTGTCCCTGTTTAATTTATAACCGGACAACGCAGAGTATTTGCTGATTGAGGACATAAGGCCCTTAATTGATACAGTTGGGTTTTCTGTGGTGATTAAGATGTCGTCGGCATATGCCGCTAGTTTTACCCGGGTGTTTCCGAAGGCTACACCTGTGATGTCCTCGTTGGTTTTTATGTCGGTTAGAAGGGGTTCAAGTGCCAGTAGGAATAGAGCTGGTGAAAGTGGGCAACCCTGTCTGGTGCCCTGGAACAGGCGGAACGGGCTGGAGAGCGTCCCATTAATTGCTATACGGGCAGAGTGGGAGGAGTATAAGGCCATCACCCTTTTAATGAATGAGTTACCCAGGTTGAATGAGCCCATACATTGTTGAAGGAAGGGCCATGAGACTTTGTCAAATGCTTTCTCAGCATCAAGGGTTATTGCAATCATCGGTGTTTTGCAGGATTTCGCTTTTTCAAGGACATGACATAGGAGTCTGGTGTTATCATTCGACATCCTATTTTTCAAAAATCCCACTTGTGACGGACTTATCAATTTGGGTAGCACGGGGTTCAATCTAGTAGCTAAGATCTTGGCATAGATCTTGCAGTCAATATTAATTAGCGAAATGGGGCGGTAGTTTTTGGTCTGGAGGGGGTCCTTCCCTTCCTTGGGTATAACAATTATTGTCGCTTCGCTCATCGAGGGAGAAATACTCCCGCTAGAGGCAAAAGAGTTGAACACAGTTTGGAGTATTGGTGAAAGTTGGCTGTCAAAGGCTTTGTAGAAGGATGCCGAGAATCCGTCAGGACCTGGGGCTTTATTGTTTTTGAGTGATTTGATGGCCGTCGATATTTCTGTAACAGTGATGGGGGACCCTAGATGTACTTTGTCAGTCTCCGAAAGTTTGGGGAGGTCGAGGGTCTCCAGGTATTCCGAGCATGCTTTTGAGTCCAGAGATTTATCATTCCTATACAGCTCCTCGTAAAATGATTTAAAGGTATCCAGAATCTTGGATTGATTAGTGTGTGTGTTATTTGCGGGGTCTTTTATTGAGGAAATGGTTGCTAGCTTCTGTTTGTGTTTAAGATAGGAGGCTAGTAGCTTCCCGGCTTTGTTTCCCTCACATAGTTTTAAGGCTTAGAAGCGGTTAATCCACACCCCAGCTCTTTTACTTGTGATGGAATTATACTCGTATTTCTTTTTTATGAGTTGGTCAAGGGGGTTTGGGTCTTGGGGGTTAGTTTTGTGTAAGGCTTCTAATGATCTGATCTCCCCCTCTAGTAGCTCCAATTCCTTGTTTATCTCTTTGTTGGCTTTGGCTCTTATGTTGATAATAACTCCACGGATCGTGGGTTTGAGTGCGTCCCAGAGGGTGTTTGGGTCCGTGTCAGGGATATTATTTAAGAGTAAGTACTCTTCGATGGCATTAGTGATCAGGAGTTTGTCTTCAGGGTTGGTTAGAGTTTCATCATTGAATCTCCATCTTCTGGGTGGTCTGGTAGAGCGGGAGCCTGCAAGTTTGGTGTGAATACAGGCGTGGTCGGAAATTAGTTTAGGGGCGATGTCAGTTTCCTCGATTAGGTGTGCAAATGTGGAAGATATTAGGATAAAGTCAATGCGTGAGTAGGAGTTGTGAGGAATGGAGTAAAAGGTGTAGTCTCTTCCCTCAGGGTTTTGGAGACGCCACGAGTCTCTAAGGCAGTAACGTTCGCATAGACGCAGAAGGGCCTCATGCGAGCGTGAAGGGTGAAATGAGCATTTGGATTGCCTGTCTAATAAGGGGTCTAGGGGGAGATTGAAGTCGCCACCCACAATCAAGAGGTCGTCCAGAGGGATATGTTCCATCGAGCGAGAAACCGAGTCCCAGAACTCGGGGTCGTCTGCGTTGGGGCCGTATATGTTCACTACATGTATGGGGTCTTCTTCCCTACGTAGGTGGACCACCAAAACCCTCCCTTCCGCGTCGTGAGTGTGTGATACCAGTGTTATGTTCGCTTTCTTTGATATCATTGTAATTAGACCCCCTTTCTTGTGTGGTGCCGGGGACACAATTTGTGTGTTTTTAACTCACGTTCCTCTCACCCTGAGCACTTCGCCCCTGGAAGCTGCTGCAAAAACCCTCGCGCAGCGGACCTTAGCGCTGCTGCAGGTAGGGGACAACATCGCCGCCATTGCGCGCTCAAACCCCGGGCCACGCCCACTTTCCGAGGCCACGCCCACTCAATCTTAGTCCTATAAGTCGCGCTGACTCACTAGCGCGCCAAAGACACTGATCTACTCCTGAGGTGGAAGCCGGGAGAGTCTGCTCGTTGTTTTTAAAAAATTTGAACTGTATTTTGTGTGTTTTTAACTCGCGTTCCTCTCACCCTGAGCACTTCTCCCCTGAAAGCTGCTGCAAAAACCCTCGCGCAGCGGACCTTAGCGCTGCTGCAGGTAGGGGACAACATCGCCGCCATTGCGCGCTCAAACCCCGGGCCACGCCCACTTTCCGAGGCGACGCCTCCCACCTCCCTATATAAATGAGCATTCCTCGGACGCACAGCGGGCGAGCACAGCGGGCGCGCCTAAGGCAAGCCCGTCTGCGCCCGTCCGCGATCGTACGCGGTCCAGGGTAGGACATATACGGTGGAGCAGGCAGGAGCTGATGGCTTTCCGCAGTACCATTGCCAGCCCATGTCTGCATAACTTGCGAGTGGAGGATAATATGGGCTGCGAGCACTGCCACTTCTCCTATGATCCTGGCAGGGATGTGGCCTCTAGAGACCATAACCTGGCCTGTGGCCTGCTCAACGTGCGCTCCCTACGGAAACACAAACTAGATTTATATGACTTACTCACTGAGAAACAGTGGGATCTTGTGTTTCTCACTGAGACATGGCTAGATGAAGGCTCTACCCCTGATGCCTTAGAGGCACTACCGGAGGGCTACATAATGCTTAGGCAGGATAGACCCACCGGTAGAGGAGGGGGCATCGCTATTGTAGCCAGGCAATATTTACGATGCCAACTAGACCACTCCCCCATCCTGGACAGTGAGGCGGGAAGCTTTACCATCAAAGTAAAAGAAGGATGCACGCTAAAGGGCCTCTTGATTTACAGACCCCCAGGCCCTATGTCCAGGTTTGGGGAGAGTCTGGTAGAAGGCATTATGGAGGCGGCGCTGTGCAGAGATAAATTCCTGAGACTGGGGGATCTTAATTTACATCTGAATAACCCCACAGACAACGCTAGCAGGGACTTCTGCCAGGCGCTAGGAGCCCTCCAGTTGAATCAGATAGTAGGTGGTCCCACTCACCAGCTGGGACACTTGCTAGACCCCATATTCGTCAACTGGGTGGAAGTAGAAGCCATGACTCCCATTCCTATCCCCTAGTACGCATTCCTGGGGCAAGATCTCCGGAGCCAGCACCGCTGTACCACCCCAGGCGGAGATGGGCCGCCTTTTCCCAGGCTAAATTCTGTGCGGCACTTACCAGAGGAGGGAGCCCAGGGGGGGATGATGCAGATACTGCTAACACCAACCTATGTAAACGTATCAACGAGGCGCTTGATTGCACGGCCCCACTCTCCCGCGCCAAATCGGGTGGCCGCACTCAAAAAACAGCCCCGTGGTACAGTGATGAGCTACGTGCTGCGAAAGCAGCATTGAAGCGAGTTGAAAGGCAGTGGCGAAGGACTTTTTCTATGGAAACTAGGGAGATCTACCTTACGGAGAGGCGAGCCTATCATGGACTAGTTAAGAAGTCCAAAGCAGCATACTATACTACCAGAATTAGTGAAGCTGGTAATTCTACGAAGGAGCTTTTTTACTCTATAAAACTCTCTCGAGTGGAAAACCAGCCATTGCCCCAGATGATTGTTCGGTGGAATCCTGTGATAGGATCGCGGACTTTTTTGCTGAGAAGGTAGCTAAAATTTACTCGCCATTCCCTAGTCACCCCATCGCAGGGACGGAATTTGTGGAAAGCCCGAGGGAATGGGGGGACAGACATATACTGACCAATTTTGTCAGCCCGTCCCCGGAGGACCTTCTAAAAATCTGCAGATCCGTCAAGTCGGGCTCCCCACGGGACCCCACCACGCCGAAACGACTAGCTGATAGCTTGCCAGTGCTGGAACCATACATCAGACACCTAATGGATGTATCATTTAGGACTAAGACCGTGCCCAGAGACTGGAAACAGGCGGTGGTTCTACCTCTTAGGAAGAAACCTAACATCAGCTTCGAAAGCTGGAGAACCTCCGACCTATCTCCCTTCTGCCCTACCTGGCCAAAGTAGCGAAAAAATCGGTAAACATACAACTGATGGATTTCGTGGAAGAGGCTGCCCTCCTGCACGACACCCAGTTTGGTTTCCGCCCCCGCCATTCAACTGAATCAGCTCTTTTGATGGCGGTGGAGACCCTACGTCAGGGGGTGGACGAGGGGCAGACCATGGCCCTCATCCTATTGGACCTGAGTGCAGCATTCGACACTGTAGCTCACACCACCTTGCTACAGTGTCTGAATAGTGGAGGGATATCTGGAGCTGCACTCGAATGGATACAGTCCTTCCTGACGGGGAGAGGCTTTCAGCTCCGCCAGGGCGAATGCTATACTAGGGAAATCGGTTTGGGCCAGGGCTCATCCCTGAGCCCCACCCTATTTAATCTATATGTCTCCCCAGTGGCCCCTATTGTTGAAGGCCATGGTCTGCACATAGTGTCCTACGCCGACGACACGCAGTTGGTTATATCACTTTCACGTGCGCCCGGTCTTGCGATGGACAGATTCAGAGCCTCCATGCAAGAACTTGCTGCCTGGATGTCCACCAACTGCCTCAAATTAAATGGCAGTAAGACCGAGGTGCTCGTGGTGGGGGGGAACCCATCTGTCTGGTCGTCGGGGTGGTGGCCTTCATGCTTAGGCGAGGTTCCAACACCTTGTCAAGAAGCTAGGAACCTTGGAGTTTGGCTTGACGCTGACCTGTCCTTTGCACCTCCGATAGGCCGTGTGGTGGGTGTCTGCTTCGGCGTCCTAAAAAGTCTGCGGAAGGTTTTAGATCTTCTTCCTATGTCAGCCCGTGAGACGCTGGTGCACGCCCTCGTCACATCGCGCCTGGACTACGGCAATTTGCTGTATTTGGGAGCAACCAGTAAGGCAATAAATCGCCTCCAGGTGTTGCAGAATGCGGCAGCCTGCCTCATTCTGAAATTCCCCAAAAGATCGGCTTCCAAAGCTGCCCTTCAGACCCTTCACTGGCTCCCAGTAAGGAGCAGGGTCGAGTTTAAGGCCCTTTGTACTTGCCATCGAATCCTTACTGGGAAGGCACCAGCACCGCTCCAGAAAGGGCTCGCATGGGAGGTAGATCTTTTCGCTACCTGGCGGCGAAGAGCTGGAATGCCTTACCTCTGGACCTTCGCCTGGAGCCATCTGAGCTCGGCTTCAGGAGGAAGTTGAAAACACACCTCTATACACGGTAACCGAGCAGACCCTGCGGCCTGCCGGCATTAGCTCATCTGTCTTAGCGCGGGGACACGCCATCTGAGCAGAACCAGGCGCTTTATAAAACTCCCTTATTATTATTATTAAGTCCAAGATTGACACACTATTTTCTCGTAGACTAAACCATGTCTGTGGCTTATTAGTAGGCTTCCGAAGCCTGAGCTACAGATCTATCAATGTAGAATAATACTAATCATGCTAATAACTCTAGATAATTAGGTGCCAAAGACCTTTTAAAAAGATGCTTCATTGCCTGAGTGAAGCTGTTCATGGCTCAATTTGAATGTTTCAACAACTACATTCTGGTTTGGAATATATGAAAGATGGTGCAGTGAATTTGTTTTTCTACTCTTTAGCATTCACCAGTTTTAGGTACATTCATATTCACAGCCAGATTCAAAAGCAAGTTATATAACTAATTCAAAGTCTTTGTTTGTGGCTGTCAAGTGCTAGAATCATATTGTTGTGGTCTCTTTACCCTACTATTACTACTTTATCTGAGCACAGTAATTCAGTAATAAGAGACCTGAAGATGAAAATAGAATCCTTCTGTATGTAGTTGGAAAGTGCCCTTTGTGGCAACTTCTGTTTGCTAGAGCTTACTTGAAATGGGACTGTGTAGTACAGATGGCAGTGGATATAAATGTGCCCTTTTCATGTTGATGCACTTTCTTAAAACTGGCTGGAACCTTTACACATGTACCACAATTAGCTATCATATTTAATACTTGGAACAACTATACTGTCTTTAATGTTAATTGCCATGTCAGTGGTAACCAGACTTTCAAAGAAACCATATAAACCTTGTTATTACACGGTTACCTACAATGTTTTAGAAACCCACATTTCAGCTATTTTGGTGTTTGGTATTTAGATTGTTCATGATTAGGACCAGCAAATTAACGCCTGTCAAAACCCCAACAAGCAAGGAGAAATCCCCAGCTCTAGACAGTCTACGGTACTCCTACACTTGTCATTTAACAGGCAATCCTAGTCTCACCTTCCTTCAGCCTCATTCTCCAGAATGAGTTTGGTTTGGTGAATGACCTGAGTTTAAGCCATCTCTGTCCAAATGTCTGCGTTCAGTAGAAAACCGCCTTTTTGCAATAAGTGGGGACCTCGCCACATTGATCAGCAGGCAGAGTCGGATGTCCTTAGTTTAGAAGGGTAGCAAAAATACTAAAATCATGTTCCTCCAGGTAGCGAATGATAATCTATAGAAGACACAAAATGGAGAACGTTTGTCACAGGTCAGTAAATATATATGTTCTTTGCTAATATACTATTAGCCACATTACTTTCCTGGCACCATCAAATGTTTTTACTTGTCTCTATATTTTACCTTTTTCATATTTGCTTCCCATAAGTGGGTTATAATGCCTTACACATTTTTTGCTTCTGTGTATAGTTTAAGCCAATTCACTCTTTTAATTTGTTTCTGTCTAAATTGTCTCATCTGCCACATGTCATTTATTCTAATATAAATTTATGAGACTGTGATTAGAGATTACATGAGGTCACAGATATTTTTTTGTCTCACTGGTATTGTGGAACTAAAGAAACGTTGAAACATAGAATTCTTGATAAAGGAGCCAGTCACCATCCCTTTATTTGTGAGTTTTTGTGGTTTGACTTGTAAGCCTCCAGTTGATTATGAAACTGAAAATTCTGTTTGAAGGAAATCCTTCTCCCTCTCGATATCTGTTCTTTCTTTGCCAGTTACAAATGAATTACGTTTTGTAAATAAAACTTAACTGTTGCATATTAACACATTTCCTCCATGTACCGTTCGCTAAATAGAAGTTAGCTTCGCTTGGGTATTTATCACTGAGGGGACACATTTCCTAACTAGAACTATTACTTTTCTTGCCTAGGAAGAACATGATGTTGAGTAGACCAGCACCACCCACGGCCTTTTCAACTTCTTTGCTTCTTTCCTGGTGAGAAAAGTTTCTTTTAGGAATGTGATATTAGAAAGTTAGGTTATGGTTTCCTAAATTATACTAAGTTTTATTGGTGGATGTAGGCCCTGCAGTGTTTCTGGGTGCCTTTCTTCATATATTAATTGAAATCTTTGATAGTGTGTAAGACACACAACATTTGTGGGATCTCTGCAAAAATCTTATTTTGCGATTTTTGTTTACCAGTTCTTAAGTTTGCGTGACCAACTTCGTTGTTCTATTTTTGGAGTAGTTTTATTATACAATTGCGAAATGTGTTTGAAATGAATCTCTCATTTATTTTCTGATGTTGTTTTGGGTCTACTCCCTGAATGGAAAGGGCGTCTATTCCCACTGTTTGATGCTAGTCTTTTGCCCAGTGACATGCAGGGGACTAGAGTTAGCGGCTTCTACACACATATGGTTTGAGCACAGCACAGTGGATTGAGTAAATTGATGGCATTAACCCAACCTGTAAAACGACATGCAACCCATGCAATGACATGTCAGAATGCATTTTCAAGAAGCTGTTGTATGGAAGGTAGGATTAAGTCCTACACAACTGGGACATGCATTAGAGGCTATTACGTTAATCAGTCCCTTTAATTCTGGTCTCGAGTCATCTTGAGACTTACCAGGGACTTTATACATTACCTTGATTCTCAGTGGTATATATAAATACTTATGTTTGTATGCTGTGAATTGTAGCAGCAGAGACTATCCTCAGGATTTTCTAGGCTCCAACCTTATGTTCCCTTTAAAAAAAAAAAATGTATTCCCTATTTTATTATATTCTCAGTAGCTGAAGCAAATTTCGGCTACCTTGGGTAATGATTTGTATTTAAAGAAGTGTATTAACATTTTGCTACAATTAGATAGTGAACCATAGCAGAATAGCCCGAGAATAAATCGTCATTCATTTATAAAACAGTAAATGACTAAAAACTGCTACAGTCATTCCACTACTTAAGCAACCCATTTTGGATCATTCACTAACATAGAACTGATAGCTAATTGCCACTCTCCATCTTGGTAGAAAGTCCTGTTAACCAGTTATCAGTTTTCTGGTTTACCGCTTTCGGATGTTGGATTGTGTATATATAATCTATATATATATATATCTATATATATATATATATATATATATATATATATATATGTATATATATATATATATGAAAGCTCCAACACACCATAACGTGAGTCACTCACAGGGCGGGTGCCGCGTAGCGCGATGGTGCTCGCGTCCCATATGTCAGCTCCAATTTCCCAAAATACCCAGCCGGGTTCGTAGAAATAACGGCACTCACACAGGCAGCGGCAATCTTTTAGCAGGGCGGTTTATTTAAAAGGCAAACCGCCCTGCTAAAAGATTGCCGCTGCCTGTGTGAGTGCCGTTATTTCTACGAACCCGGCTGGGTATTTTGGGAAATTGGAGCTGACATATATATATATATAGATATAGATATAGATATATATAGATAGAGATAGATAGGTCTCAATAAAAAAACAGTAGTTGCCATATGAAACCATCTTGGAAACACAAATCGACTGGCATTATATCCAGGGCGCTCTAGCCATCTGAAAAAATGCCATCTTTCAGGCCAAAGCAACAAACCTGACCTTGATATGCAAACAGTCCTACAGAACATTTGGGATTACTCCATAGGATTTAAAGTCGGTGATTCCATTAAATGCTGTTGCTCTTTAACCTGTCAGCGGCTATTGACGTTGTAGATCATCCCCTTTAACACCCCCATAATTCATAGGAGCAGCCTGCAGAAGTGTTAGTAGTTCAGATGAATGCTCTCCTTTAACCCGCTTCTCCTGACTAAGTCCTACAGGGACCAACGTAATTTAAACATATTGCTCCTAGCTAGTTCTCATTCTCAAACTGTGGAAACGATCCCACCTACTGGGAGGGACGATAAACTGTTTTCATATGCTATTTAATGAAACAAGGTGTGTACATCATATGCGAGCCTAGCCCCTTTTTCAAAGCATTTGTGCACTCGTTGTCTGAATAATTTACGACTGACTCAGGTTCGGGTGGTCCGACCGACCGAATACGATGGTTACGAACACCGTTCGGTCAGACTCCCATTGACTAAAATGGGAGCCTGTGTTTCAACCGACAACACAGGCTCCCATTGAAGAAAGCGGTAGTTGCAGAAAACCTTGCATCCTGTGGCTTGCACCCCACGGGGCCTGCCACACTGTGCATGGTTGCAAAGAGGGGTCGCATGGGTACCCGATCAAGCTCCCATGGAGGGCTCTGGGTGAAGGGGGGCCTTCTACGGGCCCCCAAAGTCAGTTTCCGACAGCCTTTTCACGTCGGAAAAACCGATTCGGAAAAGCTGTCCGAATACGACATCGTAATACGACGGTCAGAAACACAGTCCATAGGGCTGTATTATTCGACTCCGACTGACTCGGAGTCTCCAAATGCTGGTCGGAACCAAGTCGGACAGACCGAGTGGTTACCTTCCATCATGATCGGTCGGTCAGAAATGTTTCCGAGTTGGTTGGAAACATAGGTTCTGACTCGGTTTAGGAGAATCCGAATGCCGTTCGGAGCCTTTCCTACCAACATCGTAATTAGGCCCTTAGTGTTTTTTCACTCTATAGACCCTTGCTTCAGATTTCTAAGAATTTACCTCAGTGCTCTGGTTTTAGGTCAAACTCCATTGTGCCACCGGTCAATGGCAGCTTACCCGTCTAACATCTATGTCTCCTAACAGTCCGTGTGTACCTGGGTGGCTCATCTGGGGGGAAAAAACAAGCCTTTTACCGCCGATGAGACTATGCATTTGAATTACTTCCCCTTGGCTCTGCCTCCACTGTGGCTCCTTTCAAAGAGGTTCCCTTGATTTCGGCGGAGAGATAGCTCTGCACTATCACCAGTGCATCCAAACCAACAACTCAATGTTTCATTCCATGGGGCAGAAAGAGTATTCTCTGTAACTCCACAAGCTGCCTCAACTTAGACCACCTTTGTCTTGGTCAGCATCTTCCTCTGTAGGTGGTCAAGAATCTCCACCTTGCGGGAGCAGTAGAGAAGGTCCCACCCGCTGAGGTGGATCTCTGTTATTACAACCAGTATTTACCTCTTATAAAAAATGGTCTACAATTCTGCCCCATCTTTGAGGTCAGTGATCTAAACAACCTTTCCCTTTGTAGAGGGTAAATATACTTTTTCCCAGTTCCTCACAGCTGTTTTAAAGAACAACTTATTGTGGTCATTGAAACTACTGGATGCTTATGCTATACACCCATCTTTCTGGATCACATTTGATTGCTTCACTTTACATGGGAAACCTACAGTACCAGTACAAAATATGACCCATAGACCTTCTGGGCTTTTATCCTTATTCTGGCTGTCAATAGCTGCAGAGCATAGATGCATTGCCAGAGCTTTGTTTTACATTTATTGCATCCAATAACACTTTGACATCACTTATGTGGGCACTAGTAGTGATTTTGTGGCTTTGATTGATGCAAGTTAGAACTAGAACTAGGCCTGGTTGCCTTTTTTGAATAAGTGCATGATGGGGCAAGTGTGCCTGATTGGATGCAAGCTAGAGTTTATTTTGAATGGTTTTCTTGAATGCATTGTAAAAATCAGAGCTTGTTTGGTTAATAGGGTGCTTGGTTGCAGTAGGGCAGAAGTGTAGGGAGGTTGGATCATATTTCATTGAGTGCAAATTAATAGAACTGCTGATTGAGATACCAAGTCAGAAGATATATCATATATATCTATAGACTCGTATAACAGTTCATAGCTAATACATCTCCCACCAGCACAATGAAAAGTTTGGTTAGAACAGGAAAGTATAATCCATTCATAGATCAGCAGGACAGTAATGGGGCAGAGGAGGCATCAGAGGTCTACAATCCATGTGTTCCACAGGCAACAGCGGATAAACTTTCACCAAAGAGTAGAACTCGTCATAGTCTAAATAAGTGAAGAAGTAAAGTGGAGACCATTCACAAGCTAGAGTTTATATGGGATGCTCAAGTTGTAAAGAATAACATGCAAGCCCTCTAACAGGGGAATAAAGGGCAACATGCAGAGTTGCAAGTTTAATTTGAGATGCCGTGAGAACGCTTTAGTTGGGCTGCGTAGTAATAGGTACGAAAGTCGGATGCTCCAAGGCTGCGTCCATCAATAGGAAGTCTGAGCTTGCCCATAGTAATACTCTAATGCCCTGCAACGCATATCAACTTGATCAGTAGGGTACTGATCTCCCCTCCTGATATACATATGTATGTATACATTATTTAATGGCAGTCACCACTGGGTAGTTGTAGTTAGGACAACGTTTCCATAGGAAATTGATTTTTTGTTTTACTAATAACTTTGACACTTTCTAAAACCAAGTCTCATCCACCTCAGCTCCGTACTAGAAAGTTCCCGGATATTCCGTGAAACAGGAGCTGAGAAAAAGGATTGGAGGGCCCAAAAATTGTTTTCCCCATGCAATTTTATGTAAGAACTTCATACACAGAATATTAGGCAGAAAGCTAAATCTTGATAGAGAAAGCGTGCTTTTTGTGATTTGGTGTAAATCTGTTCAGTAGTTTTTGAGAAATTAAGGTACAAAAATATTTGTATATCTGGATGGTTGTTTCAAGGCACTCTCGCAAGGACCACGAGGCATTGCACGCCGCAGTATCCACAAGTCGCGGTGCAGGCAACGGCTCGGTGGCTGTGTCAGGACGGAGTCGGTAGCTCAGAGATTGCGTTGTTCGATGCCGACGTTGTTCGATGTGGTGCTTACAGGACACCGGGCCGGTCGTGAGAGTCGGTCACAGCTCCCTGCCTCTGTAGCCACTGAAACAGCGTTTCCAGCAGCAATCTACAAAGGCTGGTGAAGTCTACCGGTCCTGAGACTTCGGTCAGGGAGCAAGCTCTTTTCCAAGCCCTTGGAGATCCTTCACAAGTTGAAAATAAAGCTCACAAAGTTCCTTTCTCCTTCCTTTGGCAGTCAGGCAACCACTGCAGCCCAATCCCCCAAGCAGCACTTCAGCTTAGGGATAGAATCTCCTCAGTTTCTTCAGGTTCCTCTCCTCCGCAAAGGTTTCTTCTTGTAGTCACAAAAGTGATCTAATTTCTTGGGATCAGGGCCCCAATATTTATACCCCAAACTCCTTTGTCCTCTGAGGGCAGAGGGGCCTTTACCCAGTCCAAACCAGTTCTGGAGCACTCTGTTGACATGACTCCTTTCCTTTCACAGTGCAGGGCAGAAACATCAGACGCCCCACAGGAGGTGGAGCCAGCATTGTGGAGGGAAAGCACAGCCATGGAGCACTTTGTTGACAATATTCCTTCTCTCCTTTCACAGTGCAGGGCAGAGACATCAGACGCACCACAGGGGGTGGAGCCAGCACTGTGGGGGGCAGGCACAGTCCTATTCAGGTCCCAGGTGCAACTCCTCCCGCCCATCTAGATGCAGATCTCTCTATTCACCACTGGGCAGACTCATTCTGTCTCCTGGAATCCCCCAGCCCTGTCACTCAAAAACACCAGACAAGGAATACACAACCTAGCAGAGGCAGGGTTTGGATTGTTAGACAAGAAAATACCTACTTTCTAAAAGTGGTATTTTCAAGCACAGAATGTTAAAACCAACTTCCCTAAAATATGCATTTTATCATTTTGAGTCCAGGCATACTAAACTCGAATTTCTACTGTGTTCCCTGAGTCAGTTAGGATTAAGGAATGTAATCATCTAACTGCCCATTCTGCCCTATTGAGAACAGGTAGCCTTGCAATAGTGAAAAACTAAAATGGCTGCAATTCACTATTAGGACATGCCACACACACCAGCACTTGTCCAACATTGTACTTACAATGCACCCTGCCCTTGGGTCTACCATAGGGGTGTCTGATATGAAGAAAAGGGAAGGTTTACGGACTGGCAAGTGGGTGCACTTGCCCAGTCAGCATGGCAGTACCAGACTGCACACAGGCTCTGTAATGGCAGACCTTAGACACATTTTACCAGGCTGCTTCTGTGGGTGGCATTATCAGTGCTGCAAGCCCACTAGCAGCATTTGGATTTACATGCCCTGGGCACACTCAGTGCACTGTACTAGGGTCTGACAAGTAAACCATACCAACCAATCATGGAATCACTAATTCATACATTAATTTATAATAGGGAGAGCATATGCACTTTAGCACTGATCAGCAGTGGTGAAGTGCCCAGAGTCATAAAACCAACAAAAACAGGTCAGACAAAATACAGGAGGAAGGCAAAAAGTTCAGGGAGGACCCTGCAAAAAGGGCCAAGTCCAACACTATCCATTATTTCATCAACCGGTTGCTCATGAATGGTAAACAAAACCTAAAACGAAACATCCAAATTGCAGAGCACATTTTTAAACCTCTCGTATCGCACAGCTTTTTATATCTGTCTGGTTGTGAAAGATCATACCATTACCTTACAATGGCCTTAGAGCCCGCCAGTTGCTTCCATTGGTTATTTTTCTTGTTGCTATTATTTGCTTGATTCTCAATCTATGGCTTTCCTTCCTCTGCTTGTGTTTATCCCTCCCATAGACCATAGCCTCCTGTCATTCTTTTGACTGGCTAACCTGTATCATTCTATTGCTCAATTTTAAGAAACTACTTTCTTCTTTTTTTTTAAAGCACTACGTGAGAGGGCATGACTCACCTCACACCTCCCCACTCTGCCATGCTTTTACCAAGTCCTCACTTCCATTCAGTCAGCAAGTTGCTTGGTGGTAATATCACTCCTTGGTGCTTTTATACACAAATGCACACGTTGTAACATTTACCTTCCTGCTACTTGTAAACAAACAGATACCACAATCATAGATCCACTCTGAGAATCCCTCCTCCACCCACCAGCAGATCTAAGCCCCCCAAGCTCCTCTCCCTTTCCAACTTCGAAGCTTTGCAGTCTGCCTTTAGGTTCTTGTAAGACTTTGCCCGATACTGTGTCTATATACACCTAACCACATGCTCTAACAATAACACTGCATCCTGCATGCCCTTCCACCACGGACAGCAATTAAAAATGTATACTCTTTCAGGCCTTGTCTCTCACCCACTAAATCACATAAGCAACACAAACAGGCCTCTTGCTTTTTATTACTTTTCCAGCCCTAGCCTATAGAACATTATATAGTGCACCTTAATTACTTTACATGTACTACGTGTAGTAACACCTTATTCCAAAAATAAGACAAATATACAATAATAATTTGTTGTTACGCAATAATATACAGCTGCATATTTCATTAATCCCACTACAACTCAGGACTCCCTACCTCTGCCACAGAGAATGTTTTCATTAAAATAGGTTTGACCTCCTTGCGTTATCACCTCTAACCTAGGCCACTGTGTTCTTTAGAAACAGCCAATACTCATCAGTAATCTTTCATAACACTTTAGCTGCCGTCTCTTTTTCCGACCCTACCCTTTGCATACACGCTTCTATGTCACTCTTTCTATTTGTGCAACAGGTGCAGTCGCTCAAAGACAATCGGCATCGAGGACATATTGGAAACAAATTGCTGCTTCCGTCTGAATTTTTTACAGGACAGAGAGATACCCTTTCCTTCGTTCCACAAGGACCCTTGATACACTTCCTAATGCACCGTGCAAGCCTATATAATTTGTATCGTGATCTGTTATCAACTACCATATATCCTCTCAGATTACACAAATATATATGTATACATATATATGTGTGTGTACACTTTCCAGAAGTAACATCTTTTTTATTACCAGAATGTCGATTATCAATCAAAGGATGTGGAGATTCACCTTATCATAGCTGAAGATTACTGCTACTGTGGAAAATTTTGAGGATGCTTTCTTGGAACATGTGCCAATCGCATGTCAAGTTACGCTTTGGAATAGATATATTACAGAGATTTTATAACATTTTAAGCAAATATAAATACTACTATAACAGTGCTTAAACGTGTGCATTATTAAATAAATGAAAACTGTGTCAAAATGCAGTATAGTCCTTATTTTGTATGTAAGAATTTATTTATTTTTTTAAATCTCTTTTTAAATGCATACTATTTCACAATTAAACAGTGTGGCTATTATGCTGAATGGTTAAAATCAAAAATATATCTATATAAAGCTAACAGCATTAAACGCATCATAGCACTTTTTAAACTTTTTTCGCCATGCTGCGCTGCAGCTGCTCTGCTGTGCAACATGGCTGAAAAAAACAGTAACAAACCAAATCGAGCTTGCATAGGCAATACCTATTAGCTTTGCCAATGCTTGTTTGCCATGTCATGGTTCGCGTGGAATTTACCAACCCTATGCTTTCGACCTTATGGTTAATGGCGTCACCAGAACCCCTCAATGGCAATAGTAGATCCTTCGGAATCTTGCATATGCATATGCGGAGAGGGTGAGTGTCTGTGTTGGCAAAGGCACCATCTGGATCTCTTGGGGATTGCCAAGATGAGTGAAAATTCTGTGCTGGCAGTCTTGTGTAAACTAGTCTACCTCTGCACCTCCTGGTGGAAAAGCATTTCCTATACATACCATATTGTGTATTAACTGCCACGAGTAGTCGAGGTGCCATCCTTCCTTTAACCAAGAGTCTGGTGTTCTTACTGAAGATTGGGAAGTTTGCTTGCTTTGGGGCTAGTCTCCACTGACCCTTGCAACTAAGACAGGTGTTGGCTTCAGCATCCGTGCCTCCTTCTACTCCTTGAGGTGGCTTGCCGTGGCTGCCTACTACTCCTTGAGACGGCGTGCCGTTGCCTCCTACTAAAACTCCTTGAGGCGGCTTGCCGTTGCCTCCTACTTCAACTCCTTGAGGCGGCTTGCCGTTGCCTCCTACTTCAACTCCTTGAGAAGGCTTGCCGTGGCCTCCTTTTAGGTCTCCCTTGATTTTATGTGAGCCAGCCTTTGATTCAGGAAATGTATTCATTCCAATTTTATCAAAGTGTCTCGCGACCCATCTGGCTTTAGTACACCTTCTGTTGCGGTGGTAGCACAGACTGCGACACTTCATCTCTTATTAAACTCATTAAATGTAGTGCCTGCTGCAAGCTGTGAATGGCGTTTCCAGGCTCGGAGTCTGACACAACCGTGTATGCAGTTTTGTTTCCGTTACATTTTTCAGCAGTTTCTGCCTTGGCCTTCATTATGTTAATTTTGACTTTTGTAATTATCTTTCACAGGAGGGACAGCAGTGTTATAAAAGAAGAAATTAAAGCCTTCCTAGCTAATCGGAGAATTTCTCAAGCCGTGGTTGCACAAGTAACAGGTGAGAAAAGGGTCCCCTTCTTTGTTATAAGCTCTGCAGATTTTTAACTATTGTATATCTTTCTGCATTGCAGTGCAAATCTGTCAACTTAATCAAGATGATATATGCCTTTGATGTAATATCTATTGTCTCTGGTGTCATTGAACTCGCTTTGAATCAGAAGTATGTTTTCAGCCTTTTGCTTCGCTGCTTTGAATATGGCCATATTGAAACCGAAGCTCTCTTCTACATTTACTATTACTACAGTCGGGTGAACTGTGCATTGAATTGTCCCAAGCTTGGCGGGTACGAGTAGTACACCACCACACTGTACTCTATTCAGCCATCGTTCAGATTCACTTTCTTCTGCAAAAGAATGAGAATTGTTTCTTGATTGCCCAAAAATATAAACTGCAGTTATATTTTTCATCACGGATACCTATGCCTCACTGTATTTGACTGGAATCCCCACCTTGTAAAATGTAAATGTAAATTGATACTTGTATAGCGCACTACTCACCCGCAAGGGTCTCAAGGCACTTGTACGAATACCGCTGTGGAACCCATCCTGGCTTTCCCTGTGAGGTGTCCACTCCTGGGCACCCCCAAGGTGGAGGCCAGGCATCCTTAGCGTTGTGTTTTTGTGCCTGATATTTGGGATAATAGCAGGCACTACTCCCTTCAACATATTTATTACTCATGAACGTTGTCAGTTGAAATGGAGGTACCACCGTTCTCATATTGGACCTTTACACTGTTAGCGACAAACTACCCCTTTGAAGTCAACACAAGAATCTAGGGTATGGATCCTTAATTTGGATCGGTCTAATCGCACAGACAGCCTAGATTGTTAAATTTCCTTTTTCTGCTCAGCACAATTCACGTCTTGCATAAGTGTCTCTCAGAGCTCAGCGATCACCCCCTTCTTTTTATTGTATACCTGTCCTAGCTCGTGGGTATCATCCGTTCTTTTAGGCTTACTTGTTACTACTATGTTAATGATTTCCAGTCATACTAGAACTTCAAAAGCTCTCTGACCTGGACACCTCCAAGCTCACTCAGTACCGTCAGGTATTAGACTACTAGATGCTACAGAATTTCTTGAATTCCCACTGTTTAAAAAAAAAATTAAAAAAAATGAAGGTGTATATCTGCGAATCATGTGAATAATATAGGCTGTGGATGTGGACACGCTAGGTTTTTCGGTGGGCAGTCGCCCAGAAGCAAATTCTCTGGGCGTGAAGGAATCCCCCTGCCACCAGCCTATGGGGGGCGTCTTCATTAATAATTAATTATTTCCCTGTCTCTCATAATTTGCAGAGACCGAAGGAGACAACATCTGTGCAACACTTAAAGTTAAGGTTGTAAGAATTTTTCCTCTGTTCTACACCACTTAGTTTAGGCGCCTTAGCATGTGCCAAACGTGTGGTGAAGAATCCTTTCTGGTCCTGACGAATGCTGAGCTGACTATTGGCTCCTTAGCAGAAACATGTCGACCCTTTTCTTCTTTATTTTTTTCTGACTAACTTGAAGGACGTGATGGTTCAAACTAACATAACCATTTATATGTCCGCTATTCTTCACTGGTTTTAATGGAGTTAGAACTACCCTCTTATTAAGAGAGTTTCAGTTTGAGGAGTAGTCCACACTCCTTTTAATGCACTGTTTTCACCACACCCTTTCGTTATCACTTTCCTACAAGGACCCAATGAAGATAACTGGCCACCGACTTCCAGTTGGTGCCTGAGGGTTCCTTTCTTTATACTAAGTATATTTATCTTATCTCCCTACTGGTCTCAACTTTTTCTGGTGGTAGAAACGATACTACTTTTTTCTATTTTTTCTACTTTAGTTATATTGTCACTCTTTTGTTGATTGGAAACTAATATGATTCCCCACCACCACAAACTCTTTGAGTGTACACTCCCCAACGACCTCGAACAAAGTAAAGATCCCGGGTTTCAACCCTCAGCAGGTTTTATACAATTTAGACAAGATTAGATATACTTTTCAAAGTGTAGCAGTCATCTCCTTTCCAGTTATTGTAAATACATAGGTACAAATTCTGAGCCATAGGCACATTTCTTTGTCTTTTTAACTATTTTAGTTCAGTTCATTTTTGTAACTTTTAAAATTTTGGAGACTGTATTAAAAGTTGCTATTAAATGTTTCACCATGTGTATGATTTGGATGCTCAGTCTTTGCAGATTCCAAAACATTTTAATTGGCCTTTTAAATAACCAGACTTAGTGAATAGAAATATCCTTCAGGGGTGAACTGTAGTCCGAGAGTTTATTTAAAGGGATTAATTGTGTGATGTTTCTGAATTTGTTTTGACCAGGCACGTACGAATTGGCAGAGCGTTTCTTTGAGACTTCTTATCAAAGAATCCAAACTTCTGATCCTGAAACACCAGTATTCCTAATCCATGGGTCCAGCCTTTGGGGGAGTACTAAGTATTACATTGGACACTGTGAGCAAGCACACGTGAAGAACATTAATATGTCATAAATTCAGTCACTTTAAACGTTTCAAGTCAATAACAAAAAAAATCACAATGACCAAGTATTGCTTTCAGATTCCAAGAACCAAAGTTCATAATTGCTGTGTTAATTCTTTGGTGAGGAACATTTTATTGTTCTTTTCCTTCTAGTCTACTGCTTGCCAAGGTGATTAAAAACCTGAGTGTTTCAATGCCAAGATGATACTTATCTAATATGCTTCTCATTGCTACGTAACAGCTACTGGTTGAATCTCTTGGCTATGACTTTTTAACCAAATGTGACTTGCTAAGTACTGTGTAACCCATTCTTACCCAAACGTAACCCCCACTTCAATTGTTCATTTCTACATCCAGCCTTCCATTGCCCCTCCCCCGACTGCATTACAAAAAATAACCAAAAATTAAGTAAGTTGCAAATAAAATAATAATATTGAATGCTGGTATGATTCATTCTACTCAAATAGAACTGCAAGGGCTGGGGGCTTTGCAAGACACTATGGGAGTCTGCTTGCAGAAATTCTGTCTGCGGTCTCTGGGTCTTCATTAAATGTGGCCTTTCTTTCATTATCTTCTAGTTGGCCATTATTAGGAACAACATGTATCCTAACCAGAGTATCTATTGGCACTATCAAGACAAATATTTTTAATTTATAAATTGTAATTTCATAAAAAATATATTACTTTCCCCACCTTCCTTATACCAATATGCAATTGTTTGAGGGAAAGAGAGAGGCAATATTTTCCAGGGAAAAAGTATAGTTAAGATTTGGTTAAGTTTGATGGGGATCAGTATCGGCCACAAAACTAAACCTAAAAAGAAACTAAATACGTGGCTAATGGTTCTACCTCAACTCCCACCTACTATCATGTCTGAAAGGTTCAAAACTAATGTGAATCCATGAGTATGTCAATGAGTGCTTAATTTGTTAATAGTTCACTTACTAAGTTGAGGAAATGAGACCAGAATTTAATTTATAATTGTACAGTTGTGTTGATAAATGTTGCCATTTTACAAAAGTGTATGACATTTTGGACATGAGCTTGATAGTGTGCTCATAATGTATTCAGAAATATTTTTTAATCCTCTTTATATCTCCCTATGCAATTTTGAGTAGGATTTTGTATGTAGGCGGTCCACATTGTTTGCACTGTAAAAAGAGTGTTTCTTTTTTGATCTGTGTTCGTGAAGCCTAAGAATGATTAATAACAATTGCAGTGTTGAGCAGCACCACATTCAGAATTGTGGCATTGTTTGGCAGTATTATGATACTTTTTATTTTGTGTTAATTTTTAATTTCTTTTTTAAATTTCAATACATTAAAATCATATTTATCGCCAGTGATGTTACAGGCTAGCTGGGCTGAATTATTAAAAGAACACTAGTGAACTGATATGGACTGCGTAATGTCCAATCATTGACATGACATTGAGTTGCAAAGTCTCTGTAATCAGCACCAGGAAGAGTAGCCATGTAATATGAGAGCAAATAAGAGATGACATTGCAATAAATTGACATACAGCATTAGAACTTACATTCTGAAAAAGTAATTATTTGAATAAATCTGCTTAAGCGGATTAATTTTAAAAAGTCCGATTTCTGCCACCCAGTTCTAAGACTGGATAACTTGCTTATCCTAGAGTGAATGCCTCTAAAGTATTTACACTGGTTGTTTGATTGCCTTCCTTAATGTGTTCTGTACTTCATTTATTGATATATGTTACAAATTCATCTTGATTTTTAGGTATCAGTCAGAGCCGGATATCCCATTGGCTGTTACAGCAGGGGTCAGACTTAAGTGAGCAAAAGAAAAGAGCATTTTACCGATGGTACCAGCTTGAGAAGACAAATCCTGGTAATAAAATGAGTGCAAATTCTGCTGTATAATTTTGTGCGAAGTAAATGTCATATTGTGGCTCATTATTGTACCAAATGTGCTAAATGGCTAAGGCCACACACTAAGAAATGAGATCTTTGTTGTATGTCATTTGTCGGAAGTATATTTTTACAATTCTTTATTATAACACATCACTTCCTAATTGCATTTTACCCATTTTAGTTTGTTGTGTACTTTATGGTTCTAAGTTTTCTATTGCAATATAGAGGTTGGAGATAGTATGGAGCATAGCTCATTGAGATCCAGATCTATGTCACTTTTTCAGTATTCACATGAGATCAATTTAATTACAATTTATACAAATGGCAGACACTTAAATAGTGAGTGGTTATCTTGAAATATTTTGACCACTGTGGACCGGTGTTGGCATCAAGGATTGTCTGTTTAACCTCTGAGGATTATGATTGTAGATCATATATTTGGCTTTTGAGTAACCTGGGAATTGGATTTTGGCTTATAAGTAACCTAATTGGACTATCCTGTTGCTATGAATATCCAGTTCTCTACTAGGAGCCTTTCCTAAACTCAATGCTGCGCAGGCAAATGATTTACGTAATGCCCAACAAATCAAGCATTCAACCCCAGTCAAGAGATCTGGGTTAAATCCATCTTCTTTTGCACACAACGCCACCCCAGTTTGGACCCAGCCATATTTAAATCATTCTTGACCCTTTTCCTCATGGGAACAATCCAGCCCGAACTGCCAAGTCAAGTCCTCCCTGGAATGGAAATACCCTGGGAAAAACTGGTCCCAGGATGCGTATTTGGGGTGTCAAGTATTCCCCTGGCAGAGTCATTGAGGGCTTAGTTACCAAAATATTTACTGTGTGCCATTTGTAACGAAGTAACCTGTCCGGCAAACTTTAAGTCAAGCCCTCAGTCATCTAGCTAATGTGAACAATTATCTGACAATTGACAAGATGTATAACTATTGTAACGGAAAGGGTTTTTTAGAAGAGTAATTGGGAATGTTGTGTAGCTAATGCTGAGGATATAGAGACCATACATATGAAATGGAAGTTTTTTGAGCCAATGTAGTTTTATTATTTTTTTGAAAAGAGGAGGACCTTATGTACAAGGTATGTGCCTGCAAAAAGTGAGACAATCTTTGAGTGAAAGCACAATGAAGATTTGGGGATAAGGCTAAAACCCAGAGCTGATCTCGATATGTATGTTAGCAAAAGAAATTACAAGGATTCCAAGCATAACTGTTATTCAGGTTTGTAAAATGAGTTCCAGTATGTGTTACAAAATGAAATGGGGAAGTTTCATGGTTTTAACCGCTTCGCTGCAGCGGACATTCTTCCCCGCGGTGTGACTGAATTTAACGTGTGCGCAGGTCAGACGGCCCCCGTCCATCCTCCGCACACACCCACCATGATGTCCGACGACCGGGGGCCGTCCGCATGAAAGGGGTTAAACACAAAGTTATTCTTAAACAAGAAATAGTCCCTATGAGACTACTTATGACGAACACCCTTTGAAGTACTACTAAAACTAAACTATGGGCCTGATATTGATCTTGGCGGTCTCACCTTCATCCTGCTGAGGCAGTGGTCGTAAGAATTCTGTAGAGCTGATGGCGGTCCGCCCACCGTATTTAGATGCTGCAGTTAGAGACAGAAGACCGCCACGGTTTTCTCTGCTGGCTAGCAGTACTCCGTCGCCATCAGGCCAGTGGGATTTCTCCAAGCCAATTTAGATGTTCCTGTTCCTGTTGTACTGGCGACAGAGTCCTGACATAGTGGGATAATTGTGGCATGGAACAGGTAAGTACTTCTTACTTACATCTCAATACACATGTGTAGTGTATATGTCAATATGTACATAAAGGTAATGTGTACTGCCCATTGTTTCTACATATAGCAATGCACACCAACAACATACACACACCATTGACTGTACATACACGTCCACCACAAAAGCCTACCTTTGAATCCGAATCCGGTTACAATGGGGTGTCTGATTGTCGTGGTCAAGTAGCAGCAGCACTGCGAGGACCTGGACAATGGCGTTGAAGACGAAATCGGTGATGGGACCCCGAAAAAAGGTGAGTTTTCACTTCTTTTTCTTAGTTTCCACCAACAAGAGCTTAGAGGTTTCCCCGCCCCAGTTTCCTCGACGGAAAGGCAGTTCGTAATCTGGATGGCCGCAATCTCAGCAGGACTCCCTCCAAAGACGCTCCAGCCTCTGACGACGTTGAAGCGGGAAACAGATCCTGGCGGAGTCGACGGGATCGCAGCAGTCTTCCCTCCTATGCCCAGCCAATAACTAAATTAGGTGGGTGGACCGCCAAGGGGGGTGACGGGAAGACTGCCAAAAAAGCAACTGCGGGACCAGTCCCACCAGGGTCTAAATCAGGCCCTATGTTTTAAAGCACCTGTGTAAAAAATTACATAATTAAACCAATTTAACATTTTACCTCGTTGTCACACAGTGATGTTTTTAATGAAAATCTCAGGCGAATTGAGATTCTGTAGAGACTTGTGATGTTTAAACAAAGCTACATGGATAGACCGTTTTGCCAATATTACCACTATTGATTTTACTAGTGCCTATCATTAAATTGTAACTGTTATGCATGTTGCTAAAAAAAAGTAAACACCAGAGGAAATGTTTTGAATAAATCAAACAAGCGACTGTGCAGGCTCCATGCTTAAAAACTTTTGTGGTTAGAAAAATGTGTGAAAGCAGTCAATGTAGGTAGTTCTCGTTTAGGGGCATTGCTGATGCAAGGTAGTATCTTATGATTTTGTTGGTCTTGTTCCCCCTGAAAGGAATTTCTCTGTAAATGAGCTAAACCCTTGGCTTGCACTTGGGTAGCGGAACATTTTACAATGTATGCTGAGGCACAACGTTTGATATTAGAACTGACTACAAACCTTTAGTAAATGTGTTAGTCCCTAACTGCATGACTGGCAGGGTTTGCATATAAATTGCAAGCATATCATAACAGTATTGAACATGTGCTTAGATGGCTAAATGGAGCAGGCAGATGGGTTGTCAAGTTTACATTCATTGTCTAGAGTTCACCTGCGATGACTCAATGGGTGAAGAATGTGAGGTTGCATTTACATATGCTGATGTGCTTCAAAAGGTGTTGTCAAATTTGGTAAGGATGTACAGACAAAAAATAAGTGGTTCCAGAAAATGGAAAAGGATCTATAATATGAAAAATCTGTATGGTGGAAAAGTCTTTTACTCTGTTGAATGGTAATTTTTTTATGGATACTATGTCACTTAGGAATGAGATTTTCAGTTGTATTCCGGGTTACATTTTTCACTGCGTTGACTGGCATGTTAGTTCTGTCAGAAGTGGGGAATTCTACCTAGGCTGGTGTATTATTTTCAAGTTATATCTGCTCTAATTCCTGAAGGCGGGCTTAAGAGGTTGGACATTATAGTGCACATGCTATACTAATATACACACTCTCAAAGAGCAGTCCTTCCATTTTGGGAGTCAGAGTTCCCTGACTTTCAGAGATACTGTGCAGCTGAAGCTTATTGGGCTGTTGATGCTGGGTGAAGGGCATGGAGGTAAGGAGGATAGTGGAGATTGTGGACCCAGCATCATACCTAGAGAGCTTCTACTGGTCCCTCTTTGCAAAACCTGTTATCTGAGTTCATGAAGATGTTGGTGGTGATCTCACTTGAGATAGTTAGGTTGTCAGGTGACATAATGGAGTATTTTCATGGAAAGCTGTTGTGTTGCTGTAACATTTTTAAAGGAGCCTGCTATGGGGTGCTGTTGCCTACAGTTGCTGCTATAAGGTCACTATAGTCAGAGATCTCAGCTAGGCGACTGGAGTCTGTAGCAATGCATGAAAGAATCAGGAGAAAGATGATTTCTCTAAAGGGCTTCTTTGCCCATCCAGAATTATGGGCAAGGGAAAGATAATAACTAAATGGAATAATTAAAGTAGTTGGAAAATTGAGGACAAGGAGTAGGGGAGGTTATATACATACAATAATACCTACCTTAGGTTCGCAAGAACTATGCAACACTTTAGGGGATTTCTTTGAAGACAAAATTATTCAGATATATTTAAAATGTGTCATTTTGGTAGACCTGCCTTCAGAGCACACTCTTACGACTCGCCTCCCTCAAACTGTAGTTGCAGCCTGGAAAAGTTTGCACCTTTTTCTATAGAACAGATCCAAAAAACATTGGAAACGCCAAATCTGCCTCTCCTCAAGATCCATGACCTCCATGGATCTTTGCTTCACTTTCCCATCAGATGTACCTGCAGTCCGGGTAATGTATAAATTATCAGTTGACTCAGGGACTATCCCTCTTGCATGGAAATCAGCTCCAGTTACACTTATACAAAAGACATCCATCGTTGATTCTAGCTATCTTGCAAAATACGTCCCATTTCATTGCTCTGGCTCCTGGGCAAGTCTCAGGAAGGTTTCATGAATATCCAACTTTAAAGTTACTTTGAGGATAGCCAGATACAGGACCCATCTCAATCTGGGTTCATGTGCTCTTTTAGCACAGAGACTGTCCTAGTTGCGGTGACTGATTTAGTCAGGCTTTCAGTGGACAAAGGTGTTGCAACTATGCTGGAATTACTAGATCTATCTGCAGCCTTTTACACTGTGTCTTACTCAAGGTTGATTCAAAGGCTGCATGAGATTGGCATCTTTGAGACGGCCCTCTAATGGCTTCAAGACTTTTTCAGAAATAGATCTCCAACCATCTGGCTCTGTACCTTCAGGTCCCGCACTATGTCTATTGACAAGGCAGTGGCTAAGGGCTCATGTTTAAGCCCCACGTTGTTTAAACATCTAAGTGGTCCCTCTGGCAATCCTAGCTAGATCTTTTGGTTTTGAAATGGTATCATATGTGGATGATACTCAGCTTGTCATCTCCTTTGGGAATGACCTGGAGTGGATCAACGATCAGTTTTCAAATGGCATGAAAGCTATTGCAGACTGGATGGTAACCAACTCTCTGCAATTATCATTATCTCAGTTTTCTCTTTATTTCTTTGGGAAAGCAGAGCGGTTTTGGACTCCAGAATGTTGACCTATAGAGTTAGGTCTTGCCCCTATACCCAAACAAGTAGTGAAGAATATTGGCCTAAAATAGATAAGTCTTTGTCCATAAAAGATCCGGCCTCGAGCGGTAGATGTTTTAGTATTCTGTTAGGAAACCCTAGTTCAGGCCTTGAGTCTTAGCAAATTGGACTATGGCAATGCCTTACTTGCATCAGCAAATGAGTTATTAATATCCAAACTGCAAGTGGTCCAAAACACAGCAGCACGACTTGTATGTACTCTTCTTCCTGCTCTTCGGCGGAACCATCACTGAAAGCCTTGCATTTGCTGCCCATTAAGAAAAGGTTAATCTTTAAAACCTGTTGCCTTACATATAAATCTCTAACAGGAAATGGACCTAGTTACCTGCGTCAAAAACAGAACAACAACTGTCCAGTTTTAAGGGCTTATCATCCCTTGTGTCCGATTGACTTGATGTGGGGGCAGGTCTTTCTCTTACCTGGCCCCATACTATTAGAATTCTATGACTTATTATGCCCACGTCTGCCCAGATTACATCAAATTCAGAAAATTGCTTAAAGCAATCTTATTTGAATTTTTCTGTGTTAGGTTTTGCCTGTGTTTATCACCAGCGCTGAGATAACTATTCGGAGGTGATTCGTGCCCTATAGTAAGCTGTATTAATATAACATACACCCCGAGACACAGATACACACAAGCGTTCTTTTCCTCTTTATCTCTCCCCTGGATGCTTGCTTTAAGTGTTGAATGTTTCAATATACGTTATTGTTGCACACTTTTATCAATTCATGCTATCAATACAATTGAATTTGAGGTGACGGCAGATGCATGCTTCTCTGGGCGAATTGTCTGCTTATGAATTGGTCCTGTCCTAGTATTATCAAATTGTTGATGAAGGAATTATCCCTCACTAGGTAAGAGGTGAGTCTTTAGGTGCAATTCCCGATTTGGAAAAGGGTATTGCCATGAATTCAATCTTAAGATTAGTAGGTATGGAAAGAAGGCATTTACAGTGTGACAACACACAGGAGATGACTGGCATATTGAACAATGTCTGGTCCGTGTTTGTGTGGAAGGTAATTTCATCAGATGAAAGAGTAACTGCAGGGGCTTCAGGATTGTTTGTGCCTATCCTGCATGAATTACACTATTTTATGTTCCCTCAGTTAGTGTCTTCAGAGCCTATTGTTTTTGTGAGTATTATGATCTCTTTTTGGCATCAGTGAAAGCAACAAAGTACTGTGCTGCATGTAGCAGGCAGGAATGACCATAATGCACATTGATATTATTATTGTGATGGATTCAAGGTTCAGGGCATGGCAGCCCCTGTTGCTATTTTGGAGTGTGTAACTTTATTATAGGGTTGAATTAATGTCTGGTTGGGATAAGTGAGAGTGAGGGATAGTAAGTTGTGTTATGTTCCTTCTGATTACATTTGTGCGAAGAAACCAATACATATATTTAAAACAATGAAAAATGGATTTCTCCTTTTCAGTATCGTACTCGTTTCATTAACTTCAAGACTTTGTGCCTAAAGATTACCCTCAAGAAACCTTGTTTAATCCCTCAAGTTTGACTCAATTTCACATGCACCCAGTAACTTTGGTCTAAGTTGTTTTGCTTTAGAAATGTAAAAAATACTGGGTTACACAGTAATGAAATACGAGATATGTTTAATAATCCTCCTCTGTACTATTGCTATATCTGCACATGTGTTTGTTTGATCGTAAGCCAGATGTTCCATTATAGTAAGTTTGTTTCTTCATGCTGATCTAGCCTATAGTATCACAACGCACAATACAACGTTGCTGACGGGTCTCAAAAACGACAGGGAAACATTTTACACTTGCATGCTTAAAACCTACAATGTACCTGTTTCCATCTGGATACAAAAGCCTTTCACAATGGACATGGAAAGCATTGAAGTATTATGAAACTATATGTGGTTCCAGCTGCTCCTAAATCAAGCAAGACCTCTGAACTCTTGGTCAGAGTAACTGCCCCCCCTCCTGCAACTCCACTGTTAAGGCACTGCCCTCAGCGCCTTCTGTGATCCAGGTAAGGTGTTCGAGGCCCTCCTCCACCCACAGGCTCCTTCCTGCACCTCATCTCTGGTGGTCTAGTGGAAGAGCCTGCTCTTCTGCTAGCCCGCTCTGTGTGTGTCTTACTCTTTCTGTTTTGCGCCTCTCTCCTGTTTTGCCTATTTGCCTTTTTTCGGTCTTTTACTGTTTATTTTTCCTGCTTAGCGTTGCCTGTCCCCGACGCCGCTGTCCCTGCGGCCCCATTCCCGGTGTGTACCTGCTCCCGCCTCTCAGCTGCCCACCCACCCCCAACCCGTTCTTAATGGCGGTCTCGGATGGACGCAGATGGGCTTGCCTATGGCGTACCCGGCCACGACCAGCGCCAGAGACCCTGGTCCCCTAACCCCCTGCAGCTACGACCCCAACACACTCCACGCACTCAACCCTGGATGCAACAGCAACTGCCAGCTATCGACGCTGAGCAGGCAGGAGGCCTGTTCTCCTGCCAACACTGCTGCCGCATCTTCACACACCTCCAGACCTAGACAGCCACCCCCAACCCACTAGACGCCAACGTACACAAGCCCCTGAGCTGCATCCTTTGGGAGCTCCTCAACACTCACTCGCTCAACGTCGCCTTCCTCACAGAGACCTGGACCAACGACAGCTCCGCACCCAACATCGCAACCGCCGTCCCCGACGGATACAAGATCCTGAGGAAAGACCGCCCCAACCACCATCATCCACAAAAGCTCCCTCCGACTAACAACCACCAACTCAGACGACACCTCGCCCCCCATGGAACACACCCACTTCCCGATCCAGCCCAACCCCAGAACGACGCTCCTTCGGAACACTCGTCTGCAGATCACCCGGACCCCGTTCTCCATTGCAGACTACATCGCTCTCCATGCCATCGTCTCCACAGAATACATACTGCTCGGAGACCTGAGCTTCCACCTAGACAACCTCAGTGACCCCAACACCACCGCCCTCCTCGAGAAACTTACCAACATTGGACTGAAGCAACTTGTCTCCACCCACACTCACACAGCAGGACACACTCTTGAACCCATCTACGCAGTAGGAAACAACATGTGCTTCAGTCACATTACAGAACCACTCTGGATGGACCACCACTGTCTATTTCTCTTTCTCGAAACCCACCACAAACAAGAGGGTGACACGCCTTCAACGCAGAAACTTGAAGAAAGTCACAGAAGAACACCTCACCTCTGCCCTCAGCTGTATTCTTCCCCCTACCACGGCAGACGTCAATACTGCAGAAAACAACTTTCACCAATGGATCACCAACTGTGCCAACTCTCTCGCCCCCCCTCCAGAACTCCGCCAGACGACACAACGCGAAGGCCACCCGGTTCACCATGGACCTCTGAGAATCCAAGCGCTCTTGCCGACGACTGGAGAAAACAGAGAGAAACAGCAAAACCCCGGAAGCATGTTCTGCCTACGAGGCCACAGCCAGTGCACACCACCAACTTATCAAAACTACTAAGAGTAAATTCATCCAAGACAGAATACTCTCCAACGCCCACACTTCAAAGGACCTCTTTGCCATCATACAAGAATTCACCAGACCCAACAGCGAAACTACCAACATCCCTCCCTCCCAAGACCTCAGCAACAAACTCAGCTCTTTCTTCCACCACAAAATCAAGACGCTGTACGAAAACTTCAACGATCATGACCACGGCACCGACCCAACACCCCCCACCAGCTATGCCATCCATCCGACCCTTCTCACCTGGACCCCTCTCACCACAGAAGACACGGCAAAGACTATGAAAAGCATTCACTCCGGAGCACCCACTGACCCCTACGTGCCACACATCTTCAACAGAGCCTCCACCACACCCGAACTATGACGAACGATCAACTTCTCCCTCTATACAGCCATATTCCCCAAAGACTGGAAGCAAGCCGAAGTCAAACCCCCTCTCTAGAAGCCCTCCGCAGACCCGACAGACCTCAAGAACTTCAGGCCCATCTCTCTTCTCCCCTTCGCCACCACAGTCATTGAGAAAGTCGCCAACATCTATCTAGCGCACTTTATAGCAACCAACAACATCCTCGACTCCTCTCAATCTGGATTCCGCAGCAACCACAGCACCAAAACCTCCCTCATACCCGCCACTGACGACATCCACATCCTCCTCGACCAAGGCCACACTGCAGCCCTCATCCTCCTAGACCTCTCAGCTGCTTTCGACACGTCTCCCACCGCACACTAGCCGCCAAACTCCATGATGCCGGCATCCAGAGAGCTGCCTTAAACTGGATTCAATCTTTCCTCTCAGGCAGAACACAAAGAATAAGACTCCTGCCCTTCTACTCCGAACATACATAGATCAAATGCGGAGTACCCCAAGGATCCTCCCTCCGTCCCACGCTCTTCAAGGTCTACAGGCCCCCCTAGTAACCATTGTTGGAAAACACAGACTCAACATTGTCTCATGCAACGACGACACCCAGCTCATCCTCTCCCTCACCAAGGAACCCGACATCACCATGCAGTTTCCAAGAAGGGATGAAGGATGTTACATCCTGGATGAACAGCAGCTGCCTGAATCTCAATTCTGAGAAAAACAGAAGTCCTCATCCTTCGATCCACCCCCTCTGCATGGGACAAGACCTGGTGACCCCTGCCCTCGGAAACCCACCCACCCTTACGGACCACGCTTGCATCCTCTGCATCATACTCGACTCTTCGCTCACCATGACTCGCCAGATCAACGCAGTGTCCTCCACATGCTTCAACACCCTCTGCATACTCAGCAAGACCTTCAAATGGATTCCCCCTCCCTCCCCCGCCCACGACTCCAGGAAGACCGACAGCCACGCACTCATCACCAGCAGACTGGACTATGGAAACGCAGTCTATGCCGGAATCAACAAAACACTCCTCCGCAAACTCCAGACCGTCCAGAACGCCGCAGCCAGACTCGTCCTCGACATCCCTTGACATCACCCAACACCTCCGTGACCTCCACTGGCTCCCCGTCGAAAAAGAATAACCTTCAAACTGCTCACACGCCTACAAAGCACTGCATAACGCCGGACCCTATACCTCAATGAAAGAATCGCCTTCCACGTCCCCAAGAGAAACCTCCGCTCTGCCGACCTAGCCATAGCCCCCTCAGCCTACCCCCCGCACCCCCCCACCCGCTCATCCACAGGGCAAGAGCGGGTGGCAGATTTCTCCTACATTGCGGCCAACACCTGGAACAAACTCCCCCTCGGCATCAGACGAAGCCAGACGCTGCACCTATTCAGAAAGGATCTCAACACCTGACTCTTCGAATGACCACGGAGCTACTCAAACCCCCTCCCAGCGTCTTGAGACCCTCAAGGGTGAGTAGTGTGCTCCAAAAATTCCTGATTGATTGAAGTTGTTTCAACATTGAACAGTTTTGTAAATAATTAAGAACAACAATGTGAACATTAGAAAATATGAGTTGTCACTACCATTAATACCATTTCTTTAGTGTAGTAATGCTGTGTAGTGGAACCTGATCCACCTCTTAGAAACCACTACATCAAAATAACCATGAATGAGACTATTTGCAAAAGGTAGGTCTGTCTAAAGGGGCAGGGTGGGTGAAATAGAATGGCTTCCAATGCTACCCAGAGCGAATATCAGCAGTTTAAACTATTTTCAAGCCTTTCTCCCATAACCATAAGCCTAATCCATAAACCAACCCTATCCGTTACTCTACACCTAACATTACCCTGGACCCTTATACTATTCCTTAACCTAACAATACCCCACAAACTTAAAATTACCCTTGTACCTCCTTCATTCTATATAAAAGTGTTTGCAGAAGTGGTATTCTCAGTAATTAGAATTTTTGATGTATGCACGAAAATACTCCTACGATCTTTGTAACCACATATATTTTCACATGCAGCAAGCAGGTTACTGTTTCTAGCTGGTGACTTTCTAGTTGCAAACTGTTGTACTGAATCTTTCTCCATTTGTTTGTTTAAAGTGAATGAAAAATATCCTAGTAATCGTGAAGGAAAGTTTCATTTCAAGTAAGGACATGGAGGCGAGGATTATGCCATCACTTTATTTATTCAACTGCAGCCGTATATATAAAACTGTAGAAAACTACATTTCCCATCTTACATGGGGAAATAGGAAGAAAAAAACCAACAGTAACATATTATCTAATTAGGGCTCAGTATGACACTTTTCAGACTCTGTCTGCCTGAACACGTCCTCTTTGTTCCTGCCACCATAGAAGACGATAGTATACCTCACTCCTGTTTAGATGACGCCAATCCTGCATGAATCCATACAATAAACAATTCTAACCAGGACATCAGGCGAAACTTCAAATTATTTTACTGCACATTAACACGTAACATATGAAGGAACCAACCACTGCAGTGCTATTCGGTTTAGAGAACAAGTGCATTATCTGGACCAAAAAAAGTGTTACTTATACCGTAGTGGAAATTCCGATAATGTTGGGTGGGCGAAGATTATAGAGCAAACAGTTGGGTTAAAGCTTTTTTTTAGTTTTATATAGCGCGAACTAGACCCAAAGATATCTGGTATCAGAGCGCTTTACATAGCACCAGTTTCGTTACACAAGGACACATTCATTTTTGTTAGGCAGGGGAGATTAAGTGATTTGCCCAGAATCACAGGATGTTGAGCGACTCAAACCTGGTTCCCCAACTTCGACGGTGACTGCTCTAGCTGTAAGGCTACATAACCTTGCCTCCGTGTCCTTAATAGAATTGAAAATTGAATTTACAATTTCAGGGAAATTTGCCATTCTGTGCCAGGACCTGGAGGCGAGGATTATGCCAGTTTAAAGTATGTCTACCACCAAGGTCGCAATGGAAGAAACTGGTTTGAAATAAAACTTCTTAAAGGTCGAATCCGAAGACCAGTCTGCAGCGTTCATATTATCCTCCAAGCAAAGCCCAAGGAAGAATGCTTTTAATGCCTTAGCCCCTCTGATAGAATGAGCTCTGAACACCTTTTTGTCGATACCTGTCTCTTGCATGGCCCAATGCACCCAACACACAGTGGTGGGAGATGAAACAGCCTTATGAGGCTTGCAAAGATCAATGAGTATCTGCCGTTCTCTGTGGGGTTGTAGTTCTTCAGTCACTGACTAATACTGTTTGACACAACGAACAACACACAGCTTAGAGAGAGCCCAGGAAGGCCGGATATGAGAATTCTGGAATTGTACTTCGGCCTCCGGGACACATGGAAGGAAACACCTTCAGACTTAAATGCGCGTCTGGTAATGCCCAGAGCCCTGACATCTGAAACCCAGTGACAAGAGATCAAACATAGCACTGTAGCCAATTTTGCAGACAACTGTTTCGGTGAAAGGTACTTGTTCCGAGTCCAAGAGAGGAACAGATTCAACACTTTGTTGAGATCCTAACAAACCAAATATCTCGATTCTAGAGGAAGAGCTAGTCGGATGCCCCAGAGAAACTTGTGGACCAGTGGATTCTCACCGACTGAACAGCCTCTAACGTATACATGTCCTGCAGAAATCGTGGGCCTAAAAGTTTTGACTGACCCGCAAGTCAAGCCTTCTGCTGCCAGCTAGGCCAGGAAGTTCAAGATGTGGACAACATCTGTCTCCACGGGATCAAAACCCCATTGATGACAACAACCCAACCACTAAGACCAGGCCGAGTGGTATAATTTAACCGTATTCTCCTTCCGGAGTAGGAGGTAGGAGGGCTGCAGCATTGTGCGAAGCCCTGGGACTTGCCAGTGTGACCTGTAATCTTCCACGTCATAAGTGGGAGGGACTTGTTGACCGCCAACGGCTGGGGATTCCCTGAGGGGATCCTTGAGGAGGAATCGTTCTTGGGGTAGACCGATTTAAAAATTCCAATAAAATTCAAGAAGAACCAAAAACCAACTTCCAAATCGGGGTTACTACCGCCAAGACCACCTGCTGCGCTGAGTCTCATTATCATTACGAATGGAGGGAAGGCATAGCCCATCTCCTTGGACCAGTGCTGAAGAAAGGCATTAGTTGCTTTTGGGTCTGGATCCGTTCTCTAGCTGAAGTACTGTGGAAGTAGATGGTCTAACGGGGATGCAAAGATCGATCGAGAAAGGGCCCCACTGGCCTGATAGAGCATGAAACACCTGCAAAATCAGTTTCCACAATCTCATATCTTTGAGACGATGAGACTGCCAATCTGCCACTGGTTTGGCAGAGCCCCGAAGGTATTCCGCCACCACCGACATGTGATAGTTGAGGCACTATTCCCAGAAGCTCTACGCAAGGTCTGACCGCGTTCTGAAGCGCGTACCTCTCAATGGTTGATGTAGCAGACTGCTGCTACATTGTCACGTTACAGCGAAAGGGCCTGCTTTCAACTCCAGGCAATTGATGTGCAGAGCCGCTCGGAGGCGGGACATTTGCCTCCTGTGGTAAACTCCCTACAACATGCTCCCTAGCCTGAACCACTGGCCAGAGACAAAAATGGCTCACCCATTCTAGGCTTCCATATCGCTGAGCAACCATTGCAGCTCGGCTTTGTCTGAGAGGGTAACGTGTTGGGAATATATGAGGCTACGATGCGGGTGCAAAGTTTGCAGGCTTTGTACAGCACATAAGTGGAGGGGACCCCGAAAAATGGCTTGAATGGAGGAGGACAGAAAGCCGACTACCCTTGCAATCTGTCAGAGAGAAATTGAGGGCTTCGCCAGGGTTCTGCGCACTTCGTCGCAAATTTTTCTTGAAGGTAAACCCAAGGTTGTTTCTACTGCGTTGATCACGAAACCCAAGAAAATCAGAGTTTGGGATGGGATCAGGTCGACTTCTCGTGATTGATGATAAAACTGCAAGTTCAGAGCCTGGAGGCACTGGTCCATGATGAGAATATCATCCAAGTATGCTATCATCTGGATCCCTGATGCCCTTAGAAACTCGACCAGTAGCCTGTACACCTTGGTGAAACCCCACACAGCAGAGGAGAGGCTAAAATGCAGTGAATTGAATTCAAAGGTCTGGGACTCACATTGGAATTATAGGAACTGACGATGTGGTGGGAATGCCGGAATCGTCAGGTACAGATCCTTTACATCCAGGCGCACCAGCCAGTCGGTGGGTCAGAGAAGGTCTCAGAGAAGGTAGGTATCCTCCATCTTGAAGTGACGGTAAACCAGCTACTCATTGAACTCCTTCAGATTGATGACTGTGTGTTGTCCAGCATCCCACTTCTCTATGGGTTAAATTTTGCTGAGGGAGCCAGAAGGGTGAGGGGTGGTCAAAGATATAGCCCCTTTGGCCAGGAGTTCCTGCATCTCTACTTGGATAAGAGCCACCTCCCTTCCTGAGAAGGTGATTGGTGGAGGAGGGACCGTTTGGAAGAGGAAGCCATAAAAGTGTATGTGGAAGTTCTGTACTGTTAAAGGACCCAGGCATTTATAGTAAGAGTCCTCCAAGCATGTATGAAATTTACCAACCTGCCAACAAATGCTTGTGAATCAACTGGACACTCACTGTGGAAGTTGGTGGAGGAGCCGCCTCCCTGGGAACCGCCTCCAGATTCTCTGTGCCTTTAATAGCCTTTGTAGGGTAGAGTCCCCCCCAAGCGAGTGGGGTCCTGCCATTGTCCGCTCCTTGACTGCTGACCTCTGCCAGGGGCTTGTGATTGCGGGCGGCCGGCCGGCTCAGCACCCCCTGCCAAGGCCGGCCCCAGTGAAAACCTGAAGGGGATAGAATGCACTTGATTAGGTTCAACAATGTGCCCGCATGCGCAACCTGCATTGCCTCAGAAGTAGCTAAATCCCCTAGTTTAGGATCAATTTTGACTAGAAGAGATCTGTGCCTCTCTTTAGAGATGGCGCAGTTTTCATTCTCTAAGAATATCATTGCCTGTTGGGCCCATCCAGAGAGTACTTCACGGGAGATAAGAGCGCTGGAAGTTTTAGCATCTTCTGCCATATGAGATTTTTGTTAATGGCCTGGTCAAGTCTAGCAGTTTATCGTGGCATAACCACCAGGAGCGGTCAATGCCCTACTTGGATCGCCCACATATTTGGTGAGGAACGTGGCCATTTTGGAGTCGATCCCCAGTTTATCTGCGACTTTACCCTCCAATGCAGCTCAGGGGCATTCCTCCCATAGGCAGTTCTGAATCTCCCCACCACATATGCGGCGACCTTCTCTCTGATGGGGGTTGCCTGAGTACCTCCGGTCCAACATGTTGGACTTTGCACCATCAGGGGTGCTCTTGTGGGGGAGTTCAGCCTCCAAAGTGGTGTACTGCGGTCTCCAGGGCCGCTCCTGATCGGAATCACGTCCGATCCTACTGGGGGATCCATCAGAGGCAGAGGGGGAAATGGAGGGGACTGGTATCTGAGAATTCCCTGTAGGCTCCGGGGTTGCGGGAACGCCTGGCCCAAGAAGGCCTTCTTTAGTCTGGCAAAAGCATATGGATCCATCACCCAGGGCCTGCAGGCACTTGTGTGGGTTCTCATGGTTTTCAGGCAGCCTAGGAGGTAGGTCCAGGTAGTTCTTCTCCAAAGGCGCTACCGCGTCTGAGTCCACCCTGTAAATAGAGCCGTCCACTGCCTCACAAAACTCATCTGTCACTGAGAAGTAGGCTACCTCCTCTTCCTCAGTTTAGGCTTCATCGTGACCAGAGAGTGAAGGTAAGTAGCTCCCAGGGGAAGCGTAGATATAGACTGCATTCTAGGCTGAATTGCAATTCAATAACATGTTAACAAATCACTATTTGGAATTGCAAATACATATGATTTGGTATTTGGAAGAGGCGCTTGTAGGGCAACCCTTCAAATACAGAATCAGAATGAGATGTATGAATGTTTTGTGACCAAAATGCGGTCTCAAAACATTTTCACTTTCCACCAACTGAAAATTATTTTGAAACGTTGCATTTCTTTTCTTTTTAACCCCTTGAGTGCTGAGGACGTAGCAGTTACGTCCCCGGCTGTGGTGCTGGTGTACCAAGGCAAGCCCGTCTGCGCCGGACCCGCGCTTAGCGCCACCCCCCCTGTATCGGACACTATAGAGAGGATTGCATATACACCGGCGGAGATCATGCAGCTGAAGCCAGTGATTAGGGTGGCCTGCCCACAACACAACCCGGAAACCTTCTGTGAACTCACCACAATTTACTGCTCTAATTGTAAGTCGTTTATTCCGTCTATTCCATCTAAAATTAGTATCTCAGATGACCATATCATCAAACCTGAGAAAATATTATATCACTTATCAATGCCCGCTCTCTTGCCAGACATAGGCAGGAGATAGCAGATTTAATTTCGGACAGAAAAATAGATATTCTTTTTATCACAGAAACATGGATGGATGAAGCATCCGGCCCCGATTTACTGGTGGCAGTGCCGCAGAACTTCACGGTACATCGCTTAGATAGACAGGGGAAAAAAGGAGGAGGTTTAGCAATTATTTCCCGGAATACCTTTCCGGTTAGAATGTCTTCAATACCTTCATTAATATGTGAAGCTTTATATTTTGCCATTCAGCTCTCTCCGTCATATAATCTTAAAGGAGTACTTATTTACAGACCCCCGGGATCACGATCTGAATTCCTGTCCTCCTTTATGTCTCTTATGGAACCATTGGCAATTAATGACCCCTTTATAGCCTTGGGAGATCTAAACTTCCATTTAGACAAGCTAGAGGATCCTGAAACGGTATCTCTACTGGCCGACTGTGAATCGCTGGGTTTAAACCAGCTTATAACTGTTCCTACACACGAGGCCGGACATATTTTGGACGGCCTTTTCTCTAACATCAAGGAATTAGTAATTCGAGATGTATTGCCCCTTACGTGGTCTGATCATCATGCAATTGTATGTCACATCCCCATTAATCAAGCCCCTAATCCTAAAACAACCCTCCCAACGCAGGAACCATTTAGAATTTGGAAGGATATTGATTATGAGGTTTTCAGAAGGTCTTTGATCAAAACATGTCCCGTTATCTCGGAAGACCCTAACATAGCAGTAGACCAGTATTGCACCTGGTTGGGCAAGACGGTGGAGGCGCATGTCCCGTTCAAAACCATCTAAAAAAACAGGAAAGTGCCCTCAGCCCCGTGGTTCTCAGAAGCCTTAAGAAGGCAAAAGCAGGTCTGTAGGAACCACGAACGAATTTGGCGAAAGACTTATGACAGCGAAAACAAATCTATATATAAAGGAACACTAGCTGTCTATAAAAGAATGATTTTGTAAGAGAAAAAGAAACATTTTGAGGAACAAATTGAAAATTCAAAAAACTCAACAAGGCAATTATATGAGGTGGTAAAATCATTGGCTGGGAAATCTGAAGATCTAGGCCCCCCCTCCCTCGCAGGAATTTTGCGACGCCCTAGCTAACTTTTTCTTTTCAAAAGTACACAATATTTATACTGAGTTTTCAGTAATGACAACTTCTATCAAACTGAAAGGTACTTCTTTGGTCAAACCCCTTGACAGTGCATTTTCCCAATTTAGAGAGATAAATGAGGAACAAACAGCTGACATCATCAGGCTTATAAAAACAGGCTCTGCCTTAGACCCATGCCCCCCAAAAAATTTTCCCCCAATAATTGATTTAATTAGTGATGTTGCAACACAAGTCTGTAATAAGATGTTTATATCAGGGGTTTTTCCGGACAGATTGAAGAACACCCTACTCAAACCACTTCTCAAAAAATCTGGTCTTGAGAAAAACACGTTGAAAAACTATAGACCCATTGCCAGCCTGCCGTTCTTAGCTAAAGTAGCAGAGAAAGCAATGAATAAACAACTGTCCGAATATATTGAACAAAACATCTTACTTGACGACTCCCAATTTGGGTTTCGTAAAATGCATGGGACTGAGACTGCACTTATCAAGGCCGCCGATGACATTAGGACCATCAGGGACCAAGGAAGGACAGCGGTGCTGGTCCTGCTGGATTTATCCGCGGCCTTCGACACGGTCAATCATTCTATCCTGATTGACCGTGTCGAAGAAATGGGCATTCAGTCCATGGCCAGTGCCCTGCTCGCCTCTTTTTTGTCAGGCAGATCACAGGCAGTAACTTTAGGATCCTTTAGATCTGTGGATCTTGCTCTTCCATGTGGTATTCCCCAAGACTCATCCCTAAGTCCGACACTTTTTAATATCTACGTGTCGGACTTAGCTAGGGTTATTAAAAACTACAGGATGAGCCTCACCACATATGCCGATGACACCCAGTTGGTGCTTGCCATCAAGAATGATGGAGAAGAGGTGGCAGCTCGGTTTCAGGAAGGCATGCTAGCAATTAAGGAATGGATGGCTGGTAACTGTTTACGACTCAATTCAGAGAAGACCGAGGTAATCATCTTCGGAAAGCTACTCCCTATGTGGTCTTCCGTTTGGTGGCCTCCGTCAATGGGAACTTTACCAACCCCGGTCCACAAGGTTAGAAATTTAGGGATAGTCTTTGACGAAAAGCTGAATTTTACTAACCATGCTAACCAGATAGCATCGGCCGCCTTCCACAAACTCAGACTTCTGAGGAAAATCCTGCCATTTCTTCCAGATAATGCAAGGAAAACGGTGGTTAGTTCCTTGGTATTATCAGCTCTGGACTACTGCAACGGTTTGTTTATGAATGCTCAATCTAAGGTGGTGACCAAATTATAACTTATTCAAAATGCCGCAGCAAGGCTGCTGTCAGGCACCCCTAAATACAAATCCGTTAAGCATGTAATAAGGAGCTACCACTGGCTAACTGTAAGAAATCGGATTAAATTTAAAACTTTATGCCTTACTTTTAAAGCACTTCATGGTCTTGGCCCGGTGTTTCTTAGACAGAAGCTTATTTTATATCAACCCAGGAGATCACTCAGATCCAAGGATCTGTACCAATTAACAGTATCACGGACCAGGACGGTCACCTGGGGCGATAGATGTTTTACAAACACTGCGGCCAAACTTTGGAACACGCTGCCGATGGCGATAAGAACTACCTCATCACTGTTGCAATTTAGAAAGTTGTTAAAAACTTGGCTATTTGACCAATGATTACTTTTCTCACTGTACCACTTTTGAAATTAGACAATGTTCCTACTGAGACAAGAAGTTAAGCTACAGCGCCAAGACACCCACGGGTATAAGTTGCGCTTTATAAATTGTAAAAATAAATAAATAAGGACGTAACTGTTACGTCCTCGGCACAGCACTGCCTAATCCCTCTGCCTCGGGAGGTGGAATATTTCTTCCGCAACCTCCTGAGGTAATTTTTTTTTTCAATGTACTGACGACCGCCCGCACGTCATTTTATTTAAACTGAAACGAGCCGATCACTTTGTTTCAGTTTCTCTGTTTTGGTGCTCGTGGGGCTATCTCATCCTCTGAGCACCGAAACACACAGGAGTGTACAGTTTGAAAAGGGAGAGATCCACTACTAGACACCAGCGAGGGGGGAGTGGCCTCTTGGGTAGGGGCCTTTTCTCCCCCCAAATTCATTTGGGTGAATCCAGTCTTTCTGCCCCCTCGTGGAAGTAGCCCAGAATCTGCCCCCTCCCCCCCGCCCACCCGGGGTGCAGAAAGCACACTAGACACCAGGGATTCTTCATTTTTAGTACTTAGGGGTGGGACTGCCCTAAATGGGCACTAAAATGTGCACACCCCTCCCCCAAAAAATTGCCAAAGTCTTTCTAGTCTACTAGACACCAGGGACTCTTTTTGTTTAAGTACTTGGGGGTGGGGCTGCCCTAAATGGGCACTATAATGCCCCCACCCCTCCCAAAATTTGCCACAGTCTTTCTGGCTCACCGGGGTGCAGTTAGGGGTTATAATCCACGACCTGGGGGTAGAAAGACCACTAGGCACCAGGGATGATTGTTTTTTTATATATAAAACCCAAAAAGGGGACCATCTTTCTGACACACGGGAGGCAGCTGGGGGTTATTACCCCCAATCTGCCCCCCGGGGAGGGCAGGGGCAGAAAGTCCACTAGGCACCAGGGATTTTTTGTTTTGAATATGTAAGGGTGGGGGCTTCCCAAAATGGGCATGCCAGTGTCTCTACTCTTCCCCCCCTCCCCCCCCCCCCAAAAAAAGGGACAGTCTGCCCGCCCTGGATGGCAGATGTGGGTTATTACCACCAGGATCTATTTTGTTTAATAAGAGGGTTGGGGGCTGCCCATATTGGGCGAAGCCAACTCTTCCCCCCCCCCCCCTAATAGTCAATGTCTCTATGGCCCACCCAGATGGGGTCAGAAAGCCCACAAGACACCAACGGTATGTTTATGGGCATGTCAGGGAGTGGCCCCTTGGGCAAGGGTTGCTCCACTTTTGTTTGTGAACACATTTTGGCTGATTCTGCACTCCTTGGGGGCAGATCAGCAATATTTGTAGGCACATCTGCTCCCATGGGGGGCAGAAAACCAATAGACACTGGAGCAAGTTTCTGTGTGTGTGTGAGAACTGGAGTTCGGCTGACGGTCTGTGTTTACTGGCGTTTTGCTGGCTGTGTGTGAACCTACATTTTGCTGGCAGAGTATGTGGACTAGCGCATGGCTGGCAGTGTATGTGGACTGTCGCTTGGCCAGCGGTCTGCGTGGATGGCACATGTCTGGCGGTGTGCGTGGACTGTTACTTGGCTGGCAATGTGCATGGACTGTCGGATGGTGCTTCGCTGGCGGTGTGCGTGGATAGCGCTTAGCTGGGGTTGTATGTGGATAGCACTTGGCTGGCTGTGTGGCTTGAGTGTATCCTCCAGGGTTTTATTATCCAGACTGCCCTGCATACCTCAAATGTAGCTAACTATTCACATTTTCATCACATTTCTGTGTGGAAAATTTGTCGGATCACTGCGCGGGCACAACTTTCCCACCACCCAGCGTTTTCCTTAATCTCCTGAACAAAATGATACCTCACTTGTGTGGGCACCCAAAGCAGAGCATCTAGAAACGTATACAATGAAAAACTGAGGGGGAACCAAAGTGGGTCCATAAGGGTTGTTTTTTTCATACGTTTTTAGGCTGACACTGCTTTGGGCACCCACACAAATGAGGTATAATTTTTTATTTTAAGCCTGAGGGGAATGCTGGGTGGTGGGAAATTTGTGCCGGCTAGGTGATCTCACACCCTTGCCACACAGAAATGTGAGGAAAATGTGACTTTTTTAGCTATATTTGAGGTTTGCTGGGGATTCTGGGTAAGAAAACTGTGGGAGATCCACACAAGCCACACATCCCTGCACTCCTCTGAGTGTCTAGTTTTGAGAAATGTCTGGGTTTGGAAGGCTTCCCTAGATGGCCGCCGAGTCCCGGACCAAAAACGCAGGTCCCCCCCTATGTATGACAAAACAACCTGTTTTTGTTTTGCAAGGGAGGCGCCTGTGTTTTTTGGTCCCGGGCTCAGCGGCCATCTGGCGAAACCTACCAAACCCAGACATTTCTGAAAAGTAGACATCCAGGGGAGGCCAGGGAGGTCTAGATTGTATGGATCCCCCAAGGTTTGTTTACCCAGAAGTGTTTCTCGCAGTTCTGTGTGGTGAAGTTGTGGAATCAGTGGAAGGTCACCAATATCCTACCACCCAGCATTCCCACAGGTCTCCTGATACAAATGCTACCTCACTTGTGTGGGTGGGCCAAGTGCCGTAGACAAGGAAGGGCCCAAAACGTATTGTGGATGCATCAAAATTATCAATCACAAAACAGTCTAGTTTTCAGAAATGTCTGGATTTGTTATGTTTCCTTAGATGGCCATTGAGCTCGGGATCAAAAGCGCAGGTGACTCCGTTGCAAAACCAGGTTGCTTCATGAAAAAGCATTTAGATGTCTCCACAATAAGTTTCGGGCCATTTCCTGTTGCAGGCACTAGGCCTACCCACGCAAGTGAGGTACCATTTTTATCAGAAGACTTGGGGGAATGCTGGGTGGGTGAAGGTTTGTGGATCCCTGCAAGTTCCAGAACTTTTCATCACAGAATTTCTTTTTTTTTTTTTTACAAAGTTTGAGTTGTGCAAGTGATTCAGGGTAACTGAACCTGGTGAGACCCACACAAGTCACCCCATCCTGGATTACCCCCGTTGTCTAGATTTAAAAAATATACAGGTTTGCTAGGTTTCCCTAGGTTCTGGGTGAGCTAGGACCCAAAATCCACAGATAGGCACTTTGCAAAAAAAAGAGTCAGTTTTCTGTGGAAAAATGTGATTAGCCCATATTGCGTATTGGGCCATTTCCTGTCGCAGGCACTAGGCCTACCCTTACAAGTGGGTTCCCATTTTTATCAGGAGACCTAGAGGAACACAGAATAGTAGGACATGTGTTATTACCAGTGTCTTTCTATGCATTTGTACCTTCCAAATGTAAGACAGTGAGTAAAAAAGAGGACATTTTGAAAAAAGCTCGCTAGTTCGCATGCCAGTATGGCTACCCACATATTCAAATATGTGCAAATAACCACTGCTTCTAAACTCCATATCTTGTTCCTATTTCGGAAATACATAGGTTTCCTTGGTGCCTATTTTTCACTCTTTATATTTTACCAAATTAATTGCTGTATACCCGGTACACAATGAAGAACCAATGCAAGGTGCAGCTCAGTTATTGGCTCTGGGTACCTCGGGTACTTAGAGCCCTATATATCCCCGCAACCAGAAGGGTCTCACAGACGTAATGGTATATTGCTTTCAAAAATCTGCCATAGTTATAAGAAATTACTGATGAAAATGTAGGCACAAATGGCTTTTTTTTCAACTCAATTTCAATATTTTATCTACTTGTCAGAAATGTATAGCTTTCCGGTATCCATTAATGGTTTCACACCCATATCTACCACTAACTGGAAGGAGGTTAATGTAAAGATAAGTCCAGGCAAGTAAATAAGGATAACATTGTTTATTGAAGATTGGCACAGGAGCCTCCAGCTTCATCCACAACCTGTTTCACAGCTCAGATCAATCCTTTCTAATCATAACATTCCGAGCTGCTAAGCAACACATTTACATTCCAAATGAGACATCTCTACACACCTCCCCCCTTATGTAATTTAAAATTGGAAGAAACACACAACACGTTCGATAAATGAATATACAATAAAGGCAAACCTAGTCACGAGGAGAAAAATATTTAGCAACATTTCCAAAGCTCCAAGTTGACCCATCACACAAAATCACAACACTCCTTTTCACTTCCTTTACTTGAATAGGTTTAGAAAATTTGCTATCGCCTTTAACAACAGTACTACCACGTTTTACCACCACCCAATCACCTGATTCAATAGCAGGAATCTTGACCCCTTTTAAAAGATCATAATGTTTGGCAGCAACAATTTGTTTATTAACAACATTTTTTCCAATCACATCACGATCCACCCATACACACTCTCTGTTCTTCAACCACCCTGGTATTTCCTTCAATCCCGGTTCTCTTCCTTTAAGAGAAATGAAAGGTGATACACCAGTCATGGAGTGCGGTGTTACTCTATAAGACCACATTAGCTTTTTCAATTCCTCAGACCACGACAAACCATTGCACAAAGAAAGTTGTATATTGTCCATGATTAAACGATTAATTCTTTCAACCAAGCCATTGGCTTGCGGTCTGAATAAGGCAACTCTTTCATGCTTAACACCCTTTCCAGAAAGAAAATCCTCCATCCTTTTAGAAACTAGCTGAGGACCATGATCTGACACCAAAACCTTGGGAATACCCTCATTCAAGAAAACTTTGTCTAGAAATCTAAATACTTTTTCAGTTGTGATACTCTCAGATGTCTCTACCAAAACCATTAAAAATCTGCAATTTGACCCTAATCTGGAAATAGGACCAATGAAGTCTATTGCTAACCTTTCCCAAGGACGCTCAGGAAACTTCACAGGAGCAAGAGGAGATTGTCGTAAAACTTTGGTCTTATCACTAGCAGCACAAGCGTAACAGTCTTTGACAACCGCTTCAACTTCATTATCTAAACCTGGCCACCAAAATGACTGACGTACACTTTGTTTGGTCATGTTTCTCCCCAAATGACCTTCGTGTGCCATATTGACAATCTTGGATCTAAGACTCTTTGGTGGTACTAACTTCTCTCCCCTCCACAATTTCCCTTCTCTCACACTTAACTCAACAACAACATTGATGAAACCTCTGTACCGCATGTCATTGCTTAACTCACTATCCCAACCATTAGAAATAGAATGAATGACCTTCTTTAACACATCATCTTCCAACATCGCAGCATTCCATTGCTCCAACCCAAAAGCTTGTTCTTCAGTATATCTTATTTCCTCAACATCAACATCAGACTCCACTTCACTCACCAAAACAGGTATTTTTGACAGACAATCCGCTATTATATTCTTCAACCCTTTCATGTACTCCACCTCGAAATTCTATTCTAACACAGATAAAATCCACCTTGATATCCTTGGAGTAACACTCCCTTCCAATCCTTTACCACCCTTAAACAAATAAACTAAAGGTTTGTGATCTGTGCGGAGTCTTAATGGCAATCCCCACACAAAGTATTTAAAATGTTTAATACCCCAACAACACGCCAAGGCTTCTTTTTCTATTACAGAATACGACCTCTCAGCACCCTGTAATCTCCTTGATGCAAACCCTATGATTCTTTCTTCTCCACCACACACTTGAGTTAAGACAGCCCCAATACCTATAGCACTCGCATCAGTGGTAATATAAGTTCTAGCTCTAACATCAAAATGACCAAGGCTGGGTGCTGACAATATTCCTTCTTTAACTTCCTGAAATGCCTTCTCACAAGTACTGCACCATATGAATTCTGTTCCAGTTTTCATCAACATCCGCAATGGTTCCACAATATTAGTAAAATTCCTCACAAACTTGGAGCAATATTCCGCTAAACCAAGGAAACTTCTAAGTTGATCCTTACTAGTAGGGATAGGAGCATCTTTGATGGCAGAGACAATAGTCTTCTTTGGTCTGATGCCTTCCTTAGAAATCTCATGACCCAAATAACTAACTACATCCTTTCTCAATTGACATTTCTCTTTTTTGATTGTCAACCCATGCTCTCGCATACAACACAAAACATTTTCCATTACTTGATCATGATGGTTATAATTTCTCCCAACAATTAACACATCATCTTGGAAACAAAGTACATCATTAATACCATGAAGAACTATTTCCATAACTCTTTGGAACACCGCTGAGGCAGAAGCTAACCCAAAGGGCATTCTACGATAACGAAAAGCTCCCAGCGGTGTCACGAATTATGTTAAATGTCTTGACTCCTCATTGAGATCAATCTGGTGGTAAGCTGAGGACATATCAATAACACTAAAAACACTCCACCCACCCATTGCCGTCAACATCTCTGAAATATTTGGTAAGGGTTGACGATCAACCCATATGTTCTTGTTCAGGTCACGAAGGTCAATGCACAAACAAATTTTCTTTCCCCCTTCCTTACGTGCGACGACAATGGGTGGCAACCGCTCAGAAGCCTCAATAGGCTCAATTATACCCAGCTTTAATAATTTATCAAGTTCTTCTTTGTGAACTACCGGAGTAGCATTACTCTTGAGAATAATCTTATGAGAATTTTTTTTGCAGTGGTTTGGTGGCATTAGGTTTCAAAACTATACCCACATCCTTTTGGTGACGCCACCCCAACAAATTCGACCCTTGCTTAGTCAAATAAACTCGACCATAGACTTTCTTGTTCTCAAATTCGATTACCATCCATTTTAAAACCAAAATATCAATGTTTTTCCCACCATAACCTACAGCACTAATGTCTGAAGGATTCCAGTCCTTCTCATCTGCTGATGCACCCCAAGATTTGATGTACATTTCTTTCGACATCAAAGTATATAAACTCCCAGAGTCAATTAACATTTTTATACCCACAGAATTAAGTTTGATAACATAATGAGGCTTTTCAACCTTGTCAGTACTTTCTGTAGCAATAGCAGACACATCAATATTTTCAATTACAGCTTCATCACCAATGTTGACTTGATAAGCTATAATATTATCAATAGAAAGAATAAACTCATGAATATCCTCACATGAATCATCTATTTCGTGGACAGAAGGCATCTTAGTTCTACAAACCTTAGCAAGGTGGCCTCTTTTACCACATGTTCTAGGGGAACATCCTTTACAGCGCAACTTTTACCACGCAGTGCCTTTACGACGCAACTATTACAACGCATGTCATTACAACGCATTGTGCTGGGGGGCGCTCTAGGATAGGGAATAGATTTAATTTACTATCCAACACCTTCCCTACTATCCACGGGGACTGGAATTGGAATAGTAAATTAAACTATTCACTATCCAGCACCCCTTAGCGCTATGCGTTGTAACAGCATGCGTTGTAAAAACTGCGATGTAAAGGTAGGCGTTGTAAAAGTATGCGTTGTAACGTCATACATCCCATGTTCTACATATTACATTCCTGGCCATATACCTCATACTGGAAGCTATGTGGCCGGGGGCACCACAACAATAACATTTGATCGGTCGCATATTCGTAAACTTAGTAGTTTGGTGAGATTCTTTACTTTTATCAAAAGGTTTATTAAGAGGTTTTACTTGCAATTTACTAAATGGCTTAACCATTTTAGTTTCATCAATATTGGCATGGATCTCTGAATCTTTAGAAACTGAAACCTTGGCCCCTTCATCCTTATTCACAATAGAATTAGTACACTTATCCATCTCTTTAATCCAAATATCAGTATGTTCTAAACCCTTTGCTATTTGTATGGCCTCTTCCAATCCTGAATCCTTTATAAGCAACTTTTCACGTACTCTTTTATTGTTTGTACATCTGACTATTTGATCACGTATAAGTGAATCTGTCAAGGCTCCAAATTGGCAAGTTAACGATAACTCTCTCAAAGCAGCAACATAAGATGCAATGTCCTCTTCCACTTTTTGTTATACAGAAAAACTTATGTCTTTCAAGGACTACATTCACTTTCGTCATAAATCTTGTTTCTAGCATTTGCAAACTCATTTCATAAACATTTGTAGCCTGCCCATCCCCATTACCAAGAGAAACTTCAGGGAGGTTTTCATACAACATACGACCTTCTACATCCAAATTATGCAGCAAAATAGCCTGCCTACGTACTGGACCATATTTATCAGCTCCAGTGGCAAGAATGCAAGTAAGAAATAACTTCTTACATTCTTTCCACGGAATGGTTGGCTTACCCGGAGTTGGTAAAAAGGCAGGTGGATTGGACAAAGCTTGATCACCCATTTTAAATGATAAAATTTAATACAATGAATAAAGAATGCAAATAAAACTGCACCTGCAAGAGAAGGTTAGTTATAAATAAAGAAACTAACACAACAAATTAAAATAAAAACCTTCATGCTTGAAAATCTTCAAATCGAAATTCACGATCCTCGAAGAAAGTTGTATTATCGCTGACGAGTGTTCAATGCCACGCAGATCAAATCCAAAATGTAAAGCGACGTCAGAAAGTCGTTTTGTTGTCAACGATGTCCAGTCCGAATTGAAATCTGACTGAGTTCAGCGTATTTGTTGTATAATTCAATGTAAATTGCCCCAACAAGCAAAAATGGCCGACAGACGTTGAGGTGACGCTCCTAGTCAATGACGCATTACGTATGACATGCTACACTCGCAGCAGCCACAGAGCAGATCGGCAATGCGCACAAGGAAGTACCAGCGCATGCAGATGAATGCAAGGAACGTTGAGAAAACTAGCCGGTGAGAGATGTTTACATTCGATTGTACAACGATTTCTCTACAAATCTGAAATGGGTAATAGCGAAAATCGAGGAAACATTAAAATATGAGTAAATTTCTATGTCAAACGAACTTGAGACAAAATCCAGGTTTTCTTTCAAATCGCAGATCAATCGTTAGTTTCTTGTTAATTTCAAGTTTTCCTCTCGTTTTTCTAAAAAAAAAAAAAGAAATGGTTTAAAGTCCATAAAACTTCAAATCCCAATTAAATTTAAAATTATCCAGGAGAAGGATCTCTATAGTTGAGTACAGAATTTAATCAGTTTACTCACAAAATAGTGGATGATGATATATGAAATATTCCAAAGTCCAAGGGTGGAGACACCAGCATCTGCCCCTTGCGCAGGTAGGTTTCCCTCGTCGCCAATGTAAAGATAAGTCCAGGCAAGTAAATAAGGATAACATTGTTTATTGAAGATTGGCACAGGAGCCTCCAGCTTCATCCACAACCTGCTTCACAGCTCAGATCAATCCTTTCTAATCATAACATTCCGAGCTGCTAAGCAACACATTTACATTCCAAATGAGACCTCTCTACAGTTAATAGCACAAAAAATAGGAAAAATAGGATATGTCCCAGTAAAGTGCCAAAACTGTGTAGAAAATGTAGGTTTTCTGATAAAAGTCTGCCTGCTCCTGAAAACTGAGAAGACCCTTCTTCGTCTGCAGACCTCGGCAGGCCACCATCCTTGTGATGACTGCAATTCCTAATAGGTCCACAATTACGACCTGCCGCGTTAATATTCATGACCTAGATTGTTTTGCGACCAACTAGGAATTGCTAAATTAAACTGAATGAGTTTCATACATTAGAAATAGTGATTACATAATTGCGATGAACAGTCCTAAAGTCTCCATTCATTCTTGTTTTTAGGTGCTACGCTAAGCATGCGGCCTGCCCCCATACCAATAGAGGATCCTGATTGGAGGCAAACACCACCTCCAATCACTCCTACCTCCGGCACTTTCCGGTTGCGGCGAGGCAGTCGGTTTACCTGGAGGAAAGAGTGTTTGGCAGTAATGGAAAGGTATGTCTTATCAGTTAAAATCTGTGTGTAGTCTGCATGATCTTTGTGATGTGGATCTGTATATATTATACTGCAAAATAACCTTTTTTGACAAACCATAAAAGTTTTTATATTTCATCAAATCTTTGAAAACATGTAATGGCAGCACAAGGTGTTTTTGCTGTGATGCAGTTTGAATTAATAAAAGATCAACTCTAGATCAACATCAAAATAAATCTTTTCTCACATTATATTTCTGTATTCCATTTATTACATTTCATTGCAATTCTTTCCTTAGAAATGTTTTTAATTATGTGCATTCCTTCACTAAGAGCAATAATAAACTAGCAGATTAGGTTGTGGGTTTAATAGGATCACCCCACTGTATCCACTCTATACATGGACTTCCTTTGCCTTTTTCTGGTGCAGTAGAACAAAGAAAAGGAGATTCTGGAGTGCCGTGGAGTAGGTTAGGGGATCTAGTTATGGTCTCTACCTTCAACATATAATGATTTATTTAATTGTTTCATAATGCTGACTTTGATTTAAAAAGGGGAACCCACAGCAGTAAGCATTTAAAATATATTGACAGGAGACATTGCCACATGGTTAGATCTGAAACAGGTGAGCAAGTGACAGGCTTATTACTGACACTTTTGCCATGTATTATTATAACTATTGATTAGCCTGTGCTGGGGAAGATCTGCGTGCATTCATTTCTGAATGTAAGACCCAAAAATTGAAAACTGATCTTAGGTTGGTACTTGAGGAGGAAATGGTATTGTTTACTTGCATTTATATAGCACTTACTATCCCTGACAATGCGTCAAAGCGATTTTGGGTGAGCAGCAGGGTACTCCGGGACCCAAAAAAGATTAGTGGTAAATTAGTATAGATGAATATGAAATTAATTTGAGCGGTGGACATGTGAGTCTTTTATGTTGTTTGAAAAGAATAGTGGAGGGAGAGAAGAGGGAGGGGTTTACATTTATATAGCGCTTGGTACCCCTGATGAGGCATCAAACGAACTTTTCAAGGAGTAGCACGCTACTCCAGAACCCAAATACGATTAGTAGTGCCTTAGTATAATGAAATATGAAATGAATTTGAGTGGTGTACATGTGATTCTGTTAGTTGGATAGAAAAGGATAGTGGAGGGTGAGACGAGGGAAGGGTCTAGAAAGAGTTTATTTGGAGATCCTAGCAGCGGGAGCAGGGTTGGAATTGGGATGAGTAGAAGATGAGGGAAGAGTCAGAGGGAAGGGTTTTGAAAGGCTTGTTTGGGTGATCTAAATTGTAAAAGAGGTTTGAGGTGATGTGAGGAAGGACTAGAGGAGGGAAGAGTCTAGAAGGGGTTATTTTGGGGGTCATAGTAAGGGAAGAGTAGGAAAGTCTGGAAAGGGTTATTTTGGGGATCACAGTGGTCAAAGAGTGGAGGTAGAGGATATATTGAGAGAGGTTTAGGGTGAGATAGAGGGTAGTCCATTGGAGAGAGTAGTTGATTGAGGTTTGGGATGCATGATGGGGTGAGATATAAGGTAGTGTAAAGTAATAAATATAAAGATACATACATGGAAGGTATGTATGTATTAGTAAGGTAATATATCTAGATTTAAATTGTGTTAACTAAACTCAGACTTTCAAGTGTTGCTGTACTTTAAGCTCATTTATTTGTTTATATATTTTCCATCCCCAATAGTGAAGCAGTTGTAGATAATAGTTATTATAAAATTTTACTTATTTATGCAGTGACCTCTATATATGCTAAACTTAGAAAATGATAACCATAATATGTACATTTCTTGAGCAGAACGAATGAAAATCTATATATGTATAAACAAGATTAATATACACCTTTACATGAAGGAATACATTTATCTAGGTACGCATATATAATCCAAATAACTGCTTATATACACATGGATTTGCTGTATATTTGTTTGAGTATGGTGGCTATGTGGGGAAGAAACAATTCTTGAGTAGTCTTCTGAAGATAAGGTACTTATCGGTGGATCTTTTGTTTGGGGTTAAATAATTCCATAGTTTGGCTGCTTGAACAGAAACGGATGTACCACCTATGGGTTTTTTTCTTGTATGGTGCGATTTTGAGGCGAGGTGCCAATCTAGAACAAAGGTTCCTTTGTTGAATGTATGCCCTGTTCCTGAGAGTGAGTCTATGCTGGTAGATCCTGAGAGGATCATTGGATCTTTAAATAAACCGCCATACTAAGACATTGTGGCTTACTTAATTGGCCATAATAACACTGCAGCAAACATCTGTGTATGTCCAGTTTCAGGATATAATCATCTGAAATAACTTGGTTAAGGCACCTGTTGGAAATACTTTTATGAAATCTTTAACAGGTGCGAATGATCATAAAATAGCTCAGAGCTTTAGCATGCCTGTGGCAAAGCACCGCGTTTACCGACTAAGTCATGTATTTCCAGTCTGTGTAAGGTAGCTCAGTATAAGATTGCTCAGCAAGTAAATGCTTTGCTGCAGAGACCCTTCTGCAAACTGCAGGTTGCAAGTTACAGACCAATCAGCTAGGCACTTTCTGCAAAAAGGTGCGTGCAGTCTGAAGGCATGAGTTTTTAGCCAATCTTTCAATAAAGTAAGGGTGACAAATGGACATTGGGTAGTAATAAACAGTTATAATTAAGTGGCAGAACAAATTTGTAACTCCTGAACACATTTTAAGGGACATTGTTATCACACACCGTCTATCTCTCCAAAAATGTTTCTGAATGAACTAATGCAAGTTTTAGAATCAATTCACAGCTGGATCAAAAATAAAAAGGAAGTTGGCATCAAAAGCAATATTTTTTAGAGTCATCTCAGAGTCATCAAGAAGCTAGTGTCAAATCAATTTTGACAGATGACAGCAGCGTGGAAGTCAGAGTCGTCTTCTGGGCGTGGGAGCAGTAGACCCATGTGATAAAAGGATGAGCCAGCACCTGCGCAGGGACTGGCAGTGGGCACACATGCTGTCAATTCAAAGTCATTCATGTCCTGTGCCGCACACAAGGGCATGGGGTGTTAGCCAGCTTCCTTAGTGGTGTTGACCTTTGGGGTCACACTATTGGTGACTAGCGACACGAACAATTTACATGGTTGGACTGGGACATAACATAAGGCCAAAGTAAAAGTGCCATTGAAACAGATAGATGAAGAGTTGCTCACATTTGCAAACTAGAGCAGCTTTGAACTCAAAGATGCGCTGTACAGCTGTTTTGCAAGGTATGAGAAGCTAAATGCATCTGTGCTTGCTGCGCTCAATTTTGTGATCCGAAAAAATTCAGTAGTAAAAATCTGCCCCCAGGACCATAGAAATAGTCAACAAACAGCTAAAACCGGGCCACCGGTGAGGCCAGCCCGCCTGAGCTTGGGAATAAAAGGCGGTGAGAGGGATAGAAAGGAGGACTTTGAGGAAGAGAGAATGTAGGCTTAAAAACAACCAGATGATGGAAACAGGAGTGATAGGGTGAGACAGGCAGGTAAAGAACCACATCACTCTGACCCCACATGGCCTGTACCTTCTAAGAGAGAGTCTTACTTTCAGTGCCTGCTGCATCCTCCAGCACTCTTTTGGACAATGCTCCACATGCACTGCCAGTCTGTTTCATATTGTCTCCTTATTTCTCACTGTCTTTTCTTCTTTTTTTTTTTTAAGCTTTATTTTCAGTTTTATTGTACAATAGGAAATGAGCATTACCAATACGGTATATTGTCAAGAGCTTCGTCACACATCAATAACATACTGTAAGATGCAATCTTCGATATACGGCAATACAATTGGAAAGCTAATCCAAATAATAAAAGAGCATCGGTCAACCAAGCCCCATGTCTGCCCATGAAAAAGTGTAACATTGATTCATTTCAAAATGAGATATAACAGTTACCCAGTTTCTCGTCCGTACTAACCAATGAGAAGTGAACTTAATAGAAAGGTGAGTAGAAGGTGCATTAAACAACTGGAATCATGCGTCCAATACTGTAGCCCATCATCCCACCCCTCTGATACTATGCCACTTTCAGCCTGTGTGAAGAAAGCTCGACATTTCTCTGCAATATATGCCCTATATGGGCCCCATATATCTTTGGGGCGTGAGGAGCAAGGCATTAGGGAAGCGTACATTTCACAATTTACATTACAATATGCCAGGCTTCGCAACCAGGCCTGTAAGGTAGGAGCGGTCTTCTTACCCCACACCAGCGCTATCTGTCTCTTAGCTAACAGAAACCCAAGTGAAGCGAATCTCCTGACCGTCTTGGGAAAGTTGACCATGTATCCCATGAGATCAATTTCAGGAGTGGGAATCAGCGTCAGTGAGGTTATTATTCCTAAAGTAGCGGGAACCTGTTCCTAAAATGTTTGCAGTTTAGGACAAGTGCATGTAAGATGGGCAAAGTCTGCGTGAGGGGCAGAACATTTCAAGCAAAGATGCGGCCTGGAAGTTTGTGCCTGCTATTAAGGGATACTTCTTTCTTAACCATGCAGCATTTTTCCCATTGATCGTCCATAATTGGGCGACCAAGATCTCGTTCCCAAGCAATGCGTACTTTAGCATCTGAAACTGGACTAACATTAGTACATGCCCTGTACATTTTGGAAATTAGATGATTGCCCGCCTCACTTTCAATTATCAGCATCAGAGGGGCTGCAGGTTCTGGCGCAATCTGATAGGTACTCACTGTCTTTTCTTAGTTTTCTTCACTGTCCACAATCCCGCCTTGTTGCTTTCTGCCCCAGCTCTCCTTTGCCAGTCCACTTGCTGACAGTCTGTCCCTAAGCACAGGTTGCATGCAGGGATATTATCTTGACCTAATGGCCCACCAATAGAGGTTCATAAACAATTACAGAATTTGTTAGTTGCGTAGGTTGGATATGTTCTTATTGTCACAAAGAAGGTTTGCTACCAATAGACATGAGAAAGGTATCAATAGTTTTAATTGATAAGGAAGGATCGACAAGGGATAAATGTTCATATGCCGGCCAATTTCATTGTTAAATGGCAAAATAAAAACATAAGCTAAATTACTGCTTAATTGTCAGACCCCAACAATTGATATATTAATACATCCAGTCAATCTGGATTCATGCCCTTGAGATCTACCAGACTTAACTTGAGGAGACTGCATAATAATATCTACATTTCTAGATGGGTAAATAACCAATTGCCTTGGAATCCATGGATGCTTACAAAGCGTTCAACTGAGCTGAATGGCCTTTCCTGTTCCTTGTATTGGAAAAGATGTTGTTTGGACAATAGTGTATGTCTTTGAAAAGGCTACTGTATAACTCCCAAGTGGCCAAAGTGGGAGCTCATTGGAATTCCCTTTAAGAACGGAGAATCGACAGGTTTGCCTTCTTTACCCACACCATTTTTGCTAGTAATGAAGCCTTCTCTGAATGGATACTCGTGGATTCTCTAATAAGGTGGTGGACATGGACTGACTGATATGGATAATCTTGGATTCTCTAATAAGAGGATGGAAATGGACTGACTGATGGTATGAGCTAATTTCCCTTCATTCTTCTGTATTTCGCTGCCCGGGAAACCTCCCTAGATAGACTGAAGTCAATATTTCATCATCATTTCTCCTTTTCCCTTCTTATATATGGAAATAAGCGTCTGAGCTGCCCATGTCCCTCGAAATTGAATACACACTTTTTAAGTATTTGGGGTTTGGAATTCATTGGACCCCATCAAATTTTATGATGATCATACCCTGTGCTGCAAGATCTTGGTGTCAGAAATATTGACCTGGAAGGCCTCTTTAACTTCTGTGCAGTTCTGTCTTTCATTCCCGATATTCCTTTGTGTATTACAGAGCAAGCTTTATGGCATATCAGAGGTGCATTTTAAAGAGATTGTAAGACTTTTACTTTGGTAAGATACCCCTAAAATTTACAATGGCAAAACTCTATAAACCCACTTTCGATGGAGGGATAGTCCTTCCAAACATTAGGAAAGCTTGTGAAGTTGTGCATCTGATCAACCATATATGTTTGGGTAGTCATCCCATAAAATGAGTCAGCCTTCTGAATAGGTAACAAAGGTCACAACCATGTCTGGTGACCAGTCTGCATAACAGCTACGACAGACTCAGTGGCCACAATTTGGAATACACATTCTAAAGAGATGGGCTGGAAAAGTAAACTTATTTGAAACAGCATTGTGGGTGGGACTAGGCTGAGGCCTTTGAGTATCTTGAGTGAGTTTAGAAGGTTATACACCATTTCAATAGCCACTTTAGATACGTGAAACACTAATGGGACTTTACTGGTACAGCAGTAACAAACTGAATATGCACTACATGATATTTAAGTACTTTCTGCTTAGAAACTTACTGTCTTTGGGAACAGGTTTTCATTGAAGAAAGTAGGGTTAGAGTGTAGATTGCTCGGACTTGCAATGAAGTAAAAGAATATATTACCAACATATACAATGCTACTAACTAAAACACAAAAGCAACTGACTAACTTGTGTTCCCGATTGGAACTAGGCCATTGCAGCATTGATTACGGTTTTTGGGAAGAGGCCCTCTTTCATCAATGTGAGATGTCTAGAAGGTCAGACTTTAGAGTGATTCAGGTCACAATTCTACTAAAAATAGAGGGCCACATGTATGAACACATTTTCCCATAGACACAGAATGGGTAAAACCCTTTGATACATCTGGCCATAAGTCACTAACGTACAACTTAAAAAAATTAAAACAAATTGCAAATGGCATTTATTTACAGAGATATGACCAGACCTTTGCCCATCTAATATGAGGGTTCCCGGCTATAAAAACATATTCAGAATGCAGATGTGAACAACTGAAGTTAACATGAGGGAGGCCGCTGGAATAAGAAACTCGCATAATTCTACTCAGGATTTGGCGGTAAACAAGAAGTTTCCAGACATCAAAAGTTATTTTTCTGCCAAGGTCTTATTGTAGCTAAGAGATGTACTGCACAGAAATGGGGTAGTCTGACACCATGTATGATAGAGAAGTGAAACCTTAACATGGATTAGTATATGGGAGCCGAGAAAATAGTTTACGTGGTTAGAAGCTGCCTAAAGAAATTCAGCATGATGTGGGGCACTTGGGCATAATACAATCTTACACTCATGCATCCAATTGTTCTCTCTAAAGTATACATAAGTGCTACTCCAGGTGTATGTAACACTGTCAGGGCAAGCTTACTATGGGTTAACAATACCCCATGGAGGTTGGGGATTATGGTGTGCTCTGTAGTCACACATTCATTAGGACATTGCGCTCACCAGTAACCTATCCCTGTATCCGCCACCTCTAAATGTTTTGATATGGGTACTAACGTGACCTGACCAGTGTTCCATCCACCTGCAGTACCACATCTGTATACTTTAGTTTGAATACTGGAAGGCCTGAGTGTGAGAGTAGTATAACAAAGGGGTTATAGTCCTCTGGAAGGCTACCGGACACTTATGGTTCCAGTGTGATGGCTGAAACATGTCAATGTAGGGTATCTGGGAACAATAACAATCCCTTAGATCCCCCCATTCTTGTAGGGATTTTTATTTACATGCTGATTCCCGCTGATCTCACCAAGAGGTGAGACACAAAACGACCACCGAAGTGCTGTCAGCTAGGTCGATCTAACTCATCTGTCCCCTACCTAACTGTTCAGCGGATGTAGACAACCGTATGATAAAGCATGGCACCTAGGTTGGTGTGTGAGTTTGTCAAAATGTTTCATGACTGAACAGGCATACTTTGTTTTCTTTTTGTGATATGTGTGCAAGAAGAAGATTGACTACAAGGATGAGGGTAATTCTGAGTTGAGTTTGTAGAAAATGAAGTATCTCGGTGATGTGAGTTATACAACATGTTCTTCATCACAGGGTTAACATATTTATTTAATTGGTTTGAGTACAACAAGCATGTTGTCAAGGTAATTATGCAGTGAAAGTTGGACTAAAGTGGCAAACATAGGCATGTTCTAATATGGCAAAGCAGCATTGGTCAGAATCTCATGTTCAGGATAGACCTGGGTGGGAGCGGAGGAAGACTTGTGCTAGGTTAAAAGGTCCAGATCCAAATGGGGGAGGTGCCTGATAGTATCTGGTCATGATTCATGCATTTCTTTGATGAGGCTTATTTTCAGTCCTTTGTGAAAGGATGGCAAGGTGGGAAGAGCTTGGAGTGAGGGACAAAGGAAATCATAAGAATCACTCACTGATCTTTTACTGTTTCCGCTGGGCTGTTTTTTCTGGTATTGTGGTGTGCCGACAGGGACTGCTAGATCTGAGGCTGCATTCAGATGTTCATTGAGGGGTGAGGGTTATGTTATTGAGGTATGCAGGATCCATTTCCTTGGAAGGATTTAGAAATAACGTCCAACACTTAAAATTACATTCTTCATTCTACTCGGTGCATATATTTTTTAGGTTTAGGAAGAGTCTTGGGGGTTTGATCTGTATTCTGCATAGTTTCTGAACCTCCTCCATTAAAATGCCAAATTAAGGAATTTGTTGATTGAAAGATAGTGTCCATGAATAAACGTTCACATTTTTTTTCTATGGCTGTGCAAAGTTGTCCTGGTTCCCTATGATCATAATCTCAGCTAGGGAACTGTTTAGACACAGGAAGTTTTGTTTCATCCAATAGGATAGACGCATGGGGGCATTAGCACATTTGGTGCAGTATTTCTGGCTCTTTTCATGGTTCTTTGATGAGAAATTTGTCGGTATTCTTGGTTCTTTATCTGGTGTTATGGTCAAAGATAGGTGATCAAAGGCAAGTAAGTCATACATTGCTGTATGTAGGAAAGGCAAATATTCACAATCCTTCTGTAACCCAATTCTTCCGTAATAATAATGTGTAGCCAAGGTTGTGTCTGCTGAAGATTCTTATAAGATTGGCCGTGTAGATGTGCAAGCTGGTTAGCGAGAAGGAGCAGTTTTGAAGAAAATCAGAGATGACTTGAAAACGTTTTGAAAGTAATATGTCCAGTTGTACATGATGGCTGCAGTTTAAAAGGGATGAGCTGAACCATTGTGGCATAGCATTCTTGAACCCAAAAGAAAACTCCAGCCGAGGCAGACAAATGTCCTGATAGTTCATATCAAATGCTCCAGAAAGGTCAAGAGGACTCAAGAAGCACCTTTGACATTTGTTAATGACTCTGAAGACACATACTTAATTTTTTTTACATATCACAAAAAGACTTAGGAATATATGTGGACCTTTATGACCATGGTTCTGAAAAAATGCATATGTAGTAAGTGATGAATAGCGGGACATGGGGATGACTCCTCATGGCACACAGCTATGATGAAGGCCTAGTTACATTGACACGTTAAGGAAGAGCAGGTTGAGGAAGATGGGGAAATAGAGGGGTCCAGAATTACCCTGTGAACTGCTTGCTGACAAGCTGGCGATGTACAGAGTGCTATAACTCTACTCCTTGTTCCCCCACAGATGTGAAAGTGATAATTAACATTTATGCATTAAGTGCTGTAACGTGACTTGCAAGTGTCGACAATGTCCGTTGATGGTCAGATTTTTTATTGGTTTGGTTAACTTGAAAAACCATAAATAAAGTTTTTAAAAAGCTCTATAAAACATTTTCCTGGATGAGAAGAGTTTTTTCATGATGTCAATGGTAGGTTTTTGGTACCTCTGCATTTTTTAGCATTACCATCAGGGAGGGCTACTTTCAGATAGTCTGTGAACTACAGAGTGACTACTCTTTCAAGGGTTTTTGCCCTAGAAAGGAGTCCAGAGTACAGTCAGTAATTTGTAAAAACATTTGGGTCAGTGATACATTTCTTTAAAAAAAATCAGTGATAATAGCATGCTTAAAATGAGCTTGGCCCCTGCCACTATGAAGTCACGGACAGATGATGTGATAATCTGTACCGTTGCAAATAGTCAGAAATAAATGCTTTGACATTACCAAGGTCTAGATGATGTATTGATGATTGTATGAATGTATTCTAAGGCACTAGAGCAAGTGTCCAGGGAAGTTCTGAATCCTGATAGAGTTCTGGTGACACGCTGATGGGAAGATGAAGGTTCCATGTTATCTCTGAAGCAGATGTGAAGTCTTCACAGGGTTGTTGCAAAGAATGCGTTGGTCATTGGAGATTGGTCAGTGGGCTGAGATCATTTCCTTATCGATACCATTGAGTAGGAGTGTACAGGGCACATCTGCTAATTGCCAGCCTGGTCTTAAAAGCGTATGCCTGTTGTGTAACGGATATGTAAATCTTCCTGCCCAAAATCATATGCCCTATTAAGAAATCATTCAGTTTGCAAAAGGCATTCACTTGCCAAGCCTAAGTTTGATGGGTTATGTGTAACGTCTATTGTAACATGCATCATAGAGCATATAAGGCACATTAAAATGTGCTAATTTCTCCTCGTCTACACCCTATTAAACCAGAACTATTCATCCTCATGAGATTTTCCAATCTAGTTTCCAGTGTTGGCTTCCGGCGTGGTTTGTTTTTTATATTCATTGAAACTGTTCCAACCAGTGGGGGAGGTTTTTAGCAGTGCTTTTGCTGTTTGTCAGTTACAGTTGGAAATGGAATGCAGTAATGGTATTGTCAACCCTGCCTGTGTCCCCTGTTTCTGTAATGCAGAAGCCTATCTTGCAATGGTATGAGCCATTTCAGGGACAGTGCTGAGAATGTTATGGCTGAATTTCAAATTGCTGTCACTTAGACATTGCCATCGCCGAGAGACCGTTCCTCTTGTGAATAACTAATGAAGTCTACTGCACAGCAGGACTAGCTCTTACCAATCAAATGATTCTGCATTATGTATTGCCAGAAGGCAGAGCGGAATTTGCCTTTTTTTAAATTGACGTAGATATACCTTTCCTTGTGACCTTCTAAAAAGGTTCTAGCGTCTGGTTTGTGATCCTTATACAGAGTGTAGTATGAATTTATCACAGAATAATTATTTCTTGCGTTCTCGCTTGCTCTCTTCGGTCTCTCTCACACTCTTCACTCTTCCTCTGTCGCTCTCACACCTACTTTCCCTTCACTGCCCGAAGCATTCAAGATATTTCCTTTTTTAATCTCTTTCCTCTGCTCTTGTAGAGCTCTGGCACAAGCATGCACACATGTTTTTTTTTACGGTACAGGGTCATTAATATTAATTCATAATTAAGTAAATAACAACTGTAATTAAATTAAAATTAATTCAAATATAAAATTACATTTAAATAAAAATATTTTAGCATTTAAACTTCTCTTAAATTAGAAGTCATTTTTCTTGGGAAATGTGCCTTTTCTACATGGAGTCCCTGTATTTTCCTCAACCCTATATTTTTAAGTGTCTGTACTTACCCTTTAAACATGCATAGTGTGCATGTTTTAGTTTAAGAAGTGTGTGCTTTGCTTTGTTTGTTTCTAACACCTTTAGCTGGCCCCTCAGTGAGTAAGGGTTCCAAGTCGTTCGTGTGCAGGTAATTCCCTTTATTCTCATTTAAGAGTTTTAAGTTCTAGTTCCAATTTTTTTATGTACTGGCATGTAAGCTTCTTTACTGATTCAAAACCCTCTAAAGACTGCTTTAAACAAGTCTCACAAAGTTGCCTTCATGTCCTCTAATATATTATAAGTTTGGAAGAAGTTTATTGCATGTTTTTTTAATTCTTCCTTGAGGACTGGATCCCGAAGCAGGGAAGAGTTGGTTGTCCATCTGGGTCATTTATGAGGTAGTCCTCCCCCACTTTATGGTTACTTCGATTTGGGCATGGTCAGAGACCATTATTGGTGTGGGAGACTCTGGAAAGGAGATAGGTGCTCAAAAATATATTATCAAATCTTGAGTTCGTTCTTTGGACATGCAAGAAAAAAGCAGTGTCTCGTTCTCATCAAGTTGCTGTCTTCAAACGTCCGTGAAGCCCAACTCTAAGTTTACCCATAAGTCTCTTTGAAAATCCCCCTGCATGTGTGGATCTTCTGGTCTTGTTCTGTCTACCTTGGGGTTCCGAACAGAGTTAAAGTCTCCCATTAATATGATGTGTCCCTTGGCAAACTCCACTAAGGTGTCAAGCATTTCACATAAGAAATCATCCTGACGTACATTAGGTGCTTAGATTACCGCAACAGTGAGTGGGGTTTCCTTCACAGTTCCCTTAACAAAGAGGTGTCTGCCTTCCTTATCCTTCTTACTGTGGGATTGTAGAAATGTGAAAGCTCTGTGAAATCTGTCTGCTATTTCCAGAAGAGTAGTAGGCAAGTGGATTGAGTTTGTGGTTAAATTTAGTTTTGACTGGGGAAAAAAACTGTTCTTTTCAGGTGCATTTCTCGCACTGTAATTATATCGTGGCCTCTCTGCTTCATGTGCTGTCATATTTTGGTCTGTTTAGTGGAAACATTAAGACCTTTAAAGACTGGATCATAACAAATTTAAAACATGTTTGTTCACATAGAATCCTTCTTGTGATTTTCTGCCTGTTCTGATATTGTGTAAGGGTGGATGAAAAGGAGGAATGAACTAGTACAAATGTCTAGTGTCCGCCTTCATTTTTTACATCCCTCCCACATCCTGTTCTCTTGCCCCCAACATAGAGCATTGTAAAATGAACATAAACTGAGATCTCTCATGCTGGAGAGAGGATTCCCATCTGTGGAACAGGTTCCTCCCACCCCCACCCCCCTCCCCACTCCGAGAGAGGTAGTGCTGGTACCGTAGGTGTTAGATCGATCGTAGCAGTACTCCGCTTTCGGGATGTGTACAGACCTAATTGGTTCATGTTCGAAAGTAGGAGGCCACAGTGTCCAATATGATATTTTTCTGGTTGTAACCATTCTCAAGGGTGGTAACCATATCTGTCGAGTATCGCCATTTGGTCTTTGGGTAGGTTTTAGTAGGCTTCTGTCACATCTTGCTCCTCTGTAGCACTGTGGTCATTGTAGACGGCATGAGTATGTAGTTTGTAAGGCTTCACCCCGCTGTGAGAGAGGTGGGCGGTGTTGGTCTATTTCAGGGTCCTCCAGGGTAAGACCCAAGAATTGTTTTGCTGATAATTTGGAAACGTGATGAGTTTGAGATGACCTCAAAATCAATGCCAAATGGATAAAACCATCATTATTTGATTTTGTTTTGCTGTAAATACTCAGTAATGGGACAGAACTGTTGTCTTCTAAGAAGTGCAATATCTTGACATATGGAGCATGAATATGCATTGTGTTGTATCTGGTGCATTAATCTTGCAGCTCGTAAGACTTTCTCCTTGCAGCGATAGTTGTGAAATTTTTCCAGAGTGGTTCGAGGCATACTTGAGTTCTCTGGTCTATGGTGGCCCACTCTATGGATTTTATCCAGGATGAACTTGGGAGGGGCATATCCAGAGAGTGTAGCAAAGAGGTTCCTAATTAAATTTTCAATATCTGTACCATCTGCTCCTTCACCAAGGCCTCAGATTTCAATGCTGTCCCTTCTTGAGCGATTTTCTAAGTCTGTGCTTTTTCTAATGTTCGGTTCATTTTGAGCAAGTAAGGCAAATCACTTGTCTATGACAGGTGGCTTATTGTCTATGGCCTTCTGCTTCTACTTCTCTGGATCCCTCTGAATCAACTCCTGATCTTAGAGCGGCATGTATGTCTCCCAGATAGGACCGGAAAGTGTGTAGTGCATGGAGAATGTCTGCTTTTACTTCCATTCGAATTTCGGATTTAAAACTTTGTAGATTTGCCAGGAGGTCCACTTTCGTTAGTGCCATTGTGGAGAATTCTTCAGTGGGACCTACCAATGACAATGGGATGTTTTCTTTAGTAGATGTTTAAGGAGTTTCAAAGAATCCTGTGACCTTTTTTGAGCCTGCTTCATAGGAGGCATAAGCAGGACTTGTAACTGATGTGAGTAGACGATGCTTTATTTATCCCATGACAATTGGTAGGGTAGTGTAGTAAGATTTGGAGGCTTTACATCAAAATGTAGTATTCCAACTTGGATTATCGATCAGATCATCAGTGTTGTCTTTGGTCTGTATCCAATATTAGGTGGGCATCACCAGTACATTTCAGATGGTGGCTGTTGACAAAATGTTGTCTGATATGAGGTTTTATAGTTCTGTTTATAGTTCTCAATGCGGCAGCAGTGTGATGTGTTCACTGAGATTATTACTGTCATGACTTAAGCTCCCCCAACAGAATTACAGTCAGTAGGTACCTATATGGACCCTAGCAGTTTGGGCATGGATAAACACAAAAGCACACAGCTGATTACCCGGCGCATAAGGCTACACACAACTGAATGGACAATGTATAGATAATTTCGCCGGAGCAGTCACACTGCCTTAGACACTTTGCAATACAACACATATTCACGTGTGACCAATGCATTGATGCATTAGTTGGAGCAGTCATACTACAATAGACATGTTGCAGTACAACACATATCTACAAGCAGCGTTGGTATTTTGTAGGGAACCTTCTGGTTACTCACCTGAAGGTCGCGCGTGATTAAGTAATATTGCGGGCCATTTTGCACCAGCACCTATGAAAGACCTCGCCTTGCTCACCAGTGGTGAGTTTGGTAAGGACAGCCAGGATTTCCTGAAGAACTTAGCGGCAGCAGTGGTTCCTAGGTTTCGGAGGGCCGTAGCTCGACTTCCTCGCCCTTCTCCTTTTCGCAGACGCTATTCCGAGTCCACCCTGTAACTTCTGAACCTAAATAGAAGAAAAAACAAAGGCAGCTAAGTACAAGTTACTTGCAAGCGCATGCATACTTATTCGGACATGCAGAAAAAGAAGAGACTTCAAACAAAAGACTTGCAACATAACTAGCTGCACAAAAGAAAGGGAACCAAGCAGTACAGGACATGCAAGAGTGCTTATATGTAAGAGGAGAATTTACGAATAGTTTGTATGAGTGAGAGCCAACTCAGTGTACCTTTGAAAACTATAACTTGATTCTGGTAACCTCAGTAAAACTTCATCTGCCAAGAGACTGAGCCTGGTGACGAAAACAAGGCCCATGGGACTGTTTGGATCTCTTCTCTGGTGGCTAAATGATAAGTTATCAACTGGAATTCTCTGAATCAAGATTGAGCTATCAAGCTTATAGTGCCAGGTACTATTTACAAAAAAATCCTCATAAGACAAGCTAACTGAATGAAATTCACTTTTAAGGTTCTGTTCCTGCTTAACACTAGCCTTTTCTTTTCACTAGGTAGTTCCTCACGTCACAGGTTGGTTGGAATAAGACTATTTCACAGAGACCAGACACAAGACATTCTTGAGACCAGAAATACGGAGGCAGTTTCAAAAGCAACAGTCTAGTGCAGTCTCTTTTCCTCTATTTCATGTCATTTCCTTCCACCTTGTTATGTTATGTTATTTTAGAAAAGTTTTGTAGAGCGCTCATTCACCGGTTGGTTTCTTGGCGCTAATGAGACAGAAGGACCCAAAGTGCTTTCTCAAAGTAGGTTTGCTTAAACCTCACAGGGGTCAGTACAGTTGGGCGTTGCCGGATTACACATCTCAACATACACATCTCGACATCGCTCACGCTGGGTTAGACAAAATCAGGTTAGTGCATCTGTTGTCTCCTTTCTTGAGTTTCCTTGACAATTACGCTATGATAAGCTTGCGTGGTTTTATTAAAGAAAATTATTTTCTGGCGTGTTCATCCCGAAATCAGATGTTGCTGGACTGGTAATCTGACCTACCATTGGAATTTGTCCCTATGTAGGCATTGCCAGGTCATTAGCCCTAGTTGACGGAGAAGGGTCTTTTTGTTACAAGGAGCCTCTTTTTCCAATTCCACCACAGGGGTCTACCTCTTCCCCATCCCCAGTAGCTCAATCTTCTACTCATGTATGGATCTAAAAAATATTTTGCAGATATGTAAGCTTTTTACTGGAGTTTTCTCGCCTCTAACCAAAAAGGCTGTCACCAGAGTTCACCGTGGATATTATTCTCAGGGTGCTCTCCCTGATATTAGTGAAGGGGGGGCACTGGGAGGAGCAGTTCAAAATCCCATTTTCTGTAGCGCTCCCCTCATGGGCGCTGTGGGGTGGGGGAGCTTCTTGTTCCTACACACACACCAGTTGGCAAATACTGCTGCAGTGCTCAACTGGTGGCACAGGGTCAGACTGATTTGCATATGGCCATGTCTGAAATGGGGTGGCTGAGTGGGCTAAAGAATGGTGATGGATTAAACCCAGATCAGTTGACTGGGGGTGAGTGTTTGCTTGGCTCAAACTCTCCGTCCATCATCCCCTTTTGTATCGCTTTGTTCGCCCTAAGTGTGGCAGGGTATGCTCAGACGTGAGTCCCTTGCTCACTTGGCCACTGGATTCAAGATAGCCTGGCTGATGGGGCTTATGAATCCGAAACCGGTCCCAGGATGCTTGTTTCCGGTCCATGGAAGACATGGCTTGGCAGTTCGGGCTGGACTGATCCCATGAGGCACAGGGTCAGACTGATTTGCATATGGCCATGTCTGAAATAGGGTGGCTGAGTGGGCTAAAGAATGGTGATGGATTAAACCCAGATCAGTTGACTGGGGGTGAGTGTTTGATTTGCTCAAACGCTCCGTCCATCATCCCCTTTTGTATCGCTCAACTGGGATAGCGTCTCCTTGCACCTTCAATATTCAGCAGAGATTTGAAAGACTGTCACTTTGTCCCTGGGCAGAAATCGTGTAAGTGACTTGAGATCTGATGCTGTTGGGACAAAGACCAGCATCTAGAGGGATTTAATCCTTCGTACGTTCTGGGCTGATGTTCCCAGGTTTAGCAGCTATGCAGCGTCATTTAGGTCCCGGTTGCAGATCTCGCTTATAAAGCAGCCATCTCAGTCTACATCCAAGCTCCGCCCTCACCTGCTTATCAGGTCTACTGGATTTTAAGTTAGAACACCGGGACTGCACTCAAAAAGAGGATAAACAGGGTGGCACAATCATTCTTGGATATCCACTGCATGGGTGCTGGGAAACCTTGTTTTGTTCTGCAAGACTATTATCTCTGGGTTTATTGTAGGTACAGGGGCTGTTTCAAAATTATTTTCAATGTAGGTGTGGGAGGACATTAGGATTGCCATATTCCACTACCCACACACACACCCAGCCCTAAGAGCCCAAGTTGAGTGTGGCCAAAGACTTTTGTCATCTTGAAAAGGCCCAGAATGGCTAGGGTTACCTCCACAAACGTTTACACCATTGGTTAGGGCATGCTCAAGAGTCATTGCCTCCCATTAGCTAGTGCCAGGCATAAATGTTGCCCCTCCAGGCATCCACTACAGAATACTTATGGACCTGAGAAAAATCAGAACCTGCTGTCTGGAAACTGAGATAAACCCAGTACTACTGGACCTGCTCTTTTTTTAACCCAGAAGTAGACTCCCAGGGTCATACGGCTGACCTCCCATTTAAGCCACAGAGAAAGAAGAAGCAACAAGAGTCATTTTTAGGTCTCGCCTAGACGAAAGCAAAAAGCGAAGCTTTTTGCTGTCTAGGGCGAGACAACTTATGTAGTCACTTCTGGGGGAATGTGGACAGCAAACTGTTACGAGTTTGTCCTGGCAGAGATTTTATCTCGTGGGCGCGCACGTCGCCGTGCCTCATATTTCCATGCGCACACAGGCAGCCCCCACACCCCTGCACACAGATTACACAGGCACACGCTGCAGCCCCCCACCACACACACACATACAGACACGCACGCATACACACGCCGCTGCCCCCTACCTTCCCCCCCTGCACAGACACACACCCCCACCCCATGCATCGTGAGATCTGCCATACCTTCAGGGGAAGGAGCGAGAGTGGCAGCAAAACCGGCAGCTTCCCCCAGACCGGGGGCGCATCCCCGCCAGCCTCCGCCAACATCGCTGAGAGCTGCGGTTGCAGGCCCCCGGCGTAAGAAACAGGCCCTCGCACACTTGGAATAACAAAAGGGGACGAGATCCATGGCGCGCCACACGGCACAGGGAGGTGGTGCGCGCCACGCCTCCGTCGCTGGCTGGAACGTGTGCGCGTGCTCCGCAGCCTCTCGCGAGCACGCCTCCTTCTGGTTGTGGTTTCAATGTTAGATGCAACCGAAACGGAACGGAACAGACTTGCCGATAACATCTGCGGTCTGCAAGGTGATCGGCTTGTATTTATTTATTTCCCCCTCCACTTTTTACATTACTTTAAAACGCGGCGCACGCTTTAGGCATCCCGCTCACTTTATTTATTTATTTCCCGCTCCACTTTTCTCGTGAAGCCCAACGCTCCATTCCTCTCCCTTCTCAACATACTATGTTACTGCCCAGACACGTGCAGTAACAGAGTATGTTGAGAATGGAGAGGAATGGAGCGTTGGGCTTCACGAGAAAAGTGGAGCGGGAAATAAATAAATAAAGTCAGCGGGATGCCTAAAGCGTGCGCCGCGCATTTGCAATGCAATAGGTGTCGCATTTATGCGAGTCTGAGCTATTGACATTGCAAAGGACAATGCATTTTATTTACATTTTAAAAACGAAAAGTAAAATAAAAGGCATTGTCATTTGCAATGTCAATAGCTCAAACTCGCGTAAATGCGAGACCTATTGCATTGCAAATGCTTGTTCTTTAAGTACACAGATGACCAGTGGCAACTGGACGGTGCTGTTTGGCCTTTTTCTGACACAGTGTGAGTCTCAAAGTACCTCCCCTTACGCCCTGGGTGACTTTTTTACTCCTATTGTCAATGGGACATAAAGGACTAGAGTCAGAAGGTAATTCTTTCACTAAGACAAACCTGGTTGGTGTATCCGATCCACACTCTATCGTGGTCAGTGTCCAATCCTATCAAAGTCCCATCTACATAAACCATTGACTATCATTGGCACTTTAAGCTACTTGGCTCTGTTCAGACTTAAAACTTTAAAGATTCAAATCTCTGGTTCATTTTATTGTATTATTGTCATGTTGGTGTTATTTAGTTTATTAAATTGTTCTCTGTTTTTCTAATTCGGCTTGTGATGTTTATTGTTTTGTATTTAGACTGTATTACTGTTGTGGTTCTTCATGAATATTTTTCTCCCTGCTCTAAGTTAAGCCTGTTTGCTCGGTGCCATCCAGAGCTCAGGTTCATTTAGTGTCTTTGAGGGTTCAGCTGACGAGGGTTTTGATTGTCCCTCAAGGCGGGTAGTCACACACCTCAAATAATAATAATCCAATATAATATTCAGTCGAAGTTCTTAACCCTATCTTTGTGACACTAAGTGAAGATAAACGTTGCCTCTTTCAAACTTATTGCTGCATTCGATGTCCATAACCATGGTTAGAGTATTTTTCTGATGAACTAATAACACCGTCCAAATTATACATTCTCAGATAGCTTCTTCGATGAGATTGATGACTTATTAGTTTTAATGAAATCATCTCATTAGATTCTGAAATCAAGTTTATCTATACCATCCGTTATAACCCATTCTGCTGGTAGATTTACAATATTATTTACAGAAGATAAAACAGTCAGACAGAGAGCCTCTCTCCCTTCCAAAAAACATGAACTGATCCTTCATCGTGCAACATCCTCACATTTTCCTGACCTCAAAGGTAGTTGTCAAACTGATAGCCCAGATCCCAAACTCTGAAATAACCATCCTTCCCTTTTTAGTATTTTAGTCTCTTACTTCTAAATATTTTGTATTTCTTGCTGAGTCATTGGTTTTCTTGATTATATTTACCATTCACAGCAAATTTAGTTTTGCCATGCTCATTGCTTGATTAATTAATTGCTTCTGATTCTACGTACCTGATTATCTTCTAATTAGTTGATTCCAGGTTAAATCTGCCTAAATGTATTTTGAAAAGATCATTAATAACAAATAATTTGCTAACTGATTATTTGCTTGTTTTTTTACGCCCAGAGGTTCGGTATTTTTCAATATGTTATGCTTTGTTCAGAACACTCCAGGAAGTCTGAGAATATTAATGTTCTTTATTTTTCATTTGCTGCTTATTTGCACAATATTTTTCTATTCCTTTCCTTTATTAATTGTTGAATTTTACAGTTGGGACTCTTGCATGATTGCATGGCGAGCCACAGTCTCTCTATACTTGGAAATAAGTCTCTGTTCTTCTATCTTTGTTAATAAATATCTTTGAACATTGGACTGAGCTTGGCATGACACCTCTCGAGGACTTAGGGTAAGTGGGTGGCTAGGTGTCATTTGAAGTGGTCCTGAATCTTTTGTATCCCCTGCAGTGAATCCAGCATTCCTACCACCGTCTGCAAATCCTGTTGTGGATGTACAGGGTGATTGTGCGCATGTGCTGATGTGGGAGGAACTTTCCTTCCTAAATAGGATGATGCAGGACCTGGGCATGGGGGAGGCCCAATGAAAAACGCCACACCCGAGTCCTATACGTCATAATAGCCAAAATAGTTACCTGTTTGCTATATAGTGCCTAATACTGCAGTTTCATAGCCATATGAGAATCATCACTCATGCTCTGTTGGCAGTTGCTGAAAGATTATATTTTTTAGATTTCATTTTAATTTCCTTTTTAATGCAAACGTTTTTATAGAGTTTCCAAGTAAAAGAGAATACAATTGCAACAAGATGCAGGACTCACAGAAGGGGGAGCACTCCAGAATATTATCACATGAATGAATCAATGACAGCATGTAATAACCTGATGACATTAACGCTCTTGGTAGTATGTGTAGGAAAATAGAGTCCTTCTCAGAGATACTTGTATTTGTAGGATGAAGGTAAGAAAAGAAGAGAGTGTGGAGTAATGCTAGTAGCAAGAAATGGGACACAGCTATCTGCCAAGTTATGCAGGATGTGAGATAGCTTTATTTTAGTGCAAACAGTGCCCTTCCAGAGCAACCTGTCATACCTATGCAGGTTGATACGATAATAGCAATTAATTGGACATAACATTGTCATAAGGGTCCAGATCGCAGGTAATAATCTTGCTTTATTGTTAATTGCATTTCCAAAGATTACTACTCGAACCAACATATCTAAAAGTCATTGCTAGAATTTGCATGTTCTAACAATGCAAATGTAATTAACACTCTGCTGAACAACATTCTTTATGTGGTGCATTCAGGTTCACGTGGAGATTTAAAAAATAGAGTACCAGATTTTAAGGTAATGTTAGAGGAATAGCTGACGTGGCTGGGGACATCAGGGCCTTTCTCGAGGTGTAGTTTTGTATGTTAAGCCGGCAGATGCCCATAGAAAAAAGGACCAATGTAATATGGACTTCTTTAAGGCTGTTCAACACTATTCTAGCTGCCTCATGCAGGGCAGCCTTTAGAGGTGCCAGGCTATTCTTTGCCTTTGGTAGTCCAATGAAAAGTGAATTGCCACAGTTGAGGTGTGAGAGTGCAGTGCGCTTGTTTGGGCTCTAGATTTTAAGAAGCACGAAAGGGTGAGTTGGCCTTCCCAGCATCTGCAACTTTTATCTGTCAGAGACTGTGGCATGTGGCGAAGAGGATTGTTCTTCAGAATGCATGCATACCTTCCCTATGTGGGAAATGATGTTGGTCTTTCCCTGTCTAAAATAGCCAAGAAGGTTTTTGTCTAATTGAGTCACTTGTAGCTATGTTATATTGAGAAGCCATTCCAGTTGATGCAGCAGTTCTTAAGTGTGTCTTGTATGTAAATCAAATATTCTTGAGAATACCCTCAACAAGCCTGTCCTCCATCCAGGTGTGGATAAACATGAATTCCCTCTTTTGTGATATGAGCAGCCAACAGGCAGACCCTTTTTAAATCTTTGGGAGCTGACTAAATGCTGTATGACACTGCTGTGAACTAATAATGTTTGTGACCTATTGTAAAGTATACTTTTTCATGCGTCTCAAAGCATCAGTATAAGCAGATGGGTCCCTCGGATTTATTTGTGCCTTGAAGTCTCATTCCATTATCGGTGGTCTCATGTCCTTTGGACATATGACTCTTCCTAGTTCTGACCTATCTGTCTGAAGTTATTTCCACCTAGAGACTTTGGAAGAGCCTCGGTGTCTAACTGCAGGGCTGTGGTCAGGAAGAAAGAGGGGTCTGTGGACAAGTGATTGCTTTTAAGTACAGGCACCTTTTATTGCTCTAGACCGGTTGCTTCCTTGAGTTGTCTTCATGCCTCAGGTTATGCTATGTCGGAATTGTTGACCATAGTGACTTTTGCTTGTAACTTTGAGTGGCATTGAAAAAACTGCCTCCGTCATTGTGGTATCTGAGAGGCTCCCCTATCCTTTTATGAACTCCTGTGGTCACACCTCCTTAATGTCTCCTTACTGATGTCCATGTCCTCATCTGTTTCTTTAGCAAAGCAGTTTGATCGAGCTTGCATCAGTACTTGTGGTATGAATTTTTACCCTGCGCCACAACTGACATTAAAGTAGAATCTATACTTGATGTGCGGTTGCTGGTACTGGAAAATGTCTAACTCTGTTGTTCTTCTTATTATATCTTGTACTCAGATCCAATTTGGCCGTCTGTTCGTACATGTCCACCCACCGTAATGTTATTGTAAAATGAAAAATAAAGGTTTAAAAAAAAATCGAATCTGTACAGTCACACTTAATAGCTGAAGTTTCGGGCGTGGCTTGAGCGCCGAGGGAAATGGCGGCGTGAGCCCGGAGCTCCGTGCCTATTCCCTACATTCATCCTGTAAAAGGGGCCGCGGAGCCAAGGTGTGCCCCGGCGCCGCACTGACCCTTCACGGAGACTGGCTGGGCGGCATCTGACCGGCTAACGGCTACGCAGTGGGCAGACAGACCGCCGATTGCGGCGACCACCTGGGCGGAGTGACCGAGAGCGCCGCAAAAGATGGCGGCCGCGGTGCAGATCTAGGACTCCGGGGGACAAGCGGGGATCCGCGCTGCCGGAGCTGGAGCGCTGAGCGCGATCGCCGGCTCGGGGCCCCGGGCGGCGATCCCCCTGCTGTGGCGGCCGATCCTTCACCCTCGGCAGCTGAGCGCGGAGACCGCGACCGCGGGAGGCGCAGATCCGCCCGAGTAAGCCGGAGCGGGTGGTGCGAGCAGACGGCCCCCACCGCGGCAAGGACGGGCAGTAGACCGGCGCCCCAGCTCTGGGCCCAGGACACATCAGCAGGTGAGGGGAGGCTACTTTGAGCAGTGCACCACGAGCAACGGTGCACAGAGCGGATTACTGGGGGCCCCCCTCCCCCCCCCCCCCCCCTCGCCTCGCTGCGGATGCTGTGGAGGTGTGCAGGGGCATAGCGGGGGTCCAATCCTATCAAAGTCCCATCTACATAAACCATTGACTATCATTGGCACTTTAAGCTACTTGGCTCTGTTCAGACTTAAAACTTTAAAGATTCAAATCTCTGGTTCATTTTATTGTATTATTGTCATGTTGGTGTTATTTAGTTTATTAAATTGTTCTCTGTTTTTCTAATTCGGCTTGTGATGTTTATTGTTTTGTATTTAGACTGTATTACTGTTGTGGTTCTTCATGAATATTTTTCTCCCTGCTCTAAGTTAAGCCTGTTTGCTCGGTGCCATCCAGAGCTCAGGTTCATTTAGTGTCTTTGAGGGTTCAGCTGACGAGGGTTTTGATTGTCCCTCAAGGCGGGTAGTCACACACCTCAAATAATAATAATCCAATATAATATTCAGTCGAAGTTCTTAACCCTATCTTTGTGACACTAAGTGAAGATAAACGTTGCCTCTTTCAAACTTATTGCTGCATTCGATGTCCATAACCATGGTTAGAGTATTTTTCTGATGAACTAATAACACCGTCCAAATTATACATTCTCAGATAGCTTCTTCGATGAGATTGATGACTTATTAGTTTTAATGAAATCATCTCATTAGATTCTGAAATCAAGTTTATCTATACCATCCGTTATAACCCATTCTGCTGGTAGATTTACAATATTATTTACAGAAGATAAAACAGTCAGACAGAGAGCCTCTCTCCCTTCCAAAAAACATGAACTGATCCTTCATCGTGCAACATCCTCACATTTTCCTGACCTCAAAGGTAGTTGTCAAACTGATAGCCCAGATCCCAAACTCTGAAATAACCATCCTTCCCTTTTTAGTATTTTAGTCTCTTACTTCTAAATATTTTGTATTTCTTGCTGAGTCATTGGTTTTCTTGATTATATTTACCATTCACAGCAAATTTAGTTTTGCCATGCTCATTGCTTGATTAATTAATTGCTTCTGATTCTACGTACCTGATTATCTTCTAATTAGTTGATTCCAGGTTAAATCTGCCTAAATGTATTTTGAAAAGATCATTAATAACAAATAATTTGCTAACTGATTATTTGCTTGTTTTTTTACGCCCAGAGGTTCGGTATTTTTCAATATGTTATGCTTTGTTCAGAACACTCCAGGAAGTCTGAGAATATTAATGTTCTTTATTTTTCATTTGCTGCTTATTTGCACAATATTTTTCTATTCCTTTCCTTTATTAATTGTTGAATTTTACAGTTGGGACTCTTGCATGATTGCATGGCGAGCCACAGTCTCTCTATACTTGGAAATAAGTCTCTGTTCTTCTATCTTTGTTAATAAATATCTTTGAACATTGGACTGAGCTTGGCATGACACCTCTCGAGGACTTAGGGTAAGTGGGTGGCTAGGTGTCATTTGAAGTGGTCCTGAATCTTTTGTATCCCCTGCAGTGAATCCAGCATTCCTACCACCGTCTGCAAATCCTGTTGTGGATGTACAGGGTGATTGTGCGCATGTGCTGATGTGGGAGGAACTTTCCTTCCTAAATAGGATGATGCAGGACCTGGGCATGGGGGAGGCCCAATGAAAAACGCCACACCCGAGTCCTATACGTCATAATAGCCAAAATAGTTACCTGTTTGCTATATAGTGCCTAATACTGCAGTTTCATAGCCATATGAGAGTCATCACTCATGCTCTGTTGGCAGTTGCTGAAAGATTATATTTTTTAGATTTCATTTTAATTTCCTTTTTAATGCAAACGTTTTTATAGAGTTTCCAAGTAAAAGAGAATACAATTGCAACAAGATGCAGGACTCACAGAAGGGGGAGCACTCCAGAATATTATCACATGAATGAATCAATGACAGCATGTAATAACCTGATGACATTAACGCTCTTGGTAGTATGTGTAGGAAAATAGAGTCCTTCTCAGAGATACTTGTATTTGTAGGATGAAGGTAAGAAAAGAAGAGAGTGTGGAGTAATGCTAGTAGCAAGAAATGGGACACAGCTATCTGCCAAGTTATGCAGGATGTGAGATAGCTTTATTTTAGTGCAAACAGTGCCCTTCCAGAGCAACCTGTCATACCTATGCAGGTTGATACGATAATAGCAATTAATTGGACATAACATTGTCATAAGGGTCCAGATCGCAGGTAATAATCTTGCTTTATTGTTAATTGCATTTCCAAAGATTACTACTCGAACCAACATATCTAAAAGTCATTGCTAGAATTTGCATGTTCTAACAATGCAAATGTAATTAACACTCTGCTGAACAACATTCTTTATGTGGTGCATTCAGGTTCACGTGGAGATTTAAAAAATAGAGTACCAGATTTTAAGGTAATGTTAGAGGAATAGCTGACGTGGCTGGGGACATCAGGGCCTTTCTCGAGGTGTAGTTTTGTATGTTAAGCCGGCAGATGCCCATAGAAAAAAGGACCAATGTAATATGGACTTCTTTAAGGCTGTTCAACACTATTCTAGCTGCCTCATGCAGGGCAGCCTTTAGAGGTGCCAGGCTATTCTTTGCCTTTGGTAGTCCAATGAAAAGTGAATTGCCACAGTTGAGGTGTGAGAGTGCAGTGCGCTTGTTTGGGCTCTAGATTTTAAGAAGCACGAAAGGGTGAGTTGGCCTTCCCAGCATCTGCAACTTTTATCTGTCAGAGACTGTGGCATGTGGCGAAGAGGATTGTTCTTCAGAATGCATGCATACCTTCCCTATGTGGGAAATGATGTTGGTCTTTCCCTGTCTAAAATAGCCAAGAAGGTTTTTGTCTAATTGAGTCACTTGTAGCTATGTTATATTGAGAAGCCATTCCAGTTGATGCAGCAGTTCTTAAGTGTGTCTTGTATGTAAATCAAATATTCTTGAGAATACCCTCAACAAGCCTGTCCTCCATCCAGGTGTGGATAAACATGAATTCCCTCTTTTGTGATATGAGCAGCCAACAGGCAGACCCTTTTTAAATCTTTGGGAGCTGACTAAATGCTGTATGACACTGCTGTGAACTAATAATGTTTGTGACCTATTGTAAAGTATACTTTTTCATGCGTCTCAAAGCATCAGTATAAGCAGATGGGTCCCTCGGATTTATTTGTGCCTTGAAGTCTCATTCCATTATCGGTGGTCTCATGTCCTTTGGACATATGACTCTTCCTAGTTCTGACCTATCTGTCTGAAGTTATTTCCACCTAGAGACTTTGGAAGAGCCTCGGTGTCTAACTGCAGGGCTGTGGTCAGGAAGAAAGAGGGGTCTGTGGACAAGTGATTGCTTTTAAGTACAGGCACCTTTTATTGCTCTAGACCGGTTGCTTCCTTGAGTTGTCTTCATGCCTCAGGTTATGCTATGTCGGAATTGTTGACCATAGTGACTTTTGCTTGTAACTTTGAGTGGCATTGAAAAAACTGCCTCCGTCATTGTGGTATCTGAGAGGCTCCCCTATCCTTTTATGAACTCCTGTGGTCACACCTCCTTAATGTCTCCTTACTGATGTCCATGTCCTCATCTGTTTCTTTAGCAAAGCAGTTTGATCGAGCTTGCATCAGTACTTGTGGTATGAATTTTTACCCTGCGCCACAACTGACATTAAAGTAGAATCTATACTTGATGTGCGGTTGCTGGTACTGGAAAATGTCTAACTCTGTTGTTCTTCTTATTATATCTTGTACTCAGATCCAATTTGGCCGTCTGTTCGTACATGTCCACCCACCGTAATGTTATTGTAAAATGAAAAATAAAGGTTTAAAAAAAAATCGAATCTGTACAGTCACACTTAATAGCTGAAGTTTCGGGCGTGGCTTGAGCGCCGAGGGAAATGGCGGCGTGAGCCCGGAGCTCCGTGCCTATTCCCTACATTCATCCTGTAAAAGGGGCCGCGGAGCCAAGGTGTGCCCCGGCGCCGCACTGACCCTTCACGGAGACTGGCTGGGCGGCATCTGACCGGCTAACGGCTACGCAGTGGGCAGACAGACCGCCGATTGCGGCGACCACCTGGGCGGAGTGACCGAGAGCGCCGCAAAAGATGGCGGCCGCGGTGCAGATCTAGGACTCCGGGGGACAAGCGGGGATCCGCGCTGCCGGAGCTGGAGCGCTGAGCGCGATCGCCGGCTCGGGGCCCCGGGCGGCGATCCCCCTGCTGTGGCGGCCGATCCTTCACCCTCGGCAGCTGAGCGCGGAGACCGCGACCGCGGGAGGCGCAGATCCGCCCGAGGAAGCCGGAGCGGGTGGTGCGAGCAGACGGCCCCCACCGCGGCAAGGACGGGCAGTAGACCGGCGCCCCAGCTCTGGGCCCAGGACACATCAGCAGGTGAGGGGAGGCTACTTTGAGCAGTGCACCACGAGCAACGGTGCACAGAGCGGATTACTGGGGGCCCCCCTCCCCCCCCCCCCCCCCCCCTCGCCTCGCTGCGGATGCTGTGGAGGTGTGCAGGGGCATAGCGGGGGTGCCCAAACCTAGTGGAGGATCCTCGGCGGCGCTGATCCCCTGTGGCGACATACACCAAGCGCACTAGCCCAGGGGGGTAGGAGCGGGCAACCACAGGCCCCGGGGGACGAGCCACGAGGCGGACGATCCTCTGGTGCACGACCTCGGCGCAGAGCCACCCCATAGCGCACAGGAGAGGGCCACGTGGCAGGGGCCCGGAGCACAGCGGACTGCAGGGGAGGTCGGTAGTGGCGAGGCCTACTGCGATGGGGAAGCCAAAAACCAAGGCGGAGGAGGCGGCAACTTCTGGGGCGGCGGAGGGGGGCCCCACCGAGCGGACAGACCTGCAGCGGTTGCAAGATCGAATACTGGAGGCCATAACGGCCACCCGAGAAGCACTCCACAATGATATAGCGCAGGTGGCATCGGGGCTGGGCTTGCTCCGGGCGGACCACGACAAGCTAAAAGACAGGGTCAAGGAGGCCGAGACGGTGATCAAGGAGCTAGCGCCGGCCCATAAGGCGACCGAGAGACAGCTAATGGAGGCCCTGGTTCGCATACGCACCCTGGAACGGCGGGCGGAAGACGCTGAAAATAGGAGCCGGCGCGGCAATGTGCGAGTCGTAGGTGTGCCGGAGACGGAGGGAGCAATGGACATGGTTGCCTACATGGAGGAATGGCTAAAAACAGTGGTGGCACCGGAGGGACTTTCGCCATTTTTCACTCTGGAGCGGGCCCACAGGGTCCCCTCGGGTCCTCCCAAGCCCGGGCTTCCGCCCAGACCGATAATAGCCAAGGTGCTCCACCACAGGGACAGAGATCTTCTCCTGCGGAGGGCTCGGGAGGATGGCCCCTTTCACATTGCGAACAGCAGAGTTACACTTTTTCCGGATTTCACTTTTGAGACACAGAAACAGCGGGCCTCCTTCCTCACAATCAAAAAAGAGCTGCGGACTGAAGGGATTGCCTACTCCTTACTTTTCCCTGCCAGGCTGCGAGTCGTGGTGGACGACAAGGCGGTCTTCTTTAGCACGTCGGCAGAGGCCTGGGACTGGTGGGAGACATACAAAGCTGGCACCGACGGAGCCAAGGCGCGAGAGGAACGGGAGAAGGAGCGAGAACGCTCACCGGCACGGCTGCGGAAATCACAGAGGCTGAGGAAGCGAGGGAGGGGGAAGCTAGGACCGACGGCCTCCCAGACTGAAACGGAACGGCGGGCTGCATTACAGGAAGTGGAGAAGCAGGCTCGGGCGGAAGGCCCCGACTCCAGAGGGGCCACGGACTCGGACACTCTTGCATCGGCCTCGGGCTCAGAATCGGACCTTTCTGGGATTCTTCGGACTGGAGGGCCGCTGGTGACACCGCAAACGGCGGACGAGATCCTGAATGTCTGAAACACTGGCAGGACACGATGGGTAAAGTTTGGGTGCTGGGAAGTGGACCCATGCCCACGAGTATAGCGGGGACCGGGGCACGCCAGAGGGCTCAAAGCGGGGAGGACATGTGGAACTGGGGAGGGGGCAGGGAGTTGGGTGGCGCAGCACCCCTCGGGCCGAGTCCGCGCTCCGTAGGCCCTTAAGGCACCCACGGCTGCGGCTGTGTAGTCGAGACCTGGGTCACTCAGGTGTGGGAGTTTGGATGGGAACTAGTATCATGATATTGGGGCCTATTCTGGGGGTGGGGGGGGGTTCCACAGTTGGGGATTGTTTGTTCTTCTTGCAGGTGTTGACCCTGGGTACACCGTGGGTAGGACTGTTGGAATGTTTTGTTTTGTTCAGGGGGGGCACCACCACCACCGACGGGCGCGGACGGGAGGGAAGATTTCGACCAGATCACTGGGACAATGGCTAATGTGCAAAAGTTGAACTGTATTACCTGGAATGTGCGGGGCCTACATACTATGCAGCGCAGACACAAGGTGCATGCCTATTTAGTACGACGGGGAGTGCACATCGCGATGCTTCAGGAGACACATCTCACACGGCAGGAGGGGGCGGCGCTACAGAGGAGATGGCGGGGGCAGGTTTACCACACCAGCTATTCAGCCTATGCTAGGGGGGTACTAATATGGATTAGAGCAGGCACACCTTTCCAGCTAACGCGCCAGTGGATAGACCAGGAAGGGAGGTATGTGGTGGTGGAAGGGAAGCTGGAAGGTAGAGAGGTTACCCTGGCTAGTATATATGCCCCAAATGTGGACCAGCTGGCCTTCTTCACGTCGCTTTCGGGGCGACTGGCTCACTCCCTGGTGGGCCCGATCCTTCTGGGGGGCGACTTTAACTCCATTGCGGACCCCTCTTTGGATAGGTCCCACCCCCCCTTGCGCGATTCCCCGGTCCACAGGCTATCTAAGGGCAGAAGGGAGTGGCAGGAAAGTTGGGAACTAGTGGATGTCTGGCGCGGACAGCACCCGACTGACCGGGACTATTCCTTTTTCTCCGGGCTCCACGACTTACATGTCCGGCTGGACACGATACTCTGCTCCAGAGGGGTGTTGCCGCACGTTACGGGGTCTGAGTACCTGACGAGAACGATTTCAGACCATAATCCGCTATTGATCCGGCTAGCGTGGGTGGCAGAACCACCCAGGGTCCCTACCTGGAAACTGCGGCCTGAGACCCTAGAGGACCCCCTCTTCGGAGCGGCCCTAGCGGAGGGGGTGGCTCAATACTTCGCGGAGAATGAAGGTACGGCATCCACTAGGGCGACGGAGTGGGACGCCTTTAAAGTAGTAGTCAGGGGCATCTGCATTAGGGATTATGTGGGCGTGAGGAAGGTGTTGTTGGGCGATTTGGCCAAGGCGGATACCAGGCTGAGGGAGGTGGAGAAGGAGCGGCCAGGGCGCCCTGAGCTCCAGGAGACGCTCTGCACGGCCAGGGAGGCAGTAGCCGTTGAAGTGGAGCGGCTCCGAGCCTTCGACCATAAGCGCTATGTACTGCGCTCCCACGTGGAGGGCGATAAGGCGGGCACCCTCCTAGCGTGGCTCTCGAACCCCACTCGAAGATGCTCCCCCATACTCCAACTAAGGGATGCGGCGGGCGCGGTGCAACACACTCAGCTGGGCATAGTCGACGGCTTCCAGACGTATTACGAGGGCCTCTACAGGAGCTCCCCAGGCGACAGGATGGAGCTGGCGGAACCCTTCTTATCTGGATTGCCCCTCCCACGGCTGGAGGCGGAACAGGCAAAGGATCTGGGCTCGGACGTCGCGCTAGCAGAGATCAAGGCGGCGGTGCGGCGCATGGCACGGAATAAATCGCCGGGTATCGACGGGCTCCCCATAGAGTTCTATAGTAAGTACCTAGACGTTCTGGCACCACGACTACTGATCGTGTATAAAGAGGCCAAGGACGCGGGCCGGCTGCCTCAGTCAATGCGGGAGGCGTTAGTGGTCCCACTGCTGAAGCCTGGCAGAGAGGGTGGCGACCCCGCGTCCTATCGCCCACTTTCCATGCTCACCGCAGATTATAAGATCCTGAGCTCCATACTAGCGGCGAGGCTCCTACCTCACATGACGAGCCTGGTACATGAGGACCAGAACGGTTTTATACCGACGCGCAACACCACCATAAACATCAGGAGGCTTGTCCGCCTCATGGACGGGCTGGTCGGCGGGGCTGGGACGGAGCTGGTCCTCTCGGTCGACATTGAGAAAGCCTTCGACAGCCTGGAGTGGGACTACCTCTATGCTGTGATGGAGCGGTTTGGGCTGGGTCCGGGCTATATTCATTGGACGAAAGTCCTGTATGCGGAGGCATTAGCGAGGGTGAGAGTAGGGGTGACGGTGTCCCTCCGCTACCCGGTAGAACGTGGTACTCGGCAGGGCTGTTCCCTATCGCCGCTTTTATTTGCGTTGGCCATAGAGCCATTGGCGGCTGAGGCCCGGACGGGGCGGCATTTCCGGGGAGTGCGAGCTAGAGACGGACAGCATTTTATTTCGCTGTATGCCGACGATTTACTGCTATTCCTCCGCGACGGCGATGAGGACCTGCAGGGAGCGGAAGCGTTGCTAGGACGCTTTGGAGAACTGTCGGGCCTGAGGGTCAACTGGCCCAAGACGAGTCTTTTCCCGCTGCAGGAGGGCGCGGCCCAGCCACGACACCGGTCGGAGGCGGCCTGGGAACCCGCCTGCATCAAGTACCTGGGGGTCCACATTTACCACACGGCGAAGGCCCTGTTTGAGGGCAACCTGGAAAGATGCGTGCGAGGACTGCGGGGCTGCATGGCCTTTTGGGCCACGCTGCCACTATCGGTGGCGGGCCGAATCTCTTTGCTAAAGATGGTTGCCCTGCCGAGACTGTTATATTACTTCCGGACGCTCCCGATCTGGCTACCCAGCTCCTTCTTTCGGCTGCTTAAATCTCTGGTAACAACGTTTATTTGGGGAGCGGGGCGCTGCAGAGTGGCGCTCGCCACGCTTTCTCGCCCGAAAGATGAGGGGGGACTGGCGGTGCCAGACTTTGAACTTTATTATCTTGCAGCCCAACTACAGATCTTCACGCAAGAGGTGGCGAGAGTATATCGGGGCCCGGAGGACGACAGCTTGCGGGGAACACCCAGACACATCCTAGCGTTTATTACCCTCCAGCAGCGGCTGGACAGTCGGGATTTATCGCTGGAACAGCGCACGTACCGACAATGCTGGAACAGAGTGCAGAGGAGGGCAGGGGTTCGGCGCCCATACGCGCCGGAGATCCCTCTGGGCATGCTCACGGCTTTGCCACATGGGGGCGACTGGTCGCAGCTTCAGGGGTGGGAAGAGGCGGGAGTACAGGTGGTCGGGGACCTCTACGACAATGGCGCGCTGCTCCCGTTCCAGGAGTTCATGGACCGCTTTGATGTCCCGAGAGGGGGATTCTTGCTTCATGCGGCGGTGACCAGAGCAATACAGGCCCAATGGGGGGCAGGCCTTGAGGAACCTGGGACGGCGGCAGCGTGCCAGTACACTATGATGGCGGCGGGCACGATCAAGGCGGTAACGTGCCTATACAACCGAATGGTTAGAGAGGCTGCTCCCCCCCTTCCAGCCCTAAAAACCAAGTGGGAGGCGGACCTGGGTAGGGACATACCCGACATAACGTGGGCACAGCTAATCCGTAGGGCTCGCAACAGCACGAGAAACGCTCGCTTCCAATTAATCCACTATTACACATTACACAGGGCGTACATGACCCCGGGGAGGATCAGGCGGTATTTCGGGGCGGTAACAGCAACTTGTCCCCGGTGCCCGGAGGAAGGGGCGGAATTAGTGCATATGCTATGGGCGTGCCCGGCCCTTCGGGATTACTGGCAGGAAATAGGGGAAGTATTGAATGAGGTGACAGATAGGACCATAGACTATGGACCGGCGGAATGTCTCTTGCATTGGTTCCCCCATACCCCCAAGACCAAACTCACGAGCAAATTCATCGATATGGGGTTGATGGTGGCTAAGAGGGAGATCACTAGGAACTGGAAGGCGAGGGTGGGACCAACTCCACGGAGGTGGCGGCAGGAATTTCTAAAATGGGCTGCGGCTGACAGCACACATAGGTACCAGCTGGCGCGCAGGACCCCTACCCAAACTGCAGCAGACACTGCGACCTCATGGGAAGTGATGGTTCAAGCACTCAGGGATACTGAGGCTAACGAAGAGGAGGAGGCCCCCGACGTAGACAGGGTGGTAGAGGCCAGTTGAGCGCCCAGTAGCAGCAGTAATGCAGGGGGGCTCTTACCAGTACCCCAGACATGTCCGTTAGAGACGCCTTAGTTGGGAGGTGGTGGGGGGGGAGGGGCATGGGGGGGGCATGGGGGGGGGAGGGGTAGGAATAGCGCAGGGGATGGGAGTTGGGGGTATTAGCGCACAGTTGGGTAGGACTATAAAAGTAAGCATGCACGTGATCCGTTTGACAGCCACTCCTCTATCTAGACCGTCAGGCATGAAAGAGCGGAGACATCATCGCCGCCCAACCCCCGGGTTGTGGGCATAACGGCTGTGTACTGGTTGACGTGCCGCACTGTATACCTGCTCGCTTTTATGACGCTGTTTCTATATGTAAAGGCCTGTACAGGTATGCTTACAATAAAAATTATTTAAAAAAAAAAAAAAAAAATTAATAGCTGAAGTTTCATGTTCAGCTAAGCTACTTTTTTGTCATATTATTGCCAGTTATCTGATCCTGAGTAACAATTTAATATTCCCTCTTAAGATATTCTGATTACAGATTTTCTACCAAATCTCACTTGTCGTCCAATTGTGTTTGTATTTGTATTGCAACCGTTCTTCGTGTTTTTTAACTTGGAGAACAGGATTTAGGTGTCATCGGCCTAGCTTATTGGGTATAAAACAAAGAAGCGAATGAGGCCCACCCAAGGGCAGACATTTAAATTGAAGAGTGTAGAGCTTAATGAAGATCGCTTCCGAACACCTTGTGCAATTGCAGTGAAATCAGACAGAAACAGAGACATAAATTCAGTGGGTGTGATTTGTGAGATTGATTGATTGTGGGTTTCTAAAGCACTAGAATCGACTCCCGAAGGAGTTTCGCTGCGCTGTAGACCGCTGGGGAACCCGTCCTGGCTTTCCCTGTGAGATGGTCCCTACTGGGTATCTCCAAGGTGAAACCAGGCATCCCCGGCGTATGTGGGGGGCCGTTGTGGAGATGAGGCAAGCTAATGCCCAGAGTTGCCGAGTGTGATCCCTAGTTAGAGTAAGCACCGAGGCGAGAATTATCGAGTCCGTTGACCCTGGTCCAAGACCATGCCGCGTCGGGAATTGAACCCTGGTCCCGGGCCGTCCTCTGCTCCCGGGTCTGCCTCCTCTAACCAGTGAGCCACACCACTCAACTGAGAATTGATCCACAATGGGCTTGCCCGCTGGATCCTAACTTTAGCTAGTCTTGTAAGCAAAGGATCATGTGAGGTAGTCTTGAAGGCTGAGGCGAGGTCCAAGGCTGAAGACTTACCTTGATCCCTTAGTAAACGAAGATCATCCTAGACTGAAGAACGCACTGTTTCAGTACTGTGGGATGGGAAACATTCTGATTCAGTTGCTGTACTAAAGTGCCACTATTCTTGTGATGTTAAATTACCTGCTACCAGTCTTAAGTAAGATTTCCCTGATGTGGCTTTTGAATCTCTTGTCAGTAACAATCTAATTCTGGACATCTCCGTGGGAGTTTGAGAAATAGGCTTTTATTTCTTCGAAATTCTGTAAATCATTGATTTATAGGTACTTGTATCAACTTATAGACAAATACTGAATGTCTATGGTTGATAACTAGTATACCATATTTTGTCTCTTCATTGCACATTGTCTAACGGTCGGGCCATGATCCTCCTTTCACTAGTCTTGTATTAGAGCGGTCATGTTTTCCAAAACTATTTTTTGTGGAAAGGCTTGCAATATTTATTCATGTATTTGTGGGATTTTTGCAGATTTTTGACCTTGTTAGAATTGCATTGATTTGCTTCACTTACACCTACTGTCATTTTAATTATTGTCCTACGTGGTTGTGTACATTCTTATATATACCAGACCAGTGTGTAGGTCGCATCACCATTCCTTGAGGCCAGGTTACAATATTTGGGGTCATCCATGCTCCTCGGCATACCTTAGGAATGTAGCAACACTCAGTTATTTATGACTGGTCTCTCTTGCCTACGCTAACAGAGCACCACATTTGAAATTCAGCACGGCCACAATGATTCCACTCCTTGAAACCATGATCTGTTTCTATACCTACCAAACTATAAGAGAATACTAGAAGATTCTGGTAAATTCCGCTTAATTGATTTAATGTTCTTTCTGAGCAGAAGTGGTTTCTGTTTAAAGGAAGAAAAGAGTTCAAGCAACTTAGTTTTCAATAATTTGTTTTGTGGCTAACGTGCCTTGCTCTCATAATCATGAGTTTAATGTTGAACAACATCATCTATGACAAATGGCTCATTCCCATTTTCCTTTCAGGTTATTATCCTGCTATGTTATGATCAGTATGCTAGATGTCTTCTTCCGTAATGTTGAACGTATGGGAAACTACACTTATCCAGCCAAGCGTAGGTAGTTACTTTAATGTAGCCTGTGCTACTTGCCACTTCGTAGGATCACATGTACATTTAGGGACCTTAATGGAAGCAAAGGCATTTTTAAACATTGGAACTTTTTGTGGCCTAGGCAGCCAATTGTCATAGAGCTCATGTAATCGATAGATTGTAACTTACTGCGTAAACAGCAGCTGGGATGTCTGCGACATATAGAGTGAAAAAGAACAAGCTTCAAAAACAGAGACATAAAACCATTATCTATCAACATACCTACCACAGACAAACGTCTCCCTACAAACTTTCAACATGCACCTACACCCACTATTAAGCACTTTCTGTCACATTTGCTTGAAGAACTGGGGAAAGAATAGTAAATTGCCCCTGTCCTACAATAATATGGAAGCAGATTTGCTAGACTTAGCATTGAAAAGAGGCATTTTATTTGCATGGATATTTATGTAAAGTCGATATTTTGTCAATCTATATTTTTGAGTAGGTCTTCTGTTTTCATATTGACCCACTGCCTTTCCAGCAAAGGCCAGTCCACAGGACTGTCCCAATTCAATCCCAATTCAGCCTAGCACCATTTAAATCCAAGCCTAGACCAGTCCAGTCACACTCGAATTCTAACCAAGAAGCCAATCGAGGCCAGAAATGAACATAGCCGAGCAGATTCCAGATCAGAAATAGCCCATTACAGTGCTCAGCCAGCAGCCCAGTTGAATTACTTCATCTCATAGTGCCTCACAGTTTTTTTTTTTTGTTTTTTTTTAAACCTTTATTAGCAAAAAATATAAGCCAGATATACGCCTACAACCCACTGGGCCGGCTAGCACAATATCACAAATCAACGTAAAATTACACAGCTCATCAGCCGACAACCAGGGGTCCGGCAGCCATGGTGCACGATATCAGCCAATTCCTGAACGACAGGATATGGAAAGGTTTCATTTTTTAAAACAACCAAACGAGAAAAAACGAAGAGGAGAAAAAATAAGGCTATGCTCTAGTTGCGTTGTCTGTTCCATATGATGCGGGGAGAGACAGTCCAAAGACATTATGTAAAGACAGGAGAGCCCTCAGGAGAACAATTAAAGGGGGGAGGGGGGAGAACGGGGACCCAGAGCCAGTGAACTATCGATAACACAATACAGGAAGGAGTAGAAAACGCATAGTCAAGGGGAACAAGGCACGTCAGGGGGATCAATGAAAGGGGGGTCGCATATATCCCCACGGAATGAGTTCCATTGGTCCCATATCCTACCCCATTTTTTGGGCCTGCCACGAGAGATATAAACAATCTTCTCCCTGAACATGCACCAATCCATGTTGTCTTCCCACCTGGAGACCGACGGAGCCCTCTGGGAACCCCACAATTGTGCAATGTCCCTTTTCGCAACCATGTTCCCCAGCGTCACCCATTGAGTCTGAGCAACATTACAATCATTCGGTTCCCATACATTCAATAGACAGCGCCTGGCTTCAGGTAGCACCTGAACATTCGTGACCTCACCCATCACCGCATGTATTCCATTCCAAAAAGACACAACCTCCGGGCACTCCCACACAATGTGGAGGAAGGTAGCAAGCATACCACAGCCCCGCCGACACAGTCCATCCTCAGAGAAACCCATACGCATCAATCGTGGACCCGTGACATAGACCCGGGGCAGAATTTTCAGCTGAACGAGCCGCAGACGCGCCGGAATCGCTACCTCTTTAGGAGAGGATATCGCGGCTTGCCAATCCTCGTCATCCAATTCTAGCCCATCGTTAGTCCAGGTGCTACGTAGGTGAACAAGCAAGTCCGATCGAGTATTAATAAGTTTCTTATAAATAAGGGAGATAGTGCTGTCTGGAACATGTCCGTCCAGCACCCTGTCTTCCAGGGGGGAGCTCTCCGGGATGTCAGAACCGGCCGGAAAAACCGACGCAATGGCATGTCAAACCTGAAGGTATCGAAAAAATTCCGATGCATTCAAACCATATTCCTCCTGTAGCTCGGCAAATGTCTTCACTCTATCCCTAACCCAGAGATCACCCAACTTACTGATCCCGATGAGGTCCCATCTATCAAACCCTTTTGAAGTCCATAGTTCACCCAGCCTCTCCGCGGCAAACAGAGGGGTCGCTCTGGTCAGCCTATCTGTCCATCCAGTAGCCGCAGTCGCGCTGCCCCATACCCGTACCGCCACTCCAGTGGGTCCCGTCAAATTCTTCCTAGCACCTCGGGAATAAAATGCCCTGTAGTAATCCCCCCCCGGGCAAGAGCCACCGGTCCATTTCGAAAGCCGGATTCGGAACTGGACCATACATAGCATGATTTACGGCACTCAATTGAGATGCCCAGTAATACCGTCGTATATCAGGTAACGCAATGCCCCCATCGTACCAGGGTAGCGTGAGCTTAGCCAATGCAATACGGGGTCGGCCAGCCCACACTAGCTTCCTCTGGAGGCACTCAATTTCGCGAAAGTAGCCAGCCGGCACTAAATCAAGTGTGTTTTGCACAGCATACAGGAACCGGGGAAGAGACATCATTTTAAACAAAGCTGCCCGTCCCAAGGGGGATAAGGGCAGACCACACCAAGCCGCGACGTCCGACCGAAGCCGGGCGAGCGGAGGCAACAAGTTCCGGTCATACCGTAATGCAGGGTCAAGAGAAACATAAATCCCCAAATACTTAAAACCATCAGTACAAACCGGGATTGGGCATACTCGGGGCAAAGAAAGAGGATCACCGGTAAGCGGAAAGATACAGGATTTGGACCAATTCATAACCAGCCCAGAGTTACGTCCAAAGGAGCGCAGGACATCAAAGAGGACACCCAGCGACTTACGAGGGGACGTCAGATACAACAAGATGTCGTCAGCATACAATGATACACGGTCCTCGAAGCCAGGGGACCACCGAATACCCTTTAGGGAAGGTTCCCATCTGAGCCAGGCGGCAAGAGGCTCAAGCGCAAGTGCAAACAACAGAGGAGACAAAGGACATCCCTGCCTCGTGCCTCGCCCAAGAGCGAAGGGCTCCGAAGCTCTACCATTAACCACTACCAGCGCCAACGGCTGTTCATACAGGAGTTTAATCCATGCAATAAATTTCGGACCAAAGCCGAACTTGGCGAGAGTGGCCCACAAATATGGCCACTCGACTGTATCAAAGGCCATCGAGGCATCAAGAGAGACCAAGATGGCCGGTTCACTAAGAGACCCCGCCCTCGCGATGACGCCATGCAGACGACGAAGATTGAGGGCAGTGTTGCGCTGGGGGATAAAACCGGACTGATCCGGATGAACCAGTCCGCTAATCACCGTCGCCAGTCGATTTGCCAGTATTTTAGCCAATATCTTGGGTTCGGCATTTAGAAGTGAAATAGGGCGATACGATGAGCAGCACTCGCGGGGTTTGCCGTCTTTATGAATGACCACGATAGAGGCCAGCCTTTGGTCTCTGGGAAGAGATCCAAGGTCACGCGATGCCGCAAACATACGCAGCAAATACGGCGCCATTTTATCTGGGCAGAGCTTTTACAGCTCAACCGGTATACCGTTGGGGCCCGTAGCCTTCCCCGAACGAAGAGAGCGAATAGCGAGCGCAACCTCATCGACGGAGAAATCAGTCTCCATTAACGCCCCGTCTGACTCCGAGAGACCGGGCAACTCAAGATCACGAAGTAGCAAGCGCGAGTCCTCCTCCGGCAAGCCCGAAACCGGCGCGTACACGACCCGAAAGTGCTGGGCAAACACCTCAACTATCCCAACCGGGTCCACGACCCACGTCCCATCGACTCTCTCAACCACAGGCACAACACGATTCATTCTATCACGCCTATCCAACCAAGCAAGCAACTTCCCTGCTTTATCACCCACATCATATAAACGCCCCTGCTGCATACGATACATTGCCTCAGCCGAGGCAGTCACCAAAGCCCTGTAATCAAATTGCTTAAGAGCCAAAACATGCAATATCTCAGGCGTAACCCCAGCCTCCAACCGTTCCTCCAACCCAGTAATCTCAGACTCCAAACTCACCACCTCTTCTCGTTTACGCCGCTTCTCGGCAGCAACCAGGGACAGAGTCTGACCGCGGATCACAGTCTTATAAGCCTCCCATAGGGAGACCGGGGAAGACACCGATCCCTCATTTTCGGCAAAATAGAAATTCATGCATTTGACCACCTCAGATCTGATGATGGGATTTTGAAAGTGCCATGGACTGATTGGGGCAATTCGGCCCCCAGTCCCCAAACAAATATCTAAGTGGAGCCATATCGGGGAGTGGTCTGAGATCCCTCTAGCCAGGTGTTTAATTTCACGCACAGAGAACAACTGCACCATCGGCACGAGGATATAGTCAAGTCTCGAGAGACTTCCATGGGCTCCCGAGTGGAAAGTATACTGAAGCCGGCCAGGGTGCAGTTGTCTCCAACAGTCGGCCAGCCCGAAGGCATCCAAGAATTTCCCCAACCATAACTGTGATGTAGGGAGGAGCCTGGGGGGACTACGATCACTCTTTCCATTCACCACAGAATTAAAGTCACCACCCAACACGAGCAAACCATCAGGCAAACCCAGAATCACCTCACCCAAATCGGCAAATGTAGTGGATTGCAGCCCAGGCGGAACATAGATCGACAGTATGGAAATCAATTTCCCCTCCCATCGCCCCGTAATGCCTGCATAGCGGCCCCTGTCGTCCAACACCGTGCCATCTATCTCCAGGGGAAGGGAATTCCTGATCAGTATACCAGCCCCTCTCGACCCCGTAGTGAAGCCGGAATGAGCCACCAAACGATAGCCTCTTCTATTCAATGCGTGACATGTATTGCCCACCAAATGGGTCTCTTGGAGCAGGACCACATCCGGGGAACACCTCTTCAAGTATTGCAGCACAATCCCACGTTTAATCCTGTCCCCAAGACCGTTAACATTCCAGCTCAACACCCTAAGCCCCCTACCCCCCATCCCGAAAGAAGACCGACCGCCCCCCCATCTCGAAACAGTCACATGACAGTAAATGTAAAGCAAAGCGCAGCCTTGAAACAAACAAATAGGAAAGAACCACCCCCAGTGAACCCATCAAACTCAAACCCCCCTCCCTGCACCCCTGCGGTAGACCGAAGAGCCACCCCAACTTGCAGTGTGCCTGTCGCCCCATGAAACTAACCTACAAAAAGCGAGAAAAGTCCCCAGAGGAGGAAGATTCCCAGAACCCCCCCCCACCCCCCGGCATTCACACAATGCTTGAAACACAGTCTCTAAGCCACTGCAGCTGATCCTGGTTCGCCGATGTAGACTCACTGCTCCTGGTCCTCCACGCCTCCTTCAGCGCCTCTCGTGTCCTCCGGGCCTTCATGTCGCGTCGATAGAGTGTCCAACCAGTCACTAACCACCTCAGGGCGGTCAAAGAAAAGCGCACGATCAGCATGTTCGATTCTCAGACGGGCCGGGAAGAGCATGGCATATTTTAGTCCCAGGTCCCTGAGGCGGCGTTTCACACCCGTAAAGCCCATCCTTTGCTTCTGCACTGCCTGGGTGAAGTCCGGGTAAAAACTAATTGAAGCGTTCTCAAATTTAGTGGGCCCATTGGTTCGGGAAGCCTGCAGGATAGCGTCTCTATCACGAAAATTGAAGAGTCTAGCAATTATAGGCCGCGGGCCGGCTCCCGTCTTTGGCTTGCCACCCGGGACACGGTGGGCCCGCTCCACAGCGAAGAATTTACTTAGGCCTTTCGGCATCAGATGCTTGAGCACAAGGTCCTCCACCAGGATATCAACAGGCATGTCGGCAGAGTTCTCCGGGACACCCACAATGCGAACGTTATTGCGCCTGGCACGGCCCTCAAAATCTTCCAAACGATTAGCAAACAGATCACAGGTAGTCCGAAGATGGCGGACCGTGGTCTGGAGGTCCGAGACATCCGTGGTCAAACTAGCGGTCTTGAGGTCGAGAGATTTGACACGCTCGTTGGTTTTCCCAAGGTCTGCTCTGATGAGGGTGACATCGATCGCCACCGTATCTATCTTAGCTGCCAGGGTTTCATACTGCTGGCCCATGGTGGATCGGACACACGCAATAGCACCCATAACGTCTTTCAGTGTTGGCTCCTCGTCATCAGGAGTACCGTCCCCAGCATCCTCCAGGGCACCACTCGATCCACCCGGGGATCCTCTCGGTCGAGTAAATCGATCAATGGTCTGAGACTGGGTGGCCCCCCCTCGGGACGAACCTCTGGCGCCGCGTCTCTCAACGACTGTTCTGCCCGTCATGACGCGTAAGGAGCCCAAACTGGAATTACAGAATTCAGTCAAAATGATCTTCGTCGTGGCAGGCTCGGAACTGCGTGTAGACAGGGACACAGCACTAGTAAAAGGCTGACAGCGATAGCAGAATCGGAACTCCGATCGGGAATTGGGCGTTCTCAACAAGGAGCAGAAACGAAACCGAAAGTACACCAGGGCAAAGGGCGTGGCTTATCAGCCGTTGTTGTTCAATTGCCACCTGGGTACCTCGGGGACTCAAGCCCCCGGCTGGCATACGATGTAGGCCTCAAAGTTCAGGGTGCAGTAAGTCCGGTATCCGACGGCCAAATCGATTTTGGAAAGGATCGCTGGCATCAGCAGGGCATCAATAAAAAGTACCCGTCGTCATAATCAGGATCAGTAACAGGATAGTCGCGGGAGGCGGAAGGGGTCGCGGGAGCCCTTAGCTCACGCGTCCATCTTGGAATCGCGCGAAGCTCCTCCCCTTTCAATTTGTAGTAGTGCCTCACAGTTGATGTCTTTTAACAGTGGTTTCTGTAAAACAAAATGCTTAATGCAAGGATAAAAGTGGTATTTGCTCATGCATCCACTGCAGATGTGCTATTTGGTCATGTTCAAACTGCCTACTATGCACTGTTTTCCCACAAGTGGAACCTGCAGAGAACCTTGTTTTCAAAAAGTAAAAATAATAATCAAATTGTCATGTATTCCTATAGGTTCTGAATCGATCCCCCTATTCCTGACCCTATTCTGGTTAAACTAACTATCAAGTTAACTAACAGTCAGTCATGAGGCAAGAACAGCCCCCATGATGCAGATACCGTTATCTAACGCAGTCACACTACGGCACAGGAACGTGTTATCTGATTAGGTCATAACGCTTGAGATCTAATTAGACAAGCGACATTCCTCCAGCCCCTGATAAGGCATACGACGTTCTCATAACAAATCAAACCTATGACAACCTGGAAAATCCGTGCGGCCATTGTTTTGATTTCACAGAGAACTTTAGTAAAGAATGTGCTAACGAGCAAGTCGTATGACATCTTTATTGACGTATCTATGTCCATCCTTACGTCAATCTCGGCACCTTTAAGGTATAAATATTGCCGATCTTGCCCTATGCAAACACACGCGTGGTGACAAGACGGAGCAGCCACACTTGCCGAAGCCGAGAGCAGAAGCAGACCCCGCTGGCAGCAGCCCCGCCTTCCTGACGCGCTGAGAGACGCGCTGCTATCTCAAGCCGAGAGACCCAGCACCGGCGCTTCTGGGCAGCCCTCGCAGGCAGCCTGGAATATCGAGAGCAGAGAAAGAGATACCATTCCTCATTCATCCTAACTTCCAGGTACAGAACTGAATAACCCCTCACAGAGAATTCTTTAGTTATTCACTTGGCAAAAACAAACTTAACTTAAACTGTAACTTTCTATTCCCGCCCACGCATTAGACTTAGGTCAGGTACACGGGGTAGGCGTATTTAGAAACACCAGTTGAGTACGTTTAGTCAAATGTATATGTGTATGTAAATAAATTTTAATCATTGTAAACATCATATGGCTCAGAAACCATATCTATGTTTTTACAGTATTATTTTATACTATTGCTTTTAATGTATGCACTTTACTTAACTATAAGTATTGCAATAATATCGATCCATTTCTCTTGTACGAGAAAAAGAGACTGATCAATAAATGACACCTTTTTATTGAACACGCCCGTCTCTCTTCCTTTTCTCTACAATCTGATGAGACTAAGAATGCACGTACTGACTGAGTAAAATAATTGCCTTGTGCTCACACGACTCTTGAGATTGACTCTTGATTAGGGGAGAGCAAAGTTGTCATGTTCTATGGTTGTCAGAAACTAAATCCCTTCTTGTCTAATCAGGGAAGTTAATTCCTCCTTGAACATTCGAGAAAGTTTCTAGCGAACTCTGAGCTACGCTGGCAAACCCAAAAATTAAGTCTAGTATCGACAGTAGTAGACCTAGTTAACGTCTGGCCTAGGCCTTTACTGCTGTAGGTATTATTCCAATGCGCAGAGCCTATTGGGAAAATAGGAGCTACACTACATGGCGCCCAACGCGTTTGGAAAGGGCGATAAAACTAACGTAAGACATTTAGAGTAACTCAGTCGTGCTTTCTCACTCAGACCCCTTTTCCCAAATACTCCAAAGACGTTTGGAGTGGGTGTAAGGTAATATCCTCCAAAACCTCGCAGGAGGGAACTCCTATGTATGGTTCTTGGTATAGTCAACGTTGAAGGATAAACAGTTCCAAAATATTGTGCATCTAATCTCTGTTTCCATAAGAAACCTGATCTGCAAACAAACATAATACCATCCTGTCGGTAAAATGACAGACAGTGATGAAGAAAGAGAGGCAGTTAGATTAGCTACTGAACTCGCAGCAGCTGATGCTACCATGCAGGCTGCAGACGGGGATATAATACTCATCCCGGTCATCAAAAGGAGATCTATAACCCTAAAACTTATAGAAAATGGACTGACACCTAGAGGTGGCACAGTCATATTCGTAATTGAGGCACACGAATATCGGCAGACAGAGGTATACTATTCATGGATACATTTTCCAGCAGCAGGAGGTGGAAGTACCACTCAAATTCCAAGAGCATTTGCTCTTATTTGATGGCGCCCTAATACATAACAATCACATTACAAGGCTCGGTCCTTTAGGTAGACCAGGAGCAACGTGGCCGGTCTTAGCCGGATACACACCACATCCAGACATCGATAGGATGCCTGCAGCTGAACTATTAACACAGCTGAAACAATTAATAAAAATTCATAGACAATTAGTTCAGTATGTAATGCGGACTTCAACAATTCAGCCAGCGATTAAACTTCCACAGCTGACCCCTCACCAGGGGAACACAAATAAAATCACACCACAGAACATCCAATCCTGCCTAGGTAAAGTTCCGGCTAAACGGGAACAGATACCATTCTGGTTGGCACAGAAAATCACCCAAATAGAGGCGGTGTTTCCAGACACCACCCCATTAGAAAAACACAGGATTCTGACTATATGTCTCCCAATGGGAATCGCACCACACATTGAGGACTGCGACACTTGGGGTACAGTCTTTGCTTCCATCTACACAAAAACGCACGGTGTTCCATCCATTTCGGTAATACCAGATGTGCTAAAACAAATTCAAGATGAATACGGTCCAGAACCTGCTTTAACTCTTGGTATGAAATTACTAAAAGACTTCAAGCAGGTCTCGGCTATATTATTAGCCAACATAAAAGGTGAAGCAGCAAACGTGGCGATCCGCCAGAGGTTAAAAGAGACAGATATAGCAGACCAACCAGCTGAAATTGCCAGAATCATAGAAAAATCCTATGAAGAACTAGGCAGAGATAGTCTAGGTGGAATACCAGTAAAACCGCAACTGACTACAAGTCCAGAAAAAATATTTTTTAATAATAATTCACCAAAAAAGAACTGGGATGGAAACAAACAACCCAATCCTAAAGAAAAGAAATTCCAGTCCCGAGGGAGGTCTCCCAGGCGAAGAGAGAAATCTCCAAACCAAAGACAGAGGTCACCGCAGAGTGACCCCTCTGGGAATAGATATAACCTTAGAAATAGGGATAATATTAAAAAACCTGATAGATATCAAGACATTGATACACGTCCCTCTCAATCTTTTCAGACTTCCTCGCAGAAATCGGAAAGAAGAGGACGATCAGAAGAGCACGCCAAGTCCAAAGACAAGGAACCTGCTCAGCTAAAAAAGAAATTACAATTTCCAAAAAAGAAGGTAGCCAGTATCAAGGTAGTTAACAATGCCGAGAATACTGAGGACACAACTGAAAAACGGAGAGTGGGCTCAGACAATGCTAGACAGCGCAGCAGAGGTGAGCATAGCTCGCAAAGTCCTTATGAATCATCTGGAGACAGTGGACACGAATGAATATCTTCAAGTGGAAACTGCAGACACCAGAGTTAGCAAACCCCACAAGATATACGAGATAACATTACGTATAGAGGGAGATAAGACTAGGAAAATAAGGGGACTATTTTGGGATAATCTCTCCAAGGGCTATGATATCCTTCTAGCTGAAAAAGACTGGCCACCAGAGTTTGTCAGGGAGTGCCCTCATGGCGAAGAAATAATTATGCCTGCCTTCTCGAATCAAATCCCGATTCATAAAAAATACACACTTGCTAGAAAGTGGGCAGTGGCCTTAGCACCTGCTTTATATAAAAATCATGTAGGATGGGATGAGGATTCTCCTCCTCACAAAATCCAGTTAAAATCACAACCTACTGCACAAAGGCAGTACCCAATTAAGCAAGAAGCTAAAAAACAAGTAAATGAAATACTAGATCAGCTAGAATACCAGGGGGTGATTGAAACTTGCACCTCACAAATGAACAATCCTTTGTTTCCGGTCTCCAAACCAGACAATTCATATCGTCTAGTTTTGGATTACCGACACCTTAACACATGTTGCAAAACCTTTGCAGTGCAAAACTCACACAGTGCTGCACTAATGAATAACATAGTGCGCAAAAAATACAAAACAACCTTGGACATCTCCAATGGATTCTTTTGTCAAAACATAGCACCAGAGAGCAGATATTTAACTGCATTCTCAGTAAATGGCACTCAAAAACAATTCTGTCGGTTAGCCCAGGGGTACAAGAACAGCCCGGGGGTATTCTCAGCGAGAGTAACAGAATTACTACAACTATATGATGATGAAGCATTATCTTATGTCGATGACATTTACTTAACAGATGATGACTTGGAGACTCACTTGAAAAGGGTGAACACCATAATACTTGGGTTCGCTGCAGAGGGTTACAAATTCAACTTCAAAAAATCCAGAATTGCCCATCTGACGGTCCTATTCTTAGGATATGAGTTATCAAGTGAAGGCAAAAGCCTGGCAGACAATTTCCTAGAGAAATGTGCCGTAATCCAAGCTCCTAAAACACTAAAAAACCTACAGTCAATTCTAGGCTTCCTAAATTTCGGAAGAACATACATTGCAAATTACGCAGAAAGGGTCAAACCCCTTTATGATCTAATTAAACCAGACTTTAAAAGATCCAATTGGACTCAAACACACACAGAAATTTTGAGATCCTTACAAACAGACATGCTAATTAAAACAAAATTAGAAACACGTGATAACACACGCAATCTTGTGATTCGAGTCATCCCAGGGAGATGCGGATTCACATACCTAACCTCTAATGAGGGAGAAATGGTACCAATTGCATTCAAATCACACATGTACACAGAAGCTGAACAGAAATTCAGTAATACAGAAAAAATCATCCGTGCAGTTCAGACCGCAATAGCTAGAGAAAAAGACATAGCTGATGGTAGACATATCACAGTCAGAACAGCAGAATCAGCCTTTGAGGCACTAACAACACCGTGTAATTTACCAACAACAACATTGAATCCGGAATGGATACAATGGGTGAATTCAATCACAACGGACAAAGTATACTACTACTTTGATCCAGAACTAGAAGAATTAAAAAATCTAAAATATGAAAAGACGTATCCTCTGCCAATCGACATTCTGCCTCTACGACATTACGCCTGTGTAATCTATACAGACGGACATGCTCAACCCTCCGTTTGGGCAGAACAAGCATACAACCCCACATGTGAGATTACAAAAGAAGTGTGGCGCGGAGGTATATTAAAACCTCTATTAACAAAATCACACTCAGTAGAAACTAATTCAGAACAACAAACTGAAATAATTGCATTGAAAATGGCGCTAGATAATGCGGATCGCGAATTCCCGACACTTATAGTGTCAGATTCATATTACTGCGTCAAATCATATAACAGCGATTTGCAGACATGGATTCAGAACGGTTACAAAGATGACACAGATGCACCAATAAAGCAGAGACTGCTCTGGGAACAAATAGCTCTTTTACAAAAAGAACTACCAAAGACTCACGTGACTCACTCACTGAGTCATCAACGTGATGGCGTTCACGTTGTAGGGAATTCATTGGCTGAAACAGCCGCAGCGGCAGCCACTAAATCGGCTCCCGTAGTTCGAAAAAAGCGTACATTAAAATACATTGACGGTGAAACATTGCTGGCGGTGAAAACATCATCAAAAGGCGACTGCTCAGCGTTACCGATCAACTATCCACTCAATTATACATACATAATCGATGCAAACTCCGTCCCTTTTGCTCGAATCCCTGGAGTGGGGGATAGAGTGATTCTAAACATGGACAGGAGACACTTGTTAATCGCAGACGCACATATGGGTGAGGGTCTTGGACACCTCAAACTAAAAGACTCTCTGGAAGATTTACAATCACGGTACTGGTGGCCTGGCATGAGCCTACATCATACCATGTTTGTAAAAAACTGCCCAAACTGCAACAGAAATCGCAGTGGGGAGAGAAAAAATATAATACGGTGGAATCTAACTGCAAATAACATCACCAGTAAAAAGAATGGCTTGCGATTAACATATACAGGCTAGTTTCCACTTATAATGTAGATCCTCAGCACTCGGCTGACGTCCGGACTGTTATACAAAGATTTGCGAGTCTAAATGGCATATACGCTAAGAGCATGCTACGTTCGACCATTGTTTTCACTCAGGCACACCAGCCTGGGGGAAACATGGCCAAATGAGCACAGCCCAGCGGGAATCTTCTCACTTCCTTCCTGAGGGTACGGGATGGTGTAAAGAAAAAACCAAGGCAGAAAGCAATCTATAATAGAAAGGATATTAGGTTCGGGAGCTGGGTGGGTCAAACATCTAATAAGTGTCCAACGTAGTCTAAATAACTTGCCAAGAAATTCTCTGAAGGGATTCAGTCCGTACGAATTATTATTTGGAACTAGAATGATTATCTCTGACCTTGATAGTCAGACTTCAGTGGTGAAAGAAAAAACCTTTGATGTCAAAGACCGTTTGGCTATTTTGCAGGACTTAAACAAAACAAGAAAAGACCTGAGCAACATACAGTTGAAACAACAGCCAACAACCACTGAAGAATCACCACCTGTCCCAGCAAGACCTGTCTGGATTCCAAAAGTCGGGGATCTAGTCAGGGAGAAGATCGCGGTAAAGAAGGAATTTGGGCCTTCTTACAGAAAAGCAGTTCCTGTCTTGTCTGTCAACGGGACAAGATCAGTTGTACTACCGCCACTTGCTGGAAAAAAGGAGAACCGAGTTGTATCCATCGACCTGGTAAAACCACAACATGTGGCCGATAACAAACAGTAGGCCAAGTGGACTCCCAATAAGTAGCAGAACACCAAGGTTTGCTACCAGTACAGAGGTCCTAACAAAGAGGCTCATCACATTCGAAACGCCTACAGAAGAACAAGAAGGACTATGCAACAATGCAATAGAACTCAGACCTCTGAAAACCCAAATAAAGACATTTAGCAGAGACACACCAATCTACAATGAAGTACCGAGTGACAATGCAAGAAACAAAAATCCTGAAGCAATTGGAACAATTGACAGAACTGCATCCGGGTACTTCATCAACTTCGATGATTCCTCTGAAGGCTTCAGTGAATCAAAGACACAGCCATCATCAAAATCCTTTAAAGACAAAGCTAAGGAACTTTTGAAACAACTGAAAGAAACATATCTGATTTCTCCATGGATTGAATTTTGGGTGGGTTTTGGTGCATTTATCCTCATACTTTGGCTCATCATGGTATTTACTTTGGGACGCTTCATTGAGGGAAAATATGCTAAAATGGACACAGCAAGTCAGAACATCAACTTGGTCCTCAAACCACACACATCTTCACACGTCGAGAAAAGAGAACTTTCTTCAGCCAACTTCACAGCCAATCCTATACCTGGTGGGGTAGCCTGGGACAACACTGACTATGAAATTTATGGTCCGGTCGAGGTCCTGAAATATCCACACCAAATCAAGATCTCCTTGAGTGACTTTGCAAAACCAAACTCATTTGCTGATGATTGGGACTTCGAAAGCATTAACAACATGATGTCTGACTTAGTAATGTCTGCTAAATTTACAAAACATGATTATTTGCAAGGTTCTACAAATTATGATAGTATGTATTGCTATAACCATTATGGTAACCAGTTTTTACATAAATCTGCACAACCTAGAAATGTTTTAAATTATAATCAATGGGAACATTGTGCAACACCTCCAAAAGGGAGCTCTAGAACTGTATATGACAAATATTCATATTTTTCAGGTTTTAACACAAGTAATGCTGAAACATTTTATTTTAAATTGTCAAACAAGACAGGGATGAAAACCATGATAACCAACACAAAATTGATATATTCAGATTCATTCTTTGAAAAAATTAATACTTTTGGATTTGATTATTGGGACAATAATGTTGATTTGAAAAGTGTTTGGGGTACAAAAGAATGGCAAGTACAGGGTTTAGAAGCTTTGTTTAGAGCTTGCATGATCCCAGAACAAATGATATTTTTAAATGACACTGTTCAACAAACCACCTGTCTTGGCTTAGCCAACATCAAAGATTTAAATAATCCGTCTATTCCAAAGCCAACATTGTTTAGCAATAACTCTGATACAGATGAAGATATAGACGTAAACCATATATTATACCAAAACAGAACACATCCTGATTGGAAACAATGGTTGATCTGGCCCACAGATACAAATAACTGTCAAGACAGATTCCTGAATAAAACACAGGGGTTCAAAATGACCAGGCCAGACCCTAGATATCCCCAAAGATATCACCCAGGGATAATAACAACCTACAGTGTGGGCAAATTATGCCTTCAATGGCTTCAAACTTCCACACTGCCTGAAATTAAGCAACACCTAACTTTACTTACTGATGGTGCTGACTTGCGTGATTTCATAATGGGACCATGCAAACAGCGTCAAAAGCGTTTCATAGCAGCCTCTGTATATGCAGCATACAATGAGGCCTGGAAGGTTACTCAAATTGAAACAGCAGAAAGAATACGGGAAATTGACCGTATTCATTTGGAAAAATCACTTTCTGTAGTGGACAATGGGTTAATGACTCTGTCCTCCAGAATTTTTTCATTGGACAGCATTGTGTCTTCAGCAATCGATATATTATCGCAAGACTTACTGTTATTACAACATGGTCAGTCACAATTGCGTTCTATTGTACAGCTTGGCTGGACGTTACAAAATCTGCGTTCAGGCTATGTGCCTTGGCGTTTAATCAACACAACGTCACTATTCCAAATCTTTAACCTTACTGATAGACAAATCGGTATGGCGCAGAAGGGTGCTGATTATACAATCTTGAGCATTGAAAAACTAGAAAGATTACCAATGACAATGTCAGAACGACCTGTCAGTGAATGGATAATACACGGAATCATAAATATTCCAATCTCAACCTTCAGGTTTCAATACTGCCAAAAATATATACAGGCTGGCATGTACGAGAAATTGGGAAAGGGGTACCTTAAAACAACTTGGAACCTGCCCTATTCACATGCATGTGTCAGTAATAAAGGACAGAAAGTGTTTCTTAGTGGCAACAATTGTGCTATGTCACTAAGCGGCACGCTTCTGTGTAACGGTATTAGTTTGCACGGAGCCTGTGAAGGGAATTCATACAACCTTTCATGTCACCAGCAAGGCGCACCTGCAACTGAAATAGAACCATTCTTTCAAAGACTCTATAATGGGAGTTACATTCTTATTGTAGACCGCAGATGTTGTAGTCTTAGGCCCGGGACTCCTTATCTAGTCACTACGACGGCAAAGGTCAAGTGCTGTGGACGTTCTTTGTTCCCCAGCTCCTTCCCAGACAGGGAGGCAAGGGCATGGCCCAATTTGAAAATTACTTCTATTCGAATAGATACTTTAAGCAGAATGAAAACAGTGCTTCTTCAGACGCCTACAAGGCTCACGTCATCAAAAGAAACGTATGATCTACAAGTCGCAAGGACGACTGCAGAGATACATACATTATTATCAACTAATTCCCCCGTACATTTCGCGGAAATCCTGAGCGAAATCTTAAATATTTCTGATACCAATGGGATCTCAGGGGTATTTAAGACAGTATTTTCGATGGCATTAACACCATTCAAAGCCATACTGGGTATTTTTCCAGATTTCGTCCATTCGATTTTTTGCGGACTTCCCCTGATCCTGGGACTAATTGCAGGAATCCTATTCTTAGTCCTTATTTTTCGTTATGGCAACCCATGTCACAGATCAAACTCTCGCGACAATGGAAGATACGATCCTAGCCATTGGATACCGGGACCGGATATCAAAAATCCTGGGACTCTCCCGGCTTAGAGACCTGAACATGACTTGGTTTCTATCATTTCGACCAATGTGGCAAAGGTGTGTTTTACCTGTACTAAGGTGTCTGCTATGCGGAGAAGAATGCGTGTTAGACACCTGTCTGACGCTACAATCGGATGCGCCAGTGGATGCAGATACACTGTTGGTTCCTACCAAGGTTCACGCTTTGTGCTGCCCTCAAAGGCTGCCAATCCTGATGACGGCATTCCTGGAATCTTCACCACTACGATTGAAGAGTAGTGAAGTTCAAGATGAAAGCAGCATCGAACAGGTACGACCTTCTGTCAGTGATGCAAATCAGAATGTCAATGGAGACAATCATGCGCATGAATGCATGGTTACACCTATTTCCGACTTAGTGGAACTTTCCCATGAAGCTGTTGACAGTTTTTTCGAAAGCCTGAATGATATGATGTTCTCTCCAGAACAGAAATAGAGACTTGTGAGTAAACTCGCACACGGCGTTCCCTGAATTCGGCCTTCAACTTTAAAAAGAAAGTCACATGAACAATTCTTCCCACCAGTTCACGGACAACAATTTTTTTAGCAGCCCCCAATTATTTTTTACAAAATTTTCGGGACACTTATCTTCTGCTTAAAGTAAGAAACTATTCCTAGAGAACTAAGATTTCTATTTTTAGATACTTTATAAACTTTAGTTGCCCGCTGGGATGTTCACAAATATTTTATTATGTGATGAGATGGTCTCGAACTTCCTTTCTGTATAGCCATATTAAGAGCCATTTCATGTGTATTTCTCATATACCAATAAGCAATAATGCATAAAAATGCGTGTTTACTTTTGCATTTAATTCATAGCTTAAGTGCATACAATATATATGACTGCAATTTTTCAGTATATTTGAAAATTTCGAAATGCATTTATGTATTTTGGGGTGGTAAGGTATACACTATACTCTATAGTATGTTGTACTATGTTATACTATGCATAGATTAGTAAATATGACCATAGTTAGCGTGGAGTGGGTGTCATGTATTCCTATAGGTTCTGAATCGATCCCCCTATTCCTGACCCTATTCTGGTTAAACTAACTATCAAGTTAACTAACAGTCAGCCCATGAGGCAAGAACAGCCCCCATGATGCAGATACCGTTATCTGACGCAGTCACACTACGGCACAGGAACGTGTTATCTGATTAGGTCATAACGCTTGAGATCTAATTAGACAAGCGACATTCCTCCAGCCCCTGATAAGGCATACGACGTTCTCATAACAAATCAAACCTATGACAACCTGGAAAATCCGTGCGGCCATTGTTTTGATTTCACAGAGAACTTTAGTAAAGAATGTGCTAACGAGCAAGTCGTATGACATCTTTATTGACGTATCTATGTCCATCCTTACGTCAATCTCGGCACCTTTAAGGTATAAATATTGCCGATCTTGCCCTATGCAAACACACGCGTGGTGACAAGACGGAGCAGCCACACTTGCCGAAGCCGAGAGCAGAAGCAGACCCCGCTGGCAGCAGCCCCGCCTTCCTGACGCGCTGAGAGACGCGCTGCTATCTCAAGCCGAGAGACCCAGCACCGGCGCTTCTGGGCAGCCCTCGCAGGCAGCCTGGAATATCGAGAGCAGAGAAAGAGATACCATTCCTCATTCATCCTAACTTCCAGGTACAGAACTGAATAACCCCTCACAGAGAATTCTTTAGTTATTCACTTGGCAAAAACAAACTTAACTTAAACTGTAACTTTCTATTCCCGCCCACGCATTAGACTTAGGTCAGGTACACGGGGTAGGCGTATTTAGAAACACCAGTTGAGTACGTTTAGTCAAATGTATATGTGTATGTAAATATATTTTAATCATTGTAAACATCATATGGCTCAGAAACCATATCAATGTTTTTACAGTATTATTTTATACTATTGCTTTTAATGTATGCACTTTACTTAACTATAAGTATTGCAATAATATCGATCCATTTCTCTTGTACGAGAAAAAGAGACTGATCAATAAATGACACCTTTTTATTGAACACGCCCGTCTCTCTTCCTTTTCTCTACAATCTGATGAGACTAAGAATGCACGTACTGACTGAGTAAAATAATTGCCTTGTGCTCACACGACTCTTGAGATTGACTCTTGATTAGGGGAGAGCAAAGTTGTCATGTTCTATGGTTGTCAGAAACTAAATCCCTTCTTGTCTAATCAGGGAAGTTAATTCCTCCTTGAACATTCGAGAAAGTTTCTAGCGAACTCTGAGCTACGCTGGCAAACCCAAAAATTAAGTCTAGTATCGACAGTAGTAGACCTAGTTAACGTCTGGCCTAGGCCTTTACTGCTGTAGGTATTATTCCAATGCGCAGAGCCTATTGGGAAAATAGGAGCTACACTACAAAATTACTGCACGTAAGAACATGCAAAAGTATAAATAAATAAATAAATATTCAAGGGTATGCAAAGTAGATAACCATACACGTTCCAGGTTGCATGGTTTGCTACAGGGTTTACTTGTTGAAAAGGTGATGGTAAATTGCATGAGGTAGGCAAGTTGCAGCCCTGCAAATAAGAGTACAATTAACCCGTAGGCAAATTCTGCCCAACCCGGGGTCATTAGCGCCAATCTTGTAACTATAAGGGTAATTAGTATATAAATAACATTGACTTGCATATCTATATGTTCATTGCTGTTCATTCTGTCCCAATGTTGTCATCGAGTAAAGGAGGAGGCTGCTTACTAGTATTATGTCTCAGCCACGGGTCATCAGGAATTTAAACCCTTGCGATTTTGGTGATCATGCCTTTTAGTATGTTTATTGGAAGTTGGTATAGAGTGTGTTAATTAAAGGTGACCTTCCTAAACAGAGCATCTGGTTCATGTATCCATTAATAGATACCACACTTTACCAGTTGCAGCCTACAATATTTAAGCCTATTGCTAACTGGGTTGAGTCAACTCTGATTCACATCACCAAAATAGCACAATTTCCCAAATCACCACAAGAGCGCTGTCTTTACAATAACGCCTCCGTGTAATGCGCGGGCCAAGTCACCAACGTAGCGCTTTCAACAGTGATGAGCAGAACAAATCACCCCTGTGTTGCTTTGGCACGAGTGTGCGTTGATGCTACCCACAGTGAGTAGATCAAATTACCCCCAAGAGCGCTGTAGTACAACTCAGCCAACGAACACTGTCTTTAAAATTAGCCAAAGAACTCTGTCTTTCAAATTCCTCCCCTCGTAATGCGTGGCTGCGCGCCAGTCACTACAATGCCTAACACCCTCTCCCCAATGATGCAGCCTGCCGGCAGCGCTCTCAACCCCAATCTTCCCAGGGCGCAAGCTCTGGGCGTGGAGCAGAGCCGGTTACCTGAAAGGGTGAAGGGGCTTTGCAGTTCATGTTGTCCTCCAGTGGAGCAGCTCCATCTTCGGCGGCACTTCCTTCTACGGGGCTGAACCGGACGAGCCTCCCAGTTGCTAGGGAAGCTCCCCAGGCATGGACCAATCCCAGCTCGGCTCTGGCAGTGCCGTGTCACGGCCTCCGGGCCCGCAGCGGTGATTGAAAAGAAATGCACAACAACAGCTCTGGTACTCATGTCACGGCCTTGGAAAAAAATACGCCAACAGTAACCTGGCAATCGGGTCACGAACTCCGGGCCCGCAGCGGTGATAGAAGGGATACCGGCCCTCGGCGTCCGTCCTGATCACAGGCCAGCGGCGGTGACGTGCACGGCGCGCTCAGCACTGGGGGAGAGCGGCCAAGCCGTAGATTTATTCAATCGACGACGGAGACCGCACTCCTCGCTGGGCTTAAGAATGCGGATCTTGTCTTTATGGGGCCATGTGTTTGAAACACATGGCCCCATAAAGATAAGAAAGCTTTTACGACGGGAGGAAGGCAGGCAAGCCCGTCCAAGTGGGCTGTCTGTAAAAGAGAAAAGTCTACATCACACAAACCGCTTTTCCAATGGCTGGCCACCGTTTAGCATACACGGTGACGCCAGCCAATGGAAAAGAGGGGCGAGGCTTAAAGCCCGTTACTGAAAGCCCACTAAATCATTAAATCTCGCCAGCGAGACTGCGCATGTGCGCAGCCCACGCCAGCCGCGACCTAAAAACGAGTGAGTAGTACTGACGTCAAGGTGTCGAGGTGGGTGCTATTGGCCCCAGTGTCATCACTACAACTCCATTTCTAGCATCTGGTTAGAGCTAGCATCCCTTTCGACACTGGAGAGCTTTGACAGATTTTTCTGAATCTAGGTGGAGTATTAATCGGAAATATTGTTAACAAAGGGAAGTATGTGTTTTGCTAATGCTATTGACAGGCGGTAGTCTCAGATAACTTTACTATATTGCACCATCTGTGACTTGCATGCATTTTATTTCCTTGTGTCATAATTGAGGAAATGTATGTTTGATGTTCTGAAAACATATTTTTTCCAGTTATTTCAATGAAAACCAGTACCCGGATGAGGCAAAAAGAGAGGAAATTGCCAATGCCTGCAACGCGGTCATTCAGAAGCCAGGTAAATACTAGTTTTACATTTAAGCAAGTAGCTGAGTGGTTCCATGTTTAACCAATAAAATAAAGAAGTACTTTTTGCAATGTTTTTAATTTATATTTTCTTTTAAAGCCCAGTATACAGTCATTAACTAAATTAGGTCTGCTACTGCTTTACATTATCAAGTAATTGCTTATGATTGCCATTATAGACTATCTTCCCCTTCCATTTTCTCTTTCTTGCTCCCTCCCTCATTCTATATTTCCACCCTCTTGTCTTTTTCTCTATCCCTCTTCACCCATGAACCCTTCTCTCCCTCTCTCTTTTAAGCTTCTATTCCTCTTTCATTCGTTCTCTAGATTTCTGGTCTTCCTTTCTTCCTGCTTCTGCACCATTTTCTCCTTTAGCACCTCTCCTTCACTTTCTCTCAGCCCTATCTGGGTTTGCATGGCGCCCTTTGCTCTCCGTGCCCAGACTACATTTCCTCTTGTCCCTTAGTAATAAAGATGCATAGTCATTCAGAGAGGCTCAGTTTCATCAATTAAAACGTCAAAAACCCTCATTTAAGCATGCTAATACTTTATCTAAGATTCTTAAGGTTTTATAAAACAAGCCTATCTCCTTTCTGGCTGTTATAATGTTTAAATGCAGAGAGAAAGATGAACATATTCGAAAATCGTATGCTGTTTTAACCTATTTTATCTAGTGATGCTTGGGCAAAGCCATGTGTAAAAAAAATAGTGGTAGCTAAAACAGAGTGCTTATGAAACAACACTAAATATATTGGTTATGTGGCGAGATATTTCTAAACTGGGTGCTAAAAAAGATCAAAGAGGTCTGAATAGTTCTTTTGGCACAAGTCCGTGTGACTTGTGTCGATATATCATTCAAATCTTTTTATTTGGCACACCCACATACATGAGATATCCGAAACAGGAACAGGGGTGTTCGTTTGCTACTTTTAATTTAAAGACTACTGGTCTCCACATTCTTTCCTGCAAAAATGTTGGTTAACATGGAATAATAAAGTCAATGGCAGATTTCCAAAAATAAGTTTTCAAATGAAAGCTCTACATGCAGTAGATGCAGCTGAAATACATGTAACATAAGTGAAAAGATTAATTTGGTGAAACATAGCTCTGCTCACGAAGGTTTGGGTGAATGACATAGAAGTTGTAAGTAGTTTATCTTGCCAAAGTGTTGAGGGTGCATGCAAGAATTGCTGCCTCTCTAACAGCACTTTTTCAATCAGCTTTTCTCTCTAGTCTTCCTGCCATCCGGCAAGTAAGAAGAAAAGGATAACACGACATGAGACTTAAATAATGAGACATATAAGGGGAACAGGGCTAGTTCAGGTGGAATCAAATGGGGGGGAGGCGATTAATTCTAACAAGTAAAAACTTGGTGAGCGAAATTAAGGTCATCGCTAAAGGACACATTAATTACTCTTCCTCATCTTTACTTTAATGAGTTGGTCCACTTCACCAGACAGACAGGCTCCCAGAACTTTTCAGCTGGAAGACTGATCCCGGACAAGACCCTTCCCTCTCAATGGTAATACCTTGGGGCCTGAGCTTGACCTCTTACTGCTTTTAATCTGTCTCCTCAGCATCCTGTGCTCAGTCAACCAACTGGAGTGTAGTTTGTTCGTCCTCTTAGATGTCCAGTTAGCCACTTCTTGGCTCGCCGATGGTTACAACTGGGTTTTCAGTGACAGAGCCTATTGCAGACCCTAACCCTGGGCGTAGTTTGCGTAGTAACACTACGCACTACACAAACTACGCGTAGCTACGCAAACTGCGTAGTGCAGTAGGGAAAATGCTGTTCACACTGATTGCACAGTGCCGGATGCTTGTCCGCACTGTGCAGTCATTGCAAACAGCATCTTGCACAGTGCAAGCAGTCGTTTTATGCCGCACTAGTAGATTTATACTCAAGAGGCCGCTTTCTCAACGTGGACTGGTAGTTTCTCATCGCGAGCGGACGCGAGCATACGCGCCAACTCGCAATGAGAAACCTGACCTCCCCACGTTGAGAATTTCACCGGGAGGTTTATTTTCCACGCTCGCGATCGGCAACTTGATGTTACTGATCGCGAACGAGGAAAAAGTCTCGCTGGGATGTTGATTTTGCTCGCTCCCGGTTGACAACTTTTTTTTTTTTTTTGCAGAGTTTTATATAACGCGAACTAGAACCAAACCGAATCAGTTATCAGAGCGCTTTACATAGCACCAGTTACGTTACATGAGGACGGACACACATTCATTTTAGGCACGGGGAGATTAAGTGATTTGCCCAGAATCACAGGGGGTTTTTGGCGTCGTTACCGAGACTCGAACCGAGTTCCCCAGGTCCGAGGTCGAGCGCCTTAGCCGTTAGGCCAACCCCTCTCCCACTTGACCGCGAGCAAGCAAAAAAATGCCCGCTACGCTATTCTATGCGTTTTTGCACTGTGCTATTCGCGTAGTACTACGCCCAGGGTTAGAACCTAGCCTTCGTTGTTTGAGACTCCACCCTTGAATCTGACAATTTTTACTCCATTCTAGTCCTGTTTTAGGACTTACGTGTTGCCTTATGATTTGCCTTATGATTTGGATCTGCAGCTGGTACTCTCTTTTCTTCAAGGGCGATTTCATTTGGCTGTCACTTCCTCTACTGAGAGCTCAGTGGCTGCAGCCAAGCCACTCATTCAAATCACTTTTGTCTGGGAACTTTCTCTAGCTCTTAGAACTAGTTGGGGTGTAATGTTTCTCATTAGATGTGTGCCCTTTACAACCTTAATCTCCAGTCTGTGAGGGAAGAACCCACGTTTAAAAGTATTTGTCTTGCTTTACAATCTTTATGCTTACAGCAAAGTATCATTAAAGCTTTAGGCAAAGTTGATGTTGTTTACATTGTTCCTGACATTGCAATACCCTCGTGGCCTACAATGTTCTTTTCAAACTGTGCAATTATGGTCTTCTTAAGTTTAGGTCTAAGTTTTTTTCTATTCCTAATCATAGGGAAATTGTGCTGTCACATGGAGGACTTGTTGCAGTTTCTCAAGGTTCCTAAAATACTAGATGCCAGACAAAATTACAGATGTCCCTCATAGATTCCCTTCAGAATCTTTTTTGCAAACAGGTTCTAGGAAGGATGCAGGACTGGATGATGGAGTCCGAAATCCTTAGTGACTTCCAGGCGGGGTTTTGTAAAAAAGTCAGCACCCTTGATCAGGCCTTCCGCCTTATTTGTATTTACTGGAAGGAAGTAGACGTTAAGGGGGGTAAATTATATGTGGCCTTTGTTGATTTGTGTACTGCATTTGATCTTGTCCCTTGGGCTAGACTCTGCACGGTCCTAAAAGAGATGGGTCTCCCTGCTAATCTTTTAAACATTTTAATCAGATTATATTCATCCAACACAGCACAGGTTAGGTGGGGCGCAAACACTCAAGTAACAGAAACTTTCTCTGCCCAACGTGGAGTGAGGCAGGGATGTGTGTTGGCCCCCACACTTTTTACTCTTTTTATTAATGGAGTTGTTGATTATGTAGATAGGGATGGCTGTGATGCCCCTAAAATTGGTGTAACAAGAGTGCCTGCATTACTGTTCGCAGATGACACTCTATTAATTTCTGAATCACCGCAGGGTTTCTAACAACTCCTGAATGACTTTTTAAGGTTTTGTGATGACAGGGGCCTGATTTTAAATAAGGCAAAAACCAAGCATATGATTTTTAATAGAGGAAAAAATAAACCAACAAATAAGTTGGAGCAAGTAGAATTCTTTGACTACTTAGGCATCCGCCTGACTTCATCGATCTACTGAGGTGCCCATACTGAAAAAGCAAAGTTACAATTAATTCAACAATGTGCCCATATCAGCAAAATACTTAGGAAAACGGTCTCCCGTCAAATTGCCCCAGCACTTGAAATCTACAACACCAAGGTCTTGGGGGGAGTACTTTATGGTGCGGAGCTATGGGGTACGGGCAACTAATCCCCCCCCTTACAACTGTTGAAAAACATTTTTTAAGATCGTTGGTCGATCTCTCTGTTACCCCTGTACATGGACCTTGTCCACAGGCATCTGAAATATAAGCTGAATTGTAACTTGCCAATGTTTTGGTTTAGGCTATGGACAGTGGAAGAGCGGGAAACTTATCGGGAGGCTCTGAAGGATTTCCTGAAATTTCCCAAGGCAACATCGATCAGGTGGTTCATCTCCTTACGAGAATTACTGGGGATACAGGGGATGGAGACCTTTAGGTCCAACCCGGAAAGTATGGTGCATATTTCGAGGGTGAAGCTGAAATAAATGTACTCGGAAAAGACTTTTGCAAAGGACTTGGCAAAACCAGCGGCTAGTTTGATTAAAGACTTTCTGATCTTTAAATTTGTCCCATTGTTTGAGTCCACTATTGACGAAATTATTTTATCGATGGTACGCACTTTTCTTACAGTTCCGTTATAAGTCTTTGCCAACCAAACTATTTTGTTTTAAGTGGGCTTTTAGTGCTTCTTTTGATGATCTGTGCCCTGCGTGCAAAGCCTGTCCTGAGTCAATTGTTCATTTACTTTTCTTCTGCCCACATTTATCTCGGAGTTAAAAATTTATGTTTCAATTGTGTGGACTTGCTGGTCCGGGCCATTATCTTGAGGTGATGAGAACATTGTGCACTAACACTCGTAGATCAATGGTCGTTGGCCTCTCCAGATTCTGGTACGCACTGTGGATCAGGCGTGGGAAGCTACCTGCATGAAGCAATTTATTCTCCTAGGAGTTTCTGTATTTTTGTTCTTTGCACATCTATTTTATGAAATAGTTTTTAACATATTTATTTCCCAAATGTGTATACCCCTGTTTTTACTCTTGTGCTGTCTACTTTTTTGGATCCTGGTGATTGTAATAAAAGCCTTGACGATGATGATGACCGATGTCCCTCCACCTTCCCAAGGACGGATTTGGGCCAGACTCTGCTTCACTGTTTTCTGGCTTCCAGCCTGGTCACTTCCTAGGTTAACTGGTCCTGCAATAGTTCAGTAGTCTGAGTGGCCATTCATTAAGTCACATTGACTCATGTTGTGCTGCGATTCTGACTCCTGGAGTACACTTGTCTGTACCTATTTTATGGTTCAAATCTGTTTTATTGTTTGTAATACAAGAAGCAGCCAAAGTGCCAGCTGCACCTATCATATTTGGGCCAGAAATCCCGGGAATTGTTACACGGTATTACATTGGCAAAAAGAAGAGAACTAACACATAATGAGAGATAGTCCCCTCAATCCTCCTCCCTGCCACACTCAAATGTATCCAATGAAGAATAGCGGTATAACTTAGACCCTGCAAAGTTAGTGGCTGGGTTAAAGATGTTTCCCTTTCGCAATACTCACATCTCCGGCAGTGCTTGTACCGGGGCACAGGCCTGGTCCCCAGGAATCAGATGTCGAACCCGTAGGTATTTAGGGCAAATCAGTTTGTTAAACTCTTAAGAAAACAGTCATATAAAGGCATTCCATAGTTCATGAAATGCCTCTGGGCAGTGTTCCACAGTTAGTGAATTTCTTCATGCCTGAAGTCCATCACAGCCTATGTAGCAATACCATGTGTGTGGGGACTGACGAAGTGCCCCACTGTGTGTGAATGGCCTGCAGTGCTGCTCTAAATGCTAGCCCTACTGGCATCCCTGTCTAGATCTTGGCTGATATGAGGAGGTTAGGTAGGCTCAGTATCGTGTTTGTCAGAAAGTGGGGTAATTATGTGTACATATTTGTATCTATGACTGCTAATATGTCCTCCCAGTATCGGGTCAGTTTGTGACAGGACCACAGGGGATGTAGTAGTTTCCCAAGTGCTCTGCAGCCCGCCAACAGGTCACGTTTTATGTAGGGTTAATTTTGATTAGCCTAGTGGTAGTGAGATACTAGTATGTGGTAACCTTAGTGAATGTTTTGGTGCTTGAAGTGTTACATGCTGGGTTGTGCTCTGTAGTATATCTCCCTGCAATTTTGCGTTCTCTGCACAGCTGAGCTGAGAACTTCTCATTCATGGGCGCTCTCAAAAGGAGGGAGTAAGCGTTTTCTGCGCACCATTCCTCACAATGGGTTGCATAACCCAATATTGGATCTGCAGATAACTGTGGTGTTTAGCCTCCGGGAGACCGGAAGCTGTACTTGAGTGGTCAAACTGGATTATCCTACTTTCATCAATGAGATAACCTATCGATTTGCACCCGAATTGCTGCCAGGCTGAAAAAGCAGTGGGGTGTAGGCCCTGCGTGAATTCTATGTTGCCAGGATGGAAGTCATAGGGGACAGGATTGTAGCCAATACTCCCGGCTTTGCAGTGGAGTCTCATGTTGCAATAGTGGCCCTCTTGACTGGGGAGGAGTAGATTCCCCCCTCATGCCCTGTGTCTGTAGGGCACCCAAGGGGTCTTATACATATCTATCCCAGCTATTGCGTGGTACATGAAGCACCAATGTCTCTTTAATACTCTCCGCTGCTATTCTGTGATGTAGCGGTGGTGGACAGCCTGGTCATATTGGATCAGGTTGGGGACACCCAGTCCGCCCTCCGTCGTGGGTCGATAAGCTAGGGACCTGTGCATGCTGGTGCTCCTGCTGCTCCACACAAATGTCAATGTATCCACATTGTTTTATTATCAATGGGATAAAGTATATTGAATATACAACACAAATTCATGAAAGATAATAGTTGCTAAGTGCCCAGTGGAGCAGGATGGGGGTGAAGATATTGTGAGGATGTGAGAATAAGGAAAGTAAGTGACATTAAAATCAGTTAATTGGCAATATTCTCTTGCCTAATTTGAATGCAAAAACAAGAAAACCAAAATTTCAGGCGTTTCAACAAAAAGACATACTTCCAATGGTACAATATATGTAACAATTATGGCATGAAGTTGTCACAAAATGGAATGGTTGTCGACGTTTCGACCCTCAATTATGCGCAGGGATAAGTGGTGCCCTTGCTGTGGGGTCTTCTTCAGGACAGTCGGGGGTTTGGTGGGGGGGCAGGCAACCTAATGAAAATATTTAAGAAGCTAAATTAGACACGGAATTGAAGTCCATATAACACAGGGGTATATACATTATAGACTTATGAAAGGATAGAATACCCATGGTCCAACTCCACACGGAACAGTAGATGGTGCCAGAAGGGTAATTATCGACTATCTGAAAGTACTCAGAACCTCCGCTAAGAGAGAGAGGGGGGGTTTGGACGGGTAAATACCTGTAAGTCCAGTGTGACATAGTGATCACTCGTGGCGTCACAAGGGGTTTGCATCACGATTACGTGTCTGTAGAGGAACACGTGGCATTAGTATCAAAACACTAAAAAGAGTGGCTTAGTGTCGTGGTTCAGCCAACACGGGGGTAAAAGAAAGTTGAAATAACTGCTTACCGACTGATTGGAAGTCGTAAACAAATTGACGATGTTGGTTAAATTATGTTGCACCTGAAAAAATGAAGGCGCAGTCATTAGGCGGATCGTGAAAGAACCATCGGTCGCTGTGAGCATTCCAAATGTGCAATATTGCTGAACACTAAGGTGAAATTGATGCAAATCATTCGGGGTTAAAACCACTCACCATAGGTAGCGTGGTTCAGGGTTGGTGCTGTTAACGAGACCGCGGGATTGAAAAACCTCCGTGGTGTCTCTGGAAGAAAATACATGCACACGTTTTAGAGTTGTGCCATTCACATGGGAAAGCCGGTACTCTAATGTGGAAAAAGGGAAAAGGAACTTACTTGAGCCGAATCAATCGGAGCTACAGAACGCCGTCAGACCGAGCCCTAGGTGAATTTCCTGATAGTGATGTAACCATGGTTACAAGGTCATGGGGCGATAGGATAGAACTCGAAGACAGACTGAAGTCTTCATGCTGGAGATATGACTGATCATTGCAAAGAAAGCGTAAATAGTTCAAGAGGGCCATAAAATAGTATATATAGAAAATAATGCGATTAGTATATTGCCTGGGTGACCAGGACAAACGAAAGGAAATACGACCAGGGTATAATCACATAGAACCGTCTTGGATCAAGGGCTGACAGTTCCATTAATAAAGGCTCACTTGAAAAAGTGCAGTTGCCACCCTTCTGGAAGCAGTGCAATTGTTGTGATGACTGCACAACGGAAATTAAGAATTGAAGAAATTGCGGCCAGGGCATAAGGAGATACGTAGACCAGTTCTATACATAAAAATCAATGCAATTATCACCCTCTGGCGTCTGAAACCCAGGGACATGGAGTCATAAGCATCCCATTATGCGTGACCCTCCCTGTGCCAAATTCCAACCATAGATGTATTGTTACCGTAGTTGAAAATATCAATCAGTTAGAACCTTAACAGCCTTTAGAGCATTGAAAAAATGGCGTACCTACCATACATGGGGGTATAAGCCACAGCATTCCTTCAAACAATGTTACACTGTACCAGGCATATTTCAACATTGGAGGAAATGGCGTACTTCCCAAACATGGGTGTAAGGCCATGTCAATGATAGTAACAATGTCTAATCAATATCTCAGATGGGAGCAACTTAGCTGAATGTATGACAGTGGCTCAATTGGAGTCTCCTATAATAAACATTACACTTTGAAGAGCCTCACGGTAATATGGCCAGTTGGGAAAATGAACTATCATGCTCATTGAGACCATTGTCAATCGAATCAAAGAAATACATCCATTTTAACTCCCGTGTATTAAGAATCCCTGATATGTCTCCACCCCGAGGGCCTAGAGTAGCCTTTTCAATTACCACCCATTTCAGACTATCTGGGGAGTGTGATAGTGCCTTGAAGTGGTCCACTAGTGGGGCACCCTGTACCTCACATCTGATCCGACTTTTGTGCTGTAGGATCCTGACTTTGGCCTTTTGTTGGGTTTGCCCGATGTAGATCTTATTACATGGGCAAATTATCGCATAAATGATGTTCACTGAGTTGCAATTAGTGAAACTCTTCAACTTGATTTTGTGATGATGGTATTGAAATTCTTTGGTTTGAACGGTTGAATCGCAGGCTTTACATTGGCCACATTTGTAATGTCCAGCTCTGGGTGGCAAGTCCCACATAGATGCAATAGTTGGTTGATCAGGTGTCGATAGTAGAGATCGTACCACAAAGTTTTTAATACTCTTGGCCTTCTTGAATGCATGTAAGGGTGTTGCAGATTGATTAACCTCATCTGATACCAAGTGCCAATGATGATTGATGATATGTTTAATCTTATTGCTCTTTGTGTTGAAGGTAGTTACACAAACCATGCGTTGTTCATCTTGAGTATCTTTCACTCTAGGTGTAAGCAGTTCGTCTCTAGGATAGAACCAAGCACGTTTGCGTGCCTGCTTGACCAGACGCCTCGGGTACCCCCGTTGGTGAAGTCGGTTGGCCAGATCCTCTGATTCGGAGAAGAAATGTTCTTTGACAGAGCAATTTCTTCGAATCCGTAGAAATTGCCCCAATGGCAAATTGTCACGAAGAGCTCGCGGGTGGTGGCTGTTATAAGAAAGCAGTGAGTTCCTTTCAGCCGGTTTCCGAAATAGTTTGGTAAGCAATATCCCAGATTCCTGATAGATGGTAATATCAAGGAAGTCGATGGTTTGACTGTCAGATTGAATGGTAAATTTTACATTGACCGATTGTTGATTAAGCCAGGTGAAAAAAGAATCCAGATCAACTTGATTTCCATTCCAGATTAGAAGAATGTCATCGATGTACCGCATCCAGAGACCTATCTGGTCTCTGAATGGGTATCTCCGAATTGAGGACTGTGTCTTCCTCAAAAGCCGCCATATAGAGGATAGCCATATCCGGGGCGAAGGGAGCCCCCATCGCCACTCCAGAAGTCTGTAGGTAAAATGTATTCATAAATATGAAGAAATTCTTAGTCATCGCTATTTGAAGTAAAGCCAAGATAAAATCAGCTGGAACCTGTACACGGGCAGGTCGTCGTTGCAGACAGCGAGAAATCACCATGAGAGCCTCTTGTTGAGGGATGCAAGTGTACAATGAAACCACGTCACATGTGGCTAATCATTGTTGATGGGGATCAAAAGGCAAATTTTCGATGATGTTAATGGTATGCATCGTGTCCCTTAGGTAGGATGGAGTGGACTCGGCCAGGGGTTTTAGAAAGAAGTCTATATATTTACCCAATGGCTCGAGGATGGAGCCACATCCCGAGACGATGGGACGCCCAGGGGGGTCCACCATACTTTTATGGATTTTGGGTATAGTGTATATCGTAGCCAAGCGAGGATGTTTTTGATTGAGAAATTGAAATTCATTGTCTGATAGGAAACCTTGTTCGAGGCCGGCCTGGGTTAGTTCCAAGATTTCAAGAGCAATGGCTTTGGTGGGGTCACTTCGCAGTAGTTTGTAGCTCATGTTGTCATTGAGTTGGCGAAGAATTTCCGATTCATAGGTGGAGGAGTCTTGAACCACAATGGCCCCACCCTTGTCCGCAGGCTTAACCACTACTTTGGTGTTTAGAGCTAGTGACTGAAGTGCAGCCTTCTCGATCTTACTTGTATTGTACCTAGTGTTGGAATTGGCGTGAAGGAGTTGTTGCACATCTCTCCACACGACAGCCTCGTATGCCAAGATTTTATGTGACATGGTATTAGCATACGGGACAAAGGTCGAGGGTGTTCTGAGTCCAGTCACTGATAGATTGGGTTGTGATTGTGAATTGCGAAAGAAGTATTTAAGTCGAATCTTGCGGAAGAATCGGAAAAGTTCAGTGCGTTCAATGAAGTCATCTGGTTTGTACGTGGGGACATAAGAAAGTCCTTTACTGAGTATTTTCAATTCGTAATTACTCAAAGTATGTTGAGATAAGTTGACAACAGGATTGGATGCATTCATTGTCTCTACCATCTGTAAGTTTTGTTGCGAGTCGTCCTTTCGCCATGTTGCTCGGGTTGGAACTGAACTTGCTTTGAAGCTTGTCCGCGTCCTCCATCCCAGTTGTTCGGATTGTGTTGAGGGCCACGTTGTTGGCTTCTTGGCCAATTGGATCCTCTGCCCCGAGGGGGTCTCCATGGACGTTGACGTTGTCCTAAAAAAGTATTGTACTGATATTGTTGGTGATCGTAGTCAGAATAATTGTAAAAGTTGCTGGGACCAGCCTGCTGTTGATCACCTTCAGAGCTGTAAGAGGAATCTGAAAAGGTTTGAAAGTTGCGTCTGCCGCGATATGAACCACGGCCTCTATTGATGAATCGGCCCTGATTGTCTTGGCGAAAGTAATCTTCTTGTAGGTATGGGTAAGTTTTCTTCTTGTCGTATAAACGCAAATCCCTGGCTAATTTCTCGAGTTTGCGATTCTGAGTGGTTAAATCAAAATCCTTCAGGGATGCCTCCAAGTTGGTTAGTGTTTCCTTGGCACTGGCAAAATTCGCATCAGCAGCAATCTCGGCTTTGAGTGTCTTAATCTCAGCTGCGATCAGGTGGATTTGTTCAGCAGCGGTTTCAACCCCTAACACCATCCAATGGCGGGAGCAATTGTTTGATATATGGCTGAACCCTTCTTTAAACTTTGGCACTTCAATGAAAATAGCTGGTTCTATTTTAATTTGTAATCCCACAGGGATAATGTTCTCTTTAAGATATCTAGTGAGAAGATGGCCGTGCCAACGGGTACGGACCAACTTTTTCTCAAGACGCTCCAGGCGTGAGATCTTATCTTTCAGGGTAAAGTCGATAGATGGAATGTTAGTGGAGAGGAAGATGTTATCTGGATTGTCCAAAAGTCTCTCTATATAATCCTCAGAGTAGGAAAGAAGTTCTCTTTCCACCATCGTGTGTTGGCAATGATGGAATGGAACAATGAAACCTCGCAGACCAGCGTCTGCACGAAGTAAAGTATAAATAAGGGGGTTTACCCAAACAGAGTCACTGGGACCTGGGTTCGAATAGTACTAGGAGGAAGGGGTCCCAGTGTAAACAACAATTACTACACAATAATCAAAACCTGACACATATAGAACAGTCACTAGCGCTAAACACCAAAGTAGTGGTTAAGCCTGCGGACAAGGGTGGGGCCATTGTGGTTCAAGACTCCTCCACCTATGAATCGGAAATTCTTCGCCAACTCAATGACAACATGAGCTACAAACTACTGCGAAGTGACCCCACCAAAGCCATTGCTCTTGAAATCTTGGAACTAACCCAGGCCGGCCTCGAACAAGGTTTCCTATCAGACAATGAATTTCAATTTCTCAATCAAAAACATCCTCGCTTGGCTACGATATACACTATACCCAAAATCCATAAAAGTATGGTGGACCCCCTTGGGCGTCCCATCGTCTCGGGATGTGGCTCTATCCTCGAGCCATTGGGTAAATATATAGACTTCTTTCTAAAACCCCTGGCCGAGTCCACTCCATCCTACCTAAGGGACACGATGCATACCATTAACATCATCGAAAATTTGCCTTTTGATCCCCATCAACAAAGATTAGCCACATGTGACGTGGTTTCATTGTACACTTGCATCCCTCAACAAGAGGCTCTCATGGTGATTTCTCGCTGTCTGCAACGACGACCTGCCCCTGTACAGGTTCCAGCTGATTTTATCTTGGCTTTACTTCAAATAGCGATGACTAAGAATTTCTTCATATTTATGAATACATTTTACCTACAGACATCTGGAGTGGCGATGGGGGCTCCCTTCGCCCCGGATGTGGCTATCCTCTATATGGCGGCTTTTGAGGAAGACACAGTCCTCAATTCGGTGAACCCATTCAGAGACCAGATAGGTCTCTGGATGCGGTACATCGATGACATTCTTCTAATCTGGAATGGAAATCAAGTTGATCTGGATTCTTTTTTCACCTGGCTTAATCAACAATCGGTCAATGTAAAATTTACCATTCAATCTGACAGTCAAACCATCGACTTCCTTGATATTACCATCTATCAGGAATCTGGGATATTGCTTACCAAACTATTTCGGAAACCGGCTGAAAGGAACTCGCTGCTTTCTTATAACAGCCACCACCCGCGAGCTCTTCGTGACAATTTGCCATTCGGGCAATTTCTACGGATTCGAAGAAATTGCTCTGTCAAAGAACATTTCTTCTCCGAATCAGAGGATCTGGCCAACCGACTTCACCAACGGGGGTACCCGAGGCGTCTGGTCAAGCAGGCACGCAAACGTGCTTGGTTCTATCCTCGAGACGAACTGCTTACACCTAGAGTGAAAGATACTCAAGATGAACAATGCATGGTTTGTGTAACTACCTTCAACACAAAGAGCAATAAGGTTAAACATATCATCAATCATCATTGGCACTTGGTATCAGATGAGGTTAATCAATCTGCAACACCCTTACATGCATTCAAGAAGGCCAAGAGTATTAAAAACTTTGTGGGATGATCTCTACTATCGACACCTGATCAACCAACTATTGCATCTATGTGGGACTTGCCACCCAGAGCTGGACATTACAAATGTGGCCAATGTAAAGCCTGCGATTCAACCGTTCAAACCAAAGAATTTCAATACCATCATCACAAAATCAAGTTGAAGAGTTTCACTAATTGCAACTCAGTGAACATCATTTATGCGATAATTTGCCCATGTAATAAGATCTACATCGGGCAAACCCAATAAAAGGCCAAAGTCAGGATCCTACAGCACAAAAGTCGGATCAGATGTGAGGTACAGGGCGCCCCACTAGTGGACCACTTCAAGGCACTATCACACTCCCCAGATAGTCTGAAATGGGTGGTAATTGAAAAGGCTACTCTAGGCCCTCGGGGTGGAGGCATATCAGGGATTCTTAATACACGGGAGTTAAAATGGATGTATTTCTTTGATTCGATTGACAATGGTCTCAATGAGCATGATAGTTCATTTTCCCAACTGGCCATATTACCGTGAGGCTCTTCAAAGTGTAATGTTTATTATAGGAGACTCCAATTGAGCCACTGTCATACATTCAGCTAAGTTGCTCCCATCTGAGATATTGATTAGACATTGTTACTATCATTGACATGGCCTTACACCCATGTTTGGGAAGTACGCCATTTCCTCCAATGTTGAAATATGCCTGGTACAGTGTAACATTGTTTGAAGGAATGCTGTGGCTTATACCCCCATGTATGGTAGGTACGCCATTTTTTCAATGCTCTAAAGGCTGTTAAGGTTCTAACTGATTGATATTTTCAACTACGGTAACAATACATCTATGTTGGAATTTGGCACAGGGAGGGTCACGCATAATGGGATGCTTATGACTCCATGTCCCTGGGTTTCAGATGCCAGAGGGTGATAATTGCATTGATTTTTATGTATAGAACTGGTCTACGTATCTCCTTATGCCCTGGCCGCAATTTCTTCAATTCTTAATTTCCGTTGTGCAGTCATCACAACAATTGCACTGCTTCCAGAAGGGTGGCAACTGCACTTTTTCAAGTGAGCCTTTATTAATGGAACTGTCAGCCCTTGATCCAAGACGGTTCTATGTGATTATACCCTGGTCGTATTTCCTTTCGTTTGTCCTTGTCACCCAGGCAATATACTAATCGCATTATTTTCTATATATACTATTTTATGGCCCTCTTGAACTATTTACGCTTTCTTTGCAATGATCAGTCATATCTCCAGCACGAAGACTTCAGTCTGTCTTCGAGTTCTATCCTATCGCCCCATGACCTTGTAACCATGGTTACATCACTATCAGGAAATTCACCTAGGGCTCGGTCTGACGGCGTTCTGTAGCTCCGATTGATTCGGCTCAAGTAAGTTCCTTTTCCCTTTTTCCACATTAGAGTACCGGCTTTCCCATGTCAATGGCACAACTCTAAAACGTGTGCATGTATTTTCTTCCAGAGACACCACGGAGGTTTTTCAATCCCGCGGTCTCGTTAACAGCACCAACCCTGAACCACGCTACCTATGGTGAGTGGTTTTAACCCCGAATGCTTTGCATCAATTTCACCTTAGTGTTCAGCAATATTGCACATTTGGAATGCTCACAGCGACCGATGGTTCTTTCACGATCCGCCTAATGACTGCGCCTTCATTTTTTCAGGTGCAACATAATTTAACCAACATCGTCAATTTGTTTACGACTTCCAGTCAGTCGGTAAGCAGTTATTTCAACTTTCTTTTACCCCCGTGTTGGCTGAACCACGACACTAAGCCACTCTTTTTAGTGTTTTGATACTAATGCCACGTGTTCCTCTACAGACACGTAATCGTGATGTAAACCCCTTGTGACGCCACGAGTGATCACGACGTCACACTGGACTTACAGGTATTTACCCGTCCAAACCCCCCCTCTCTCTCTTAGCGGAGGTTCTGAGTACTTTCAGATAGTCGATAATTACCCTTCTGGCACCATCTACTGTTCCGTGTGGAGTTGGACCATGGGTATTCTGTCCTTTCATAAGTCTATAATGTATATACCCCTGTGTTATATGGACTTCAATTCCGTGTCTAATTTAGCTTCTTAAATATTTTCATTAGGTTGCCTGCCCCCCCACCAAACCCCCGACTGTCCTGAAGAAGACCCCACAGCAAGGGCACCACTTATCCCTGCGCATAATTGAGGGTCGAAACGTCGACAACCATTCCATTTTGTGACAACTTCATGCCATAATTGTTACATATATTGTACCATTGGAAGTATGTCTTTTTGTTGAAACGCCTGAAATTTTGGTTTTCTTGTTTTTGCATTCAAATTAGGCAAGAGAATATTGCCAATTAACTGATTTTAATGTCACTTACTTTCCTTATTCTCACATCCTCACAATATCTTCACCCCCATCCTGCTCCACTGGGCACTTAGCAACTATTATCTTTCATGAATTTGTGTTGTATATTCAATATACTTTATCCCATTGATAATAAAACAATGTGGATACATTGACTGTTCTATATGTGTCAGGTTTTGATTATTGTGTAGTAATTGTTGTTTACACTGGGACCCCTTCCTCCTAGTACTATTCGAACCCAGGTCCCAGTGACTCTGTTTGGGTAAACCCCCTTATTTATACTTTGCTCCACACAAATGGCAGATGTTCCGCCTGTAGGGTTTTGAGTTTGCCCTGTGGGGGAGGGAAGGCAGGAGTGCTTGAAACAGATCTAAAGTCTTGGGGAGCATAGCCATCTTCAAGGACGTGTTGTGGCCCAGCCGAGAGAAACGTAGTGTTTCCATTGAGAGAGGTCCATTTTGACCTAGCGGAGTAGTGTCCGGTAGTTGAGCGCAACTGTTTCAGTAAGTGAAGTGGCTATTTGTATGCCTAAGTAAGAGATGGAAGTTTCGGCCCACATCAGCGGGTAATGAGTAGTCAGTTGTGATAGAAGGGCTTGTGAGACCGAGAGGTTGATTGCCTGAGACTTCTGTAGGTTCATTTTAAACCTGGACTCTCTCCCGAAGAACTGTAATTCTTCCAATTAGGCTTGCAGGGAGTGTGCGGGGTCATCCAGATTGACCAAGACATCATCAGTGTGCAGGCTGATTGTGTGCATGTCTCCACCAAAGCGAACTCCAGATATGCATGGGTCATCCCAGCCTCTTTGCGCCACCGGTGCCTCGTAAAGAGCAAACAGTAGTGGGGACGATGGACATCCCTGTCGTGTCCCCCAGCGTATTGGGTAAGGGTCCAATGTGATGCTGTTTACCCTCCACATTGCCTTCTGTAATTATTTTAAACAGAACCTGTGACCTCTGCTGTGACCCAGCAATCCAGTCTGGTAATACGTTCATGATTATTTTTCTTGGTATCATTGTTGCTTTAGGTGCCTATTTTCTTCCGCTTACAATTCATTTTAATTATCACTTACTTGCTCTTCTTTGCTATTGCCCATGGATCATTTCAACTTGTCAATGCAAACTGAGAGATGGCTGACCGAAGCGTCATGATATGCAGACTCCCAAAAGCCACCCTGAGCAGTTTGATCCCTGTACAATTCCTTTGGGATTTATTAACAGTGACAAGTTGCAGGACCTAGGTTATTCTAGCACTCTAAATTGGCTTATGACTGAATACTTGAAACCTCTTAAATAAATAAATCTGTAACCATTGAGAAGAATAAATGATTTGACTTTGCGTCTCTCTTTTTAAGTTACAAATACTCTGTGTTTTAACCCCTTGCACAATCCTTTTAATTTCCATGTATTTTGGGACAATGACATCCTCTGAAATATGCATTATCACTTGTTTTGGCCTTTAAAAGGATTATTTGTTCCCCAGCGAACAATGGAACCCCCACCACCCTCTCTGATGTCTTCCACCTCGGTATTGGGCTCTCCCTAATTCCACCCTTGAGCTCCTCACCTCTTAAAGATGGCGTCAGTTTGTTAGCAACGCAAGTGCTACTCTGGATGTTTGACTCCAGTGATAGTGCTTCTGAGAGAGTGAATATGTAATCCTTATGGCAACAGCTGCCACAGGACAAAATATCAAGCTGCTGTCAAAAGGATAGCATGTAGTGTAGTAAGTCCTCATTCAGGAATGTGGTTTTTGATGGGTGATCTTGCGGCCCATAAGGAAGCAGCCACCAACAATCTGACAAGGCTACATAAGAACAGAGCAGAGTAGGTGGCTGATTGCAGTGCAAAATACATCACTATCAAAGTATTGCCTTGATGTGCAAAAGAGCCATTGTGACCTTGCTTCCTCAGATATTCATGATGGTGTGCATGGAGACTCTTTACAGTGCCACGGGAATAACATTGTCTGTAGTATGTTTTATTTTTTTTATTTTTAAAGTTTTATATAGCGCGAACTTGGCCCTAGAAGGGTATCAGAGAGCTTTACAGATTAGTTCAATAAGTAGAAAATAGATAAGCAAGAAACATAAACGCTGACAATGTTCGTTGTAAGTCAGTATTAGGACAGTGAATTATAAACCAGTACTCAGACAGCGTGCAAGCCCTGGTTGGAGAACAGTGTCAGATCAGTATCCGGAGAATGAGTTTGTGGTTTCAGGGTAGAGATTTGTTCATTAAAAGTTGGGGTTCTGAGCTGCAAACCCTTACCCCAATACATGATCTTGAGTAGTCTATGACCCTCATTGTCTGGTTGCACAAGTTCAGGTGGCTTCCTTGTTTTGAGCAACAGCTCTGCTGTTTGCTAGACTGTTGCATGTATGTTGTTCCCCCGGCACATCACCAATCCGGGGTTATCTGTAGAAAGGGAGCCAACCAATGGTAAGCAGTGGGTGGACTCCGAGCAGCTCTTTCTTCATGGTAAGCCACAATGCTCCGAGCAACAGACAGCACGTGTGCTGTCTAGTAGACTCGACCTAAAAAAGAACCTGCAAGAGTGAGGTACAGAGAAAGGAAGTGTAGGGTGCAGTCACGACTATGCAACCCTTGTATTCGGGACAGCACTGGCGGCGGACTCCTAAGAAAAGCTTTAGGCCCCTGTATTTATTATTTTGTTTGGTTATTTATTTTTACAAATTAAACACTGCTTAGAGCTTTCTTTTTTCAGTTTTGCCATTTTCCTGACAGCTCTGTACTGGCAGCCAGAATGGCCGCCTTGCTCCTTACCTTGTAGCTTCACTGGTCTTCTTCTTTCTTGTAGTGAAGAGCATTTTTGGTACTGGTGAAACTAGGAGAACTCCCTATACAAAGTGCATTTTTGCAGCACAGTGATGCTATGCACGTCATTATGCAAGATTAAAGCCTCCAGCTTGTCTACTCTTCCCAATGCCAACCATCTCATTCCAGGTGCTGAGGCCTCTGTTTCTGATTGAAGCTGTGTTTTCAAACAGCCTATTTGCCTGGTTAATCCTAGATATATAATGTGGTGTTTGTAATTTGTTGGGTTGGACTCGATGGGAGTTTATCCAGCGGTGTAAGGTTAGGGCATGGGAGTGAACTCCATCTCAAGGGGGGATCTCCAGTCTCGTTTCCCACCCTGGTGGCCTACAGCTCCATCTCCAGTATCCAAGCGGCTGCTAGAGCCTTCACCTAGTCTAGTTCCCTGCTTTCAACATACAAGGCTGCAACCTGGTCTTCAATACTTACGTTTTATTACAACACTAATCTATAGATTTAGGTTCCTAGATATGACTATGCTTTGTAGAGCTTGTGTGAAAAGCGAAAGGCCACCTATTCTTGAGGATGGAGCTGGGGAAAAATGGAATTTGATGACTATTAAAAACAAATAGAGAGAGATATGAAAAAGGCCTGCACATACCTTCAACAGTGTCTCGCTTTGAGGTCTACCCATGGTGACATTTGGGAGACCCTTAATTAGAAGGTAAATGTAATTTAATCCTGTAAATGACACTGATGCCCCGGTGGTTGGATTAAGCTCAGTTCCTATCTCCAGCACTTCCCTTCATCAACAGACATCGCCTCCTACACCCCTGTTGTGCCAGATCCACGCGTAACCAGGTAGTAAAAGAATGAGCAGTCTGTGTTGGTCTTGTGAGGATTCCCTCTCATACGCTGTGTTTTCTCTTGCAGGAAAGAAACTCTCCGACCTCGAGCGCGTCACTTCTCTTAAAGTTTATAACTGGTTCGCCAACAGAAGAAAGGAGATCAAAAGGAGAGCTAATATTGGTAATGTATTGGAGCGTGTAACATCATGTGTCTCTGATATATGGAGTAGCTTGCGTCAGAAGCATACACACCCAGAGGGGAAGAGGGAACAGGTTGAACAATGAGGCTAACCCGAGCAAATGGAGTCTTTGTTTTTTGTATAGTGCCCCAAGTTCAATGTAGCTTGCTCATGCATATCTGTTTCTGAAACAAGGCATTGTGGGGATTTTTGAATAATGGCTAATAGTGTGTTTGATGAGATATAGAGAGATATAGGGCCAGATGCATCAAGAATTGCTTTTGCGATTCTGTAATAGCGAATTTTACTTTATTCGCTATTACAGAATCGCAAAATGCAATGTATGTAGGTTTCGCTGAAAAATGTGCAATTTCTACATATTCCTTATTTGCGAGTCACAAATTGCGAATTGCAAATAAGAAATGACGTCCCATTCATTCATATGAGCCTTAAGGCCATATGAATGAATGGGAATTGCATGCGCAATTTGGAAGTACCCAATAGGTACTTGCAAATTGCACATGCAATTTCAAGGGTACCAAATTCACAAATATGCATGTGTGCACATGTGGCGCACATACATGCCCTAAGGGTATGTATGTATGCCACATGGCACCTTGAAAAATTTACGTTTTTCATGGAATTCGCATATTACTACCAACTTGAAGTTGGTGGTCATTTGCGATTCTTTAACCCCTCCCATGCTGATGACTAGCTCAGCTCGTCATCAGCCACGGTGCTCGTGTGCTGATGACGAGCTGAGCTCGTCATGGCCGTTAGAACGCTCACACGCTGGGATAATTCCCCCGCTGTGCTGAGCGTTCCAAGGAAACGGGTGTGGCCGTAACGAGCTCAGCTCGTCATCAGCACATGAGCACCGTGGCTGATGACGAGCTGAGCTCCTCATCAGCACCGGGGTGCTATGCGCACCCCCCAGCACAGCGGGGGAATAACCCCCGCAGCCAAGGGGTTAAAGCCAGGTCGCAAATATTGTTTGTTTCCTGCATTTCATTTAAAGAATCGCAAATTGTGATTCCTTAAATGCATTTGCAAAATAGGGAATCGCAAATTTAGCGATTCCTTATTTTGTGCAGGCCTTTTGGGGTGATACATCCCATAAGGCTTTTTCCCTTCTGCGAATCGGCCCGCTTGCGAACGGGAAAACCCTTGATACACCTGGCCCATAGTTCCATAAATGAACAACTGCAGTATGGAAATCCCAGTTTCTCAGGCAAAGCGGTTGACTGCAGCCACCTGGACACATGGTGCACTCAGGTGTGCGCTTGGTGTGGTACTGAGGGTAAATCCTGATGAACTTTTTCCGAATGGTAGAGTGTCTTTACCTTTTAGCTAGGGTTGCTGCTCCTTTTGAGGCGTCCCTAGGAGTGATATGGAGAACTGGCGATGAAAGGTTTAATTTAACAAAACAAACATAGCAGTTTTATTAGCACTTGATGGCGATCATATCTGAAGATTTCCCACTCTTCATCCCTTGTCACCTCATGTCCCTGCCCCCTGCAGCTCTACTCGCTGCCCAGCCCTCCCTGTCAGCCTTACTCTGCTCATTGTAACCTCAGTCCTTGTTGATATATTTCTGCTCCCCTTAGCCCTGATCTTTTATTGTACTGCCCACGGTAAACCGCCATCAGGCAGTTAGCTCTCTGTTGTTTTATAGGTAGAGTTGCCATCTATGCTTCACTAATATGCATACTTACCTGATTAACCTTCAAACACATATTCGGGGGAGCTGTAAATAGGCATACTTGTACATTGCTTACAACGAAAATTCTAAATAGTTGCATGCTAAATCTTTTCTACTCTGCTATACTCAGCACTCTGTTTCTGAGTCACTCTGGCAGGACTGGAATGCCCAGAAATCTGACAGCCTCTGGTAACTGAGCACGTCCACTGCCCAGGAAACACAATACATTGCTTGTCAGGGAGCGGTAACATCTTGCTATTCTTGGGGATGATATCACATATTCTTTTGTCTTTGGTTGCCATTAGTAATCAGGAGATGGGTTAGTCCTTAATCCATTTCATTCATCTCTTTGCACTGTGTTCTTGAGATACAGAGTTGGAGACGGAGTCATTCATCTGTCTGTTGGACAGATGAATGACTGTGATTCTGGGCAAATCACTTAATCTCCCCGTGCCTAAAATGAAAGTGTGTCCTCATGTAATGTAACTGGAAAATATGTAAAGCGCTCTGATACCTGATTCGGTTCGGGTCTAGTTCGCGCTATATAAAACTCTGCAAAAAAAAAAAAAACCTCTGCTTGTACAGCTTATATAGCGATTCACTTCAGAATGTTCTTCATAGATTCCTCTGTCCTCCCTCGGCATCAGAGGAGCATACACAGGGAAAGCAGGATTGTTGTGTGGAGTCTGCAAAACGAGAAGGAATTAACTTTAAGTTTATTTTTAGGTCTCGCCTGGAATAGCTTCCGAAGGAAGCGTCCAGGTTGGAGACTTATAGTTATCTGTCTCGAGGGAAGGACGGACGAGAAGGTGTACGAGCTTTCCTTCTCCTGGATTTGACTGCGTGCACGCGCTTTGGCTGTGTAAGCGTGATGTCAGTTTCGTTTTCTCGAGCGCGATCGCTTTAATTGAATTCTTTCGTTTTTGTAGACTGAATGCTTTCGTTCGTTTTTGTCAGACACTCGCTCACACACACACACCCCCTCCCCCACAGTCACACACACGCACTCCAAGACACATACACACACACACGCACACACACACATACACAGGCCGCCCCCGCGCGCGCGCACACACACGCTTCCCCGCCCCTTCGCCCGCCCGCCCGCAGCTCAGCAACGCACTCACCGGCTTCCTCTCCTCAGCTGCAAGGCGGCAGCAGGACTCTTCTTCCCTCCTTTGGCACCGGGGCGCAGGGTAGGCTCCTGCCTGCTCCGGTGCTCCCAACACGGCTCCAATCGCGGCTCTTCCGTGGGAGGCGGGGTAGGCTCCCGCCCTCCTACTTCCTGTTTCCGGTTGTCGCGCCGGCCTGCCTGACTTCCTGGTCGCAGGCCGGCAGAGTGACGAGGATGTTGGATTTGCGGTATTTATTTATTTAGTTATTTATGCATTTTTATATAGCGCGGACTTTACCCGAAGGCGGTATTTATTTATTCATATATTTATGCATTTTTATATAGCGCGGACTTTACCCGAAGGCGTCGGAGGCTTCACAACAGGAACAGAAATGAAACATAATGAGAAACATTACAAAAGAACAGGTTGCAAAAACATACGTTACTTACATAAGGTAATAGTGACAATTGTGAGCAACCAAAATACATGAGGTAGTCAAAAGTGCACAAGAGGAAATGAAAGTGACAAGTGTGCAGTTATAAGAGAAAACAGAGTATGATTAGAGGTATAGTCCTGCAATAAGTGCTAGACACTCAGGCTCAGGAACAAGCGTTACATGAGCAAGGTGGCACTTGTGCAAGTATCAAAGGTAAAGACATGTAAGAGGTAGCAGCCGTGTGTTGCAAGGGCAGAGTGGTGTGTGCATGTTACAAAAGGGCACCGAACACCAGTACATGGAAAATACTGCAAAAAGGCAGACCCTCCAATCACAGGCATACACTGGGAAGGCACTTCCATGGTCATGGAAAGTAGAAATTATCAGTAGTGGGAAGTCTTCCTCACAATAGCAAGAGGACGTGAATTACTTTTGGAGGTGTCTCTGGAGGAGGAGAACTTTGAGGTCCCTTTTGAAGAACAGGTTATGCATGGAAATGTACACACCTCGGGGTGCACAATGCTTGTCTCAGGAAGTTCCCGGTGTCTCTGCGCTTCTAGCGCCTCGGACCCGCTTCTAGCGCTTCGGACCCTCTGCCTCTGCTCCGAAACTCAGCAGCGCTTGGTTTTGCTGACAGCTCGTGACGTCATGCAGATGACGACTGAAAAGAGACACCTTCATTCCTGCACCTATATTCGACTGACTTGAAATAGGGCGGTTAATGCCTCACTGTTCATTTGTGGGCACAGCTGTCTGTCACAGAATAAAGTCGTTCTTAGACAGCTGCTGTTCCACTTAATGTTTACGGATGGTGACGTTTTGACATTAAAATAAAATGCTGCCTATGTAGCACTTCCCTTCACGCTCCTGTAATTTCAAGATTGCACTTCATGTTACGCCGCTCGCCTGTCTGGCGCTTTGACCGCATAATTAACTATAATTGGTCTGACTGAACTAGCTCGGGTGAGTCAGTTCGTATCGTTTCCTCCCCCTCGTCACATTTCACTTGCTGAATGGTGTGTGTTGAAGCGTTCGCAGTCCTTTTCTACAAGTGTGTGCAGCAGGTTTTCAACATTGTGAATGGCCCGCACAGACCTACCAAGGACCTTTGCAGTAAAGCCAGCATATTGGTACGTCCCTGGTAGCACCGTGGGCCCGTCTAGCCCCAATTAACCTCTTCTTCATTGGTTTCCAACAGGTTTACTGCTTTCAAGTCGCGCCATCCCACCTCGCCTTTCCATACAATAACTGATAATTGTTTTATACAACTTTGTGATTTTTATACATTTGTTACCACATAATCTGGCCTCTTTTTTATATTTTTATTTTTTATACCCAACGCTGCCGCATACTATAGCCCAAGCTCGCTCGCTCGCTCTCTCTCTCTCTCTCTCTCTCTCTCTCTCTCTCTCTCTCTCTCTCTCTCTCTCTCTCTCTCTCTCTCTCTCTCTCTCTCTCTCTCTCTCTCTCTCCTCTCTCTCTCTCTCTCTCTCCCTCCTCCCCTCTCTCTCTCTCTCTCTCTCTCTCTCTTCCCCACCTTTTCTCTCTCTCTCTCTCTCTCTCTCTCTCTCTTCTCCCCTGTCTCCCTCTCTCTCTCTCTCTCTCTCTCTCCTCCCCTCTCTCTCTCTCTCCTCCCCTGTGTCTCTCTCTCTCTCTCTCTCTCTCTCCTCCCCTCCCTTCCCTCTCTCTCTCTCTCTCTCTCTCTCTCCTCCCCTCCCCCCAGCCCGGAATACAGTACCACTGTGATCACAAAATTCTTAAGCACCCTGCAACACTGGGGATTTACAGGAATCCAAACACCAGCGTAAAGTACTCGACAATGACGTCTGTCTTATAAATGTCACAAAAAAATGTTAATATTTCACTTCTGTTCTTGGATTTTCGTGAAAGTACAACACATATTGCATTACAAATGCTATAGGTGTCACATTTGTGAAAGTTAAAACTATTGGCATTGTAAATGACAAAGCTATTACTTTAGCTATTACTATAGCTATTTTCACAACCAACACATAAATAAAAAAAATGTAATTCACAATACCAATGGCTCAAACTTTCCTAATGCGAGACCTATTGCATTGCAAATGCTTGTTAAGATAAGTCACAATCGAGTGACTGCTTGGTTATTCAGAGTAGACATTGTGAATGGGCATTGTGTGAAAATCTCTACTCCATAAGTAACAAAACCATAATCTGGAAATAGTTTACTAAGAAAACCATGGCTATGAATTCTGGGGAGGGGAATTGACCATATGTGATCTACAAAAGTATATTGGGGGGTCAGTGAGCTCACAAATGCCCGAAGGGGGAATAAAAGGACAAGTGGTTGCCATATTAATCCACAGATTTATTATGGAAATGTTTTTTGGTAATGGGGTATTTAATTTCACATTGAACCATTTGATTGTTTTTGTACTCATTGTTTGACATGCATAGGATTGGAATTCCTTAAGTGCAAGTTGTCCATTTACCTTTAATGGTTACAATTCAACAAGAATGTTGCACCTGTTACCTTTTCAAGACCATTGATATATATTTATAGCCGAGTCTGTTAGAGCAACATGTTCTGTATGAGATGGTTAGTCAGTTGGGAAAGTGTTTTCTTGATCTCTAGTTACTTCAGCCCCATGTGACACATCTGCAAACATGTTCCCAAGTTGGTAAGCCTTGAAATGTCTGCTGAAGTGTCTTCACTTACGGGCAGCCAATCAGTCAACACAGAATCCAGCAACCTGTCTTTTTTTTTTGGTTTCGGGGTTGATCGTTCAAGTGGTTTAGCTGAAACCTCATCTAGATTCTCTTTTGAACTCCGCATCCCCTTGTCCAACACTTCCAGCCTATAGAACACCCCTCCACTATGTTAAAAGGAATTCAGAAATATTATTTCAGTGAATATATATGATTAATTCATAGACAAAAGGTTGCTTTAACCCTATCACAACTCTGTAACATTGACCCCAATGTAGTAATTATGTATCTGTGGTTAAGTCGCAGTACTTCTTCTCAGATCTTGTATCGTGCTAGCTCCAATTGGTGGGTACGATGGGTTGCTTCTCTTGCTCTACTTAGAATTGTGTAGTAGAGAGCCCTTTTTCACTTCTCACTGCTTGGGCTCCAAAGCCCATGAACCCCCAGGTTTTGTTCCAGAGTTAGCTGGCTACGAAGATGGACTAAGGCTGTTGATGAACCAAGAACTTGATGAAAGAAAGCCGTTTTCTCACTCCTTTGGTGTTGAAACGCCTACAAGCACCCAGAGAATTGTACAGAAGTCAACTGGTTAGTACTAGTGAGTACATTCAGATGCCGAAGTCTCTGCATTTAACATAACTTATAAGAGCTGGGTGTTCAACTAGCCTCCTCTCCTACTTAACCTAGGCAGACTTAACACTTACTCCCACTACAGCACCAGGATGCCATCGCAGGTAGTAGCATGCTTCAAAATATGTATAACTTTCTCCATGTGCCTTTCCTGAGCCCAGCACCAGGTAACTTCTCCGAAATCCTACTTGAGATCTAAATAATATGGTTACCAGGCTGTTGCATGTTAGCACCCTCCTACTCTACTCAGACCTGCCACCCTCTTTAGAAACCGAGCCTACAAGTGCGGAGTCAACAGCGCCGAATGGGCTTAAGGTGTGTGGGGATGCAGGTTTAATTTCCTGGTCATCAGTTGGACACTTCTTCCTTCATTTCTGATGAACTATACTGACATGCCTACCTAACAGCGCAACACATTGTAATGTAATTGCTTGCACCCCCACACAAAAGACTCGTAGCCAGTGGTGAGGTTTAACTACTTTTAATTATATGCCAATCTGCAGGAGGGCGCCGGGACGTCCGGGGCCCTCAGGGTTTTCTTCCTGACTCGTGCTGTTTAGCGCGATCGGGAAATGGCAGCCTCGCGCGCTACGTAGTGACGTAGCTCGCAACACTAGAGCGCGACTCTACACACATTGAATCATAATTCAAGTTTGTTTTCCAATTATATAATGGTTTAACGTGTAATAAATTGAATTAAAGCCATAAACAGTAAAGCTCATGGTTGCTTTTGCAGGATTTCAATAGGCAAATCCTGGTTTTGTTAGCAGCTTGCAGGTCTACAGTGGTCTTTCCCATGGGATGCATACACTTGGGTACACTCTTGCGGCCACTGTTTCTGCAGCGTAATGTTGTCAAAATATATGTTTTATCACGAACAGCAAAAACTGTGTAATTTATCAGAATTTTTATAAGTATTTAAGCTGGGTTTTTTTCATTCGAAATGAATAATTTGTACAGAGCAGGGCATCGATTGTTAGGTGATGATTGTAAGTCTGTTTATTTGGACTAATAAGAAATTTAGGGCCTCATGTGTGAAGCCCTTTTCCAATCTCAAATATTGCGATTCGCCAAAGTCACACAGTTGGCAATCACAGAAGGGTTTTCTTTTATGCATAAAAGCCTTTTTATGAGTCGGAATATTATTTCCAACTTGTAAAAGGACTTTTGCCCACCATTTCGGATCGCCCATAGGATGGGACGTGAAGGACTCCCCACCTCCATTTTCATTTCTGAAAAGAATGAATCAGCGATTTGTGTCTGCAACTGCGGTCTCAGGTCATTGGTGAGTTACACACCCCTGAAGCGGGGTGATAACTGATTTGCACAGCACAGGGGGAGGGGGTTCCCATAGGACTCCTTGTTTTTTGGGAATCATGTTGGCAGCCTCAGTACTGCGTGAAGTTTAAAAAAAATAATAATAATTCAGGTTTAGAATGAAATCCGTAAGGAGGATGGTCTGCTGGCCCTTGCAGGCCACCATCTCTGTGATTGCAGCCAATCACAGGGGGTTGCTAAATCAGACTTGCCTAATAAATTAATTATTAGCTTTCATTCTGTGACCTCCTGCGATTCGGTAGTTTGTGAACCGACCTATTACTACATAAATTGGTTTGCAACACACTTTTTCATTCACAAAAAGTCGATCCACAATTCAACCACTTTTTGCAAATGCAATAATAATACATGAGGCACTCAATTCATAAATTTGAATTGTGGATGATATAGAACTCTAGTTTAAGTCTGACAGCTTGGTTCTTAGATTTGTTAATTTGCAGGTTTTGGAGACTTGCAAGATTTTATTTCATCCCAGTGCAAGCAGATTAGGAGACCAGCAATTATGTGATGTAATGCGACACATTTTGTGGCAGCATTACTTCATTATTTTTTTATTGCTACGTGTTAACACTGTCTGGCCAAGATTTGATTTAATTAGCACAATTTTAACTCTGAAATAGAGCAATCAGCAACTGAAAAGCGATGAATTAACCTTTGCAAAAGACCTTACACTGCAGGGCAACACATGTGGCCGTATTTTTAGTAACTTTTGAGCAAGAAACATTTCTTTTGTTAATATATGCAAATTATGCAGCAGACTATGCATTATGTGGCAAATTCAATTGAACCATAAGTATGCAGAAAATTCTGTGGCTGCAGATTCTCATACTTTCAGTGGCCTTGCCTAACACATTGACACCGAGCAAACACTCAGAATGTGGTATTGAGTGAGTTACTGAAATTTGTGTGTATCATTTATCGGTGACTTGGGCATTACCGTAGTACACTCGTATCCAGTCATGCGCAAATGCACACAATTTGTACCATATCTAGGTGCAACATACCACATTGTGTTCGTCTTATGTTTGCACCTAATTTTTATCCCCCAAGCTTGCTGCGCTTCATGAGGCGAGCGCCATACAATTAGTCAATTCAAATAGCAGTGTTGCTTTTTTGGTGGAATAAAAAATAGGGCACAGAAGGAGACAAGTAGCGCAGAGCCGCTGCACAAATCGTGTATAAGCGTTTGTGCACGATATGTTTGCATGTGCTTGCTCAATAAAACCAGATCCTTTAGCTTTGTCAGTGCTTGTTATTGTGTTTGATGTCTCTATATTTTCCATTTCCACCTCCAGTTTAGCATAGGTAGAGAGTGCTCAGCCAGGATTTCGAATGGAATCAAGAAGTGATCTGACCCATCCAATTTTAGAGGGTTTGAGATGTGCAAGTAATTTGTTTATGAAAATCAAGTTTATAGGTCAACGATGTAGGGTATATATCCACCTCAAAAGTTTCGGATGCCTTCAAAGCAGTTGTATGTGATAAATGCATCTTTATCAGGGCTGGTCATAAACAGAATTGTACTTCAGTGAAAGATCAACTAGAACAGGACATCAAAGAAAAAGTATGACAAAGGAGCACAGACATGTTAATGGCCATAAGAGATCTTATGTCGTTGAAGGGGCTGTTTTAACTGCTCCCCTACTGAAAAGTGGGAAAGCGCTCTCCTGCGCCCTGAGCAGAGATTTTATAAAAGAGCCAACAAAGCTGACAAATTATTAGTGACTAGACTTAGGATGGCCAAAACTTAGACCAGGTTACCTAAATAAGCGCTGATAAATGTGATCTTACAACTTCCAAGCTGATTACACAACAGGCCTTCTTTCTTCTACTGCCTCTCTTTAAGGGAGGAGGTTGATAGCAAGGTCATCTTCTTTCTTCTACTGCCTCTCTTTGAGGGAGGAGGTTGATAACAAGGTTCTCAGTGCCTTCTTTGGCAATAATGACATTCTTGTCCTGTCTCTGCAGGCTAGTGACGTACTGGAGTAGCAGATAAGTGAAGAGATTTTCCTAAAGGTGCTTAGAAAGCTGCAACCTAGTGAGGCTTTGGAACAGGAGGATTTCAATAGTGCCTTTTACAAAACATTTTCTACCCCAATAGGATCCCCACGTATCAAAGATATGCAATCCTTTTTGGAATCAGTAGAAGGTTTCACCTCTATCAGGAAGAGAGAGACCTTAAATAAATTGATTTTTCACTTGATATAGAACACTATAATAACCAAAACAAATGTACCCTAATCATATTGGGAAATGTAGTTTTTAGGGCATAGCTGGGTCTAAACTTTACAAATGGTGGGAATGTTGAAAGATAAAATCATATTGAAAAGAGATCCTGAGCTATGTCAGTGATATGCTGAGCTATGTCAGTGATATGCTGAGCTACCCTATCCCTGCTGATCCTGCAATAACAACTCTAGGTTTGAGACCTCAGAGTACGTAAGTATGGCAAAGGCCAATGGCATACTAATTACCCATGTAACTGATAGTTAAACAAATATAGTGGCCTGCTGGAGAAAAAGAGGGAGGTTGTATCAAGGGATGATGGTTAAATTGAAGTCTGTTGGTTTAATCCTTGATAGAAATTGGTCAGTTTCAGGATAGGGGTTACTTTGTTCCAGAGTGTGCTCCAAACTATCTTGATTTATTCTGGTATTATGCGGTCTGATGTCATTCCCCTAAGGGAGTGGGAGTAGGGAATTTCCTATTTATGTGGGTAAATCACATTCAGTTACTAAATCAACCTTGGTATTACATTTGGATGCAATATTCACTCAGTACTGAGTACAAATCCAGTAGCCAAGATGTTATATTAGTGGTTAAGTTGTTCATCACTGAGGCATCGCATTTAGGACAATAATCACATTCAGGTACATGTTCACGTTAAGGTGCATTTCATCCTGGGGCAATATCAGAAGGAGCACAAATCAGATGTAAAATCATCATTAGTGGACCATCAACAGGAGTCTAAAACTCCATTGCAGTGCATAGATCCTTTGCTTCTCACTCTGTGCACTGCAGTATGGAAGCTATCTTTCGCCAGACTGAGATATTCCTCTAGCCTCATCTGAATATGTTAATGTTTTTTTCCACAAGCAACAGCTGAAAGGACTCACCCAAACAAATCTTTGGATGAGACTTTCTGTATGTGTTTGGCGTTGATGACACATGCTCAACGCACACAGCTAAAGCTGTGCTTAGCCAGCTCTAATAAAAGGCTGGTGGTTACAGGTGGCTTCAGTAGGATGCAAACCTGATAGGCAGATCACAATGCTGAAAGCAGCTGTAACGGTTTTGAAAATCTATATATAGGCGGGCAGTTAAAGATTTTATGAAGCTGTGATCAGATAAGCAGTCCACCTTATGATATTTAGCTTCCTTTAGCCATAGACATTGGGTTTATCTGCTTAGATTTTATGAAGCTGTGATGAGGTAAACAGTCCACCTTATGATATATAGATTCCTTTAGCCATAGACATTGGGTTTATCGGCTTGCTCCAACAGCAGTTTTGAATCCCTCTTCAACCTGTGATTGCAATACGTTTACGTTAATTAGTGAAGACTTGTTTTGAAGATTTGAAACCTTTACATTACTGTGTCAGATAATTTAGGGACCTATTTGCTTTTTTCGAAGAAGCAGCAATCCTGGAGAGTCATGGGATCGATGTACAAAGCCCTGGCGGTCATTCCAACAGTGATGACGTGGATGGAAACGACTATTCTGAGCAGGTAAAGATCTAAACCTTCTTCTCACGAGTAACACTTGAATGTTTAGGTATACTCAGAGATTGACATGCTGTCCCAGTAGAATCCGGTCTGAGCTCCTGAGCCCAGAACCATGAGTGAAGTGGTTTATTCAGAATTCTAAATACTCAGGGTAAACTTTCGAACATGCCCTTTCCACAGACAAAAGGTCTATTTCTTTAATGTTTATTTTTTAAGAATATTTGCGGCTGTTAATAGTGTGTGAGAAGTTTGTGGAAACAGGTAAGAAACAATGCCCTCTTCGTTTGATTCCTTTCACCCTCTGCAGAAAGAAAGCACAATCACAGAAATGTGGGTAACAACATTTTGAAACGTAAGGAACTACTGTTTAGCTATTATAATTTAAAGCAAATGCTTTTTTAACCTAAGCAAGGTTTTAAAACAAATACTAGATGCAAAATTTTACGTGAAATAATGCATTCATGGCAGTTGTATTGTTAGCCATTTGTGGCATTTTTTTTAACATTGCTGGAGCTTATGGGTAAAAAGGAAATAATTTGCCCAGCGATACCTCTAGTAACTAAAAAGGAGATGTGTTTTATTACTGGTACTCCTTGTGGCATTGTTGCCACTACGCTGAGTTGTTTCTAATGTTCTGGGAAAAGAAACATTCCAGTAAGGAACAATAGATCTTTTTAGGTCGTTACCAGCACGTTTTTACAAAATGAATAAAAGAGTGGCTGTCTCTGGTTACCAAAGATAGATTTATTGCAACACTGCTTTTAGAGGAGCATATATTCCAGAGTTTTCACTTGTAGTCACTGAAAGTAATGCTTCTGCTTTGATTCTGGGGTAAAAAGCATCGGTAAACTATTCTGCAGGGTATATATGCAACTGAACTATGTTGTTCTGCTTGCGATTACCAACTAACTGCTGACGTTTACATCAGGTTATGGTTCTTTTCGAATTGGAAAAATAAAATGTTCTGATATGACACAGCATTCAGGTGCTAGCATTTAATCTTCCATTGACATTTGGTGGCCCTGTCCTTAGTCCCATCATAATTAGTGGTTTCATGTCGTATGTCTCTTGACCCACTATTGGGGTATATAATTTCATGTTGACTTCCTTCAGCATGTAAAAGTCCAGTGGCTCATAATCTTCATGATCTGCTAGCCAATATGGCTGACAGCTTTGAAGATTGCATTCATTAGTTGTGGTGAAATCTTGCAAGTAGAGTTTGTGTGAGGACTGGAAGCCCCGAAACCAACCGGACCCTATAGTCTTCCTAACTATTCAGTAGCCACCTTGAGGATCATGATTATGTACTGTTTCTATAGATACTGGGGCCCAAGAATGCATCATTCTTTGGAGGAGGCAACTGAAATGTCCAGCTTGCCAGGGAGGAAATAATTTAGGCATTGTTCAGTTAACCGTCACATGGGAATAATTCTAGGCAAGGTGGACAATGCCCCACACACAGTCAGTGCCATGTGGGAAGCTCTCAGGAGACTTGAGTGTTGTGGGGATAATCTGTGGATGTGTGTGGTCCTGAGGTAATCCATAAATATAGATCCTGTAGTGTATATAAACTGAATCCTATAATATACAATGGTATTCCCCGTGATGGAGCAAGTTGTAAAACATTTGTGTAACTGATATGAGGCTATGTATATTTACTTGGTTGTATATAATGGGACTATGCATTCTTTTGGTATTATTTCCTTAATTAAACTCAATTTAGAAAATCTTACTTTTGTAATACTGAATGGCAATTATACTTCCTGTGCAAAACATTATTTCCTCCACCCAAGCATGAAGTCCAATTGTCGTCTCGTTGCTGACAATATGTTTATGATCGTCTTTTACTGTTTACAGCAACATAGAGGGACCCAAAGTAGTGTTGTCGTCCTTTCTAGCTTATTTTGTATTTTCTGCATTTTAAAAGATGCCAGTAAGGTGGTGAGTAGCTATTAACTGATGAGACGAAGTAGCTCTTGTTAACAACTGCCCCTTGAACTGTGTTTCCTAAGTCTACTATAACATCATCAATTGTATTTAGGTCATAAATTAATTTCATTTTAGGTAACGCCTCTCAATATAAATAAAAAAGAATGCAACATTTAACTTAGAGAACAGCAATAGCCTCAGTAATGTTTGGGTTACCTCTGGTTATATAATTATGGAAGGATAACAATGGCTGTAGAAAACTCCTGGTTTATCTCAAAGTATACTTTTGCCAACTTAAGATGTAGTTTGGCCTAATTTAAGAGTGTAATCAGATTGCCAGTGAAAATCTGTTCTAATATTCATCACTCATAGACTGTCAACCACTGTAAAGCCACTGATTTGCTTTATTTGTTTAATAAAATGGTGCTATCGTCCTTGGTATTCATTTTTACAAGGCTAGTTCTTATCCAAATACCCTTAATCAAGCAATTGGGTATTAAAACACCCATTTATATGACAAATAAAGCTGCATTTTTCTACTGTCAAATGTGAATTTTCAGATCTTGTAAAATCAAAAATCCATGGTTAAAATTCCGATCCCTGTTCGAGACAGAAAGATGACTGAGGCTTACATCTCCCCTCCTAGGCTACATGTAATCATAGTTCTTAGTAAAAAACAGGTGAAATTAAAATCCAGATCAAAATGCCACATGGGGTTTGGCCAAGTGCCTCTTCACATCTAAAGTATGTTGAGCTGCCTTTATATTATTCTGCAGCTAATGGCCAGGTTTCCTGGATGCAGTCTGTTCTATTGGTCGCTGTGCAAGCTCCCTAGTCCATGTAGCCCAATTTACTAGTTAAACCAGTTACATTTTAGTGAAGTATCTAAGGGGCATCGTTTTGTGGCTCAGACAGAGAAGATGGTAAAGGCATCTTTCCACTGAAGCGATTGACAATGAAGAGGTAGATGAAGAATTAAGACAAATAATTAAAACATCTCAATCTTGGAGATCAGTTACACCTGCTGTATGCTTTCTTCAATTGCACCAACTTTCTTGGTCTGTCATGGGAATCTGATGACCAGAAGCTGTAGTCTTGGTCTGTCATGGGATTTTGATGACCAAAAGGTGTTATCCTTAATTAGATTTTTGAATGATGGAAACATTGCCCCATGATTCTGCTTCATTGAAGGTTATCTTCTAAATGAGCCTAGGTAACACGGCCATAAAATGTGCACCTAATTTGAATGTTAAAAGTATGTATACAATGTGACTTCAAAGCTAGGAAGCCATCCACAATTACTCGAGAAGGTGAACATCTTTTAATCGTATCAATTGGAACATAATGTGCTGTACATGATAGTTCTTACTGAAATTCAGTTCTGACACAAGATATTTCCATTTGGAGTATTGCCAATGAAAGAAGAATGACCCCTGTTTGAAACATTTCCTTGGGTTCCTTTGGGATTTATGTAAGGACAAATGAGTGAGTGAGAACCTTTCAGTGTCCACTGCTGTGAGGTAATCAACTTCAGGCAGTTCTGAAAGGGAAAATGATGGATTCGGCTGAGTGTCCAATTTCTGTCTCCTATAACAAGTATAATATTCCATGTAAAAGTAAAATTTATATTTTGTGGCTATTTTATGGATAAGATGCAATGATTCCAGCTTTCCAAGCCTGTTGTTTAAATTACTCTGAGCAATGCATTAAATAGATTGTTCTTGAATGAGGAACATTATGAAACTTTATACATAAGGGGATATTGATGTCTGTTGAATGTTAATACTATATTAACTTTAATATACATTACTTTCAATATATATTTATATACACATACATACATACATACACACACATATATATATATATTTTTTTTTCTGCAGATGTTGGGAGTGTAATATGATATTTATTACAGTTGTTGAGTGTGGCGAAGGGTCATGACTCACAAGAGGTGACATAGCAAATTGCACTCTGAGCATGAGGGGGCCATGACTCACACTGTTAATCAATTGCATATTGCACACCGTACATCTGCATATTTGACTTATGTCAGCACATTTTTCATATTTATTTGTTTAAACAAGATATGTAAACAAAACCAGAATGCAAGGGTTAAAATTGTACAGTAAGGTGAAATCACATTGAAGAGGCCTTGTGTCCATTCGTAGATTCTTTCCGTGTGTTAAGTAATTGCAGTATGCAATCTGTGCAGCAGTTAACAGTGTGATTGTTAATTTTACACCAGCTGCGTAACGCAGGCCCCTCTAGAGGCCCACAGATCCTCCTGGGAGCCCCATTCAGCTCAAGGCATATGCATTTCTAAGGGATATGGGCAACTCTGGGGTCCCTCATTGCATTCTGCAGGGGTCCCCATCATTTTGCATTACACCACTTGTTTACACTAGTTGCACTAAACAGTGTATTATTGGGCCTGATTAATCCTCGCCTTTAGTGGTTTACCGTACTTTTTAAATCATTTTTATTTATGTTTTCTCATAAAACAAGAACCTTATCAAGATGCGTAAACATAGAACAGACCGTAATCTTGAATCATGCTGCTTGAAAGTCCTCATTGCTAGTCATGTTAGCCAGCTCCTCCCCCTTCCCCCAGCACCCATGTAGACCAGTCATGTAAGTCTTCAGCTTCCCTTTCATCAGTTCTGACCTTTTCATGCAGATTTCTTCGACTGGCCAATTCTAGCCAATCCCTATCCCAAGTCCTGGGGCCTTCGGTCGGTTCCAGTGAATGGCAAGGCGACTCTTCACCAATGCCAGCCCGAGTGATGCAAATTTGTATAGTAGATGAAAGTGCAGAGGGTTTGGAATTAAATGTAAGAGGCTATCTCATACAGTTCTCTATGTGGACAGTCACCACATTATTTATTTTATCCACAACCCCCGCCAGTCATCCACGAGCATACTACAGCTCCAGATCATGTGGAGGATGTCTGCCTCACTTCCCCCAAATCTTGGACATGTTGGAGGCCTGGGCAGAAAATATCCTATGGGTTTTCTGGAATTTTTAAAAGGAAGCCTACTACCTGCTTCTTAATGTCTCTAAAAATATGGTTTTGTTACTGCGCTGGGTTTCTAATTTGTGTGTGTGCATGTCTATCTATACTAATATTATAAATAGAGAGCCCAAACCTTTGAGGCGAGTAATCTCAGGAACCACAGCACCAATCACAACACCCAATACAGCATTGGAAAGGGCAATTGCAGCAGAAGGACATAGGCTACACAGATGCCCACCATATACATTTGAAAGGTAAAAGAACCTTACCAGCAAAGTAGTCCCTTGTGAGCGTGGGCGGGGCGCAGCATGACAACAACAAAAAAGCGTTCCTTAAATGTGTGCATTGTGCTGGGGGCGTGAACAAGGTCAATGGGCGTGGCAATTGCATGGCAGCAAGGGGTGTGGCCAATAGGCGCGACAATCGGCAACAATCCCCCCCAAAAAAGCGTGCCTTGAGGGCGTGTGGAAAACAAACGTGTGCGTTGGGCCGGGGGCGCGGCCAAGGCCAATGGGTACGGCAATTGCGTGGGAGCAAGGGGTGTGGCCAATGGGCACGGCAATTGCCGGGGCTTAGGCGGGGCAGACGCGTCTGATCGTGCCTGCGGGGACAATAACTGCACAGTATCCTGCGCGCTGTCAGCCAGTCAACTCTCTGCATAAAGGACCGTGCCTGCAGGGACACTAACTGCAGCGTCTCCTGCGTGCTGTCACACACTCAACTCTCTGCATAAACGAATTTTCACCAGGCGCACAACATCAACCAGGGCTGGAGCCGGGCTCAGGCGGCATATGACGCGACTAAGCGCGCCTGCTGGGACACTAACCTTTGAACTGACTGCACTTTCCCACACGCGCAGCGTCTCCAGCGCGCGCTGTCACCCGCTCAACTCTCAGCATCAACGACTTTACACCACCAGCACAACATCAAACAAAACTGGAGCCTGGCCTCAAGCGGGGCATGACGCGATTCAGCGGGCCTGCGGGGACACGAAATTTACAACTGAATGCACTTTCACACACGCTTACCTACGGAAGTGGAGTACATACACACTAGAGCCATCTGCTAATACTTCTTACTCCGAGGTACACACCGTATCTGCACACACATGCCTAACTATTGTGACACTTCATGCTAAAAATATTCTCTACCGCGAGATTTTAAAATACATTTCCCTTGCCTATTACACACATTCTATTTTATACCCGGACAACGTCGGGACGGGCTGCTAGTAGATATATACATATATATTCACTGAAAAAGACAATGGTTAAAGTGACATTATAGATAGTTTAAAATGTCAGTTAAAAGGAAACGTTCAAAACTTTCTACGCTTAAAAGACTAGAAATTCACCAGGTCTGGTTAACTAAAGTAACTATAACTCGTGTCCTTGCCATGCAGTGTTATTAATTATGTCATTTCACCCTAGGGTGTCCGAAAAAGTGGGGGAAGGTCTGGGGAGGTTGGAACACCTACAGGGGCAATATATGTGAACTCCCCCCTCCCCCCCCTCCACTGAAAGAATCTGACACTAGTGCACGAACAGTCTATGATGAACGGTCACTTGATTTACGTATTGTTTGGAGGCACATGGGACGAAACTGCGGGGTCTGTACTCTGAGACATACACGAATGAATATATGTATATCGACGGATTTGTGTCTCTATGTCATGCAAATACAATGTCATTGCTATGCTATGCAAAATGTTTAATAAAAATTGTTTACATTTAAAAAAGTTGTCATCAGTGATGTTATAATTGATGTCAAAGAACTTGTCATGATTGTTGACATATGTGAGATCCTAAGCAGTGCATGGCATGGCCGCGAGCCATAGTTAATTACGTTAACTATACATGGTGAATTTTAGTATTTTTATTAGTTTAAAATGTAACAATTTAACTGACATTTTCACCTAACTCTAACATTACTTTAACCTTTGTTTTCTTCACGGGATGTCTCAGTTTTCTTTGTGTAAAGTAAGATACCATAACCATACTTATTATAGGATCACTTGAACCATTGATTTTCGGAGAAAATCCAGCAGGTTTCTTTTAACGAAAAAGAATATTGTATAACCGGACCTAACTAGACAGACCTTGTGCAGCACATGGACTTTGTCTGGGTTTGTCATGGGATGGGTGCAGGCCCTGCTTCCAAGTCCCCCCTGCACACCCCCCCCCCCCCAGGTGCTGCGCCCCACCCTCCCCTATTATTAGTGGTTTGGTCCAAGGGATGGGGTTCCCAGGGCCTCTTAAGACTAGGGAAGGGGGTCCATGAGCACCCTTTTCCTATTATTGGATGGATCCTCCGGGCCCTCTTAAGGCTTGGGCAACGGGGCCATATTCTCTCCTCCCCTATAGTCTCAGGAGATGGGGCTTCTGGGGCTCAGGGAGGGGCTCCACGGGCTTAGGGAGGGGCTCCACACACCCCTTCCCTAAAATAACAGTTTTTGCCCCCTGGGATGAGGGCTCCAGGGCCTTTTAAGGCTCGAAAAGATGGGACACATGCCCCGTCCCCTATTATTATTCTTTGGCCCTTGGGGATGGTATCCCCGTGGACTGTTTGGGCTCAGGGGGGAGGGGCAACACGCCGCTCCCTTAAAATGTATGGCACCAGGAGATAGTGTCCAGGGGTCCATTTTAGCTCCGGTGGGGGGGAGGGGGCACACACCTCCTCCCCTAATGTCATTGTTTCTCCCAGGAGAGGGCTTCCCTGGAGCCTCTTAAGGCTCGTGGAGTGGGCCACTCACCCCCTCCCCTATTATTTAGAATGTGGTACTGTGGGATGAGATCCATTTGGGCTCAGGGAGAAAAGCCATGTGCTCCCTCCCTTAAAAGCAGTATTTTTGGCCCGAAGGTGATGGAGTCCCCAGATCTTGTACGGCTCATGGAGGGAGGCAATACACCCTCCGTCCCCTATCATTTCTGTATGGCTCTTGGGGTCCCAGGGGCCAATTGGGTTCGATGAGTGGGGCCATGCATCCCTCTCTCCCAATATAAAAATGTTTGCTCCTGGGGTATGAGGTCCATGTGGCATCCTATGGTTTACGGAGTGGGGCCTGGCACCCCCTCCCCTAAAAGTAGTGTAGGGCCCGGGGATGTGGTGCCCGGAGCCTATTTTGGCTCATGATGGGGTGCAGGAGGAGCATTGGCCTCCCTTCTCTAATATAAATGTTTTGGCCCTGGGGGGATTGGGGCCCTGGGGCCAATAGTGGCTTGGGAAAGAGGGGCCGCAGGACCCCCTGACTGCTAGCTGACTGTGGGGGGGCGGGAAGGGGGGTTGGATGCCGGGCTTGACCACGGGCCAGGCCCTGTGGCCAATTGCAGTTAGCACACAGCCAAAGGTTGTGCCCGGCGGGGTGGCTTTACGTATGGTAATATAATAATACTTTCTGTTAAAAAAAACACAACTAGAAATTCACAGAAAAAATGGGTAAAGTGAAGTTATAGTTATGAATTGTAATTATATATTTATTTACATTACAAGAATACATTAGAAATTCACTGAAAAAAAAACTAAGGTTAAAGTGACGTAATAGGTGAAAATTTCAGTCCCAACATAATGTTTTGAACTAAAAGAAACACAGAAATTCACCGGTTCTAGGTGGCAGGGCTAAGTATAGCTTTCGCCCCCACCATGCACTGGTCATGACCTAACATATTACATCATCATGACATGCTTTATCACATCATTTATGACATCATTGCGGACATCTCAAATGCTGCATTTGTGCTGCTCCCGCCGGGGAGCCCACATTTTCCCTGCCCTTGCTCTAGCGGACAGGAAAACTGCGATTGTGCCCGCCCGGCATTAGCTAAGGAAAAAACCTGATCCCGCCGGGTGGGAGAAAAGCTGGATCCCACTGCACCCAGAGTGGGTGCATGCAGGGGATTTGGAGGGGCCATGGTGGCCCTAGGGTTCCTCCATGCCACCAAAAGTTACAGTGCCCTGGGTGGGCACTGAGGCACCCCCATTATGCCCTAGGGGATGTGGTCCCGGAGCCCCTATTGGCTCGGGGGGGGGGGGGGGGGGGGGGTCACACATCCCCCTCCAGTTAAAGAAAGAATACGTCCCCCAGGGATGGGGTCCCTGGGGCAAGTATTTGCTGGGGAGGTGGGACCACACACCCCTTCTCCAATATTAAAAATAATAATAATAATAATGTCCAGTGCTGGCAGGAGAGCCGGTGGGTCAGGGGGGGGGCCCTCCACTTTGATGAGGGGACACTGGAATTCCCAATGTGCCAGCTTTTCAGTAAATCTCCATTCCCTTGAATTTATCTGCAGCCTATTACGTTTTAGGGGACCTGACTGCAAAATATTGTGCTCAGTGGTGCTTGCCACAACAGAGTTTGAAGTTCACTGCCATAGGCGACACTACCTATGTATGCTGCGTCATTATACGCCGATGAGCTACTGCTATATTCCCGCACACGCCCTTTTCACAAATTATCCCCGGATGAAGGCCTACAAGGGCCGAAATGCATTGGGATGGGATAAAAGAATGTAAAACGACACAATGCATGCTGAAAAATGCAGTTAAATGTCTAATCAAGAAGAAGTGATGTTGTGATACAACAATACAAAGAACCTTTGAAAAAAACTGAATACTTTGGTTTTATTATTTTTTCTAAGAAAAATTCAAGATTCCCCAGGGAATTTACAAGCCTGTGCCTGAGGGACATACCCCACTGAATAGGGATGCGGCTAGGTTAACTTCCTTTTTTTTCTCATCTTCCTTGTTGACAACAGAGGCTTCCACACTACGTCCATTATCATAGAGCACCTGGGATCAACACACTTCTACCCCTGCATGGTGAATTTCACGCAGTTGTAATTCCTGTACTTAATTGCTCTTCTTATGGTATTGTACAACCTGAAATGTATGTCTCCTCAACTAAGTTTACTATTGTTTAGACCGTATGCCATGTTCATACATCCTCCTACTCATTTTAAATTCTATAACACAACTGTTCGCTATTCTTACACTTGACGTAAAGCAGTAAAACCTCAATAAAAATAATTTCCCCAAAATAAAGACGGCAGAGTGAGCATACCCTTGCCCCAGGTGCATGTGGGGAGGGAGGGCATAGTGATTCTCAGCATCATTTTGTTTGTAAACAAAAAAAGTTGTTCACCAGTACCACAGGATTTGGCACAGGGCCCTTGCAATACCATGGTACTCCAATGGCACTTGTCCTACTGCAAAAGTAAACGGGTACCAAAAACAATCTTTAAACAAAATAAGCAAATAGCAACCTCTGTGGATTGGTTGTAAACTCCCATTGCGAATGGCTTTTTTCTGTGCACAGTGGGGTTAGCTGTTCCATTGGGGGTGTGGTGGGGTTTGAGTGCAGGTCCTGGCTGCAGGGCCTTCGACCAGGCACAGCAGGAGCTGGACGCAGGGCATGGCCTGCAGCCAGGGCAGATTGGTAACCCCACAGTGAGATGGGCGCGTGCGGCTCACGCCTGATGCTCATGGCTGAAGGCTGAGTGCAGCATGGGTATGTGTGTACGAGTGTATATGTGTGCGTGTGTATATGTGTGCGTGTGTGTGTGTGTGTATGTATATATATATATATATATATATATAACGTTGGGGACCCAAGAGGGTGCTGGACTTTCATTACAGGGTCACTCCATACCATCAAAGCACCCCTCCCTTGCCAGGTACATCAGCATCTATTTTAGAAACACTGCGTGGCTCCATTGACATCACTTACCTGAGCAGTGTATGATGGGAGCTGTAGTCCACCCACGTTGAACTGCAGCTGCAACTGATCAGTAGGAGTCAGCTGACCTCCCCACATTGGGAGGACCACAGTATTTCAAGGAAGAGAGGAGGAGTTTTCCTGTGCAGCGAGTGGCGTCTGAAGAAGACGTGAGCCGAAATGCATTATGCCCAATGCTAGCAGTCAATAAAGTACCTCCCAAACGGTCCCCGCTGTGTCCTCTGGCTTCTTTTCAAGGAGGAGGTCGTTGTGGATATAGATATATATATATATATATATATATATATATATATATATATATCACAATTCCAAGTTGCTGTTTCCGGCAAATACGCACACAGAGGCAGGTTTGCTGAGAATTATTATTTATTCCCAAATTTCAACACAATCTTGTGTCTTGTTCACACGAAATGCTTCGACATTTCCGGCATTTTAAATAAGCAAACACAAAGAAAGGGTGGCTACATGTTTCAGGTCCCATGACCAGATGCAGTTTGGATCCGCCATTACTCAGTGGTAAAAGGTGTACACCGTTTCATTTAAATGCACTTAAATGCATTTCTCAATTTATGAAATGAACATAATTGAATTTTTAAAGATGAAAGAATATATCAGCATATGTATATACATATATATGAACACCTTTGATCATTATCGGTCACATCATTTTATAAACAATTAGTTACTACAGTATAGTACTAGATCGATAATGACAATTTAAATGTCAAACATATTTATTACTTTCCTCTCTTTCTGTATCTTTTCTATGTTTAAAAGCTAATAATGGCAAACGCTATTCACATTCCACTCGGTTTAGTACCCAATGTAATTATTGTGACATTAGTGCTATAACTCAGATATATTCCAATAGATTCAAAAGTCCTGCAAATTGACTAATATAGAGATATTCAATCGGGAATTATCCAAAACTTAGGGTTTAAGATTGCACTATAGGAGGTATCATTCCAACCCCTAACCCAAGCAAAGAGCCCTCATTGCAGGTACAACAAAATTTCTCTTACCACCTTCCAAAATTAAAAGAAGGGGGAAGAAGAAAAGAGAGGAAGTCAAAAATAAGAAAAATTGTGAATTCTTGAATGTGCATAATTCTAACAGTCTCTTGAATCATATGTATCAGCATGATCCAAAAAAGCCACTATATGAGTTCATGAATCCTTATTTTTCAGCCGGAGTGAGTACGAAGACTAGTGCACAGAAAAGTGAATTATTTAATCTTCCAATAGTGTCTTCAATCCCCATGAGGATAAGATAGAAAGGGATAAGAGAACCAGTGAAGTGCACAGGACAGTGAATTGGTACTCCCTTTCATTTCCCTAAAAAGAAAACATAAGTGAATGTTAAAAACCTTGTTACATTAAAATTATACTGTGATCATATAATGCAGTTCATTACAGGATATATCTACATATTTACACTCATTGTGTACCTATGCCATTGTATCAGTATATAGGTACCCAATTCTCCCTGTTAGTTTATTCATGTAAGTGAGTTGCCAGTTCCTCATCAAGATTATGGCCTCCCGGGAATCTTGTCTCTAGGTCCATAATCCACCTAGATTCGTGCTTCCTCCGAGCCAGTAATCGATTGCCCCCTCTCCTTCCGATGTTAACTTGTTCTACCACAAAGAATCTTAGTAAGGAGTAATCTGATTGGTGGCATTCTTGGAAATGTCTTGCTATGGGATACCGAGCATCTACATGCGTAATAGCTCTAAGGTGCTCCTGTATCCTTTTCTTTCCTATGCAGATTGTACTTCCCACGTATCTCTTGAGATACGGGCATTCCAAGACAAACACAACATTAGTAGAGTTGCATGTAAGAAACTGTTTGATCATTCTAGGTTGTGGGTTTCCTGGGATATCTACTTGTTTAACCATATAGCTTTGTTTGCACGCTCGGCAATGACCACAGGGGTAGAAACCTTTTAGTCCTTGTATATGCTGTTTTTTACTATCAGTGATATCTCCTTTTACCAAAATGTCACGTAGGTTTCTCCCTCTCCTGTAGGTGATCCGCGGTCTGTCCCCTATATGGGGACCTATGATATTGTCCGATTTGAGGATTGGCCAACCGTCTGTCACTATTTTACGAATTTTGTCAGATCCCTGATGGTAGGTGGTAATAATCCTAGTACTCCCTCATTCTCAGTTTTCTCTTTAGGTTTCAGGGTTTCAGATCTCTCTATTTCTGAGACTTTTGAGACTGCCTTTTTCAGAACCCATTCAGGGTATCCTCTCTCTCAGAATCAAGATAACATAGTCTCTTGTTCTAGAATGAATCCATCTTGGTTGCTGCAATTTCTTCTTGCCCTCAGTAGCTACCCAAATGGTATACTCCATTTTAAAGGTTCTGGGTGAACACTGAGGGCATGCAGCAAACTATTGCCTGCAGTTTCCTTTCTATGTAGGCTCGAGACTAAGGTACCATTGATAATTGTAACTTCAGTGTCAAGGAATTCCACACTCTCACTACTGATTTTATGGGTGAGATGTATGTTATATCCATTGATGTTAAGTTTTTGGATAAAGTTCGCTGCTTCATTATAAGTTCCTTGCCACTCGATGAACAAGTCATCTATATATCTAATCCAGGTACCTACTTTCGCAAAATCGTCTTTCAGATTGGCATCCTTCCTAATTTCCTTCTCCCACTTCCCTAAGAAGAGGTTGGCAAAACTAGGAGCAAAGGCCGAGCCCATAGCCACGCCACGAACTTGTTTAAATATGTCCCCATCAAACATAAAAAAGTTATTTCTGAGGCATATTTTTATCATTTGCATCAAGATGCTCGTATGGTCATAATAGCATATATTCCTGTTTTTTAGATAATGGTAACTAGCTTCCATCCCTTGGACGTGGTCAATGATGGTATACAGGGCACTCGCGTCCATGGTAATGAGCAGAGAGCCCTCTGTCCATTGTACTGTACTTATTTTTGTTCAGGAAGTCTGTTGTATCTTTGGTATATGAAGGTGAAAAGCAAACGTATTCTCTGAGGAAGTGATCAATATACTTTGATAAGTTTTCATTAACACTTCCAATAGAGGACACTATGGGTCTACCCGGAGGTACACAAGGATCCTTGTGGACCTTCGGCAGAAGGTAGAAGATTGGCAATTTAGGATACTCATTTTTCAAGAATCTAAATTCCTGCCATGTTACCAAACCCTCATTACGCCATTCATTTAGTTTCTCCCATGTGTCTTTAATACTTTCATTGTAGTCTTGGATGTTACTTCTACAATAAAAGATATTTTCATCCAGTTGTCTCAGTGCCTCTTTAACATACATTTTCCTCCCCCATAAGACAATGTTTCCACCCTTGTCTGAGGGTCTCATTATAACATTCCGATCATCTGCCAAGGAAAAGATACATTCCCTCTGTTCTTGAGACAGGTTAAATTTCCCTTTTCTCAGATTGTTGCTCTTATGTTTGAATTCTATCAGTTCCTTCGTGACCACCTCATGAAAGGTGTCAATGGAATCATGGGGCATAATTGGACAGAAAACAGATTTGGGTTTAAACAGGGTGTCTGCGGCCTTATCCGTTCTAGTTTCTCTAATACCTACTATATATATATATATATATATATATATATTCAAATAACTTTATTTCAGTTAATTTGAACCATAAAAGTGCACAGTGTGATTTTTTAAAACACATACGCCATAATAAAAGTTGGATTAAAAAGCAATACAATTTGAATGTTAGCTTAAAGTCTGAGTACCTCATTTGACACCATCTTTGCCATTCCCACTAAGCCTAAGCCAAACGACAAATCCTCTAAAAAAGACCTTCAGTTGGCTCAAAAGGGTCCGCTATGTCATCTTGAGAATCTAGAGATTTGAACATTTTGTAGCACTAGCTAACATACAAAGCTTACAGTGCAGTTACAGTTGTGGATTTAAAAGAGTCTTTCAGGAAATGAGTCCATAACGCATACATATATTGTAAAAGTTCAATAAAATAGATATAAGGTCGCCTTTTAGATATTTTAAATAGCGGCCAACCTAATTTTCAGACAACAGCCATTTAAGGCAACTGCCCATTCAAAATGTATTTCCAATACTGCCTTGTGGTATATCTAGCATATTGCTCAGAAGAAATACATGTACAATATATGGCACAGTAGCTAATAAATCAGATTAAAAGTAGTGCCTAGATCATTTGAGGAACATACGCATAAATTAAATCATTATGCCAATAATTCCAGCTCCAACAAATGAGACCTATTGCATTTGCAATCCTTGTTTAAATTGTGTTTCCTAACTCTAATGTCCCTGTGATCTTTGGTTTTTTCAGTAAATTTCGACTTTTTTTTTACATATTATTTCCTACCTGTAAACTTTGAAACTGGGTTTGTGAGTGGCTGTATAGGTCGGTGACTGGGTTTGGGAGTGGCTGTATGGGTCTGTGTGTGAGTGGGTGTATGGGTCTGCGTGTGAGTGGGTGTATGGGTCTGTGAGTGGGTGTGTGAGTGGATGTTTGGATCTGTGAGTGGGTATGTGGGTAGCTGTATGGCTCTGAATGAATTTGTGTGTGGCTATATGGGTCTGTGCGTGGGTGTGTGAGTGCCTGTGTGGGTCTGTGACTGACTCTGTGAGTTACACTATGGGTCTGTGAGTGGTTGTGTGAGTGGATGTGAGCATTTGTGAGTGGCTGGGTGGGCCTGTGAGTGGGTGTGTTTTAGTGCCAGTGTAGGTCTGTGAATGGGTTTGTGAGTGCCATGTGTGTGTCTGCGAGTGGGTGGATGTGTGAATAAAAGTGTGAGTGCCTGTGTGGCTGTGACTAGGTCTGAGAGTGTCACTATGGGTTTGTGAGTGGCTGTGTGTGTCTGTGAATGGGTGTGTCAGTGGTGCAATGGGACTGGGATGTCTGTGAGTGGGTGTGTCAGTGGCTGTATGGGTGTGTGAGTGGGTGAATAGTTGTGTGGGTGTATAACTGGATGTATGAAAGCTGTGTGGGTCTGTGAGTGGGTGTGTGAGTGATTTGAGGGTCTTTGAGTGAGTATGTGAGTGGTTGTGTGGGTGTGAAAGTGGGTGTGAGGATGTGAGTGTGTGTGTGTGAATCTGTCACTGGGAGTGTTTTATTTTTTTTAATTGGGGTTTGGATCCGTGGATCCACCCGAATCCACGTGGTAAAAAAGGATTTTGGACAATTTTTGCCCATGAGGAGTCTTTCAATGACCTCTCCCTTAGTCCCATGGGGGTCAGGTTAGCTCTACCCTGACACCTATCACTTTTAACTTTCTTTTCCCCGCTGGGAACCGATTCCGGATGAACAAAATGGCAGCTGTAACATTTCTCTCAGATTGTGGCCTGCCAATCACGGCATTGTTGTAGGTGCTTGAATTCCTGAATTCAAGGAGGATCCACGGAAGAGGCGCGTCCCTCGATGTACAATTTGGATTTCAGTTAATATCTCAAAAATGAATCAACAGAATTACACCAAAACACAAAAACGGTTCGTCCTGGACCAAGAGCTACCTTTCTGCCAAATCTGGTGTAATTCCGTCCAGCAGTTCGGGCTGTAGTCGTGTCTAGAATCACTATGGAAACTAACTAGGAAAAACACTTTTTTTGACACTCAGCCCCCCCCCACCCCCCTTTCTCACTTCCCCCTCCACACATGACAGATCACCCTGAAACTTTCCATGCACAACAAGACTCACCGGGGCACTTTTTGTGGACATTTGGTGAAGATTTGTCCAACTGCTCCAAAGATTTAGGCTAGTAAAAAAAAAAAACTATTTCTGTGGTAACATGGAACTAACTATAACTACCTACAGGCAGTAGGTAATATATATGTTTATTTTATGAATTAAATTAAATTGATAAAAACAAAGGTTAAAGATTAGTTATAGTTAGGAAAAAAGATCCTTATACAAACCAAGCTTAAAAGACACAAACTTGAAAAATTCTAAAATCATTGTTCTAACTTTCATTTACAATTTACCAACCACCCTCAAATTATTATGAGTAGCACATCTTGTTACACACTCTTTTCCAGCCTGCTAACCAGTCAACACTAACTATTACTCACCACTCTACCATGCACTGTATTGTGACAAATGACGTCATTTGCGAAGTTAGAGGTGTTGGTATAATTGCTATGGTGTCACAAGCTATGAGTGATCTATGCAAGGGTACAACCAGTGCATGGAAAAGGCATGAGTTATAGTTAATGTAGTGTGGCAAGTGAGGTAACAAGACTGAGTTCAGAGGTGCGCTACTTATTGTAATTTGAAGGTGGTGCACAAATTATGAATTGAAGTTCTAATTATAACTTTACCATTTTTATTGTTTGTGTATGGAAAAGGTATGAGTTATAGTTAATATGGTGTGACGAGTGAGGTGACATGACTGTGTTCGGAGGTGCAAGACTTATAGTGTTGCAGGGGGTCTGTATAGAAATAAAAACTATACCTGGGACCTTGGGACGTCAGAATGTAGGGACTGAGTCACCATACCACATCAGTACCTATGGGCCCAGATCCGACCAGCTCATAGTGCCTCACCTGCCCCTCCTAACCTTACCAGAGTAACAGGTGAATTGGTGCCCCTGAACACAACTCTTTAGTCCCCAGGGGGAACCGTGGAAACAGATCGTCACATTTTGTTGTCACTCATGCATGTCCATAATAAACAACAGAAAGACACGAGGAAAGTTTACAATGTTTATTGAAACTGTTCTCTATTGTGAAACAACTGTGCTGCAACTAGAAAATATATGCATGCAAGCAAAGTAATTAGCATAAAAAATAAACTATAAACGATGAGAAGCCCTAACATGGTAACTGATGTATCTGCCCTAGCCTATCTTCATTACTTGGGTACAGTGTTATATCAGAGCTCTTTGGGGTTAGAACTGGCCCCCATACATGGTATTTGTAATTAGGTAATCTGCATATCCGGTTGCGCAGTGTTCATCTCGGGACCTTTCCCTCTGCAACATCTCCCCGCTCTGTTAAACTTGAAAACAGCAGATGTGGTTGTATGTTGTGTCTAAATGCCAAACTATGTTGCCAACCGATTACTGACACACAGGGTCCCGATGCTGTTTGACCTTGTATGGAGTGTCCATACAGAATCCCAGCGAAAAGAACCAAATAACAAAAAACGAGCATTGTGTTTCTTAAATAATATTGTGGCTCAAAAACAACGTGCTGTATGTAACGTGTGTCAAGCAAGGCAGCCTATAGTTTGCAGTTAGGTTAAATTAACAAAGTGGGCCAAAAGAGAACTCACATCAATAGTAACTTGAAGGTGGTGCTTAAATTATAAAATTAAGTCATAATTATAACTTTGAAATGTTTAATGTTTGTGTATTTTAAGTTGGGTTTGAATAGAATGAATACAGAAGGTATTTCTAAGTATAAATTATCCTTAACTTTCTTTTTTTGTTTTATTGTATGTTAATGGTTTTTATTTTTATGAAAAATGTGTTTGAAAGCGTGGTGTGGAGTGTTGTAAAGTGAAGTGTAGCACAGTATAGTGAAGGAGAGTGTCTAGTGTTGTAGAGTGGAGTATTGTAGAGTGGAATAAAGTGGAGTTGAGAAGAGTGGAATGACGTAGCCTACAGTGGAGTAAAGTTTTCTACCTTGGAGTGCCGTGGTGTATCGTTAAATATTGTAGCGAAGAGCGGTGTGTCATACAGTAAAGGTGTATGTCGAACATTAGAGTTGAGTATCGTGAAAGGGAGTGTCATTGAGTAGAGAGGCACAGAGTGGAGTTCATTAGAGAAGAGTCATACAGTTCAGTGTTGTTGAGTACGGTATGTGGCGTGCAGTAGAGTGGTGGAGAGTCTCTTACAGTATAGTGTTGTGCAGTGGAGTTTCATTATTTGTGAGAATACAGTGCATAGTAGAGTGGTGAGTTATAGTTTGTGTTGTCTGGCTCGCAAGCTGAAAAGTTTGTAACGAGGTGCGCTACTTATTATAATATGAAGGTGGTGGATACATTGTAAATGAAAGTTATAACTATAACTTCTCAGCATTTTTAAAGTTTGTGTAGTTTAAGCTTGGTTTTTATAGGGAAAAAGTTTTCCTAACTACAACTAAGCTTTAACCTTTGTTTGTTCATTGAATTTCAATGGTTTAAAAAAAATCCTTTTATGAAAATGTGTTTCGAATGATAGAGTCCAGTGTCACGAGTGGAGTTTTATGTGGAGTGTCATTCAGTATAGTGCAGGAGCGTGTTGTAACGTCAATTGCCATAGAGTGGACTATTCTAGAGTAGAGTAGAATGTAGTAGTGTATCGTACTGTGTAGTAAAGTGTTATATAGTGTAGTGGCATAGTGTCTCATAAAGTGCAGTGGACTGAGGTGTCTAAAAGTAGAGTAAGGTGTTGTAGACTGTCATAGAATGGAGTAGTGTGTTTTAGAGTGGAGTAGGTCAAGTATTGTGTCGTAGACTGTAGTATCATCAAGTGGGGTGTTGGAGAGTACAGCGGCAGAGTGTGTCACGGAGTGGAGTGTTATGTCATATTGTGGATTGACGTATCATAGAGAGACGTTGTGGCATGTCGTCAAGTGTCATACAGTGTAGGACAGTGGTGTAGAGTGGATGGGCATACAGAGTAGTACAGGGTTGTAGAGTGGAGTTGCATACAGTGGATTTGAGTGTGGGTAGTGAAGTAGCTGAGATCTGATACAGTGGCATGGAGTACACTGGAGTGGGCCAGTATAGAGTGGAGTCGGTGTGTCATAGTCTATAGTAACCTAGAGTGCAGTAGAGGCAAGTGGTGCAGCATACAGTTGAGTAAAGTGTCATAATTTGGAGTACTGTGTTATACAGTATTGGAACATAATGTAGACTACAGGAGAGAACAGTGGCATACAGTCTAGTTGAGTTTTGTGGCGTGGTGTACAGTACAGTGTTGTAGAGTGTGGTAAAGTAGATTGACATACAGTGTTGTAGAGTAAAATGGCATAGAGTACAGTACAGTGGAGTAGAGGATCAGAGTGGAGTACTATGTCAAAGAGTAATGTGGAGTGAAGTGGCATACAAATAGTTGCATACAGTGTCGTGTAGTGGTCTAAAGTATTGTAGAGCTGCATTGAGTAGAGTGTTGTACAGTGGAATACAATATAGTACATTTTTGTTTAGTCGAGTGTATGGGTATAGACATGAGTAAGTAAAGTGTCAGAGAATGGCATACAGTGTAGTTGAGTGTTGTAGATTGAAGCTACATAGAGTACAGTAGTGTGTCAAATAGTGGAGCTGCGTAGAGTGGATTGTTGTATGGTAGCGTAGAGTGGGGTAAAGTATTGTACAGTGGAGTAGAGTGACATTGTGTAGTAAATTATAATAGACTGTATCGGGGTGTCGAAGAGTGGTGTGAAGTGTAGTACCATAGGTAGTAAACTGTTATAAAGTGGAGTATTGTACAGTAGAAGTGCTGTGTTGTAGACTATAGAAAAGTGTTGTAAAGTGGAATATAGAGTTGTACAATGGAGTGTACAGTCAGAGTGGAGTATACAGCTGGACAGTGGCATGTGTGGGGATAGAGTGGACTAGAATGTCGTAGAGTGTCAAAGTGTAGTAGTCTTTTTATAGAGTGGAGTTATATATGGTGGAGGAGAGTGTCATGTACAGTGGAGTGTCGTACACTGTAGTGCCGTAGAGTGGATTACCATAAAGCGGAGTAGCATGCAGTGGAATAGTGTACAGAGGAATACGGTACATTGGAGTGTATAAGAGAGGAGTGGCATAGAGTGAAAAAGCATAGAGTGGAGTGGTGTAGAATGAAGTGGGGTACAGTAGAGTAGCATAGAGTGGGTAGGGGTGGCGTGCATTGAAGTGGCATAGCTTAGAGTCGAGGAAACTGTTATAAACTGGAGTGGTATCTCATACAGAGTGGCGTGCTGTGTATTGGACTGTTGGAAACTGTTGTAGTGAAGAGTACAGTGTTGTACAATAGAGTGTACAAGCATAGAGTAGAGTACACATTTGGACTGTGAAGTGTACGGGGATAGAGTGGCATAGAGTTTTGTAGAGTGGAGTTATTTAGAGTGGAGGAGAGTACATTGGGGTGGCATAGAGTGGAGTACGGTACAGTGGAAAAGGATAGAGTTGAGTGGTGTTGAATGGATGAGCTTATAGTGGAGTAGCGTATAGTGGAGTAGCGTAGACTGGAGTGGGGTAGAGTGTAATAGCGTATACTGTAGTAGTGTATAGTGTAGTAGCGAACAGTGGAGTGGCATACAGTGAAGTGGTGTTGATTGGAGTGGTGCATTGTGGGTAGGGTAGAGTGTAATAGCGTAGCGTAGAGTGGAGTGGTGTAGAGTGCAATAGTGTATTATAAAGTAGCATACAGTGAAGTGGTGTTGACTGGAGTGGTGTATTTTGGGTGTGGTAGAGTGTAATAGCATACAGTGGAATGGGGAAGAGTAGCATACCACACATTAAAGTTGCAAAGATTGAAGCTTTGCACAGTGTAATAGCGTAGAGTGGAGTGGTGTACAATGGAGTGTTGTAGAGCGGAGCAGTATACAATAGATTGGCTTACAGTGGGGTAGCATACAGTGCAGTGGCATACAGTGAAGTGGTGTAGACTGGAGTGGGGTAGAGTGGCATACGGTGAAGTTGCGTCCAATTGTATCGCGTACATTGGAGTGGCGTAGAGTAGCACACAGTGGAGTGGTGTCCAATTGAATAGCGTACAGTGGAGTGGAGTAGCAAATAGTGGAGTGGCATACAGCGAAATAGCATAAAGCTGAGTGGTGTACAGCTGAATGGCGTATACTGGAGTTGCATATTACGGAGTGGGGTTTTCTGCAGTGGGGTAGAGGGAAGTTAGGTACAGTGTAGTAGCGTAGAGTGGACTGGCATAAAGTGGATTTGTGTACATTGTAATTATATAGAGTGGAGTGGGGTAGAGTGTAATAGTGTATAGTGGTGTTGCGTACAGTGGAGTGGCGTACAGAGGAGTGGTGTCGACTGGAGTGGTGTACAGTGGAGTGGGGAAGCAATTGATAGCATGCAGTGGAGTGGTGCACATTGGCGTGGTGTCCAATGGAATAGAGCAAAATTAAGTGGCGTAGTGAAGATCCATAAACTTGAGTATGGCATACAGTGAAATAGCGTGGAGTGGCATACAGTTGAATGTCGTAGAGTGGAGTAGTGTCTAGTGAACTAGCATCTAGTGACATAGTATCCAGTGACGTAGTATCCAGTGGAATGACGTAGGCTTGAGTACCTTAGAGGGAAGTTGCGTACAGTGTTGGAGCATAGAGTGGAGTGGCGTTTACTGTAGGAGCATAGAGTGGAGTGGCGCACATTTTAATAGCATAGAGTGGAGTCTCGTGCAGTGGAGAGGCATAGGGTGTAGTGACATAGAGTGGAATATCCTATAGTGAAGTGGCATACGAATATATGTACAATTTAGCAGCAGCGTAGATTATGGTGTGCAAAGTAACGCAAAATTGCGACTTCTCCAAATTTAACAATCACGCATGGTGGCCCTGTGTTACTTTTATTTATTTATTTATTTATATGCTTCTATAGCGCCTGAATAGACCCCCGAAGGGGTATCTCTGCGCTTTGCCATACAGAGGAACCAGCTATTATGCCCGGGCAGTACTAGTGGGTGGTGGGCGGGGGGGAAATGAATTAAATGCTGGAAAAAAGATGAGTTTTCAGGATTTTTCGAAAAGACAGGTGGTCCGTGATGAGCTTTAATGAAAGGGGGAGGGTGTTCCAGAGAACAGGTCCTGTATATGCCAGAGCCTTGCCTCCTTGGCGGTTTTTTTTAATTTTAGGAACCTTAAGGAGCTGGAGATTGCTGGAACGTAGCGAGCGGCCGGGAACATAGGGAGAAAAGGCTGTGGTGAGAAATTTAGGGCCCTTCCCAATCAGGCATTTGTGAATTGTACACAAGATTTTAAATTTGGTACGAAGTCGCACTGGCAGCCAGTGGAGTTCCATCAGTAGTGGCCGGGAGGGAGTCCTAGATGGAGCATTCATGACTAACCTCGCGGCCGTATTCTGGACTACTTGTAGTTTGTTAAATTGGCCTTCATTAGATGACAAAAGAAGGCCATTACAGTAGTCCAGTCTACTGATGACCAGAGCCTGGACCAAGGTCTTTCTGTGGTGATCCGGGAGGAAGGGAAACACCCTTCTCAGCAGTGAAATAACCCCGAAACAAGTACCAGCAACCTGGTTGACATGATCTTTGAAAGTCAATGACTGATCGAATAACACTCCCAGATTTTTTATGGTCTGTTTAGGGATGGGGGCAGGTCCCAGTTCAAGAGGCCACCACTCTTTGGACCATAATGTTACTGCTTCCCCATAGAGTACAACCTCAGTTTTGGCCACGTTGCACTGTAAGCAGTTGTCAGCCATCCATTTAGAAACTGCCCTCATACCTTCTGCAAAAGTTCTTTGTAATGCAGGAGAGAAGGTCTTAAAAGGGAACAGAAGTTGGGTGTCATCGGCGTAGGACACCGTTATAAGCCCAAAGGATCTCACTAAGTCAGCCAGGGGGGCCACATACACATTGAATAATGTGGGGCTTAGGCATGAGCCCTGTGGCACACCCCTGGTGAGCTCCCTAGCGATGGATTTATGGGAGCCCAATCTGACTTCTTGAGAGCGACCCGAAAGAAAGCTCTCCATCCAGGACAGAGCCGTGCCTCCCAATCCTATCTCTCTCAAACGGCCGAGAAGCATTTCGTGAGACACCGTATCGAAGGCAGCGGATGAGTCCAATAGCACCAGAATCATTGACCCTCCACTATCCAGCGTCATCCTGATGTTATTGGTGACAGCCAGTAGGGCGGATTCGGTGCTATGGTTGGGCCTAAATCCAGATTGTGAAGGATCTAGGCCATCCGCTGTCTCGATATAGTTTGAAAAGTGGGTGTTCACGTGCTTCTCTGTTAGCTTGCCGATGTATGGCAAGAGAGAGATAGGTCGGAGGTTAGATAGATCCGTCCAGGGTAGGATCGCCTTCTTCCTAATTGGGTTTACTACCGCAATCTTCCATTCCATGGGGACTTGGCCTTTGGCCAGGGAGGTGTTTATGACTGCCTGGATCGAGGGACCTAAGATGGAAATCAGAGGGGCCATCATTTTAGCAGGGAGGAAGTCGTTAGGAGAGCCAATTTTCATATGGCTGATAAGGGTTGCCAAGTTTTGATCTGTGACTGGAGGAATAACAAGTAGGGAATTTGTGACCTGAGTGACGGGTTTAGGTTCGGGAGTGGATACAGTAACCACACCTTTAGCGGTTAAAATTTTGTTGTAAATCAGATTTATTTTGTCCTCAAAGAACTCAGAAATTTCGTCACAAAGTGATTGTGAAGCGTCCTCGGTACTTTCAGTGGCTGTGGGCTTAATAAAATTTTGCAAAATTTTAAATAATTCACGCGGACAGTTTCCTGCCTCCTCCAGTTGTACGGAGAAATGGGCTTTCCTAGCTAATTTGATCTTTTTATAATATGATGACTGAACCTCGTGAAAAGCTTTCCCAGCCTCTTCATTTTTCGATGTTCTCCATATTTTTTCTAAACGTCTGCATCTTTGCTTTTCCTTTCTAAGATCAGCTGTATACCATTTCTCTTGTTTGGTATGGAGGTATTGTTTGTGTAATTTGAGGGGGGCAAGGGTGTCAATAGCGGATTTCAAGGATTTATTAAATTTCTCTAGTGCAGACTCAGCTGTGTCTGCAACCGTGACTATCGGTTGCACCCAGCATTCGTGTAAATTGGTCACGGAGATTTTATGCCATTCTCGGCGAAGAATTGGCGGGGACGGAGCTTTTTGAGCTCGTTTAGTCGGTCCAGCCAGATGGAACTCAATCAAAAAATGATCTGACCAGAGGATTTTTTTTGCAGGAAGACATCTTATTTTGGTGCAGTTAGAGAATATAAGGTCGAGGGAGTGACCACCTATATGTGTGGCACCGTTGTTCATTACTTTGAGCCCCAAATTAGATAAGTCAGTTGTTAAGTGAGTTGTTTCAGGAAGTTCTGGATTGTCCATATGTATATTAAAATCCCCAAGGAGGATAAAATCCTCCTTGGCTTTCATATGGGGGGCTAGTGTTTCAAGGAGGAGCAGAGCAAAGTCAGAATTAGGGACTGGTGGGCGATACAGCAGAGGTCCTTTCCAGGATGTGCTTCCTATTGTGACTTTAAAAATCATAATTTCCATCATTGGGCTACATATTTTGTCTAAAATTGTTGCCTTAAACATATCCTTAAATATGATCGCTAAGCCGCCTCCTGTTTTATTGGGCCTGTCAACATGTATAATTCTATAGCCTGAGGGAACACCCAACACAACAGCAGGTGTTGTATGGGGTTTCATCCAGGTCTCAGTAAAGAAACAAATGTCCGGTTGTTCAGAAAAAATAAGATCCCAGATCTGTAGTTGGTGCTTAGGCATGGAACGTACATTTAAAAGGAGACATTTAAGTTCTGGGGGAGTTATAGTGGCTTTGTCGTGAATGCTATTTCCTGCCGTGTCTGACTGAAAACGACATTGAAGGCAAGAGAAACTCCCTTCAAGCTGTTTATATTGTAACCGTGTATCACACTTCACCCTGGGCTGTAGCTGTCGGAGGGTTTCGGGTGTGTAAGAGACATGGTTAGTACCTTCTGTGCCGGGAATCATCATGGGGTCGCCTTATAGCCTCTGTGCCTCAGTCTGCCTCGTCCTGTCGCGGACGGGCGCAGACGGGCAGCTCTTTGGCTGGTCTTCGGCGTTGCTTTGGCGATGCTGCGCGCGATCGCTGCGCGCTCACAAGGGGCGATGGCTAAATAGGCCCTCCAGATTAGTGCACTAGAGTGCTAACCGCTCGTGGAGTGTCCCGGCAGGAAGTGACTGGCTCTCCCTGGCCCGCCCTCCGCGCAACGGTACTGGTTACCGCGTCGGAACGGGCGGGGCAGGAGAAAAGACGAGCACAGGCTTCTTTAGGTATGTGATTTTAGTTTCCCTCCTCCTTGTAGTCAAGAAAAGGGCTATGAGGTTTGAAATCACCCCAGTGTGAATATGTGCGTGGTTTCAAATGAAATGCGTGTCACAAAAAATAAGTGCTCAGGCTAAAACATCGTTTGTGATTCAACAATGCTATATTAAAAGCGAGTATTTTAAAACAGACAGGCAAATCACATTTTAACCCACCACAAGTAGGAAAAGCACGGGGCACAATCGAGGTTGCTTGACTGGCTAAGCGGAGTAGAGACTCTGCCACCGTCTCACGTCCGCAGCTGACACAGGTCAAGGCTCCGCCTAAATAGGCCCTCCAGATTAGTGCACTAGAGCGCTAACCGCTCGTGGAGTGTCCTGGCAGGAAGTGACTGGCTCTCCCTGGCCCGCCCTCCGCGCAACGGTACTGGTTACCGCGTCGGAACTTTGTAAAACTGACTTTAGTATTGTGTTGCCCATGCGGCACCATGCGTGACACAAGGTACCACAATCCAATGAAACAGCTAGGCCTTGATTATATTTTGGGCCATGGTATACAGCGGTAACTTTGCAGTATACTGTGGTACATGGTGATGACAAGCCAATATATAATTGGGTAATGGCTGTTTTTATAGAAAGAAAGGGCAATCATATTGTTTTAAGTACACTTTGGCTTTGTGTTCAGTGTTAGGGCCTTAGATATAGGTAAGAAGTAGGTCCCTACCTATAACCACTTTATTAATGTGGTAATAGGTAGGGATATTTATATATTTTATTTACTTATTTTTAGATAAGTTTATGGCCCGTACCATGGTAGTTCCACACAATTTTGTGTAATTCCCCGAAAGTACAATGGTAACTAAGTTTAACAGCCTTATAACTTAGAAAATACTTACCCTACTTACCTGGAGTGCCTGAAAAGGATGATCTGTGCACCATAATGTATTATGCTACTGAATTCCATGTAAATCCTTTCAGTCGTTCTCACTCTACATCAAATACAATAGTCTATGGAAAATGCACTGGGCAAAAACGTGTTTTGGGACCCCCTTTTATCTTTGTACCCCCTTAACTAGTCACCACAAAAATGTACATCCTCTCAAAATGTAGAAAATGGTATTGGTCTAAAATGTTTTGTGGTAATTCATCAAACGGGTGGAAAGTTATTAGGGAGCGAAAACGTGAGGATTTCCTATCTCTGGAAATACAAACCACAGAGTGGCAATCAGATTGTATGTAATTTCTTTCTTTTCATCTATTCCATTCGTTATGTATTGGTTCACATAATCATGTGGCCATAAACGTATTTTGTAGTTTTTCATGTAGTATTTCTGAAACTTTACATATGCAATCTAGGGTTTTTTTGGGACTTCCTTGCTACTTTTAGTAGAATTGGGCCACAAAGATATCACTAAGATTTTGGTCCTTATAGTATCATAACCACTTCATAACATCGCTTCCAGAAGCAAAAAGAATCATCTACATAGTCTCAAGTACATTGCTGCGAATTTTCACTAGAATCCGTTAAGCCGTTTTGCCGCTACGTGAAACACAAAAGTCGGTGTAAAATGCAACAAGTTATGGCACCTCCCTTTTCTCTGTGCACACCCTTGACCAAATGCCACCTAACTATCAATTGTTCACCAATGTAAAGGGTGCAATAGGTCGGCAAAGTTTTGCAAAGATTCTTCCAATGAGTGCAATGTTATTAAGGGAGGCAAATCTGAGGAATTCCTATGTCTGGTAACCCTAACTATAACTACAGAGCGGATACCGCTACTCTGAGGTAGATTAAAAAGTATCACTATACATCTATATGGAAAGATAATTTATGACTGCAACCCCAAGTGCCCCTTTTGTTCTACCCCTTCCTCCTTTATAGACCCTATGCCAGTCATGGTGCTATGTGTAGTGCTTTAATGATCATTAGCAAGTTTTCCTAAGCACTGCAGGAATATCAATTCATACACTTCATTTTGATATGGTTCAAATAAGCAATGTTCCACTGCAATGATCATGAGTTATCCAGGCTGTTTCTGGTATTTGTGTATTTTCCTGTTCGTTCTCTATTTGTATAATGAGTTGGAATTCAGTTAGAAAACTTGACTGAATGGATCCCATGCCTGCAGTGGGCCAGCTGAGAAGCTATTTTTTGTTTTGGCTGGGAATGTAAATCTAAATCTCTCCATGTTCATGCCAAGCCAGTCAGTGGGTGATACATCACTGAGTAGTCATTTGGAAATATAGCGCTGCAGTAGCCTGGCCTATTTGAAGGACACCAGTGGCTCTCCGAGTCTATGGTTGAGACAGGGCCCGGGAGAGGCTTGAGTGCTTCTTGGCATCACAGCCCCTTTGCCGTGGTATCACTGCAATTGTTTAAATAAAAGTTCTGCATGTCTCTCAAAATTAGTAATGTTGCTCAGCTAGCTTGCTGTTGCATCAGTGTAATCATGAATGTAATCACTAAAATGAGGTTGTGGTGCTCTAAAACATTTTCCAGTGCTGAGCCCTGGCAAACATCTGCTCAAATTAAGCATGGTGCTGGATTGGTCCCCACACTGAAGGAAGAGAAAATGCTTGGTAAGGGCAGTCATTAAAAGCGGCCTTACCGGCTTGCTATTTAGTATGCAACTTTTACTGTAATTTGAAAGAAGGGGCAGAGAAGGAACATGAATTGTTTATTTTGCTGTCAGTGAAAGGGGAAGCAGTTCCCCACATATTGAAAGTTGCTGGCAATAGAATGCCTCATTTGAGTAAATAGGTAATACATGCAGCTCCATGCATATTCTCCCCCCTGCTGTCATGCACTGGCTAACAACAGTTGGAAAGAAAGTTTGGTTGCTTTTGTTTGCTCCATATTAAATTCAGACACATTTCTCTTTCGATATGCTGCAGCATATGTAATATTTAAAAAGCATGCAGCAGCCTGTTGCAGGGATGCAGGACCCATATGTATGAATTTTCCTTCTACCACAAGGGCCCCACTCTCCCCTGGCCAAGTCAGGCAACTATTCTGCCGCCATACTTGTTTGGTGGTTCAAGACTTTGCTGCTCACCACTTTCCCCTCTTTGTCTTAATAGGCATTGGTTGAGTCGGCATCGGCAGTCAGTGATCCTTGTCCTTAGGAGGAGCTGGACATTGGCCAGTGTGCCCACCAACCAAAAGGACCTTCAGGTACTTTGCAACCTTTTTGTGGTGCTTTCCTTGGGCCGGGGATAAGGAGTTTGATTACACTTCTATTACAGTCTTAGGTTTGTAAATGTATGGCACCTCATATGATTTGTGGGTGCTTAATAGTGAAATGGCTATCACTGCCACATTTATTATTGATAAATGAATTATATTAATGTAGTGGTAGGGCCATTTATTAATATTAAAAAACATGCATAAACTAAAATCTGAATGGTAAAATCTAATCAGTTTATGATGATAATAATGTGTTCTTATATTGTGCTTCATACTGCCCCTCAGCTGCTTATTAGCACTATATTATAATAATGATATTACTATTGCCCAATAGTAACTGATGCTACTGTTGGCCAGTTTATAGTATAATATGCAACTTGGACAGGTCTCAAAGGAGTACTTTGCTATATAATTCAACACCCCTACAATCAAGTTCCACTGAAATATTTCAGTCCGCTGTGATTCATCACTAGCGGTACTTTCCCTGATGCATTACAATTAGGACAAACATCTCATATGCCAAGTACACCACCCCACTACCAAGCTAGAGACCTAATGCACACCTCATCTTTCTTAAAATGTGTAACCACTTGTCTCCAACAATGCTTAATAAAGTAGCATTCTGCTGTCTGTTTGGGTACAGCTATGAAACCCAAATCCTCCTGGTTTTCTCTGCAACATTTGACAAAATCGAACATGGAAGTCTAGTGAACTTACTAAGGAGAACAAAGCGAGACAGAGATTCTTTCTGATGAATTGAAAACACTTTATTAAAATTGAGTCTTCGGCATGTGTCTTACAGTGAATCTGCATCCATTTCATTTAAATATGGATCCACTTGAAGAGCTGCTCAACAGACTAAGGCAGAGTGCATGGTATTTAATAGTAGGACATGTAGAAATGTAATGTCCACAGTTCCTTACAGTGACTAGCACCCAAAGCTATTTTTCACTGTGGCAATCCTAGCTGTTCTATGTAGGTAAACAGAATACATATTAACTGCTATTACTGTATCTCACGAATAGGACTAGCCAGAAAAATAATTAAGCAACTATTTTTAATAGTTATTAAAAATTAAATCCAATGGTGGAGTCCCTGCCTGACATTCCTTGAGGCTAAATTTGCATTTGCTCTTCCACTTCTGCCAGCAAGTAATTAGCATTTGAAAATGGGTGGTAAGCTTCCCAGGAGCAAACAATAGGCTGACCTGAATAGGCAGAGATGACTCCTGTGAGCCTGAATATGCTGGGTGGGGGCTGTGAGCATCCTTTTTAACATTACAGTGTCAAATCCTGCTTGTGTGTCAAATGCTGCTTGACTGGTCTGCTGGGTTTACAGTTAATGCTTTGGGGCACACTTGAAAGGCAAAACAACTCTTGTATAGTCACTGTCTGTTTTCTGGGGAAACTCTACTTTTGTTCTACCAGAGGTCTGTCTCTGGGTTTTACATTTAACAGTGGGGCACCCTTGAAAGGAAGGAAAACAGGATGCCAAAACAATTTTTCTGTCTCCACTGTCTGGAAAACCCCTACTTTTGATCCACCGGACTTGTCTTTAGGTTTATTGGAAGCATTGGGGGTACAGTGGCTGCATCAACCTTAATTTTGGTGTATGATGTGGGAGAACATTAGGATTACCATAGTACACCCCCCACACAAACCCTCCAGCCCTCAGAGCCCAAGTTTAGTGTTGCTGAAGACTTTCCCCATACTGAAAATTCCCACAGCAGGTATGGTTGGCCCAGGAGCTTTTACTCCATGGTTAGGGACTGCCCAGGAGTCATTCCCTCCCACGAACTTGTGCCAGGCACACATATGGCACCTCCAGACACATCCTTCAGAATATTCGTGGTCATGAGGAAGAACAGAAGAGGCCTTGACGTGCTGTCTGTCACATGAGAAGAGCCATGAAGGGCTGGACCTGCTGTCTCTTGTTCTCAGGACAATGAAGTACACTCCAAGGTTCATAAAGCTGGCATTCTGTTAAAACTAGAGGGACGGGCGTGGCCAAGCCGGGAATGGAGTAGGGCTTGGACTCTGCCGGCTCCACTCTCTACGGCCCTCCTTGTCTCAAAATCACCCCTCACTGGGCACCATTAGCAGTGGGTCCTGCCTTCAGGGGCATCTCTTGACCCGGAGCTGCTCCTGGTATCCTGAATTGGGTGGAGGACTCGCCTGCTCTGGAGATCTGGATACAACCACTTGCAACTCCAGAGTGGCTGCCATCTTGAGCGGCTTCTTCATCTGTGGTGAACTGATGATGGGGCCTGCCACAGAGTGGAATTTCCCGAAGGCTGGAGCTCCAAGTGCTATGCATGGCAAGCAGAGTGCCTCTGCATCGTCTAGTGGGCCCGACTTCCCCTACCCCAACCTCGGGACCTTGCAACTCCCACCCGAAGGGCACTCACATGCTCCAGGCACTGCCTACTCATGGCATTCCCGTTTGCCTGCATCCAGACGGCAGTGGACCTGATCTCTAGACCGGGGACCACAGGATAAAGGTCTGCTCTATGGCTTGAGGCCCTACATTTGGGTGTTCCGAGCACCTTTCCAGAACTTGGAGCCACATTGTGTGGGCCACACCCTTTCAGAGGCTGCGGGGAGCCTCCATACTGAAACTCTGCCGCACTGGCAACAGCTCGAGATCATCGCGGATGACACAGAGGGGAACGTGAGCACTGGATCGTGGCTTCCTACTGCCTGGGGCCCTCCATCAGTATTGCCTATTCAAGAGGTTGGCCTTTACGACCCGCGTGCCTTTTCCTGGCAGCAACACTTTGGGGTGGCCTTCCCTCCATACCTGAGCCCCTCATTTTGTTCCTGCAGATCCTAGCCTCCTGTTTAGTCTACCACAATTTGACTATACACCCCTGAAATGATGGACGGCCTCTTTATGGGACCTAAGTGTGCCTAGCCACTCCTGCGCTGTCTCACCTTCCCTCCTCAAAGTCTCCCAACATTTATTGCTTAACCATATACAACTGGGACTAAGGATTTCACCACCTATAATTGCTTGGTCAATGCCATAAAGTGGGTCTTCCGCACCTACCTATCCAACTCTTCTTGCTCCTCTTTATCACCCCCCTCCCTTACACGAGAACAGATCATCTGACGTGCAAAAAAAGCGGTCACTGTGATGAACTGCACTCCCAAAGGGGGAGCCGCCCAACTTCCTATAACCTGAGAATACAAGGTGCATTTCTTAGGTGAAATACTCACAGAGATAGCTTTCCTCACATCTGACTTTAAAACATGCCTCTAAGACCAGGAACATCTCGGAACAGGGGCAGAGAGTGGATGACCTGTAGTGCTCATCTGACTCCCGGGTGGAGGAGTAGGAGATGCTCTGGCATAGTGGCTACTAGTGGAATAACGGGCAGAAATGCAACTAAAGCAGGAGGACCTGGAAAACAGGAGCAGGCGCAACAGTATTCGCAGCATACCAGTGGGGCAGATGGAAGCGATATACTGACGTTCACCAGGAACCTGCTCAAGTCCATCAGGTGCGACCCTGATGCCCCGCCCCTGCAACTGTACCGAGCCCACCGAATATCGAACGCGGCTTACCAGACATATACGGCCCCTGATAGCCTCACAGTAGTCTACTTCTTCACAGGCAAGGAAGCCATCATGAAATTTCACAGTGGAAAAGTGGATTTGGTCTACAAAGGCTCGACTGTGCAACTTTTTCAGAAGCTCTTTTCTCTTACTTTGAAAAAGCGCAGAGACTTCCACCCCAATACAGACTTCCTTCGTTAGCACAAAATCCCTTACTAATGAGGCCATCCCCTTAGCCTCATCTTTCGCTGGAACGGAAAGAAAAGTCTACTGCGATCCCTCGCCAAGACAAAATCCAACATGGGTCTCGACTTTGACAACGGGGATGGAGACCCCATCAACTTGCAAACCACCAGCTGGCATGAAATCCGCCCGATTGGCACACCACTTGCCACAGACCCAGAGAATTCAAAACTGCAAACAGGATGTTGGCAGGGGCCAAAGAAGACATCATCTGCCACTTACAAAACATGAAGCGCAAACCACTCCCGCAGGACGTTCTCGCCTCCACCAACGACACACCAGCGAACCCCTAGCCTCCAACTCTGGAAGCAACTACCCACAAAGTGCCCACACAGCAGGGCAGAGAAGGGGAGACTGTCACATATACCCTACGCCCTTCTAAAGTAAGAATGAAGTGAACACTCAACAACCCAATACTTCCCTTTGCCCTCATTAAACTCCCCTCGCTCCTACCCCATCTCCTCTCTGCCAGGAGCGGTTTGCACCTCTTTATGGGATGGACTCCCACTGCTCCCATTATGGACGACTGGAGTAATGAGACTGGGCCCCGTAGGCCTTATATTACTTCATTTGTTGTTTCTCTTACATTTTCTTACCCCTGGGCCCTGTGGCGTGGGATATGGGAGTATTTCTTTTTTGGACTACTCTGCCCATCCGTGCCTTTACCACTTTAGTGGTATCCATTCCTTACGTTACAATGGGAGACACTAATACCACATTCCTATCCTACAATGTACGAGGACTTAACTCACGTATAAACACTGGCCAATCTGGACATATATGCTACAATATGACCTTGACATTCTTTTCCTCCAGGAAAGCATATCCTGAAACAAGATCAATGCTGTATGAGGCACAGGAAATATCTCCTCCAGTTCTGGGCATCAGCCTCCACAAAAACTGCTGGTGTCACTAACTTTTGCAAAGCACATCTTGGCCCCCGACCCCAGTCAGTTACAAGAGACCCCAAGGGCAGATATCTGAAACTCCCTCTACAATGGGGTCCAGCCATACTCGCACTATTGAACATTTATGCCCCAACACAGCACAGGATGCCTTCCTCGGATGAGTTTTCAGAGAATAGTTAGGAATTGCACAGGGAGACATAATTGCAGCAGGAGACGTTAATATAATATGGGATCCCAACATGGACAGGAACCACAACTCCTATCAGGGGACAGTAGCGGTTATCAGCTTTACTTTACATTTAAAATATGTTTTGGAGCTGGGACTAGTCGAAGTCTGGCGTTATGAACACCCAGACTTAAAGGACTTTTCATACTAGAAAGTCCAATTGGTCGCACACTGCTTGTCCTACCAGCGTGTTGCCCCAAAGCATTGTGGTCCATGAAGTAAGCATCAGCGGGTGCGCCTCTGCCAGAGTCTTGAGCAAAAATCACTGTCGCGTTGGCCATCCCTGGACACGTGTTTCGAGGTTTTACCTCTCGTCAGCAGGGAATAGGCATATCTGATGGGGTGCTGCGTAGGCTACCAAAAAATATTCACAGGTCCGGTACCGCTTGTGGCACGCAGGTGCGTAACCCGGGCTCGTCAGCCCCACCAGCTCAAGAGAGCTTGAATATAAAAGAAAGTCCAATTGGTCGCACACTGCTTGTCCTACCAGCGTGTTGCCACAAAGCATTGTGGTCCATGAAGTAAGCATCAGCGGGTGCGCCTCTGCCAGAGTCTTGAGCAAAAATCACTGTCGCGTTGGCCATCCCTGGACACGTGTTTCGAGGTTGTTACCTCTCGTCAGCAGGGAATAGGCATATCTGATGGGGTGCTGCGTAGGCTACCAAAAAATATTCACAGGTCCGGTACCGCTCGTGGCACGCAGGTGCGTAACCCGGGCTCGTCAGCCCCACCAGCTCAAGAGAGCTTGAATATAAAAGAAAGTCCAATTGGTCGCACACTGCTTGTCCTACCAGCGTGTTGCCACAAAGCATTGTGGTCCATGAAGTAAGCATCAGCGGGTGCGCCTCTGCCAGAGTCTTGAGCAAAAATCACTGTCGCGTTGGCCATCCCTGGACACGTGTTTCGAGGTTGTTACCTCTCGTCAGCAGGGAATAGGCATATCTGTAGGGGTGCTGCGTAGGCTGCCAAAAAATATTCACAGGTCCGGTACCGCTCCTGGCACGCAGGTGCGTAACCCGGGCTCGTCAGCCCCACCAGCTCAAGAGAGCTTGAATATAAAAGAAAATCCAATTGGTCGCACACTGCTTGTCCTACCAGCGTGTGGCCCCAAAGCATTGTGGTCCATGAAGTAAGCATCAGCGGGTGCGCCTCTGCCAGAGTCTTGAGCAAAAATCTTTTCATACTACTTGCTTGTTCACACATCATATTCTTGCATTAAATGCCTTTTCACTGCTGACTCAATTTTACGTACTATCAACACCATCCCTGTCGCAGACATTTCTATATTTGACTATGCTCACATTGCCCTTAAGTGAAAAAACTGCATACACATGACTGGGACTCCCCGTGCTGTTGCCTCTTCCCCCATATCCTTAGAGGTCCAGTAGATGGACACAGTTTCTGAGTTGATTATGGAATATTTTCTACTTAATGCTCAACCTGAAATATGGCCTCACATACACTGGGACGGATTCTAAACTTCCATCGAGGGAACGATCTCGACTGTGGTGATTGCCAGGGCGCTGAAGCCACAGCTATATGAGCAGTCCCTCAGCTCAGAAATCCAGGCACTACAGAGGATAGATAAGCAACAAGCCTCGAAACGAGGCTCTAGACAGCTAGCCATCCTGAGGGGCCAGCGCTGCATGCACAGAACCTATATGGTGGAACGCTCCTTGCTGTCCCTGAAACAAAAATATTTGACAAGAGCGACAAGGTGGGCACTCCATTTGCACACATACTCCACCTCCAAAGGAATATAGCCCACATAGCTTGTATCCGCAGTGTCCTATCGACTTGGGTTTTCTCTGAGGAAAATATCTCTGAGGAAGACAAAGAATCCTTCTAGCAGAACTTCTATCAACCTTTACACACAGGCCACAGAGAACGTTACGGTGGTTCAAATTTACCTTAGAGGAATGTGATTGAACACCAATTGCAGAACACTGCAGACAACTGCTAGAAATACCCATAGATGCTGCAAAGTTATGCTTGACCTTGAAGGCCATGCCACTAGACAAATCACCGTGACCGGATAGACTACTGCCATCCTTTTATAGGATATTTTTATCACTTTTTCAAGATCATTTACTAGAACTTTTCAACACTTTTACCTTTTGCTCAAGCTTCACCCCCACCATGTGTGAGTCAGAAATTGCGCTGATCCCGAAGCCTTATAAACCCCCAACAGACTGCACATAATTTTCGCGTATAGCCCTATTTAATATCGATGCTAAACTATACACAAAGATATTGGCTTTAAGACTTGACCCTCTAGTCCCCACTTTGGTAGATCCTGGCTAGGTCGGCTTTGAGAGACATCGCCTAGATGCCGATAACATCTGGCAAATAATGCACCTGGTAGACAGAGTACATAAAAGGAACCTCCTAGCTGTGATTCTCTGGCTCGATACCAAGAAGGCATTTGAGTGAGCTAGACTTTTCTTTAACCCTATCCATGCTGATGACGGAACCGCTCCGTCATCAGCCGCGGTGGCGCTGTGCTGATGACTGAGCGGTTCCGTCATGAGCCGGCCGCCGCGCCTGCGCGGCGCTGATTTTGCACCTGCGGGGCGCTGATTTTGCACCTGCGCGGCGCGGATTTTGCGCCTGCGCGGCGCGTTCTATTAAGTGGGCGGGGCCATGACGGAACCGCTCCATCATGAGCGCAGCTCAACCGCGGCTGGTGACGGAGTGGTTCCGTCACCAGCATGAGCCCGCCACGCGGCCTCCCCCCCGCCCCCTTAGCGCTGGGGCGGAATAGCCGCCGCAGCGATGTGGTTAAGCTGTACTCAAGAACATTTACCTTGGCCCTAAGATGAGAGACAAAAGCCTAGCAGCATATGCCACCCTGTCTGTTGTTATTAGCGTTAATGACAAGCCCACATAGCCTGCTGTGTTTACTAGGGGAACTAGACAGGGTTAAATCTGTCGCCCTTATTATTAGCTTTAGTGGTGGAGCCCCTCGCTATTAATATCTGACAGTCCCCCCTCATCAGTGGAATCACTTTCGGGGGGGTAGGCCCCACAAGATTAATCTTTTTGCAGACGACCTCCTCCTCACCCTACCCAACCCCTCCCTGAATTGTTGCCTGCATTATTAGTGATCATGGAAGAATTCAAAAGTGTCTTGGGTTTTAAAATCAATATCACAAAATCACATAATCTCAACCTAAAGATTCCCCCTGTGGGATGTTTCTTCCTTGGGGCTCGCATTCTGTTCGCTACCTGGGCCTTAACATCTCCTCTACCCTAAAGGTATGGACTAAATCTAACTGGGCAGAATACCGCCGACAGATTCTTCGAAGATGTCAGGAGGAGGAAACCTCTCTAAATATCATAGCTGGGGAGCATTAATGTCATGAAAATGAATATTCTACCAAGGCTTCTTCGTTTATTTCAGTTTCTCCCCACATCCATTCTTACCACTGATAATCTATTGTTCCAAAGGAGGCTTCTCCTACGTTTTGGGGGGAGGGGGTAAAAAAAACCACAGATCTCAGTGAAACTTCTAATGCTACCCAGGGATAAAAGGCAGCTTGGCATGCCCTAACTCACTAGAATACTATAGGGCAGCACACTTATGCTACTTGTCTTAACAGGTAGTTAGGGACAGCAAGAAACGTTGCTCCTACTTGGACAGAACGGTGGCATGTCACCCCCTCTGGGACCTGGCATGGCTCCCACGCCTCCTCCGGCCCAAAAGTGCATACATAGCCACCCCGACCAATACAGAGCTTGATACCTGGGATCAAATATCTGTGAAAAGGGGCCTCACCATTTTCCCCTCCCATAACACACCAATTGCTCAGAATCCTGACTTCCTGCCAGTGCTGGTTCTGACCGCATTTTCCATTATACGGAGTGATGTCTTCCTGAGGGGTACCATTAAAAATTTTGAACAATGCAAAACTGAAAACCAGCTAACCGAGTTCTCGATTGCACCATTGGGCCTTAAAAGGACCTTTTGGCCTGCGCGCTCTTCGCTGCTGTTACATTTCAATTGTGCTTATTTTAAAAAACGTATTCGCGGTGCTGGTCATCGCGCCACAGAGCTGCTAGAGCTCGCTAAACTCGCGCTGCTTACCTAGGTGTCGGCTCCGTAGGCCGGGGAATTGGACAGGCTTACTCGCACCCTAATTGGTTTCCACCCGCATTCGGCGGGATACAGATAGATTAGCGGGTCCGACCGCCATCTTGGGTGGGGGTGAAGGCGGGGAGCACTTCGGGCGCCATCTTGCTAAGGGCAAGGGACGCAGGAGGCGGACTTCCGCACTTGGTGAGCTTATTTAAGCCACCGAGGGTGCAGACAGGTTAGAACTTTTGGCCTGCGCGCTCTTCGCTGCTGTTACATTTTAATTGTGCTTATTTTAAAAAACTTATTCGCGCTACTGGTCATCGCGCCACAGAGCTGCTAGAGCTCGCTAAACTCGCGCTGCTTACCTAGGTGTCGGCTCCGTAGGCCGGGGAATTGGACAGGCTTACTCGCACCCTAATTGGTTTCCACCCGCATTCGGCGGGATACAGATAGATTAGCGGGTCCGACCGCCATCTTGGGTGGGGGTGAAGGCGGGGAGCACTTCGGGCGCCATCTTGCTAAGGGCAAGGGACGCAGGAGGCGGACTTCCGCTCGGTCTAATACCATAAAAGGATGGCTGACCAAGCGCGCAGCGGTCACGCGCAGCGGGCGCGTCGCAGGCGCGCCGGAGGTGCGCCAGAGGTAAGCCCGTTCGCGTAACGGGCGCGCATAGGGCCGCTTCCTCTGGCCTTCCGTACTCTCCCCGCTTAGTTTATTCTCGGGCTGCCCTATTGGAACTGAGACCGAGCCAGGCGTCCTCGACTCAGAGGGCTACCGCTCTATCCCTGCCTCACTCTCTGTCCTGTGGACTGCTTAACGTTCGGTCGTTTTGCAAGCACCACACAGAGATTGCCCTCCTTATCGAGTCCTCGGAGCTGGATGTTTTGTTTTTAACTGAAACTTGGACTCGGGAGGACTGCCTGGTTGAACTGGGCTTGGCCTGCCCCCCCAGGTTTCAAAATCATCCACACCCCTCGGTTAAAGAACAGAGGCGGGGGAATTGGTGTCATTTATAGAGAAACGCTGGGTCTTTTCCAACTTAAAATTAGAGAGGTATCGGGCTTTGAGCTGATGGGGTTCTCTATTAAAGATCTTGAGAGAACACTGCTCACAGGCGTTTTGTGCTATCGCCCGCCGGGTTCGTATCTTCCCTGTCAGATTTCATCGACCTGATATATGACCTCTCTAATACCCACTCTAAGCTGCTGGTCCTAGGGGACTTCAACCTATGGCAGGGTGGTCCGCTGGATGGTGCGCTTACGACACTCTGCCAAGCTCTTGGCGACATCCAGCTGCAGCAATTGATCCATACAGCGACTCACAGGGGGGGTCATGTCTTGGATCTGGTCTTCGCTGACGCACAATTAGTAGTGGTCAATGATATCCTATGTCAGTACTGGACCGACCACTCACTGGTTGCTTTCTCCCTCTGCATAGGGGATTACTCCTCGGTGGAAGCCGGTGTCGGACAGGCTAAACTGGGCAGACCTTGGTCCCGGCTACTAAGCTCACCTTCGCTGCCTTCCCTACTACCAGTTAACTTCTGCCTGAGCAACTCGGTGGAGGAAAGCTATCTTACTTTGTGCCGGTCTATTACTAACACGCTAGACAAGGTAGCGCCCCTTCGTAAGTCTCGAGGTAGATTGAACCGGGCTTGCCCCTGGCATACGGAGGAGTTGCGGCAGCTGAAGTTGGGCTGCAAACGTGCTGGGAGAGCTTGGAGGAAGCAATACTCGACCTCAGCAAGGGCCTCGTTCAGGCTGGCACTGCAGGGCTATAAGGCGCAGATTAAGTTGGCTAAGGCGGCTTTTCTGGAAACCACTTTGAACCAGGCGCCCAATAAGTCTCAAGCCCTGTTTAAAATTGTCAGGGACTTGTCCCATCCCGTGTGCGTGGCCAACACGGTCTTTGCGTCGCAGGCCCTGTGTGACTCCCTGGCGGGTGCTTTTGAGGAGAAGACTGGTAATATCTTAGATGGCTTAAAAAACTCTTTGCCTCCTGCTCTCGGCTTGGGAGCTCCGGTTAGCCCGTCCAGTCGACCCCGTCCGGTTGTCTCTGGCCCTAGCTTGGGAGCTCCGGACGGGTCACCCAGTCGACCCTAGTCGAGTGATCCAGCTCTTATCTTGGGAGCTCTCGGCTTGAGAGCTCCGGTTAGCCCGTCCAGTCGACCCCTGCCGGTTGTCCCTGGCCCCGGTTTGGGAGCTCCGGACGGGTCACCCAGTCGACCCCAGCCGAGTGATCCAGTTCTTAGTTTGGGAGCTCCGGACACTTCTTCCAGTCGACCCCAACTAAGACTTTTTACCAGTCCCTCCTTTAAGGAATTTTGCAGCATGGCACATACGGTGTCATCGGGTTCTCCGCTCGATCCATTGCCTCCCAAATTCTGGAAGGCATTTCAGGCGGAACTTTTCCAGCCTTTGTATTCCATCTGCCTCCAGTCTCTGGACTTGGCAACTGTTCCCGAGTGCTGGAAGCTAGCAGTAGTGTCACCACTGCTCAAGAAACCAACGCTGGACCCTGCCTGTCTTTCCAACTATAGGCCAATCTCCTTGCTCCCTTTTCCTATTAAGATCGTGGAAAAATGGGTGACCCGTTCACTTTCAGGCTTCCTGGAAGAAATCGGATGGTTCGATGAGACACAGTTTGGCTTCCGTCCTGGGCACGGGACGGAGTCCGTACTGGTAACCGTACTGGACGGTAAACAACGTTTACAACGAAACTTTTACCACGCACTACCATTACAACGCAGGCATTACAACGCAAACCATTACAACGCATTGCGCTGGGGGGCGCTCTAGGATAGGGAATAAGTTTAATTTTCTATCCAACACCTTCCCTAGTGTCCACGGGAACTGGAGTTGGAATAGAAAATTATACTTACCACTATCCAGCACCTCTAAGCGCTATGCGTTGTAAAGGTTTGCGATGTAAAAACCGCGTTGTAAAGGCATGCGTGGTAAAAGTATGCGTTGTAACGTCATACATCCGTACTGGACAATCTCCGTTTACGTGTCGACAGTGGTCGGGCAGCCTTCTTAGTGCTGCTCGACATGTCGACCGCATTCGACACGGTCTGCCATCGGACCCTCATCCGGAGGCTTGAGGAGTGCGGGGTCACAGAGGGAGCAAGAGACTGGCTGGTATCCTATCTCAGTAGCCGGCAGCAGTTGGTCGCGCTTCCTCCATTTCGATCGGAGCCACGGAAAGTAGGGCAGGGGGTCCCACAGGGCTCGGCCATCAGCCCTATACTTTTTAACTTGTACCTCCGCCCTCTGGTCCAGCTTATAAAATCCTTTGGTGTCTCGGCTTTTTACTACGCTGATGACACCCAGCTGGTCTTTTCTCTGGAAGGAAATAACGCGGTCCCGTTGGAGACATTCCATCGCTGTATGGCAGCCACAGCGGATTGGCTGCGGGCTAATTCCTTACAATTTAACAGCACAAAAACGGAGGTGCTCCACTGCTCCATGGACCGGATCCCGCGGGTACTCCCAGAGAACTTTTGGCCTGCCACTTTTCCTGAGCCAGTGACGGCTGCGGAATCAGCTCGTAATTTGGGGGTGATCTTCGGCCCAAATTTACAGCTTGACATGCACGTCAATAAGACCATCTCTACGTGCATGATGCTGCTACGCATGCTGCGTAAAGTCCTGCCCCTCCTCCCCGCTCAGGCCAGGCCGGAAGTAGTCCGCGGGACCATACTAAGTCGTTTAGACTATTGTAATGCGCTACTTCTGGAGGCCCCAAAAAATCTGCTGGGGAAGTTACAACGGGTGCAGAATATGGCCGCCAAGCTGGCCCTTTCTCGCCCTAACTTTAGCTCTTCTACTCTAGCTCTAAGAGATCTACACTGGCTGCCGGTGCACCTGCGTGTATTGTACAAGGCGGCGTGCCTGGTGTTTAAGGCGGTACATCGACAGGGTCCAGTGCCCCTGCAGAATATGTTCGCCTGGTACTCTGCCTCCCGGCCCCTCCGCTCTTCTTCGGCACAACTGCTTGTGGTCCCGAGGTTTCAGAGAGTCAGGATGGGTGGCCGCTCATTTAGTGTTGCAGCGGCCAAATTTTGGAATTCCCTGCCACTCTCCTTTAGAAGCCATAGGGATTACTTCCCGTTCAGGAAAGCCTTAAAAACGCATCTCTTTCCTAGAAATGTCAGAGCAGTGAAAAGTGTTGTTGACCGAATTTCAAGCGCCAGGATGCCCTTTGGGTGACAGGACCGCGCTCTATAAGTACACCTACAATACAATACAATACAAGCCCCCAATGCCCTAGCTGGTACACACAATTTTACCCCATTTGAGAAAATGATCTGCTCATTAGCGGCACCAAAGGCATAGTTTTCAATACCTACAGGACATTTAAGATTGCAAACCCCCACAAGTTATCCCTTTCGGACTATTTGGAAAACTGCACTGGAGACCCTCATAACAACCAAACAATGAGAGAGAATTTGGAGCAACCCCCCCCTAAAAACACATATAAGCATCCCTCATAGAGAAAACACATACAAGATAATGTTCCAATGGTGCCTTACACTGACCGCTTTGACTTACCAAAATGTTCCCTACCTCCATCACCCTATGCTGGTGCTGTCACCGAAGGAAGGTGCCTTCTTGCACATATGGTGGTCCTGCGTTACGATCCATACAATTTGGAAAGTAGTCTACCCTGTGGACTCCCTTCTCTGTTTTTGATGGCCTCACTACTGCATTGATGTCTCCCGCTGGCCTGTACATATCCTGCAGATTGATTGACCGCTCTTTTCTCTTCCGCTACCCCCTGAGCCCGCCCCCAACTTCTGTCGCCCTCCCCTATGGGTGGGGAGATGGATGGGGGGTTCCCTCCCTTTCTCAACATAGGCCCCCTGCATTTTTTCTCTTTCTTTCTTCTCTGTCTGTTGGGGAATATTTTATCTCCGCTTGGTGAAAGGGAAGTTATGGAAGTGTCACAAATGTACTGCCGCAATAATGCCACAAGTTTTATTGGGGCCTGTGACTCTGAGCAACCCTCAATTATGCCACATCTTTGTAATGGGGAATGTGACTCTGATCAACCCTATGCACTTGCATTTTTGCCTCTGTTATTTAATAAACCGTTTGGTAAACCCATTGTACCTTTTAAAAACTTGACCGATTTGAGTTACAAAAAACAGAGGGACACAACAAGAGGCCTTTTCTTGCACTGACCAGTGGCAACTGGACCTGCATTGGGCCAGATGTTTGGCTTCTGCCAGACACTGTGATTCTCTAAGAGCCAACCCTGAGGTCCTGTGGATGTTTCAGAAGGTTAATCCTGTGTTGGATAAGGACTTAAAGAACTACGTCAGATTGTAAAATTCTTCACCAGGACAATCCTGGTTGGTGTATCTGATCTGCTGCATCTTCAGTTTGGAATTTGTATTGTTTTACATTTCGACTTTATTACTGTTTTGTCCTGCATAAATACTTTACACGTTGCCCTAACGTTAAGCCTGCCATTGCTACCATGAGGTTGTTCTCACATTTATTAAGTGATTTTAAGGGTTCACCCTGACAAGGATTGTGATCATTACTGGAAGTAGGTTGACACTCACCCCAAATAATCCAAGTTTCTACAATATATATATATATATATATCAATTACCTATGTGAGGTTCACACGGGGCTATAGAGGGGTGACTATATCAGCTAAGAAAGTCCCATCCTTCCAAATCATTAGAAAATGGATTTACTACTATGTGTAGATTTCACTTAATAGTACTGAGAATATATATATAAGTGCAACAGATGGTCCCGCATAAAATGGGCCAAATAAAGTTGGAAGCAGACTCCCTGGTACACATAGTGAATGGCGATTTCAGCAAGATGATGTAGCTTGACTTGGACAGGACGATGAACCTCACACAGACTTCATTAACATCCACACACTTGGCACAACTCGTCCATGCTCTGGGCTTGATATATGAAGATCCAAACACTGGACAGAAAAACACTGCGCATATCTTTCAGGGGTGCACAAAATAATCTCCAAACTAGACTACATTGCCACTGTTGCCAACATCCTGTAATATCACATGCGTGTCAGGCTTTTCATCTAGCCTAGCCAATCACATTGTTAGCTGACATTTTCTACTCTGTCCGTGTTTATCACATCTAGATTTTATATCATTTCACTCCTCAACCACGCTTAGGACAGGTTCATGATTACTGTAGCAGCCATGGAAGCCCCCGCAACACTTTCTGCTTCTTTTTCAATCATGTACGGTAAAATTGTCAATTTAGGATTAGAGCAGGTCACTAGAGTTGAAACACTCAACAGGTGTTTTTACAGCAATTGACTTTTTAAATATTGTATTTTGGTTGTACAATGTAGCTCCTCGTTGCCATCCCAAAAATGAGCACATCACACAGATAAAAGCACATTATTTAATTATTTTTTTCTTGAGAGCGTATACACATTGTGGAACAGGCTATCCAGCTTGCCCAAAAGTTGAAATTGAAGTCTGTATTCTTTCCCTGAGAGGACCCAACAAGAGAATGGGAAAGGGTAGGCATCCACCTTTAAGCAATCAGAACATGTTTACATTATCCTTTCTTCATTAACAAGACCATGACATAACAATTTTCCCTAATAATAACAAAAGTAGAAAACAGTTGTCGAAATTGACCCAGTTGGAGATCAAGTTAAAGGACACAGAGATTATGGCTGGTGAGAGATTTTACCCTGTGTTTTGTAAAGAATGCAAGCTTTGTAGATTCTCCCACATTTCTTTGGAAATTATAGAAGACAGTAGTTCGAGATAGGGTGGAAAACGTAATTGCACACAAAAGAAGTAAGGCAAAGCCAAAAATGTGATTTCTACAGAGGAAAAGATTCTTAAAATAGAGATACACCTCATGACCACCAAGACACAAAAACACTTTAGACAGTTAGAAGTACTGAGAAAAGAATATCATAACGAAACTCAAGCAACACTACATGTCTTTTTGAAGAAAGAGCCTTGGGGACAAGGTGGGCGCCTTTTGGCTTGCTGGGAATGTAGTAAAGATGAGTCTAGGTGGGTGGGTGAACTACTGGAGGACAATGGAAACAGAGCTATAACAAACCTAGAGAATGCACAAACATTTGCAACGTATTATAGGAAATGGAATTGAGACTGACAAACTAGTGGAGAGGACACAAAAACTGCATCCCTAGGAAAACTAGACATCCAGGCTTTGAGTGACAAAGACAGAGAGCCAGCTGAAAAGGATGGCTCATTCAATGAAATATCAGATGCTTATGAGCAAATGAATGAGGGAAGGTCACCTGGGAACCATATATAAATGATTACCCTCAATGCCGGACTGGGAACCAAAACCGGCCCCGGCAAAGTGCTCGGCCGGCCCCTGGGGGGGTAGGTTGGGGGTGCGACCGAGCTCTTTGCCGGCGCCGGTTTTCGGCCGATTTTGTTACAGGGCCGATTTTGCAGCTATGCTGCATAAACGGCCCAGTAACAAAAACGGCCCCCAGAGGCCAAAACCGGCCCCCAACCTTGCGGTGCACCGGCCAGTCTGGCCCTGATTACCCTCTCTGGTAGTGTCGCACCATCTCCACATATTTAATGATGCCGAATGGAAAGAAGAACTGCTCCCAGATTTCCTACATGCCGTCATCACAGTCCTACACAAAAAGGCCAATCCTAGAAAGGAGTGTGCCTCATAAGCCGATTTCGCTCCTAAATACAGAAATGTAAGTATTAGATGAGATACTAGCCTCTCTCATACACAGTGACGAAATAGGATTTATGTCTAGGTTGCTCAACCAGGCACAATCTCAGGAGAGTGCATAATTGGCTAGACAGAATTAAACAGTCACTGGACCCATAGCCGTTATATCCCTAGACGTCTAAAAAGCATTTGACTCAATCAATTGAACATACCTTCTGCAGACCTTGAAGAGATTGTGCTTCGCGCAAAACATTTGTAGTTCGGTAGCCTTGCTGTATGAGACACGAACAGTGGTGGTGAAAGTCAATGGAGTCTTTTCAGAATTATTTATGTTGGAAAGTGGCACCAAACAGCGGTGTCCCTTTTCCCCCCTTTCTGTTTGTCCTACGTATAGAGCCGTTGGTGTGTTAGGTCATGTCCAGAGTGGATGTGAGGGGATTCTCTGGGACCTCAATTGAGCCAGAAAAAAAAAACATCATACGCTCTGGACCAGGGTCAGCGGACTCGATAATTCTCGCCTCGGTGCCTACTCTAACCAGAGATCACACTCGGCAACTCTGGGCATTAGCTTGCCTCATCTCTACAACGGCCCCCCACATTTGCCGGGGATGCCTGGTTTCACCTTGGAGATACCCAGTAGGGACCATCTCACAGGGATAGCCAGGACGGGTTCCCCAGCGGTCTACAGCGCCACGACGCCAAACGGAAATACATGCATAATACCCTCATTATATAGATTTTGGGCAATGGGAAGAAAAGTTCTCTTATTACTGACTCAGACCACACTTAATGCCTGGGTTAAAGTCACAGGATACATGAGTACATGAGTTGGCAGGGAAAGATAATGAGAGAAACCCGTTATGGAAGGGAATAATGCTGAAGGAAGTGGGCAAGTTCAATGGCCTTCAGCAATGGGATCTTATAGGGATAACTAAAATATGAGAGGAGGAGGATGGGGTGAATATGTTTTCCAAATTGCAGAAAGATTATGACCTGTCACATACTCAATGGTATACATATACTCACTTTCCCTAGAAGCAGAATCAGTAAATTGGAAGAAACTACCTGACAGTGTCCATTGGAAATCAGAGTGCTGCTTGGGGGAAACAAATAACATGAGTGGTCTCGCTCATATCCAGAATCTAAGGAGGGAGACTTGGGGCCCAATGTAAGATGTCACTCATGCACCCGAGAGAGATAGCCATAGAAATTGGATTGATCAAATTAGATGTTTACACAGGGCATATTATAATAGGAGCAGACTTTACATAATGGGAACATCCATATGTATAAAATGAGACATGGAGGAAAGAACGTTTGTGCTTACCGTCTGCAAACTTGGCTTGCTGCTCTGCGCTGCTTGAACGATTAATAAGTATGTCTCTAAATATTGGGCTTAAAAACCTCACGGAGACCGGCGCTAATGAGGACTTATCCACTGATAAATAAGAAAGAAAATATTAACTTGAAACTGATGTGATGGAGAAAGCATGTCATATCCCCAAGACTTGATAGGCAATGAAAGTTTATAATTTATAAACAAACACCGCTAAATATTTATAGCCAATATAATTTCCCCTGCAAAAAATGGGAAATGTTTTACAATGTTGCCCCCTCAAGAGTTTCCATTTGGTATGGCACATATGATGACAACGCAGTCATCTTAGAGTCCCGTTGGCAGGTTGGAGTTAAACACATTGCTCCTTGTTTCAAAATACAGGGGCGTTTGTTAATTCGTATGCACTGTCTGCCTGATGCAAAGTGGTATCTGTGTCTGTCCAGGCCCGTCTCAGTCGGGCGAATCCATAAAGTGGCTATGTATGTGACCTCTTGCGCCTTTTGTAGGCATTGCTTTCTCAATACCTCATCATCTGACTCCCTCCTCAAAACTCTTTCATAACAAGTGTGATTTTGGGGCTATGGGGTCTTCACCTCCAAACATTTACTTTGCTTGGTAATCTGTTCACACTAGTTTGGAATGAAAGATCGTACAGTTTAAGAAAAGTTATCTTTGTGCTGAAACTGGAGATCTTGTAGATCTTGCTGTGTAGATTCCACCCCATTATCAGCTCGAAGAATCAACTGACCGTCTACTTACAGGTCGATCAATGTTCTTGAACAGAAGAGTGGGCCCAGAGTATTCTTGTCATTGGGTGGGGGAACTCTGCACATATGAAATACAGGTTCTGCACCACTTCGAAAGTTTGAAGAACTTGAGGTCTATTTTCAGTGGTACTGGCATCAGTTCCAAATAGATGGTAATGAGAGCAAGCCAAAGTACCGGTGCCATGGGAATTTGTTTTTAAATCGCACATATGAATGTATACATGGTTGGTCTTACGACTGCACACTATGAAGCCGGGAGTTTGACGGAGGAAGTTTGAGTTTAATGTCATCACTCTGTACATTTTTTAGGCGTTGCCAGTCTTTCTTCTTAGTTATAGCGCGCAAAAGCAATGGCAGTGGCTTTCTTGTATGTCCAATATGAAAACCGTGGCAACTGATTAACAAAATATTTTTTTTTCGTGTTTTCTTAGGATGACAGCACGAGCCACAGTGATCATCAGGATCCCATATCACTGGCTGTCGAAATGGCAGCCGTCAACCACACCATTTTGGCGCTGGCCCGGCAAGGTGTCAACGAGATCAAGACAGAAGCTATAGATGACGACTGATACACGTGAAAGGGAGGATTCAACAAAGAAGTATCTTAGATTTAGACGTAGCACCTTAGCAGACTTTCCTTGGTCCTTAATATGTGTTCTTAAAGTATAACTTTGCAGTTTTTGTACGTCAGTTAGCTGTTGAGGTCTTGTTCTGTGAAGATGGCATGGTGCCCTCAGCCCTTGCATATACTCCTGTCAGTATTAATTCCCAAGAAATTATAATCCGCCCACCTTCCTTTGCCAGCCCAGGTGGCTATCTTGCTGCTCCTTTTTCGCATTCCAAAAACGTGCTTCCAGGTATTCTAGACAGTCCTCTATTGTAAGCTTTAGACATCATTACAATCGTTGTATATCTCTAGACATCATGCATCACACAATATACTCTGTACGCCTTTTTCTTCTTCAGCACTGAAAAAAGAATGCAAGCTGAGATTGAGGCACCATACATGCGTTCGTTGACTGAGAGTAAAACAAACACTGTGTGTCTGTGGATTCGATTTTGACACGGGATATTCTAATTTTCAATCACAATAAGGTTTGCCTCCCAGTTACCTGCTGACTAGTTATACTGTTAAGTTTGCATGCTGAGTGGATACAGTTGGCGTCTAACAAAAGTGTTTGATGCCAACATGCTGTAATCTCACATGCTTGACAGGCTTTTCCTCTGGGACCATGACATATACCCAGCCATTCACATTGTGAGCTGGCATGTTTTACACTGTTTAATTTGATCACATGTGGATTTTATTGCATTTCACTGCTCACCCACCCTGAGGACAGGTTCATGATCTTCTGTAGCATTCATGGAAACTCATACACTTCCGGTTTCTTTTTTAATCTTCTGTCAAAATAATGTCTATTTAAGATCAGACCTTGCCACTAGAGTTGAAACACCAACAGGGGTTTTAGAGCAGCCATTTTATTTTCTTAATTATTTTTTTATTTTGGATGTATGATATAGCTCGCCATTGTTATTCCAAAAATGAGCGCTACACACATCCTATGAAGCCGATGTCACACTGTGTACGTCCTTGAAACAAACAGATGAGCATTGATATTATTTTATTCCTTTCCTTCTTCCTTGAGAGCCTGTCCGAAATGTAGAACATGCTGTCCGGCCTGCCCAAAAGTTGTAACAGAAGTCCGTATTATTGGACCCTATGAGAGAATGGGAAAGTGTAGGAGTCCACCTTGAAGCAATCCAAACATGATCACGTTCTTCTTTCTTCAATAACATTATCCCTATTTGTCCAACCTATTTCAAAGCATTGAATAGTCCTTATGATTAGATAAACCAGCAGAGGTCCTGAACGTGTTGCAAGAACCAGGTTTTTTGTTTTAAAGTACAAGTAAATAGAGAAGTATCTGACTGCTCTTTCCGATTATGAGCTGTGGGTACCAAAAACGAAATTGGTGAAGGACTAGTTTGTAGTGGTTGACAACAGAAATGAGGGTTGTCCTATTTAATTTGGAAGCCACCAGAAATTGCTTCTTAAACATTTAGCACGTAATGCTGCTGAAGGTCTTTCTGATCTCCTACAAATATGATGGATTGAGTACAGTCTGTGAATGATTCTCTCCTGTCCTTGTATATTTTGTAACTCCTTTTGCCATTAAGCTGCTGCAGTATTTCTTTCACCTTGTTGCATGTTTAATTGGAAGGTTTATTAAAGGTACACTTGGTTGAGAAGGATTCCCTTCCGAGGCTTGGACCAGGGCCTGCCAGAGGCTTCCAGAATGAGAGGCCACGGATGGACGTCTGTGAATCTTGTCAGAGAAGGCGGCATATACATGCATCTACTTGTCTAATGGTGCACCGTGTAAAGGTTCAGTGAAGTGCTTGATAGCCACCACCTGTCCATGTTCACACAATAGGATCAAGCATTATCCCTTTTTGCAATGGGAGTTTAAGACACCCACAGACTTGCATTCTAGATTAGTCAGTGTCTTAAATACTAGATAAGTACTAACCTGAACATTCAGACAGATGATGCACATATGCAGCCACTGAATAACTAGTCCAGCCTTTTAAAACGTAAGGACGTCATAAGGTAGCCTGGTTTATAGAAGCAGACCTCAGAGCCTCAAAACCGTTTCACAGCCCTTAATTAGACAGATAAGAGTAATCAGTACAAATTAAATGAAACGGCAAACATGTGCAGACTGACATACGTGGAGTTCATATTCATAATGAGAGATAGCAAATATGAAATCCCTGTACATTTAGACCAGGAAAGGAGCTAGGCATATTCTTCTCAAATTATGCAGCAAAACAGTCTTCTTGAAAAATGGGAATTGTGCTGATGATGAGGGGACATCGGTTTAAAGGATGCTTTAAAGGAACTGTACTGTTATGAACATTAACTAAAGGTATTTCTCCTCTCCACCTTATTTGCCAATCATACACAGCACTTTTTATTTTATAGAAATATTTATATTTTGGTAATCTGTTTATTCCATCAATTTAAAAAATGTATATTAAAAAAGGAAGAAAAAAGTTAATACATTTCTATCTGGTTGTGTTACATTGTAACGTAGAGTTCTATAGTGTGCAACTTTCAACAAATCTTTTATGCCCAGGCATGAGTGATTTTTGTGTGAAGTCAATACTAAAAAGCAACTACTGAAAAAATGACGTGTTTGTGTCCCAAGAAGGCATTTGCTGAGTCTGTAGCAGCAATCCTCTTTTGAAAGTCCAGTTTATAAGACGCCTCCAAGTATCCTCAGAGAGCAAAAGCCATCTGCCTATTCAACTTAGTCATATTACAAGCAACAATGATGACCGCAAAGAGCACATTATATGAAGGTCTTTCTTGTGCTAGCCCAGTAGGATGAAGAGCCAGTAAACGACAGCATACCAGTGGGACCCATTCATTATAGAGAATGTTTGCTATCATTGCCCCTCTTCTATAAAATATGTCAGTGGTTCTTACCCTTTTGACTTCTGTAGACCAGCGTTAATCATTAGTGGGATCCGGGGACCCCCCTAATGACACAGAACTGGAAACCAGGGACTTTGTCCTAAGAAATTTCAATGGTTTGAACCTGGAAATACACAAAAATGCAGAAATAAACATTCAACAAACAAATACACAAAAGATGAAATAGTTTATTTAATTCTCATAAAAATATAAAAAAATATAATATTTTATTTGGAAGTGTGGAGCTTTTCTGTTTGATGTACTTTTGTACTTTCTGAGGATACTTAATTTTAGCCTCCAATTTCGTATTTGTTCACACTTACAGAACTGTTAAAATTTTTATTTTGCTATTTTATTTATGTACCCTTTTAATAATCTGTAAATATTTTTTTAACTTTTTAGCAACCACAGACCCTTTGAGTAGGCTTAACGCACCACAGGTTAAAAACCATTAAAATTGGTCATCCAGTAATATCCCTGGCAAATGACTAGCTCCCCCTCTGTGCAGGATCCCAAACAATTTAGTGGCGAATGTAGAGGCATCAACCTTTAAGCTGTCCTATTGCTCTTTCTTTAGCAGGAAAACAATAAAACAAAGTGGGTAGGTAGGTGACAGCGTTTACGCAGGAGAAATATGCACTTATTAATTGAAGCCCAGTTTGATCCTGCTATCCTAGAGGGTGGTTCGGTTTTCCATTCTGTGCAATTAGGTTGCTGGAACACTGAACCCTGCCTTCTTTTCTTTGAGTTGGGTTGTGCATGTTCAGATTCTTTAAACACGGAGCATCTTTTAGTGTCAAAAGTAAATTGTTTGTGTTCTTAATGTACACCTGATTTCTCTCTCAAGGGATGCATCATGCCTTTACTAATTTTGAAGTGCCCCTTTAGTGACAAGACATTCAGACAAGGCTTTTTGAGGTAGTGAAGAGAAACAAGCTCTTTTTTGTTGTTGTTTGTTCGGTTTAAGGAGTTTTGGCATATATGACACATAATACATCTGTATGGGAAATTTGCGATACCAGTAAACATGTACAGCGATCATAATGTTTCAAGCAGTGTACCAAAAGGCAAACAGTTGATGGCTGTGCTTCTGTGTATATTCATGTAGCATGATGGCTTATGTCCTATACAGCAAAAATACATCACATCACATCAAACAAGATCTGCTGCCATTACCATAAAAAGTCAAATTACCGGTGCCTTTGTCACATGCAAAGTTGTTCCACATGCATCTTGCCCAATACCTTCTGTCGGCCCTGCCGTAACGTCAGAGTTGATGATCAAACTGCTTTAAATAGAACCATAGAACGTTTGTCAACCAATCAGAAAGAAAAGGATGGGAGAGCAGGGGGCCCAAGATCAGGGTTTGCAATCTGTGCCTGCCATAATAATGGCAGTTTCACAGTTAGTTATGTCTGTTAAGTATCATAGTGCTGCATGCTGGTTCAGTGTGCATTGTGTATAGCGTACGGTAAAGCCCTATATATGCACGTGATTAACAATTGAATCATGCCATTGCAGTATTCTTGCAACTTGGGGCATGACCACAACATATGCAGAACATCGGCGTCCATCGTTTTACAGCGCGGGCTACTAGCATCCATACTATTAAAGTACCTATTCATTTTATCTGGGGTTAGATACGCCCTGTGAACTATATAGAATTGGATCCGCCTAAATCTTGCATTTCTGGAAATAAATCTAGGGCTCTCCAACAACAGAGCTCATTCTTTGGATGTACATGGTTGTGCCAGGTATGCCCCCCATCTATGACGCAGGGGTGTTAAATCAGTCATAGTATGTTCGTGAATTGATTATGCGAACCATTTTATAAGATGCCGTCCCGTGCCCATCACATGTATATACTGCACCAGGAGATGTGTCGGGAATTCCTGTGATATTTGCCCTAAAACCGTCCCAACGTGGCTATCCAAGAGGCATGATTCAGATATTGCCCTGGGGGAACGCCCTAGTCTTCAGACAAAGAGAGAAAGGGCCGTAGTGCGCCTCCCACATATAGGTCTCCTAATGTGCATATATCGGCGACATGCCAGTCCGTGAGTTCTACCACTCTAACTTTGAAAGTAATTATCAGGTTCAAGCAATCTACGACAATAATAATTTTAATTGCCACAGAGTGGCAACACCAGTAGGTTTCATAGATCTGCTTCACCCCTCAGAACAAGGTGATTGCCATCATGCAAATAAAACTTGCTGTCCAAAGTGCAAAGCAGGATTCTGCTCCATAGCTTCCTTTTGCTGGAATTAGTGGTAAGGTTTCTGAATTCATACAGTACAAACTTTTAAATGTACCAGTTTTCAGTTTGAATACATGCTTTTTCTAGTGTACTTAGAGGTATCCATCAACTAGATGACATGTTACTAGCCAAGGTATAGCCTTATTTTATATTTGGCAAATCCCGGCTTAGTGCATTAGGAATTATCACCTATTGAATTAGCCCTTACCAAACCACTTCACTTTTCCAGTAATTTAGGATTTTTTTCGAAATACTTTGGAATGTATTTAGTTTCCTTGACCCATCCCAAGACTTAATTCTCCTTGGGAACTGAGTATTATGTATTTATAACTGATAAATGCCCTTGTCTGAATTAGGGCCCAAAGTCCTTTTTTTAGGTATATCTGTGAAACCTGACCTGTTGAATAGCATTTATGTGTACCTGTCCACCTACCTTCTACTCTTCTAATCGTACGTGTTCCACATAAGAGGATCAGCAAACCTTGCTATTTTATTCAGTGTTCTTGAATATCAGTATAGATCTCAGGATAGAGAAGGCAATGTAACCTACTTGTAATCATAGTTCTCCATTAGTATAATCTTCACCAAATTAATGGACAAACCACAATCTTCTCTGGGAAATGTAGAGGTTGTCCAGCCCCACATTAAGGTCTGTTGGCCACGTGTACAAAAGGTTTTAGAGGTCGACCCCTATATAGCCTTTTGACATGCACTAAACCTATTTTGCAAGTCAGTAACCTATTACCCATTCGCAAAATAGGGTTTGCGAGTCTGAATTAGGAAAGGGCATCCCTTCCTAATATTGGGTCGCAGGGGGATGTATGAATGTTTTGTGACCGAAATGCGATAGCAGAACATTCGCTGTGCACCCTCATTGCGATTGTGGGCACAAACATTTCTTAGGAGCAGGAGTGGTCCCACTGTCCACTGCCTCCCTGAAAAAGCAATTACAGACCTGGTGGTCTGCTGACCCCAGCAAGCCACCATCCCTGTGATTTTGACCATTCCCAATGGGTCACAATTTGCGACTTGCCTCATGAATACTGATGAGGCAGGTCCATTTGCGACTCACTGGTAATTGCAAACAGTGTCAAACACACTGTTGTACATTGCCTTTTGCGGCTTCCTAATTGTGAGTCGCAAAAAGTCACAAGGAACGCGCAAAATGTAGCAATCATACATTTCGTCCCATTGGCAGTTTAATTTGGAGCCTCGATAAAGCCTGTCAACTGGCACATTGGTGCTCTGTGTGTTAGCTGGATAGCCATAATGGAACAGTACACTATGTCCCCTTTGCAAGGCTATACTGCCTACCTATCATTTTTCGTATAGTATTTGAAGCATTAAGAATGTTCAATGTCTGCTGCCTCTACATTGCCAGTAAATAGTTAACTAGTAGTCTTTTAAAAAAATGTTTTCCTTTAGTATACTGTAGAAAACAGAGATTTTCTAGAGCCTTAAACCTGCACAGGTAGAGCAATTCAATGTTCATGGATTTGATGAAGGTTTCCTTTATAGCGAACTAAGATTGCAGCTAAGGAACTTTTCTGTCACTCGCACCTGTCTATATAATGTAAGAGAAAGCATCCTATTTACAAAGCCTTGTAGAGGATCTTTCTGTGCCAAGTGGGCAGAGGGGGTTCAGATCATTTCTTCTAAGTATTTCATAATGCTGAAAAAAAGAATTCCTATATCAGAACCATTTTAGGCTGTATTAGTAGGTGGTGACACTAGTAAAACAGTAATCCCTATTTCAGGATGATTCACTGATTTTCACCCACCTGTAACATCTGCTCTAATAAAACACATGCTGTTTATGATTAGAAGACTGAGCAGCTCAAATGAGAAAAAGGTAACCTTAGTTTGATGCACCTATCTACCTGTGGATTCCCAACTTCTACACACATCTACAGAAGTCAGACCAGTTCTATACCAGGGCATTTCTTATAAGCCAAGATTTAATGATACCAGGAGATGATGTGATAGTATGCTTCATACTTTGGGTATATGTACCGGCAGATATGCAATTTGATGTAGGCTTTTTGAGATTTTCTTATCATCTGAGAAGATAGTTTATTTTTAATTGATACTTTGTTTTTGCATCACAGTAGTTTGAAAGGTCCAGAGCTACAGTGAACAATGTACATCCTGGTAGTAGAAAGCAAGGAAAGCCTCTGTCCAACCAAAACAATTGTGCATTCAAATCCAGATAGCACTGTTTAGCAGAGAGCAAAGACACCGTTAAGATTTCCAACAGTGAGTAAAAAAGTAGTCACTGCTTTGTTTTTCAGTACCTGTTTTCATACATAATGTAAACTGCAATCTAGAATTCAGTAGGGAGGTAGAGTTAGTCTAATGAGCGCCTTATCACTCCAATCATGTGCCAAGCAGCCTTTATGGTATCTCCAAGAGGCTTAATCATCAAATCCCCACCAGTTCAGTCACTTCCATGTTTGTTTGGTGATCATTGTGGACGTCACAGCCTCTGGTAGTAATAGGAGGCAAGACCATCCACATTACTGTGCTTGGGTGCAAGGCCATGATCTAAAACTCAAATTATAACTCCCTATTCTCCAGAGGATTTCCTTGTGAAATATTATTGAAACAACATTTTCCTTTTCAGCTGTCTCTGTCCTTTGAAGTAAGTAAAGAAGACCTACAAATAATTTACTATGTAGCCACCATCTTGGTGTAGTGAAGAATGTGGAAGCATACAACGTATTCTTCGTGATTCATACAACTGTTTGGGAAAATCACCGGAAACACCTGAACTGTTACTTAAGTTGGGCTAGAATCCATTTTCTGGAGGAACCTTTACGGACCACTTTCGTTTTGTTCCAAGGATTGCATAGATTATTTATCCACTTTTGTGGTTACATATTTAAGGAGGGTTTACTCTGAATCCCTCTTCTTTAACACCCTTTCTAAATTCTCCTTTTGTGTCCAGTGATCCTTTTGTCCCCTTTCCGTCTCATCCTCCAATTCGTCTTTTTTTCCTTTTGGGTGGGCAAAGGTACCTACCCTTCCTTATCTCTCCTTATTGGCACTTCCCCCACTCGTCAGTATTATATTTTCTGTAATTCATTGGTGTCCCACCCCTTTCAACTTCCCTCCGCTATGCCTTTTCCGAATTCCACCTAGCTATTTATGTTAATTCCGGGACTTACAAACCATTGTATTTGTTTTTTGGATGTTCTTTGTTCCCCTTTAAACATGCACCACAGGTTGGCATAAATAGTAATCGGACTGCCACATCCTTTTTTTTAAGCTTGTTCCATATTGACCGTTTCTCGTTCTTTTTCCGAATTAACTATTCAACTTACTATTCCCTTTTGCTCAAGGGTTATGGTATGATTTCTTTTTACTTACTGCCAGATACGCCACCAATATGTTTTTTTGAACAAAATCATATACCGTTGATGATTACTGAAGTGCTGACCAATGTAAATTTAATAGGGATTATGAAAAATAGATCGGTGTGGGTACCACCACACAGGTCTCGGCTCATTTTGTGCACAGTGAGTCTTGAGTTTATATTCTAGATCTAGACTTTGGGGGAAAGTATTTCATATGGTCTAATTGCGAGGGAGAGTAGTTCTCATAAGAGCCCATAAACTTAATAATTAGGATAGTAACCAGGTTACATTTTCTTAATTTGTTATGCCGCATGAATGTAAAAATGATGACTTTTAAAACAAGAGGCCCTTTAGCATGGATACATGGACGTGTGAGCGTGCTCTTGTGACAAACATTAAGCCAATTAGGTCAGGGTTTCACCTATTCTTGAACACACACCCCTTAGGTATATAAAATATTCCTCAAACATGTACCCCTATTTCATCATGTCTGTACCTTTTGGAACAGCAACTTTAAGCAGGCTTTAGACAGTATTAGATTGCATCAAAAAGTAATGGGGGGGGAAACATTTGTTTGAATTTAAGAATTTTTGTCAAAAATAAATGAGTGAAGCACTTAGTTTGTGATTACTTGAAAGAAATATATTAAAAACTCCAGGCACTACCTGTATGTTATGAAAGGGCCAAAGAGCATGCATTCACTGTGACTAGAGCAGGAATGGTTTGCTAGGTATCAGAGGGACACTAGAGGGGGGAGGGATTATACTCAGAGTATTGTAACCACAGGACACTATTGTCGGTATTGTTGAGTGTCGATTTAACGTTCGCTTCGTATAAGACAGTATGAGTCACACATATTATTTCTGGGAAACCAAAAGTGAACCCTTCCACTCCATGTTGTTGACTACGTTTCCACATCTCGCGTGCCTGAGGTGGACGTTGTACATGTGTCTCAGTCTGCCGTAAGATATTCAGTCTACCTCAAGGGGTAAACATGGTATCCTCGTCGTCCAATATACAAGGTTCCTTTAATATACACATATGCGCGTGTGCACCCACACACTGGAATGTATAGCTCGCCTACAGCAACCTCTTCACTTTATCGTTGGTGTAACTCCCATGTCTCTTCCTTCAAATTGGATGCTGCTTTAAAGACGCAAAACCAGTTGTTCAAAACCTATATGAAGCCGAATGAAAAGCTAAAGCCTTGTTGCATATGAGCCAAATGTGCAAAAAGCTCTATATAACGAACTAACCTGCCACTCATATAAATATAAATATATATAAATATATTCAAACCAGACTGTTCAATAAAATTGTGTATTTGTATTTTTGTGTACGTAAAATTTTCTGCTAAGCAGAAGGAGGATGTAGTATAGGATGACATGAGAAGAGATTTTGTTTTTTTAATCACATTTCTTTGTTACTTATTTTTGTTAACATCAGCTGCCTGTCTTTGTCTTCTGTGTCTACAATGCTGTTCTCCGAGGTGCAGTAACGTTCTCCCTGTCCAGAGCCCATGGTTTACTAACATTAACAATTCCATTGCCCCACTGAGACAAAGTGAAAAGTTGGAACCAAACAAGGAAGCGGGGGGAGGTTATAGGATAGCGTTGGTATTCATTCTGGTTTCTGTTTGTGTTAATGTTAATCATGGTCCCGTGAAATCAGAGTAATCCAGGGCACCCTTTTCCATCTTTGAAAACTGTTCATAGGGAAAGCTAAGGAGGTAATCAGGTTTATATTGGATACGGTGAAACTCTGGTGTTGGTTAATGTATTGTGGTTAATTATTTGTATGTGTCATAATTTACAAAATCTACAAGCACTTTTAGCTAGCTGTCTGTTGTTAAAAGACCTGTTGTGGACAATACCAATGCTTACTTCTTATTTAATCGCTTTCCTTCCTCTTCATGTTGTTGTCCCACCACTGGAACATAGCTTCTTTACACTGCTTTTGACTGTATCACTTGTATCCTTCCACTGTGTACATTCAGAGAAGGATTTTCCTTCGCTTTTAGAACTCCATGGGAGTGCATGTGCTTTTTTGTTCTCTGCCTCCCTATGCACCCCCTGCTCCCTCATTGTTGCTCCCGTTCCCGTGCTCATTAGTTTTTTTCCCCACCCCTGCTGGGGCTCCTCAGCTATTTGTTTTAATAAACTAACCCCCCCCACCCCACCCTCCATCACTCCCCTGCGCTTCATGGCTGCCACTAGTTGGTATTTAGTTGCTAGCCATACAAACACCCTTTGCTCCTCTGTTGCGCCCCCACTTGTTACTTTTTATTTCTTTTTTTAATTTTGTAGGAGGACCTGCCGTGCAACTGCATACCTGGTTGCTCTTTGACAGAAATGCTGTATAGTGTATTATTTACTGCTGCAAGATGGGTGTCTACCATCATGAATCAATACATTGGGAAATTACAAGCCAAAATGTCTGCCGTGTTATGACATGCACGTACATGGTGATGCATGCGTGCGCACTCATCATTATGTGGCTGCCCTTGCATTGTGATGCGTATGCTCACATGTGTGATAACTTATGTGTACATATACATCATCATACTGCTACTTTATTTTCTTTTTGTTGATGCTAAAGAATATCATAAAAAGCATTGATTAACAAAGTCAAAAGATAAGACGTATTAGATATGCCAGTGCTTGTTGTGTTAAGATGGTCTGATGAACTGATAGGGCCAAATATCAGCATAAAATAAAATGTTTGGGGACATTGTATACATTGGTACGAGTGGTTTGAAACAGGAGTACTTGTACATTTAAGTTCTTTATAAGATGATGTTCCCCTAAATAAAACCATGGAATGTGGAAAAACTAGGTAATGCCACTAAAACAAAAGCCTTCTAAAATGCCCTTCTTTTTACAGTTTCAAAACTTGGTACTAGCCAAGAAGGCCCCTACATTACATTTCTCAAGAAAGAGTACCAGCCGTAATTATGGTCCATAGATAATTCACACTGTGGCTCTGATACTTAATGTGAGTTATATCAACCTTTGACTTAAGTACGGGCACTGTTAAAACCATCAAAAAAAGACTGTGGGTTGTTGTAGAAACTCTTTACAGAATTTTTGGTACACCTGCATTTCTAAGTCTTTGAAGGGCCTCAAGCGTAGCATTGACTGATCTTATGCAGTTTGTGACTTTGAACCATCCATATTCATTGACTTGTGTGGAATATATACTGAATAGTCTGTATGTTTGTAGGCCAATATTTATTATTTCTGGTTAGATTTAAAAATAATACACCAATCACAGTGTTCACCAGTTGTTTGGCTTGGGTGTCTGCCCATTACACACACTTCCAGTGGTTAGTTTACAGAAATAACGTTTAGTTCGAGGCATATGGGCTGCAGATGGTACATTTATGAATAGATCGCCATCTGGTGTTGGGCTCGGATGATTGCACTTTGTTTTTCTTCTGGAGAAGTCTTTGTCGTCATAGGTGACTCCTCCTCTCGGTGTTAGTGCGCATGGGCATCGGCTCCATCCTTAGATTGTTTTTTTCCGCCATCGGGTTCGGATGAGGATCGAAGCGCTCCGGACCGACTTCAACAAAGAAGGTTATAACCGGCGCGTATTCCTTTCCAAATCGACGGTATCGTTATCGAACGCGACTTCACTCCATACCGACGCGGTTCGAAGGACGACGACTACGAGAAACTCGACGTAGTCCAGCCCGGGGTCCATGGAAAGGACTCCATTCAAAAAATGTCCAACGTGTGGTGCTAAGTTCCCACACAAGGACCTACACGAGGTGTGCAACCTCTGCTTGTCCCCTGAACACGAATCCAGGGACTGTGAGGCCTGTGCAGCGTTCTCGTCAAAATCGACGATTAGAAACCGTCGAGCCCGAAGACACGAGGTATCGAGAATGCAGTCACAAGCAATCCCGGAGCTGTTCGAGGACCAGCACCCAGAAGAGGAGGAAGAAGAGGCCGACGAGGCGGGGTCAGAAGCGGACGAGTCCGACGTCGAGGAAATCGACGTCCAACAAACCGTGAGTGACGACGTCCCTTTACCGAAAAACAGACCCCGCACGGTGTCGACCCCGCCCTCGAGCCCGGTCAGACAACCGAAAAAAGTTTCCAACGCCCCGCCTTCGAGCCCGGCAACGAAACAGAAACCGAAACACTCGGTCCCCCATCATAGTGGTTCCGGTTCCGATAAACCGACCACATCGACACCGAAGCACCAGGTCAAGGAAAGCTCGAAGTCGAAGCAGTCCATGTCGACACCGAAGCACGCTTCGGCGCCGAAAACACCCTCGACACCGGGGACATCTTCGATACCGAAGAAGTCGGATCCGAACAAAACTTCGGCACCGAAAATACAAATGGACATTTCAAAGAAAAAACACCTTTCGGAACCGAAAACTGCGGTACCGACACAGGAACACGGAACGGATCCTAAACAAAAGACTTTGTTTATTGACCCAAAGACTGGCAAGGTAGCCACAGAACTACCTAAAAAGAGGAAACATGAACATTTGGACGACAAGGCTCATCCAAAGAAGAGAACAATGGGGACGAATACAACTCCTCCCCCTTCTCCCAAACCTCACACACCATCTTCGCCTCTTCCTCACAATAGGCCAGATATTCCTCCCACACGTCCATCTACACCTACAACAGATGGAGAGAGTGACACAGGGGAGGGGGGACACCCTGGGGATGATGAAGACACAATCCCAGAGGAGGCAGACCCATGGGAGGAGTATAATGTGGGATCAGGTAATGATACCGACCTTGAGTCATATCCCTCAAAACCTTCACCTCCTGATGACAATACTGGGTTTGCACAACTCATTACTAGAGCAGCAACATTTCATAAGGTGGACCTACATACAGAACCTCAAGTACAGGACTTCTTATTAGAAACACTACCTACTGCACAAAGGACATCAGGAACACTCCCAATGCTAAAGGGCCTTCTCAGTCATACATCAGAGATATTCAAAGACCCAGTGAGGGCTAGGGTATTGAACCCAAGAATTGATAAAAAATATAGGGCAGCTCCAAAAGACCCAATATACATTAAGGGACAAATTCCTCTAGACTCACTAGTGGTCACAAACGCTCGCAAGAGAGCAAACTCTTTATCTACAGGAGAAGCTCCACCTCCGGACAAAGAGTCTAAACTAATAGATGCCTCTGGCAAGAGAGTAGCATCTCAAGCGGCAAACAGTTGGCGCATAGCTAATACGCAAGCACTACTTGCAAGGTATGACAGAGCGCATTATGATGAGTTAGAAACACTCATCAAACATCTCCCTAAAGAACATCAAAAGAGAGCAGATCAACTTATACAAGAAGGGAAGTTAATTACTAACACTTCAATAAAGTGCGCCCTAGACGCGGCAGAAACTGCGGCAAGGTCGACAAATACAAGCATCATGTTAAGGAGACATGCATGGCTCAGAGTGTCAGGGTTCAAACAAGAGGTACAAACATCGTTACTGAACCAACCTTTTGATGGGAAAACACTTTTTGGCACAGGGACAGATGAGGCCCTAGAAAAGATGAAAAAGGATACAGAAACGGCTAAATCAATGGGAGCATTGCAACAGCCGACACAAAGAGGTTCCTTTCGTAGATCCACCTATAGAGGAGGATCCAAAAGTACAGGTACAAACCAACAGCAAACCTCTTTTACACCTACATCACCCAGAGGTAATTCTAGAGGTGGATACAGGGGTAACAACAACAAGGGTAGAGGTCGCGGAAACAACAACAACCGCAACTCTCCAACCCCAAAACAGTGACTTCATAGAGCTTCCCCCAGACCATATAACACCGGTAGGGGGACGCCTATCACAGTTCCTACCTGTCTGGGAAAACATCACATCAGACAAGTGGGTAAGACAAATTATCCAACATGGTTATTGCCTAGAACTCACAGCTACCCCACCAAACATCCCCCCCAAACAGCGTCCAGTGAAACAAGATCACCTGACACTATTAAAACAGGAAGTAATATCACTGCTAGAAAAGCATGCCATAGAGAAGGTTCCACAGAACCAACAGGGAACAGGAGTATACTCCCTATACTTCCTAATCCCCAAAAAGGACGGGTCTCTAAGGCCAATACTGGACCTAAGACCTCTCAACGCATACATAAATTCGGAACATTTCCACATGGTCACGCTCCAACAAGTACTTCCTTTACTGAAGAAAGGGGACTTTCTTTCTATACTGGATCTAAAAGACGCTTACTTTCATATCCCTATTCACAAAGCCCACAGGAAATACCTCAGGTTTGTGGTAGAAGGACAACATTATCAGTTCAAAGTCCTTCCATTTGGTGTCACAACAGCACCAAGGGTGTTCACAAAATGCCTGGCAGTGGTAGCAGCTCACCTAAGAAGACAACAAATTCATGTCTTCCCATACTTGGACGACTGGCTAATAAAAGCCAGGTCGCAAGAGGAGTGTCTGCAACACACACAAAAGACAATTCAGCTACTACACCAGCTAGGGTTCACGGTGAACTACACAAAGTCACACCTACAACCAAACAAGGTTCAACAATATCTGGGGGCTACTATAGACACAGAAAAAGCCAAAGTGTACCCCAACCCAGTCAGGGTCCAAGCAATGCTTACAATCATTCAGAGATTTCAGCCACAACACTCACTAACAGCAAGAGTGTTCATGCAGCTATTAGGCATGATGTCATCCTGCATACTGCTAATACCATATGCAAAACTACAAATGCGTCCGCTACAAGAATGCTTAGCGACACAGTGGAATCAGGCTCAAGGGCAGATTACGGATCTGGTGTTGGTAGACGACCGCACACACCGCTCTCTGAAGTGGTGGAACAGAACAAACATTACCAAGGGGCGGTCGTTCCTAGAGCCAATTCCACAGGTGACAATAACAGCAGACGCATCGCTCACCGGATGGGGAGCACATATGGACAAGTACACAGTACAAGGAAGGTGGAGTGTGCAGGAAAGAACACTGCACATCAACTATCTAGAACTACTGGCAGTGTTTCTAGCATTGAAAGCCTTTCAGATACATGTTATCCACAAAGCAGTCCTGATCAGAACAGACAACATGACAGCAATGTATTATATTCAAAAACAGGGGGGGACGCACTCTCTCCAATTATCCAGACTAGCACAGGAAATTTGGAGATGGGCCATTCCTCAAAACATCTATCTGTTAGCCGAACACCTACCAGGAGTTCAAAACCAGATAGCAGACATCTTAAGCAGACAGTCGGAACAAATACACGAATGGGAACTGCACCAACAAATACTGCAGCCATTCTTCCAAAGATGGGGACAACCAGAGATAGACCTATTTGCCACTCATCAGAACGCAAAATGCCAAAGCTTCGCGTCCAGGTACCCACATCACCTGTCGCAGGGCAATGCGTTATGGATAAATTGGTCCAACAAATTTACAAACGCTTTTCCCCCTCTCCCACTAATCCCATTAGTGGTCAGGAAACTGCAACAACATTCAATGACCATGATACTAGTAGCACCCACGTGGGCAAGACAGCCGTGGTTCACCACGCTCTTGCAACTCTCACAAGTGCCACATCAAAAGCTACGAATTCTACCCATGCACCTTACACAGAACCATGGAGAAATAATGCACCCAGATCCAACTCAATTGAACTTAGCGATCTGGCTCCTGAAATCCTAGAATTTGGGTACTTAGATCTCCCCCCAAATTGCATGGAAATAATTAAACAAGCGAGACGTCCAACCACCAGAGCATGCTATGCAGCTAAGTGGAAGAGGTTTGCTATACACTGTACTAATAACAATATCAACCCTCTAGACGTATCAACAAGGGAGATTATTTGCTACTTATTACACTTACAGCAATGTAATCTAGCGTACACATCTATCAGAGTACATCTAGCAGCTATAGCAGCATACCTACAAAACAGGCAGCGCATATCACTGTTCAGAGTACCAGCGATAAAAGCATTCATGGAAGGTCTTAAAAGAGTCATTCCACCAAGATTACCACCTTCCCCAGTCTGGAACCTCAACGTAGTACTCACCAGACTAATGGGGCCACCCTTCGAACCTATGCATAGGTGCGAAATACAATTCCTTACATGGAAGGTGGCATTCCTTATAGCTATTACCTCACTCAGAAGAGTAAGCGAATTACAGGCATTAACAATACAAGAACCATTCCTACAGTTACACCAGAATAAAGTGGTTCTTAGAACAAACCCAAAGTTCTTGCCTAAAGTAATTTCAGCATTCCACATCAATCAGCCAGTGGAATTACCAGTCTTCTTTCCAAAGCCACAGACGGTGGCAGAAAGGGCTCTACATACACTAGATGTTAAAAGAGCCATTTTGTACTACATAGAAAGAACACAAGACTTCAGGAAAACTAAACAACTATTTGTAGCATTTTCCCCAACACATAAGGGCAATCCTATCTCTAAAGCAGGCATCGCAAGATGGATTGTAAGATGTATACAAATATGTTACATTAAAGCAAAGAGAACATTAACTGTTCCTCCTAGAGCTCATTCCACAAGAAAACTAGGAGCATCTATGGCATTCTTAGGGAACATTCCCCTAGATGACATATGTAGAGCAGCAACTTGGTCTACACCACATACATTCACAAAGCACTACTGTGTTGATGTACAGGCTGCACAACAAGCCAGAGTGGGCCAAGCTGTATTAAAAACTCTATTTCAGACAGTTGCGACAGACACTGGTGACCACCGCTAGGGAGGTAACTGCTGTACAATCTATTAATAAATGTACCATCTGCAGCCCATATGCCTCGAACGGAATATGCTACTTACCAGTATGCATCTGTTCTTGGCATAGAGGGCTGCAGAGTGGTACATGCCCTCCCTGCCTCCCCGGAAACCTGTGTCTGTCCCAACATTATCTTATTTAGATACATTTACATGGGCATATCTTTATGTACTATACTACACTACTCCATCTAACCCTACTATGGCAAAACAATCTAAGGATGGAGCCGATGCCCATGCGCACTAACACCGAGAGGAGGAGTCACCTATGACGACAAAGACGTCTCCAGAAGAAAAACAAAGTGCAATCATCCGAGCCCAACACCAGATGGCGATCTATTCATAAATGTACCACTCTGCAGCCCTCTATGCCAAGAACAGATGCATACTGGTAAGTAGCATATTCCTTATTGGTCATCAACTCTATATTTTAAAATGCCTCACAGAACAACAAAGCACACAACCTCACTGTGTAGACCAGTATATGGATAGTGTGCATTGCATGTTAAAGGGAAGCCTAAATGTGTTAGAGGAACAGTAGGATTGTACTTTGTGAAGGTTAATGGAGTAGGTAATGATGCAGCCATGTTGTCTGGAGAGCTTGTCCATAATAGAAGCTACTCGCCCGAGCTGCAGATGAGGGCACAGAAGGAGGGTGAGGAGTTAACTAGCTTTACTGACTGGCTTTATCAACCCTATTACACTCCTGAATCTACTGTGCTGTCACTCTAGCTATTACTCCTGTGGATCATTCAATCTGCTGTCTACTGTCCGAGAGATTTAGAGTGGTTCTCTATACTAGCAAGCAGCACGATTGGCATGTGTTACTTGTTTAATTTATTCCACAGTGTTTTGTGACAAAGGGCCACTTGCTTCTAGGAGTCAAGGGGCCAGGTCTCGTGTTTGCCTTGAAGCTGGTGCTGGGAACACATCCAACTAATTTGGAGTCCCGTATTTGTATTCAACATTACACGATTATGAACTTCATTCTTAAATGTAAATATTTTTTGGGGGGAGGTAAACAAAACAGTGGAGGATTGGCACAAAACAGTTGCCGCCAGTTTCAGCTTAAATGACTAGACCTATATGAACTCACTTAGTAACCTTCAAATTTAGTTTTTACTTAATGTTGCAGACTGACAAAACCGATGATTATTGAATAAGGTTCCTCAAAGCCCAGTCTCTGAACTAGCATGTAGGGGGAAAACCGGGGAAGAGAAAAGCGGAAAGACCAAAGAGACAAGTATAGTTAATGACATGTCCAAGGACCGATAATCACTAGCATCAGTGTTACACATCTCCCCACCCCTCTTTCCCAAAACAGCAGGAAGAAAACTTTGGTTGAGATCACTTATGTGGAAACAATCAATTACAAAACCTTTAACCTCTGCTAAGAATTATCCAATTGTACCAGCTCAATCATCAGTGTGCGAGTCCAAGAAATCAAGGACTGCCTCAAGCTGGGTGAAATTGAACAACTTCACCTCCTGATGCCTTCTATCAACTTGAAATCACATCTTGTGTAGCTTCTGTCTCCTGGACCAAGTGACCTGGTTCTGGGAAGATGTGCATTTTCTCTCTGAAATATAGACAGCATGGAGCAGTTTGTCAGCCCAGTTCAGCCAATGACTAACTTCACTCTGAGTGACCTCATTCTGCCCTCTCACAAGGAGCACATACAAAGTATTTCACTAAAGCCAAGGGACTATGGCAATGTGTGCTTCTTGAGACCCAAAAATATTTTTGCTTTTAACAATTTTTGTTTATAACCATAAGGAGGCAGCAATAAAGTTTTCCAAGACGATGAAAAGACTAAATAAACATTGACCAAGCCAAAAGGCTGTCGGCCAGCACCAGGCCATGCTTGTTTGAAATGGTTGCAGCATTGTAAGACCTGCCATCCTCCCTCAAGGATTCCAGGATAGAAATGTGTAGATGACCCTTGCTCTGCTCGCTCTTACCAAGTAATTTCTTATATCATCCATTTCTCCCTTCGTGAAAGTCATCTTCACCTCTGTCCGCTGGGTGGTCTGCTACTGATCCTTCTTCAGAGATGTCAGTAACTTCTTTGTTTGTCCATTTCCTCTATACCAGTATCTTATATTCCTTTAGCCCCAGTGGCTTCTGGTGCAAAGAAGTACCTCTTGCCTTTGCCCATCTTCTTTCAAAGTTATACTGACTGACTACATTCCCCGCTGCAGCCAAAAGTAGGACTGCACTGAATGCACTGGCAGTGTGGGTGTGAAAGAAGCAATCAGTTAGTCCCCTGTGAAGACCAAAGTCAAGCTTGTTTCGATCTTCTTTTGTTGGCAGACTTTGTTTCTGCATCAATAGGTCACGGTCTATCATGTCTCGTCTACAATTGTTTGCCCCTCAACTTTACTCTGCAGGTTCAGCAACTGGCAGTGGTGTCTGACGGTGCTTCAATGTTACTCCCACCTATGATTCTCCTCAAATCTTGGTGCTATGTATCTCACTGCATCATCTCTACCATCTTGTATAGCAGAGGAAGTGACAAATAGATCCTAGATTGAAAAGCTTCAGGTCAGCTTGCAGGCTTCAGAACTTGAAATGTAAGCAGAGTATCTCTCGAGGATAAATGACCAAAGCCATACCTTAAGGTAACTTCACTTGAAAACAAAATCTTATTATACCTGATTTGTGGCCTTCGAAATAAAAATCCAATAAAGTACAATGCTCTGGAACATTAGGGGCCCATTTCGCAAAATAAATGTTTCTTCCAAAAAAAACTTCAGAACTTACTGATTCACAAAGCCACGAGGAAACAAAACGTCCAAGTCACTCATGTATCATTTATGCACTAAAGGGATGTGGATAAGACTGACGCAGTGAGAATACTAAGACATAACTGTAAAGAAGAGGTATCAACAAGGGCCTTCAATGCACAATTTGGAACGGTCACAAAATAGTAATAGCCTTTAGAGACATTCATAGAAGTTTTGAAATGCCCTGCTACCCCTATGAGCCCACCATATCTCTTGAATGGATCAGGTGTATGTGTGGGGAAGTGCATAAAGGGGTGGCATGCATCAAACAGAAATAAAAGTTAGTTGTATTTTCAAACCCAACCGATGCAGAAGTCTTCATTAGTAGTTATCAAGAAATATCTGTAAGAGCACATTGTTTTTTTTGGTAATACCATTCTGAATCCTGGAAACTTAAGTGAAAGCATTTTGAAAACGTAAGTAAAGTGAGAAGGCCAAGTTTTTTCCCCCACCATTTGGCAGGATCTTACCAGGTCACATAGTCCGAGCATAGCAGCAGCATTCTGCCATTAGATATGTATATTTAGTCATTTTCATTAATTATTTCGGTCCTGGGGACACTTTGTTGGTTCCTGTAAAAGGATTGAAGAGTATTAACGTTTGGAGTAGAACCCAAGATCTTAGGTCTACTAAAAAGTTCAGACATATATATATGTAAGCGCAAGTTAATCAAGAACAATTTCGAGTCACCAGAACAAGGCAGTGTTAGAATCATTGGCCCAGGTGTATGAAGCCTTTGCATGCAAGGACAAAGCAAAGGCTTCAGTAATATTTACAAAGCCTCAAAAGGGGTGATCTGCACTGCCTTGTGTGGCTTTGTAAAGAAATGTAACACAGCACAGCTGCTTCCACTGCGTTACACTACAACTTGGGAAGCGTCCCATGGGTGGAATACGGGCTTTCCCATGCATCCATCCATGAATTTTGGTGCATTCTCATGTTTACTAAAGCTAGTAAACCTAGGAACGCATCAAAATGATGCATCTTCCCCAGTGAGATAAGAAGGTAAAATATCTCTATTTCTCTTTATTTCCCCATTCACGTATACTGTATTCTGTATCACAGATAGAAAAAGGAAAATGGCTCTAAGGATTGTGTTGGTGCAGGAAGGTGTGCCTTCCTTCACAAATACAATCCTACCTGTAATGAAGGCACCCTTGCACTCCCTTTCACTCAATGGAGCGCTGCAACTTTGCTTGCTTCCCCAGTAGTGGCTATGTTTTTCACCCAACTTAGTATGCCTAATTCCCAAATATTCCAGTAAAAGTCACACCTGACTGATGGAACATACTGTTGTGAGTGGGCCTCAGAATGGTTTCTAAAGGAGCCTTGTGAGAACCCTACAGCCTATGGTGTAAATGGTATCTTTCAAGAAGAGATCCCTACTGGCTCCCTGGTATTACAAGATGGCCCACTTCCTGGATGGTATTTCGAGTGGTTTACGAAGTACATTTTCTGATAAATCGATAAAACGGCTAAAGTGTATGTACATCAGTTGTTTACAGAAGGTCATGTTTTAGAGTAGAATGATGAGTCTTGTGTTTAAACCATGAGGCTGTCTTACCTGATCAACCTCTCTCTTGGCCAGATATAAAAGGAAATTCTTACTGACTTTGTCTCAAAGCTTTGGAGACAAGGACAGTCATTTTACCTTCATGATATGTTTGCTTTACATCATAGAGCAGCCTTTCAACAGACTTCCAGGATTGTTGTATTTTTTATTTCCCCAATACACAGAGGAAGGTTTCCATATGTTGTGCTGTAGTAAATAACAGCTTTGAACTAACTGAATATAACCCAAAAACATCAAATCATCAATTAATGGCAGACACCTGTCTCCTGATGATGGTTGACTGTTAGGAGAAAACATTACCAACATTGCAGGCAACATAGCACTTGCACTCTTTGTCACAGGGACCAAGTGCTTGCTGCTTGCAGTGTTGGTCAAGACCCTTGCCTAGCTTGCGCAAGCCCTCCAGTTTATCTGGTTATACCCCAGCTCAACAGCTTTGGTCAGCATTCTAACAATCACTTGTTCGTTATATAGACATGATAATGCAATTAGCTCTTTATGAGACCAAAAATACATCATCTAAAAGGCATGTTTCAGAAAATGCTTCCATTTGCTTATATTTTACTTTGTTTTTATACCTAGTCACAATTTAATATAACTGATGCAGGTGACTTGTTTTACAAGTTCCAATTCAATTTTTCAGTTCTAAATTGTGACTTTGCACTTATGAGTTGTGCATATTTGCATCATTTTGTTAGCCCATTTTCACCGTGGAAGCTGTAAAAGATTCCTCCTGTCAAGGCTAGGATTGCACCTCTTCCCCGGGTGGGAAAGTGCACGGAATACACTGAAAATGTATTAAAGGTTTGTCAGTGGGAAACCTATGTTCCTCTATAAAGAAAAAGGAAAAAAGTGCAATTGAACTGACACACAACATTTTTGCATGTGGAAAGGACTTCGCACAAACATTCATTGGAAATGTGAGGGGTACTGCTGGAGAGCAGTAAATGTCGCAGCTTTGAGTCTACTGGAAATATTTGTAAAGCTCAGAAAGTTCACAATCTACTCTCCAACTGAAAGTGCAAACCTGCTAGTGTAGATTTTCGAGTTACTCTGACAATCTGGCCTTCCGTTATAGTTGTAATTTTGTGAACAGATGTATCAAAGCGTTGCCGTTCACATCTTTACCTGCACACTTGTGCAATAGACACGGATGGACCTTCCTCGCAGTTGGTTTTATACCGAGCATTTTGGTAAAGGAGGGAGCCGCAGTGTATACTATGTGCGTCAGAAGTTTCTAATTACTCTGATAGAAGTCAAGGGCCAGCTGTTTCCCATGCCTGGGAGAATTAGTACTGGATTTAAAAGACCAGACCAAGCAGGCGAATGTAAGCATTTGGGTGGTGATTTACCCAGGTTCTGACCAGGGGCTTATGTGGCACGCAGCATTGAGTTCATTTACTTGAAATTAAAAAAAAGTCAGCTGCTGCAGGACAGAGTCTCACAGCACCACATGAGCCCCCGCACAACCCTTTATAAATCTAGGCCCGCTATTAGACTAGGTTCCACCTCCAGCAAGTATGCATTTCCATAAATTCAGAACCATTAGTAACATTGTCTCATAGATCTCATTCTGCCAAAGCATTTGTCTCATGCACAGCGGCAAAGGTGCAGTTTGTTCGCATCTATTTGACTGGGGATAATGCCCGTGCTGTACCTTTGCAGTTGCTCATTTTCGAAACATTGACAGACCTAACCCCTAAAGAATTATTTGATTTCCCTTCGCTCTGCTACAGGGAAGACGTTACTGCACCTTTCTTTGTGGGACTCATATTTATGACAATGTGCTATAACTGTAACAAAGTTCCTGTTCCCATAAGTGATGGACAGAGAAGCAAGTGCGCTATCGTATTGGTTAGGTAACATGAGTCCTGTATCATTGTATCTCCTATTCTGGATTAGTGCCTTCTGGACAGTAGACTGTTCTGTAATTAAAATGTAGTATACTGCTTTTTTGTACAGTTTTGTTTTAATAAAACTTTTTTTTAATTTGTGTTTATTTTAGTATTGTATCTATTAGAAAATAAAAATGTATAACTGAACCTAGTTGGTTTTGTTTTATTTACTTGTGTTTCATTCATTGTTAATAGAATGTGATAAATTATATTTTATTTCACGTGCTAAGATTAATTAAATATTCATTGCGCGTCCCCTTGTCTCAAATGCTGACTGTTCTTTATGTCCTTCCAGATGGCTTCCATTGTAAGCTGTGCTTAATGTATTAAAGTTGATGGGTAACATTGAATTACGGGGATGTTTTTCAGGGTTCTGAGTGACATCAAATAGACAACGAGAGCAAAGCTCAAGTTGTCTATGATGGCACTCAGACCCCCAAGATGAAAAATGTCCCTGTAATTCGCTTCTTACCCATCTATAATTTTATGTTGTATTTGGCCCCCAAAATGACCTACCTCGGCTTTCAAATGTTACAGAGGAGTATTGGATAAGCCATACATAACATGGCCGTTCCTTTCAGTCACATTGTTAAAAAAATAATAATAATTTACTTCCTGTCACCCACTTCTACCACTGCGCTTACCGAGCTCGGCCAGAGCAGCTTGGAATTCCTTTGACGTAGGAACACTATACCCACCGTTGCTACATCACAGCACTGAATTATTACATTTAGAATGTGGCAGTCACGCTAATGTCTTTCAGTAAAATCCATACATAATAATGCTGTAATGTGCCGGGAGGTGAGCACTTTCCTACATACGGTATGGTCTTGTGGGGCACTGGAGAGATTCTGGACAAGTGTTTGGGACTGCTTGGATGAAGTATTGGGCTGGAAGCTCCCCCGTACATCGCGGCTGGGCCTTCTCCATGTAATGGAACAAGTGGGTGGCAACATCTACAAACGACACTTACTGCTCCTTGGCCTTTCTGTGGCCAAAGGGATGTGGCCCGCGCCTGGAAGGACCCTAGGGCCCCCCCGGTAGGAGTGTGGAAACAGGGATTAGATTACTGTATGGGACTGGAGCGTCCAGTGTTTGAGGCCCGAGGTTGCCCCAGGAAGCACTACAAAATATGGAAGAGATGGGCGGAGTACAGGGGATTGTGGCTGGAGCCGCCAGCGCAGCGGGATGTCGCTGCTGAACAGTTGTTTTGAGAACCAGGGTGAAGGAAAGTATGCATCACCAGTTTCATAATGACTATTTTTCTTGGACCTGTGAGGACATCGTGCAAGGGGCTAGGGAGGGATCCGGGAGGGGGTAGTTAATACGGGGCAGGGGGGGTGGGAGAATTCCAGCAATTATGCTTCATTTTGACTACTGTATTGATTGCTATTCTTTGCATTTTGATCATATGCTCACAGCCCCTCTGGTGTTCGGAGTACTGTGGTTTACTTGCAATCTCACTCAAGAAAACAATAAAAATATGTTCTGAAAAAAAATAATGCTGTAATGTATGCTTTCATACAGTAATAAAAATCCAAGCTAAGCAAACACCTTTCAACATGTGTGGCCAAATTCCGTTATCAGTTTTGAGACAAGAGTTTAGCCAACCACAGCCTTGGTATACTCTCAGTCGGTATATAATGCCATTTATATGAGTGTGGCTGCCAGGTACCTCCTTCTGAGGTAGCATCCTGCTCTCACCTCCGTGAATCACTGTACCATCTTTTCTTATGCAGTCATATGGACTTTGACCTTATATTCTACACAGCTTTGCAGGCTTCTGTTTTTCCTTGTCCTTCAACCGTGTCCATCTTGGGCCATCGAAAGAATGCAGCTGACGCAGCGCAGCTTTCAAACAACCCTCCCACCGTGTCCATCTTGGGCCATCGAAAGAATGCAGCTGACGCAGCGCAGCTTTCAAACAACCCTCCCAACTATCTCACTAATCCAAGAGCAACTTATTTTACTCATCGGTGGGGCCCATAGCACCGCGAGTCGCACACACACAAAACCACACTGCTCCTGAATCAGTGACATGTAAACAAGTTGCTAGATAAGCGGGGTACCTTATTAACCTATACATTAACTTTATACATTAACATTTTCAAATGCTCAACTATCATAAGGAACAAACATCAAGGTATTCCACTATTTGGTCGATGGACCAACTAGTAGGAATCAGTTGATGGCGATTAAGTCCAGCTCGATCACAATATTCCCATGATTGTTAGGAAAGAATTTTAAAGATTGTAAAGATCTTATTATTAGACAAGCACATTCTAAACATTATTTAATACATTTTAAGCAAAGAAAATGAAAAATACTCATTACCAATTTTCAATTGAGCTATGACAGAACTGCATAGAACAGGCTCCCAAGCTGACTGTCTTTCTAACCTCCTCGATGTCTCCCTCCTGAAATAGAATCTCCACGACAGATCTCGTTTCTTTTCTCCATCAAAATTTAAAGTCCAAAATATTTCAAAGTCTCTTGCACTAGAAAAATCGTCCAAACCAACAGCATGTCGTGGTGCGAAAATAAAAAACCCATGCAACGAACTTGACCCTCATTCGCACAAGCTCTTTTATACCCTTTCTCTCTAACTATCTAAACCCAAATAGAAACTTTTAGGGTCCACACTCATCTCTCATTGGTCGATTAGAGGGGTGGTGATGATCACCTCATGTCCTCCTTGCTTAAACCAGTTCGTAAAAGTGCAAAGTCATATCAAAGTTTTCTCATGACTTAATGTTCACATTGGTACTTGTCTATTATTTTGTATCTTTTCCAAAACACTCGGGTTTCAATTTTCATCCGTTCCCAGACTTTTAAATGCAGGCAGCTTTGGTACAACTCCCGTTCATAGGCCAGGCTGGCCTTGACATCTTTTGCTCCGGACATAGGCAATACACTCATGACTTGTCATCTCATTCACGCCTGCGTAGGGGCCATCTTTGAATTTAATTTCAACCATCGCATTTAAACAGCAACTTTCAGACTAGGCCGCGCAGGCCAAAATGGGAACTAATATGAAAACAAACACAACAGAAATTAGATATAGCAAATAATCCCTTTTGTTTTCCTCCCACCATTCTAATTTTCCCATGTTAGGTGTTACCTAGCAAAGCAAATGTATATGTGATTTTTACTCACCATCTGCATTCTTTTGCCACAATAAAATTCTACCATAAGCACAAAAACACATGCGTTTACTCAGTTATATCTACGTCATCATTGCTCTATATTAGTTCGACTCATTGTTTTTATTAGTAAATTAGAGTGTTGCAAAACAGCAGTTAGTTTTCCCACGTTTTGTGCCTAACTATGTGCATTTTGTTGATCAGTTTACATGCTTCACACAATTAGTATTATTACAGTTATGAGGGAATAACTTTACAAGGGGTACAAAGAACATGTGTTTCTCCCCTGCTCCATCAACTCCCCCCTTTGGTGATTCCATCACCACACAATCAACCCAACCAAAATTTTCTAAGAACATGTTTCTGGTTCTTTCTCCTTTGTTATAGCTTAAACATTAGTATCTTTCATACTTTGTCTTTTAGAGTTGTTGTACACCTTTTCTTTATACTGTTCCAACTCAATTTCTCCCATTTCTCGTTCTCTCTGCTTATTTTTCTCAATTTTTTCTTTAATTTGTTTTTCAACTCTTCTTTTTCTAATACATATGCACACTTATCTTAGTATTAATGCCATTAAAATTACTATTGTTACTGGTATTAGTATCGTCCCTACCAATGAACTACCTATTTCTGCAAACCATTTCTTTACAGCAGAAAAACTCTTACCAAGTTTCTCTAGAACACCATCAACCTCCAGTGGAGTAATTTCTTTATGTAATTCAGTTATATTCTCAATGTGTCTTTGAATGTTTTGACTTTTATCAGGTATGTAGGTACAACAGTGTTGCACTTTCAATACTCCGCAAACTCCTCCTTCTTTTGCTAATAAAATATCAAGAGCAAGTCGATTTTGCATCACCATAGCTCTCATTTTTAAAAAAATTTTTTTTATATATTTATTGCATTTTGTCATTGTACAGTATTACACATATGCAGTCATATCGAATAAACGGCGCTGTTACATAAGACAGTAAGTCCCAGGCTTCGCGGCTCACCACACCCTCGTGGAGGTATGGTAGCAAAGAGCCAACCTAACAGGTGTACGGGTAAACAGCATGGAAGGTTCATATAGCTCCAGCATATGCATAATTCATTAATGTTTAGTAGTGGCAGTGCCCAGCGTTGATGCAAAGAACCTCTGTATAGTTGCTGCATAGCCTAGTCATATTCCATACAGCACTCAATGTATACCATGACTGGAGAAATAGGGCAGTTGTTCACATTGCCAAGATATTGTACATTCAAAATTGCAGTAGAAAACTATCAACCATAAGGAACAATCCTAGACATATAGGAAACCATTAACCAGGCGGCGCCCAACTGTGATCATGTGCGTATGTGTGGAGCTTGTGATGCTGAAAGGAGTGCAACTAAGTGTGACGTGTCGGCGGGAACATGGTGAACTTGGTAGTCTTCACATGTACAGTAGGGCATGTGGGAAATGTTGTGGCAGGAGAGGGGGGGAGGGGGTAGCCGGGGGGGAGGGGGGTAGCCAGGGAGGGGGGGGCGGGTGCGAGAGTAACACTAGTAGTGGCACCGGATAGTATGGGGTGAACGTTTACGTAATCCCATTCTGCAAACACACCTGGTGATAGGTCGTCAGGATACCATCCCATTCCAGCGCAATAGGATACATCCTGAGCCCTGCCGTCTCCTCTCGGTGCAATGCCACACTCTCAGCTCTCGCCCAATTATCCAGCGAGCGACGCCACTGCACCGTTTGGGGGGGCACATTATGCTTCCAACGCCTAGTAATGAGACGTTCTGCCGTAATCAGCCCCAGATCCCAGAATCTCGCTTGTACCTTCGTCTGTTTCGTTCTTCTAAATAACCCCAACAGACAAGCTTCCCAAGTATGTGGTAAGGTGCCCCCTGTCGCTTTCGCCAAGGCAGTTGACACTGCAGTCCAATAAGGCTGCAGCAAAGCGCAGGACCAGAGGACATGCAAAAACTGTGCGTCCACAAGTCCACATTTAGGGCATGCTGTCGCAGTGAGTCCAAAGTACCGATTAATTTTGTCCGGGGACAGATATGCTCGGTGGATCACATAGTACTGTATAATCTTGAAGCGTGCATTGCGCGGTACATGTAGCGATCCAGCTAGCACTCTCGCCCACTCTTTGTCAGACCAGTCCCGCCCTCTATCAGTCGTCCATTTGTCTCGTAGGCGTTGAGGGGAGAATTGTGTGTGTGTGTGTAACGCTTGAGCAATCCAATGTACGAGATGAGAGCCGTGGCCCATCACATGCAAGTATTGGATAAGCAGGTGTATCGGTGGTTCCTCCGCCAGTGGTCCCCAAGCCCTCGTCAATGTGTGCATTAGTTTCGCGTGAGTCAGGAATTGCCCCGCCGGTAACCCTGTGTTGTCTGCTAGTGTCTCGAAAGGGAGCAGTGCACCTTCCGCAAATAGGTCTCCTAAGCTTTCTAAATCAGCCGCTCCCCAGCTTTCCAGCAAAGGTGCCGTGAGTATCCCTGATCCCCAGGGCGTACCTAGTAATGGTAGGTTGGGCGCGTATGGCTTTACCGCTGCAGTAAGTTTTAGTCCTCTGATGAAGCACTTTCTCGCCACCTCAAGGTGGAGTTGGTTCTGAACATGTGACCCAGCCAAGGGATGAAACAGTGCATGTATCTGGGAGACCGACATGATAGTCTCTGTAGTGGCCGTGTCACTCAGATTACGCCCGCTCAGCCAGTAAGCTACCCAGTGCAGTTGTGCAGCCAGGTAATATAGCTCGTGGTTCGGGACCGACAACCCACCACTCTCGGTCGCAGCATAAAGGGTTCTCAACGCCACTCCGGGACGGCCTTTGTTCCAAATCAAACGCCTGTGCATAGTGTCTAGCTCGCAAAAGGTGCGAACTGGCACATAGACCGGTAGGTTTGCATAGTAATACAGTAGCCTAGGCAAAGCGATCGCCTTCGCCAGAGCTATACGGCTGGGCACATTCAGCGGAAGAGTGTTCCAGAAGGAAACTTGCGCTGTGAGCGAGGAAATCGCCCTCGTGAGATTGCCGTCCAGTAGGTCCGCGGGTTCACGGTAGACACGGATCCCCAAATAACAGAATACTGTGGGGTACCATATAAGTCGCTCGCCCATGACCGTGACATCACACTCAGGGGTGTCCGCCGCAAAAGAGTACACCCCCGACTTTGCCCAATTGACGCGCAACCCCGACATTTCACCGAAGGTTCTGAATATGTCTGTTAGTGCGCGGGGGAAACAGGTCAGGTCCCTGACATAGAGCAATAAGTCATCGGCATATAGCGATACTGTTAGTGCGCGGGGGAAACAGGTCAGGTCCCTGACATAGAGCAATAAGTCATCGGCATATAGCGATACTGAGTGCATCCCGTCCATCAACCGGATCCCCCAAGTCTCGCCAGAGGCACGTAGTAGTGTCGCCAGCGGTTCCATCATGAGCGCAAATATCAGTGGGGAGAGAGGACACCCTTGTCTCGTGCCCCTGCGGACACGAATCGGGTCCAAGAAGAGCCTGTTTGTTCGAACCCGCACTACAGGAGCAGAGTAGAGGAGTTCCACCATTCGGAGGTAAGCCGCACCCAGTCCAAACTTTTCCAGCACCAGCGCTAGGTAGGGCCACTCCACCGAGTCGAACGCCTTTTCAAGATCGAGAATCACACACCCGGAGTGTGGCCACCGGGACACTGCCAGACTCTGCACTCGAAAGAGCCGTCTAATGTTGTAAGACGTGTTGCGGGTAGGAACAAATCCGTTCTGGTCTGCGTGCACTAATGTAGGGACCAAAGGTGCCAATCTCTGGGCCAGCGCAGATGGCAGGACCTTGTAATCTGTGTTAAGGAGGGCAAGTGGGCGGTAAGACCCCATGTTCAATGCATCCTTGTCAGGTTTCAGCAGGGAGATCACAATGGCCTCGTTCAGGGACAAAGGAAGAGCTGCGTCCCATATCGCCGCCGCATACACCCGCAGCAATTCGGGGATGAGAATTGTGGAGTACGCCTTATAAAATTCCGCCGGCAGGCCATCGGGCCCGGGGGACTTGCCATTTGAAAGAGCGGCGCTCCCAGTTCCTCACACTGTGCATTAGTGATCGTCGGCAGCGGGAGGCCTGATAAGTACTCAGTGATCTCTGCTGCAGTCACCCCTAAGCGGGAACAGTACAAGGCCCTGTAGTGGTTCGAAAATGCCTCATGGATAGCCCTCTGGGTGTAGACCACATCCCCCTGCGCCGTGCGGATCGACATCACTGGCAGTGTTTGGGTGTCCTTTCTGATTAGCCAGGTCAGAAGTTTGCCAGCTTTATCTCCAGCGTGATGCATTCGCGCCGAGTGTGCTGCATAGTTCAAGTTCTTCAGCCTGTCAAGGAGCAGCGCGTGCCTTCCGCGCGCATCTACTAAGGTCGAGTCGTCTCCCTCCACCGCCTCCCGTTCGCCCGACAGTAGTTCCGTCTCTATTTGTGTCAGGTCCCTATCTACCTGGCGTCGTAATCCCGCCTGTGCTCCCAGACAGTGCCCCCTCACAACCACTTTGAATGCATCCCATTCAACTTGCGGGGTGGATGCAGTATCAGTGTTGTCTTCAAAGTACTGTAAGACACGGTTCGAGAGCAGTTCCCGGAAGGGAGCATCTAACATCACCATAGCTCTCATGGCAACCATTTCCATATTTACCATTAAAAATCCTCCGGCAGTATTCGTTGATAAACAATCTACTATCGTTGATAGTTTTTGAATTTTATTTGCATTAAATAATATACCCACTACTGGTATCAATGCTCCAAAAATGTCACCTATTATCTCTGCAAAACTCTCTTCTTCTCCGTGTTAGTGGTTTACCTATCTCATGAATTCCTCTAGTTCACCTATCTACATGAAATATCTTTGGAAAGACCAGACCCAAATAACAAGTTCCATACCAGTGGTCCGGCAACCTGTAATAAGCTTTGTTTCCACATATAAAATAAATCCTGGAAATACAAGCTCATTTCCACCTTTAAATCCCCATCCCGCCATAATTCTGTATGTGTCTTTACATTCACCTGCATCCACAAAATAGTTGTCATACATAGTGTTATCTCTACGAATACACAATTTACCTTGTTGACGCAAATCTAATCCTATTGCTACATTCGTATTACTCTTTTCATAATTCCCATCCTCGAAATTCCGCGGTGGTGTTTTCAATTTACTTTCAGTTGCTTTTCTTTGATATTTAATTTTCCTATCCTCAACCATGTCTAAAATGTTTTTTCCTCTTTTCTGAATTTGCATGTTAAATTATATCTAAAAGCATATTCTAGACTCAGTTCTTTTGTCTCAAGAAAAAAATTCACCAAAAACTTTGCCAGGTTTCACTTTGTTCAATCCATGTGTTATAGAAAGTCCTGTGGCCAAACACATTTTTCCAAGTCTGTTTTTGATTGTTCCATTTACTTGTTCGACCACCCCAGAAGCCTCTGGTCGGTAAGCACAATGCAATTTCTGTTGAATGTCCAATGCCTCACATATCAATTGAACAATCTCATTTTGAAAGTGACTTCCTCTGTCTGTTTCAATTGTCACCGGAAATCCATACCTGGGGATGAGTTCTCTTTACAAGAGTTTTTCTACAATAACTCAATCATTGCTCCTGGTGGGATACGCCTCCACTCAGCAAGAAAATAAACAATCACTAAGACATAACGTAATCTGTTACATTGTGGCATCTCGATAAAATCTAATTGCATTCTGGTAAAAGGACCTCCCTCCTGTCCTATGGATCCCAGACTTACACCTGTTTTTCTTCCTGGATTCAATTGTTGACATATTAAACATCTTTGACATAAGCTTTCAGCGATGATGCGAAACTTAGGGTTATACCAAGTCTGTTTGAAAAGTCTAATCATTGCATCCCAGCCAATGTGTGCCTGTCCATGGTACATCCGTGCCATGTTAGAGATCATGCTATTGGGCATAACTGGTCTTTCATCCCTGTAAACCCACATTTCATCTTGCTCTCTTTGTCTACAACATGCTTTTATCCATTTATCCTTTTCCTCTTCACTCGTTTCTTCCTGTAATTGTCTCACTGCCTGCCAAGTTTCAACTATGTTAGTAAGCATTGAAGGACATGAAACATGTTCTTTTTCTCGCTCCCGATTCATGGATGTCATGTGCCTAGCACAATATTGAGCTATAGCGTCTGCAGTTATTCCCTTCAGTGATGTAATCATCTCCATTTTTGTGAGCAGCGCACTTTACAACCGCAATCATTTTAGGCAGCTGTATCGCCTCAAGCAACATTTTCACAAATTCACCATTTCTTATTGGAGATCCCGCAGAAGTCATGTATCCTCTCTGGGACCATATTTGTCCATAATCATGAACAACTCCAAACCCGTATTGGCTATCAGTAACTACGGTGATTTGGACATCCTTTCCTAAATTACAAGCTTGAATCCAAGCAATCAGCTCAGCAACCTGTGCTGAGCCTATTCCCTTTAGACAAGATGCTTCCATTATAGTTGCCACTGTGCATACAGCATACGCAGCACTCAAAACTCCTTTGTCTGTTCTCAAACATGAACCATCCACAAACATCACATAATCTGATTCTTCTAGAGGTTCATCCTTAATGTCCGGTCTTGGTTTTGTACAGTACTCAAGCACATCCAAACATTTATGATCAATGCCATTTTTTACTTCAGCATCCAATGCATCAGGCATTAAAGCAGAAGGATTCGCATTCACGCATCTTGAAATTGTCATATTGTCTGCACCCAGAATCACTTTCTCATATCTGGTCATACGACTATTGGTCATGAACTGTGTCTTCGTACGGGTCAAAAGTATTTCAACTGAATGTTGCACGTATACCTTAACAAGAAATCCCATCACAATGCCTTCACTCTGTTCCAAAGTCACAATCGTAGCAGCTACAGCTTTCAAACATCCAGGCAATGCTTTGGCTACTGGATCTAAAACAGCTGAAAAGTATGCTATTGGTCGTCTCATTCTTCCATTCCTTTGTATCAAAATTGATAATGCACACCCATCTCTTTCACTGCAATACAATTCAAATTCTTTCACGTAATCAGGCATTTCTAACGCTGGTGCTTTACACAGACTGTTTTTTAGTTGTTCAAAAGCTTCCATTTCCTTTTCATTCAGCAATAGGGCCTTTCACATCCCCTTTAGTTAATCGCTGTAAAGGCTTTGCAATCAATGAAAATCCACGTATCCACTGTCGGCAATACCTAACCATTCCAAGAAACATTCTTACTTGTTTCTGTGCCTTTGGGGGACTCATTCCTTTAATAATCCTGATTCTTTCAGTGGTCACTTCTCTCATCCCTTTTTCAATCTTATGACCTAAATACTGTACTTTTTGTTGACTGAACTGTAATTTTGATTGAGACAGTTTATGTCCTCCTTCTGCCAAGTGGTTCAATAATGCAATGGTATCAGAAATGCAAGCTTCTTTGGTCCTTGATGCCACTAGTAGGTCATCAATATATTGAACCAAAGCAGATTTTTCATGCATTTTCAAACTTTGGAAGGATTTCTTCAGTATCTGATTAAAAATGGAAGGACTTTCAGTATACCCTTGAGGAATTCACCACCATGCCAAATACGCTTGCCAAACCTAAACGCAAAAATTGGTTGGCTATCAGGGTGTAATGGAACTGTAAAGAATGCATTACACAAATCAATGACTGTGTACCACTCTGCATCATGCGGAATTTGGTATAATATTACAGCCGGATTTGGCACAATTGGACAACAAGGAACAACAATTTAGTTACCTTTCTCAAATCCTGCACTATTCTAAAAGTTCCATTTGGCTTTTTCAGTCCCATTTTAGGTGAATTACATGGACTACTCAATATTTCTTTCAAGATCCCTTGCTCAATCATTTTATTAATTACTGGGGTTACTCCTTCAATGATTTCTGGTGTCAGTTTATACTGTGGGGTATTTGGGTAAACTGCTCCTTCTTTTACAGTAATCTTTACAGGACTTACTCCTTTCATCAGACCTATATCTTCTCCTGTAAAATCCCACACCTCATTTTTAACCGTTCCTTACAATTCAATGGGAATCTTTTCTTTGTCAAACACAGGGAATGTTTCACTTTTCTCTGAATCAATTATCAACATGGTCATTTTATACAAAACATCATAATCTGTTGTCTGGAAAGCAATTCCATCTGGGTACAGTAAATGGCACAATTAATTTTACAAGTTTGTCACGTCCAAGCAAATTTACAGGACTGCTATTGCACACTACAAAGCGATGTACTTCTTTAAAAGAACCAATTTCCACCTCCACTGGTTGTGTGAGAGGGGTTTTAATCTGTCTGTTCGTTACACCTACAACTTGGATATATTCTCCCGAGAGAGGAAGGTTTGGAATTTCTACTGATCTAACTGTAGAACGGGTAGCACCAGTGTCCACTAGGAAAGTAACATTTACTCCATTCACCTTTCCATTCACAAAGGGACTAGACTGATCTACCTCTAGAATTGCGCCAAGCACACACTCCACTTCCTCTCCTGGGCACCGTCAGAGGCGCTCATCGAATTCATTTCCATCCGGTCTCAACCAATACTGTGAAACAGCAGCTGCACGCCGCAATCTCTTTACCTGCTCACCTCCGAAGAATCCTGTCCCTGCACGGTATCTCTGAGGATTTACACTCTGTGGGAGAGGTGGTTGTGGCACCTGACTCTGCTGAGTAACTACCTGTTGTTGTGGCGGTGATTGTTGATTTACCTCATTCTGCACCTGTGGATTCAATGATTTATTTTCGGTATTAACTTTTGGAGGTAATTCTTCCAATGCCCTATCTTTCCGCAATTATGACATGGCCATTTCTTTTTAGCCTCATCTATATTCATTTGCCCCTTTCCTTTACCAATATTAAATTTCATTTTTGTCTAACCCATTTCATTAGCCTGATTAATCAATCGCGCTTCTTGTTGTTCTGCAACTTTCACTTGTGCCCACATAGCTTTTTCTTTAAGCGTACGCTGCCTAGCTTCTATGTCATCACTACAATATTTTGCGTACCTCAATACCTCATCAACTGTACTGGATTGCCAACACATCATATGCTGTTTTATCATGTCACTTATCTCAGGTCTCAAACCAAACACAAATCGATATACCAAGTGACTCATATCCTTCTCACTCGTATCCACTATATTGTTTAAAAACTAGAAGTAATCTCTCAAAATAAGCATGTACAGATTCTTTAGCTTATGGAGTAGTTCTATCAATTTTTACCCAATCGGTTTCTTTAGGAAGAATTTTGTTTTTCAAAAAACAATCATTTTCTCAGTACCTCCGGACCTGGAGCTCCTGTTTTCGCATCTCTTGGATATTCCTCCTTTGGCCAGTCAATTGTATTTTACATTCTGTCCACAAATCAGCTGGTACAACTATGGCAACCAATCCATCTAAGTCTTCCCACAATACCTTTGAAACCTTTACAAACCTATCTACTTGTCTATACCATTCTACAGGTTTTTCTCGTAATTTTGGGAAATCATTTGTAAATGACAATATATCTTGTCTACTCCATGGTACATATACATAACCTCCTCCCGGTATTTCTCTCATCGGATATCCTGCTACCACTGGTTCTTTTTCTTTAACAGGGAAAGCTAAGGATGTTTTATCGTTTGTCTCTTCCTTTTTCTTTATCCACCTACTTCTCCATCGACCTACATCTCCTCATTTTCTCAGCAATACAATTAATCCTGTTATCTGTGTCAATCGTCCTGATGTATTCAGATTCTCTATTGCTTCTCAGCGAAATCTACTCTGTAGGGTTTCTGTAATATTTTTATTTTTGCAAATTCTAACTCTAATTCATTTGCCGTTTCCTCCAATTTATCATGCAGATTTTTTGCTCTCCAAGTTACACTTTTGCACATAAACATTAACTCCTCATCTTGATATGATTTTAGTCTATCAGTCCCAATTGTTCCTTTAATCAGTTCTTTCATGTCTATTTTTAGTCTAACCACATCCGTAAGCTTCGGTTCAGTATCTTTATTTTGCAAAGTTTTAACCCAATCATTTAATTCTTCTGCTGTTGGCCCTACTGGATTTTTAGACAAGTCTATTCTGTCTACACTTCTTTCTGGAGTTTCAGTTGCTGATTCCCATCCCATAGGAATTCTATATATTGGGCTTTAATTCATAGTTAAATCAACAGGTGGTGTTTTTCTAATCGTACTTTTTGCATACTGGAATTCAAAGTAATCGTTAACGAATGCTCATCTATATATATACTGGCACAGTTACAGCTTCTAAATTTTTCGTTAATTCTTTTATTTTCTAAACCAATTCCTTTGTCGATCTTTCTAATTCTGAAGTATTAGGTTTTTCAATCTGTATTATTTCCTGCATTTCAGATGGACTTTTTATTTCGGAATATCGTTTTGGGGTTTCATTTATCCCAGACTCCATTAACGGTGCATTCAGTGTCATCACCGCAGAAGTTTGTTGATATGGAGGGGGTCTCCTATTTAGAATGTCCTCCAACACCTCGTCTTCTGTGTCACTAATTCCACATCCACCCTTTTCTGGTATTCCACGTTTTCTTTTCTCTGTATATTTTTTTCCCACTGTCTCATCTACCGTTCGCATAGGATACATAACATGCCACATATCAGCACACCTCCATCTTTTCATCCTACTCTCGTGTGTAGTTCCCCATAATCCCGTTGGACTATATTGGTTCTCTTTTGTACTCGGAATCTCTCTCTTTCTTTCTCATACATCTCATCTTCCCATTCCATCAAAGCTTCAAATTGTGTTGGTCTAGGTCTCGGCTCAAGTTTCATCATTTTCTCTCTTAGATTCCGTAACACCGCTCTGCTAAATGAACCTTTTTCTGGAAATGCCAATACTCCATCATTTTTAGTATATTTCACCCAATTTTCTAGCCAAATACAAGTATGATGGCCATATTTCGTCATCATGTATGACGCAGGCGTTTTCCGCGGAGGAAGCACTTTTCCCTCTCTAGTGACTATTTCTTTATCTTTCTTAAAAAGATTCTTAATTTTCTTTTTCTTGTTCATAATAATAATCCATTTTCACAGTTTTTTCTTTAAAACAAATCGTACGCTCCCTTTCAATCTACTCTGATATTCTGTCCTATCCCAGCGCGACGGACACTAATGCACCAATCAGTATACGTCACAGTGACACGGACCTATCCCTGCGCGAATCACACTAACGCACCAATCAAAATTGCTCACGCCTTCCGCAACTGGCCAATCTCAGCACGGTACTTGCTGATGTCAGCTCTACTCTTGCTTCTGCTGACCCCTCCTTTACAAAATTTATCTGCACCGTATTTATATACTTTTTATTAATAAAAATCAGTTAATTACAACCCAAAACACTTTCCCATTTTCTATTTCACTAAACCAAAGAGATAGTTTCCCCAAGCATACAAGAATTATGTATTTCCAGTAGGCAGCGCTTACCTCTACCCTACCACAGAATTTCGTTTCGCCGATAAAGTAGCAATTCCCCCTACCTTACCCTTCTATCAAGCAAAAGGCAAACCCATTTCTCTGGGGATAAAACACATGTAGAGACTATACTGCTCCTGAGAATTAAGGCCAGAGTTTCACAAGAGTACCTAATGCTATTCACTCAACTTGACCCACACAAGAATTCCCTAACATAACTCCTTCCTGTGTTACTAATATTGAAACTAGACAAAGCACAATTCCATGTGACTACCGTGTCACATATATCCACTCCCTACTTCCCAGAAGCTTCAAAATTTCTTACTACATATAACGTGATACAGACTCAACATACAGTGTTAAACATAAAACATCAATAATCATTAATCTCCAAACTGACCTATAGTAACTAGACTCTTGCTACCAAGAAATCTGTCGCAGCGCGGCTTTCAAACAAACCTCCCAACTATCTCACTAATCAAAGAGCAACTTATTTTACTCATCGATGGGGCTCATAGCACCGCGAGTCACACACACACACACACACACACACACGCACACACACACAAAACCACACTGCTACTGAATCAGTGACATGTAAACGAGCTGCTAGATATGCGGGGTACCTTATTAACCTATACATTAACTTTATACATTATTTACATTAAAATGTTCAAATGCTCAACTATCATAAGGAACAAACATCAAGGTACTCCACTATTTGGTCGATGGACCAACTAGTAGGGATCAGTTGATGGCGATTAAGTCCAGTTCAATCCCAATATTCCCATGATTTTTAACATTAGATTGTCATGACTTTTATTTTAATAAACAAAGACTCGAGTTTATATTTTACAGAAATGTTATCCAGATTCATTAGGAAAGAATTTTAGATTGTAAAGATCTTGTTATTAGACAAGCACATTCTAAACATTATTTAATACATTTTAAGCAAAGAAAATTAAAAATACTCATTACCAATGTTCAAAAGAGCGATGACAGAAGCTGCTTAACATCCAGCTCACCGCCTTTATCTCTTCAAACAATCTGTTAGACCATTCGCAATACGAGTTCAGAGAGGGCCATGGAACAGAAACTGCTTTAATCACAGCGAGTGAGGAACTCATGAAATAATTGTATGAAGGAGGGAAGGCCGCCTTGATATTGTTAGATCTATTGGCGGCCTTCGATACCTTGCCAGACTGACTGAGCTGGGTATACAGGAATCCGCCACCACCCTATTGACGTCATATCTCACGAAGAGATCCTTCCGAGTCGAAATGGGCGGATCCAGCTCCCAAATCCTCAACCTGCAGTGCGGGGTGCCTCAGGGCTCGTCCCTGCGCCCTACGCTCTTCAATGTCTATGTGGCCCCTTTGGCCGCATTGATCAGACAGTTCGGGTTTTCTGTAATATCTTATGCAGACGACACGCAAGTGTTCGTATCAATAACCAATAACGAGGATGAGACGGCTGACCGCTTTAACAATTGTATGTCCCATGTTAACAGCTGGATGCAATCCAATTGTTTAAAACTGAACGGTGGAAAGACCGAAGTACTGTTGCTGGGTGCCAATCCTCCTGTCTGGTCTCCAAAATGGTGGCCAACGGATTTGGGTGAGTGTCCAGCACCAGTCTCCAAGGCAAAAAATCTAGGGGTGATCTTTGACAGTCGGCTGACGTTTGACAGCCAGATCAACAGTCTCACTGCCAGTTTTTGGGGCATATTAAAAATGATCAAGAAGATCCGTTCCTTTATTTCCCCTGATGCTCTAAAAACATTAGTAACTGCCCTCGCTATTTCTAGGCTAGACTATGGCAACGCCCTTTACGTGGGGATTCAGACACAACACCTGAAAAAAACTCCGTCTGCAGAATGCAGCAGCTAGACTGATTTTAGACATACCCAAATATGAATCGGTATCCAAACAACTAGGAGTTCTGCAGTGGCTGCCTGTAAGGAAAAGAATAATTTTCCAGTCACTATGTATTACGTTTAAGGCGCTCCAAGGCAGGGGCCCTTTATACCTGACATCACGTGTAAAATACCATGTGCCTTCCAGGAACCTGAGATCCGCTCAGCTAAAACTGCTGCAAGTCCCCAGGTATAGACAGGCACCTTGGGGAGGTAGGAGCTTTTTGCTCGGAACTGCAAAAACTTGGAATCTCCTTCCACTAACAATCAAAGACCGCTAGAATCTCAAATTATTCATGAAATCTTTAAAAACATGGTTATTTCTAACGGATCTATAAAATATGTTTTCAGTACATGCTTCTTATGCACGTTCCTCTGCGTCCTCAAACACACAAGTTCAATCAGAACTGCATAGAACAGGTTCCCAAGCGGACTGTCTTTCTAACCTCCTCGATGTCTCCCTCCCGACATAGAATCCCCGCAACAGATCTTGTTTCTTTTCCCCATCAAAAATTAAAGTCCAAAATATTTCAAAGTCTTGCAAAATCGTCCAAACTGACAGCATGTCGTGGTGCGAAAATAAAAAACCCACGGAACCAACTTAACCCTTATTCGCACAAGCTCTTTTATACCCCTTTTCTCTAACCATCTAAACCCAAATTGAAACTTTTAGGATCCACATTCATCTCTCATTGGTCCATTAGAGGGGTGGTGATGATCACCTCATGTCCTCGTTGCTTATACCGGTTCGTAAAAGTGCAGAGTCATAGCAAAGTTTTCTCATTACTTAATGTTCACATTGGTACTTGTCTATTATTTTGTATCTTTTCCAAACACTCTGGTTTCAATTTTCATCCGTTCCCAGACTTTTATATGCAGACAACTTTGGCACAACTCCCGTTCATAGGCCAGGCTGGCCTTGACATCTCTTGCTCCGGACATAGGCCAAACACTCATGACTTGTCATCTCATTCATGTGGGGGGCCATCTTTAAATTTCATTTCCACCATAGCGTTTAAACAGCCACTTTCAGACTAGGCCGCGCAGGCCAAAATGGGAACTAATATGAAAACAAACACAACAGAAATTAGATATAGCAAATAATCCCTTTTGTTTTCCTCCCACCATTTTAATTTTCCCATGTTAGGTGTTACCTAGCGAAGCAAACGTATATGAGATTTTTACTCACCATCTGCATTCTTTCGCCACAATAAAATTCTACCACAAGCACAAAAACACATGCATTATGTCTACGTCATCATAGCTCTATATTAGTTCGACTCATTGTTTTCATTAGTAAATTAGAGTTTTGCAAAATAGCAGTTAGTTTTCCCACGTTTTGTGTCTAACTATGTGCATTTTGTTGATTAGTTTACATGCTTCACACAATTAGTATTATTACAGTTAAGAGGGAACAATATTACATTTTTGTTTCTCCCCCTGCTCCATCACAGCCCCTCTAACAAACTGATTTTCTGGACAGGGGAACCAAAAGAGTGACCCCTCCATGAAAATAGTATGATCTCACAACACTTACCAGATGAACAGCTTCTTGTAAGTTAAGGGTTCTGTAGGTATAACTGGCCAGATACATCCATCATCAAAGTTTTTAACATTGTTTCACTCCCATCTGTCATAACGTTATAACCATCATACACAAAAGAGTGATCAGTCTTTTATTAGATGGTACTAAGACCACAGGCTTCATATAAAACACTTAATATCAATAAACCCTATACAAAGTTCGATTAGTGTAATATCTTTTATTTGGTTAAATTTTTTATGCTCTCAAATGCCTACTTTGGTACCTGCAGACAATCTGGACACGGGTATGTGAATGACTATTGCAAATCCAGATCTTGTGCCGACAGATCCGTATTTGAATACCAGTATGTTGACTACTTATGAGATCATAGGGGCACTGTAAGGCTTTTGTGTGCCTTGATGTATCGCACTGAAATTTTTAAAGCTGCACTGTAGAAACTAACTTTCTTTTAGAGGATGGTCACATGCCTTCCAAACAAGTTTCAAGTAATTGGCAAGAACAGCCTGTGGCCTTTGTTGAAAAGCAGTGTTTCACATAAATGTGAGCATATTTAGAATAAAATATATACGTTCTTTATTTTTCTATCTTACTGATTTTTATATCATAACAAACAGAATAGCGGCCAAACATTCACAGGTATACAAGGATGATTCACCAGATCTTATACATAAAGTGCATGAATAAATGGACCACAATACCAGTCTAGTTAAGTATTTTCAATCTGGTTCTTTGAGACCTTAACATTTTACATAGCAAAGGGTAGATTTAATAATTTCTGCGTAAATCGTTATTCAACTTGTTCTAACCAAAAGATTGACTAGTTGATATTGGGAGATCTGCAGGAAAATGTAAAGTCTAAAGAACCACATATCGAATGTTTAATCCATTATCTGCATTATGCTCAGAGTTCTCTGATCTAGTGCCTCCTTCTCGCATCACCCACTTACATAGGTCCTGGGTTCCCATGAGACCTCTGGTACATTGCGTTACTTCTCTTTATTAAGTCCAGTATTCCAAATTTGGTGGGAGGCGTGCTCTGCTTGTAATCAATACTAGATCAAACTCAGAAGGCCAACCCAACATGTGCGAGAGGGTGTACGCCACATTGCTACTTAGAAAGCTTTCAGGATTCCTCCAGACACCCACATATGTAAGAAACAGACCACTTTGTCATGCATCTGGGGCATTCAAGTATTTCTTTCTTGTATTTTTGTAGGACCTGTGCCCACAATATTGTGTTAGTTAGGACTAGTTTCTCTGGACACCAGCTCACATTTATTACAACACCCACATCTTCCTCAGTTCACTCATTTCAGTGAAGAATTCCTACATGTCAATAAATTAGTATTTTGTATGCCCAGTTTTGTAAACCGAGCATAGTGTACGAGTAACCATGGGTATCAGGTCTATTTGAGCAGGGGAAAGTGGCGGCAATAACAACAATATGGATGTGGTGGACAGTCTCATCTCTGAATTGTAATTTGATCTATTATTGGTTTATTATCAAGGGAAGAAATTCTATAATTGCGATGTGACATTATATCCTTGGAGGTCCAGGACGACAATCCACTTTCTTTATCCCAACGAAGTGCTGCCCCAACAGTTATGCAGCGCTGAGGATAAATCAACAGAGCTGCATTGCCTGAATGTATAAAAAAAAATGCAGTATCACATTGAGTAAGACTTGTGCACCAACTAACTCATTAGTTGCACTCAAGCAAAAAATAAATATTTTAAAAGTCATGGCGTGGCTCAACCAGTCATTATGGCGGACGTGTAATCTGAGCTCCGGGCAGTCTACATTAATTTCAACAATTATCCTGCCCCCCTCTCACCCGGGTCCTGTGGCACAGACCGCAATAATTGGGACATGCCTCCTGAGGTGTGGTCCTGAGCCCCCGGCGAAGGAAAACTCAGTGGAGCGTGGCTGTACGTGATTGATGGTCGTGTGTAGTGGCATAGCAACCTGGGCATGGAAGACCAGGCCCGTAGATGCGCCAGACAGAGGCACTACGACTGTTGAAATCTAGTTTGTGAACTGAACATCATCTGCGCCATCTTGTCCATTTCCTCAGACTCACGTACAAATATGCACAGCAGCCATTTTAGGTGCCATGGCCTCTCTGCCTACTGCCGATAGCCAGCGCGTCTCTCCCCCTCACTCCCCAACAGCCCCCGGTCTCTCCTGCTTGGGCCCTAAACGCACCTCCAGCGCGACCCTGCCTCCGAGCCACATCCCGTGCTGAACCCCCCCACACTCTTTTCATCTCATTCATAAAACAAGCCCTTTGATAACCTCTTCCTCCTTGCCCGATTGTCCGGCCTGATCCCAGGCCATCACTTAGCCCAACAGATGCAGTTTATTGCCCCTACAGTAGGACCTCGCCTCACTTCAAAGGAGCGGGGATTAATCAATGCCCTCACACCCCTAGATCTGACCGATCGCCCGCATTTCTGTTCCCAGCGGAATGTCCAGCTGCGCGATAGCCATCATGCTGAGATTAGGGGTGGGGACTCCTACTGTAGATATGTGTGGGAACGGGCCTGAACCGGGGATTCCAAAGATGCCTTTTCCGTACTTCAAAGCAATACCACGGATGTCACAAATGTAATAAAGCCATAAAACTGTGTATAGGAGGCCAGGCCTCAAAGATGCGGATAGAGCACCTCGAAACGATACCTCGTTGTCCGATCTGATGTGTTCTGCTCCGTCGGAAATAAACTCCTGTTTCCTGCCTTCCAGTCTCCAGCGCCTGCCTCTTTATTTGGTAACCGTGAGTTGGGTGAGAAGCAGCTAACGCCGGGCAAACCTAGAAAAGGGGTAATCGACCTGATCTGCCTGACCCCTTTTCTTACAATTGGCGCCCAACGTGGGGCCCATCAGCGACACGTGGATCCAGTGGGAGAGGTCCTGACGACGGAGTGAACGACTGCAGCGATCGGGAAGTGCACCTGCCCGATAGACCCTCGTCTGGCAGCCGATCATCCGAACTTCACTGGTTCCGAGCAGACCTCTCTCGAGTGATCTACGGTCCTGACTGGGAACCATCAGGAGTGCCGCGACAGAAGATAGAGGACGATCGGGCACTGGAATCGGAAGACAGGAAACTGTCCATGCGGTCCGGGTAAGGTCGTGTAACACGACAAACTGTGAAATATTTGATTGATTGATTGGAAAATACTAGTATTACTCTCCGAATTGTTGGTTCTCTTGGAGATTCTCTGTCTGCAAACGGAGAGGAATAGAAAGTATTCTCTCTTCCTTTGCAGGTAGTGAAGGGTAGGTAACGCAGGCCTTTGCCCCCGTTGTAATCCGTCGTGCCTATCTCTCTCCCCCACTGATTGACTGTTTGCCCGAACATTGTTTGTTCGAGGATTGCTTTCTCGAGAATTCTCTGTCTACAAACGGGGAAGGATAAAAGTATTCTGTCCTCCTTTGCAGATAGTGAAGAATAGGTAACGCAGGCTTTTGCCCCCGTTGTAACCCGTCGTGCTTATTTCTTTCTCGCCACTGATTGTTTGATTGAACGGACATTGATTGTTCGATATCGGTTCTTTGGAGGTATTCTCTGCTTACAAATAACGTGGAATAGAGATATTCTGTCTAGTCTTTGTAAGCAGTGAAAGGATAGGTAGTGCAGACTTTTGTCCCCATTGTAACCCGTCATGCCTATCTTCTCCCCATTGTTCAGTAGTTGGTTCAACCCGGACCGCTTATTAGAGGTGGATCATCCGGCTCCTCTGGAGGGCACCCCTAATAAGGATATGTTTTTAAAGTATGGACTAGTCGCCATAGCTTATAGTAAGTTATGGCATAAATATACTAAAAAGGATCAGGAAAGTCAGTGGCCACTGATAGGATCCTTCGATGACGCAAAAATAAGCGTGCTGGAAACAGCCCTTTGTAACAATAAAACAACGCCCACTATGCTTGATAGTTTCGGCATGTGGCGCAAAGAAGCAGAGCAACGAAAGAAGAGAGAAGAAGCAAGAATAGGAAAAGAGTTACGAAAGGCAGCCCACCTGACCGCTAGGAAACTAGAGGGAGAAATAAAAGAAAGAGAGGAGGTCAGACAAAAGCAGGAATCTGAGTCGGCAGGCCAATGCCCTGTTAGGACCCCCTCTACGCTCAACCCTGAGCTGCCCTCCAAACAACGGGCGAACGATGAGTTACTGCTAGGTCCTCCGATCATCTACATGCCCCCCCTCCCAACCTCTAGTACAGCACCTGCCAGCTCCGAGTGCAAATGAGAATGACCTTGGAGCTAGTACCCCAGCCCTCACGGCCTCCGCACCTGCCGCATTAGTAACGACATCAGATGAACTCGAGACTAGCAAGCAGCCACCAGCCAGACTGAATAGATTGAGCAAAGATGAGCGGGATGGAATTGACAAGATAGTAAAGACACTGGTAGAACGGAAGGAGAGCGAAGAATACACGATAGATATGCACAATTCACATGCCGGTAGCCACAGACGGCATTTCATTTTACGGTTTAGCTACCACACCCTGAACGCATATGAGGATAGGTATCAGAATCAGGGTCCTGCTAAACTGACAGCTTTATATAGAAAAGTCAATGTTGGAGACGAGGCTGAGCACGACGTGACGGACCTCTTCATGCAAACGCTTGAGGTCTTCCGCCACCTCACGGAACAGAAACCAGAAGTTAAGATTACAGTCCCTGAAACGACTGGGTCCTCATCAGAAGTAGCCAACACTATGGTGCCTATCAGAGAAGCCGCCCCCCTACTGGGTTCCCCCGCGAGGTCAGGGAACAAACGACGATATCAACCACGCAGATGCGAAGGGGAGGGTTGTGTACAACTGGGTTTATCAGCCATGGGATCGGCAAGATATTTTAACTTTTAGGCAAATCCTGCCCCATTTAAGAAAGAACCCGACAGCATTTTATACCTAACTAGGTACAGCCTTGGGTTCAACAATAATGACTCTAGCGGACATTGACTTGTTTTTCGGGTTATGTCTGCCGGCTGACGTGTGGAAGCAAATCCGGAAAACCGACCACACAGATCTGTTCGGACATACCTGGAATCAACTCAGTGAACTAGAAAGACAGCGAGAGCCCGGAAAGAAACCTGTAAAAGACATACTGGAAGTCCCGGACAAAATAGTTCAGAAGCTAAAGACATTGATCCCAGAGAAGAAGGTAGACTTGTCGATAGTCACGGCTTGCCGTCAGAAACCCCAGGAAGACGTATCAGAATACTTCTCCCGATTTGAGACGGTGTTCTCCGACTACAGTGGCCAAGACATGACCACTGCAACCGGACAACACCTATTCGTGCAAAACTACGTAAAGGGTCTATCGCAAGAGGTCTCCCAAAAGTTACAGACAAGCGAGAGTAGTTGGGGGGCCTCCAAACCTGCAGCTATCCTTCAGATGGCTCAGTACTACGAACACCAAAAGAACGAGAACGATAGGGCGACTGAGAAAAAGAAAAAGGACTTGAAAGAACGAGTGTTGATTGCTCAATTGCAAGGAGTGACGACAGGAAGGGAACAGTATAGAGGAAACTACCAGTCAAATGCCCCTAGAAATCCACCCCCTAGAGACCGCACACCCACACCCGGCGCTCCACGAACAGACCTCGATGAGAACCAGTGTGCGTTTTGCAAAGGATTTGGCCACTGGAAGTCTCAATGTCCGGTTCTTCTGGAAATGATTAAAAATAAAGAGACAAGGGACATGACGAATGGCCCCAGGACTAGAGGGCAGGGACGAGGGCACACCCACGACACCAACAATGACAGACCTGGCAGACCGAACACGTTTGACCGTCCCCGGCAGAATCAGTGCCAACAGTCTGACTGCGACAATGCCCGCGACTTTGCATAGGACTGCCAAGGGCAAGGAAGGGATCCAGTCGAGCTCTATGTTGACCAGCAAGGTCCTTATGTCACCGCTAAGGTCCTAGGTACGAAGTCTCCATTTCTGGTAGACACTGGCGCAACACGTAGTGCGTTATCTAAACGACTGATTCCAAGGGCACCCTTGTCTGGCTCACACATAACATCAATAGGCTTTGATGGAACGCCCTCCACTAACCCCTTATCCGCACCGGTTTCCTTCGACTTGGACAGTAACCCCACTGACACGACGTTTCTACTTTCCTCCAACACCCCCGATGCCATTATGGGACTTGACTTACTGAAGCATTTCCGAGCTACTATCAGGTGTTCACAGGACGGAGTTCGAGTCATTCTGTACGATAACCCGACTCTGCTCAGACCTCATCCCGCACGACACATGTTCTCCATCTCTGACGCTGACGCATCCTTACTTGACTCTCTACCTCTGTATCTGTGGGCTAAAACTGACGCTGACGTAGGACGAATGATGATCGACCCCGTGCGCATAACTGTTCGCCAAGATGCGATACTCCCAAAACTCCCACAGTATCGGATCTTGCCCGAAGGTGAGAAGGCATTGGTAATGATAATCCAGTCCCTGGTAGAGGCAGGAGTGGTAGAGGAAGTAGTCAGCAATATTTGCAACAGCCCTATCCTACCCATTGTGAAGAAGCAGGGCGAGGGAGATGAGAAAGCGTACCGCTTCATCATCGACCTTCGAGAGGTCAACAAGGTAGTTGTACCCCAGTACCCCGTAGTCTCAGATATCGCCACCATTCTGACCCTGATTCCTTCCACAGCCACCACCTTCACTGTAATAGACCTCAAGAACGCTTTCTTCTCCATCCCCATCCACCCAGACAGCCGCTACCTTTTCGGCTTCACGTTAAAATCCCGCTCATATAGATTTTGTAGAGCTCCCCAAGGCTACACAGAAAGTCCCAGCATCTATAGCCAGGCCCTCAAGAGGAAGCTGGATGCCGTTCAACTACCGGAGGGAGTGGTGTTGATACAGTACGTCGATGACATCCTTTTGGCGGCCGACACCACTCCACTTGCAGTCACAGCCACCATCCAACTCTTGCACTTCCTTGCGGAAAATGGCCACAAGGTCTCCAAGAAGAAGTTGCAATTCTGCCAACCCCAGGTCACCTACCTAGGCCACCTCTTGTCCAAAGACGGGAGAAAGCTTACACCCGATCGAATTCAGGCTATTCTAGAAACCCCTGTCCCAAAGACCCAGAAACAAGTCCGCTCCCTGGTAGGGGGGCGTGGCTTGGACGCCGATCGGGATGGCGGCGTGAGCTCGTAGCTCCGTGCAGAATCCCGTTAATTCTCCTGTTTTCGGAACCCTAGGCGGCCCGGAGACGACGCTCCTGCCCTCTGAAGTGTGAGGGGACAGCTGGACACTATTGGTGAGCCGCTGGGGGACTGCAGGCCCCGAGGAGACCGAGTCGAAGAAGCGGCTGAGGTGTTGCCGAGGGTGCGAAGAAAATGGCGGCGTGGAGTTCGGCGGGCCCCGAACTTCAGCTCTGAGCCGAGTTGTCGCCGACTGGCAAGGGATACTGGCAGGAGATCCTGCATTCAGCTGATCGAGGCACTGGGGTCGGCGGTGCTGTGCCTTGGGGCCGAATGACGCTGCCTTGACCCGCCAGGAGCTTGGGGACCCTAGCTGGCCGCCGCCCGGAGACTCATCCTTTCCACCTCAGGCTCCCGAGGGGGGCGGCGGAGCGGAGTGTACCTAGCTGGTCGTTGCTCCTGTGAGTTTCCGTGAGGACATTGCTCTGCCCGGTGCCCGGCGACCGGCACTGGCCTACGGGCGCTGACGACAGCGGGCTCCAGGACCTGTGACGCAGCACCTTGGAATGGCGGCGACTGGAGGGCCGATGGCCGTGAGATGCACTGAGGAGGGCTCGGCGACATCGACTCGGCTGGGCGAGGGTCCCTCCCCGGAGCTTGACCGAGAACAGCGACTGAACCGGCGATTAGATGCCATACTTGATGCGATCGCCTCGACTAAGGACGCGTTGCACCAAGACATCGCCCAAGTGGCCTCGGGCCTAGGGCTGCTCCGTGCGGATCATGCGAAGCTAGCGGACAGAGTTAAGGACCATGACCAACTGTTGCTGGACCTGAAACCATCGGTGGTGGCCGCGGAGCATAGGATCGCGGACATGTTGGCCCGGCTGGACTCGCTGGAGCGGAGGGCGGAGGATGCCGAAGGTCGCAATAGGCGGAACAACGTGCGGGTCGTCGGCCTTCCGGAACGAATTGAGGGGGAGGATGCGGTGGCCTATATGGAGACCTGGTTCCGCACTGTGGTGGCGCCGGAGGGGCTCACTCCTTTTTTCACGCTGGAGCGGGCCCACCGGGTACCTGCTCGCCCGCCGGGGATTGGCCGCCCCCCCCCGACCGATGGTGGTGAGGCTCCTCCACTACAAGGACCGAGATCTCCTCATTCAGCGGGCCAGGATGTCGGGCCCTTATGAGGTGGAGAACAGTAGGGTTACGATCTTCCCGGACTACACCCAAGCGGTCCAGAAAAACCGGGCATCGTTCTTGGCGGTGAAGAAAGAACTCAGGGAGGAAGGCGTTCAGTATTCCTTGCTCTACCCGGACGAGGTTTGGCACTGGCTGGAGTCGTATAGAGCGGGGACGGACAGATCACATAAAAGCAGACGAGATGAACCCAAGCGGCCCCGGGTGAGGCAATCGCAACGCATCAGATCCCGCAACAGGCGCCAGCGGGAGAAACGGGAGGCTCAAATGGCGGCGGAGAAGAGGGATGCACTCGCAGCGACGGCGGCCATTACAGGGTCGCAACAGAACAGTGAACGGGCGGAAACGGACTCGGGAGGGGAAGGCAGCAAGACGGGCGAGGAACTCTCGGAGGCGGAAAGCTTGAAGGGGCCGACGGTGACCCCACAGACTTCAGATGGTATCTTTTGCGGCTGAGATTGGACTGGGCTAGTTCGAGACTTCATGGTAGGGTGGTATCCTGCTGTTGGAGGACGGGATGCCGGGAGGGGAGGCTGTGTGCTTCGGGAGGGATGGAGGCGCGGGGCGCGGGCTCCGCTTGCTGGGGTCGGCGGCGACTCACCCCCCTTGGGCCCTTAAGGCCGACTGTGTGGAGACCACAGGGTAAGAGTGTGAGAAGTTGGTTCAAGGTTTGGGTGGGGGCGGACATTGGGTTCGTGTGCTCTGTCCTGGGGAGTGGGGTTTGGGGAGTTTTTCTGTTTTGGGTGTGTTTGGGGGGGGGCAACTGCATTGGGGGGGCTGTGAACATTCGTTATTTGATTTGGACTGTACGAAGTTGGAATGGGGACGTTACCTAATCTGAAATGCCTGACGTGGAATGTCCGGGGGCTGCGAAATATGGTGAAACGTCATAAGGTCCATGCATATCTAGTACGCAGGGGGGTTCAGATTGCCATGCTCCAGGAGACTCATCTCACTAAGAAAGAGTGTACTACCTTGCAGAAAAGATGGAGGGGCCAGGTGTTTGGCACCACTTACTCAGCGTATGCCAGGAGGGTGCTGATCTGGGTGAGGGCGGGGATACCCTTTCAATTACTGAATCAAGTTGTGGATCCGGATGGCAGATTTGTGGCGGTGGAGGGGAGGTTATATGGACGGGATGTGGTTTTCTGCTGTGTGTATGCGCCGAACACTGATCAAGCTCGATATTTTGATAGCCTCTCGGGGTCTTTGGCCTCTTTCCTGGCGGCCCCAATAGTGCTAGGGGGGGACTTTAACTCGATCACGGATGTGGCTCTGGATAGGTCCCATCCCCCCCTGGTGGACTCCCCGGTGCGCAGGTTAGCCGCGCACAGGAAGGACTGGCAGGATAGATGGGGGTTGCTGGATGTCTGGAGGGAGCGGCACAGGGAAACCAGGGATTACTCCTTTTACTCTGCTCTTCATGACCTGCATGTCAGGATTGATTCGGTGCTCTGCAGTGGTTCCCTAGCCCCGTTGATCTCCCATGCGGAGTACTTGGCTAGGACTATCTCAGATCATAACCCCCTATTGGTGCACATTCAGTGGCAGAGAGAGCGCTCAGTAATTCCAACGTGGCGGCTTCGGCCGGAAACGCTTGAAGATCCTGTGTTCACTGATGCGGTTCGACAAGGCATTGATGGCTATTTCGGAGTGAATGAGGGCACGGCCACGAGTAGGTCCACTGAATGGGATGCAATGAAAGTGGTGGTGAGAGGAGTGTGTTTGGGTAGGTTTTCGAATGCTCGCACGGCTGTGTTGACTGACCTCATGAAAGCGGAAGAAAGGTTGAGGGACTTGGAGCGCCACAGGCCAGCTAGGCCGGACTTACAGGCCCAGCTCTTAGAAGCGAAAGAAGTGGTCGCCACCGAGACGGAACGTTTACGATGCTATGATTACAGGCAATATATCATCAGGGCGCACGCGGAAAGAGACAAGGTGGGTACCCTCTTGGCCAGACTGGCTAATCCGGAACTTAGGGGCTCCCCGATCCTCGGCATTCGTACTGCGCAGGGAGAGATGGTGTACACCCAAGCAGCGGTATTGGAATGTTTTAGGGGGTACTATGAGGAACTGTATCAGGGCCAGCTGGGAGTGGGGGTCCAGGACATTGCGGAATACCTGGGGGCGAGGCAGCTTCCGGTCCTAGATGAGGAGGACGCGAAGGAACTGGGCGGCCCGATCACGCTCTCAGAAATGCGGGCGGCCATTAAGCATATGGCCCGTAACAAAACGCCCGGGGTGGACGGATTACCGATTGAATTTTATCAGCGGTATGCGGACAGTTTGGCGCCCAGGCTGCTGGTGGTGTACGCTGAAGCCTTCGAGGCTGGGGTATTGCCTGGGTCCATGCGGGAGGCCTTGATTGTGCCGCTCCTAAAGCCTGGCCGGGATGCTGCGGATGTGAGGTCTTACCGCCCGCTATCCATGCTGACGGTGGATTATAAGATTCTGATACTGGCCACCAGGCTGGCCCCATATATGACAGGCCTGGTACATAAGGACCAGGCCGGGTTCATACCCACGAGGAGCACGGCGCTGAATATTCGCCGCTTGGTGGGGATAATGGACGCCATCTTGGACGAGGAGGGAGCCCCGGCGGTCCTATCCGTGGACATCGAGAAAGCCTTTGATAGCTTGGAATGGCCGTTCCTGGACGGAGTTTTGGAGAGGTTTGGCATGGGCGAGGGGTTCCGCAGGTGGACAAGGGTCTTGTATGCTTCGGCGGCGGCGAGGGTGCGTTTGGGCGGCCTGGTGTCTGCGGCGTACCCGGTGGGCAGGGGCACGCGGCAAGGATGTTCTCTGTCCCCCCTGTTGTTTGCTCTGGCGATGGAACCTTTGGCGGTCCATGCGAGGTCGGGTGTCAGGTACGCGGGGATAGCGAGAGGCGGGCAGTGGCATCATATATCGCTATATGCGGATGACTTGCTCCTGTACCTGGCTGACACCTCGCGGGCATGGGCCGGTGCGATGGAGCTGTTGTCGGAGTTCGGCCGGCTGTCGGGCCTTAAGGTCAATTGGGCGAAGACTTGTGTGTTCCCGCTGCGAGCGGGCTCGCCCGTTCCTGGTGGCGACTTGGGCGTGGTGTGGGAGCCATCTTGTTTCACCTATCTGGGTGTTCGCATCTACCACGCGACTGCGGACCTCTTGGAGGGCAACATTGGTCGCTGTGTCCGGGCACTGAGGGGCAGCTTGTCTTTCTGGTCGACCCTCCCGCTGACGGTTCTGGGTAGGATTGCGCTTTTGAAGATGGTGGCGCTCCCCCGCTTCCTCTATTATTTCCGAACGCTGCCTGTCTGGATTCCCCAAGGGGTCTTCGGAGACCTGAGATCGATGATTATTGGCTTCCTATGGGGGCACGGCCGCCGTAGAGTGGCCCTGAGCACGCTCCTCCGCCCTAAGATAGAAGGGGGCATGGCTGTGCCTGACTTCGAGCTGTATTATCTAGCGGCGCAGCTGCAGGTTCTTACACAGAACGTAGCTAGGGTGTTCCGGGGTCCAGAGGAGGACCGGGACCGAGGGATACGACGCCACGTGCTGTCCTATATTGTCATGCAGCAGAGGCTTGAGTTGCGGGCCCTCACTATGGAGGAAAGGACGCTCCGGATGTGTTGGCAGAGGAGCCTTCGGAGAGCGAGGGCTTCGCGGCCTTATGCGCCGGAGATCCCGATCGGCATGCTGACGGCCTTGCCGCACGGGGGGGATTGGTACCCGTTGCTGGATTGGGAGGAGGCGGGACTACAGGTGGTAGGCGACTTGTACATAGATGGGGCTTTGGCACCGTTCGAGGCGCTCCGGGACCAGTTCGGGCTGCCCGACGGGGGGTTCCTCCTGCACGCGGCAGTGGTGGCTGCCATACAGAAGCACTGGAAGGGGGGGCTCGTAGAACCCACGACGACAATGGCGTGCCAATATGTGGTGATGGCAGCAGGCACGGTCAAAGCTGTGACGTGCCTCCATAATAGGATGCTGAATGGGGGAGTGGAGCCACTCCTGGGGCTTAAGGCTAAATGGGAAGAGAGTGTGGGCCGGCACATACCGGATACGGCTTGGGGACACATCCTGCGGCGCACGTGGAAGGGCACGAGAAATTCGCGCTTTCAGCAAGTGCATTTCTATGTGCTTCATAGGGCCTATTTAACTCCAGAGAAATTACAGCGGTACTTCCAGGTGCCGGATGCCCACGGTGTTCGTCTCTGGGAGCGGACATGGATCATTTGTTTTGGAAGTGCCCGCAATTGGGGACCTATTGGGCGGAGGTGGGGGGACTCCTGAATGCAGTGACAGATAGGGAGGTGGAATTCGATATGGCGGCGTGCCTGCTGCTCTGGTTCCCGCACACCAAACGCACCAAGGTGACGAGCAAGTTCATTGATCTGGGTCTGATATTGGCGCAGAGGGAGATATCGTGGCATTGGAAGTCCAGGGGGGGGCCCTCGCTGCGTAGATGGAAGAATGAATTGCTGCGGTGGTCTGCCTGCGAGAGTGTGCTCCGGATGCAGCAGGCTGTTAAGATGGGGAATGAGAAGGTTTTGGAAGCGGCACGTGCATGGGAGCTAGTGGTGCAGGCCTTGCGTGATTCTTTTGTGGACGACGAGGATGGGGAGAACTAAGCCGGTGGACACCACGGGGCGAACACAGAAGTGCTATATTCCGCACTGTGGTGGTTCCATCTAACTCGACAGGACGGGGCGTACGCCCAGCGGTTGCCAGGGGGGGGGGGCCTTGGGGGGGACTGGTTCATGGGGGTTCGGGGTGGGACGGAAGCCACTGGATGGTAGCCCGCCTGGGTGCCTTGACTCTACTAGGATGGTAGGCACAGTGTGGAGTGTGGAAGGGCTGGTGGGAGCAGCCAGGCGAGATAGACCGATAGCACCTAGGGCAGGCCCCGATATGAGCGGTGTCACTGCTTTACCTCTGGGATGGCTGACGGAGATGTTGTTGTGGGTGGGGGGGATAAAAGCAGATACGTACAACGACTTTTCGACCATGGTCCCTGTGGGACGTGCACCGTGCTTTTCCTATTGAATGTAATAACATGCCGCCCGGCCCCCGGGATGCGGGCTGAATGGCTGTGTACAGTTTGGACTTCTTAGTGGACGAGGGGATGTCACGAGTGCACTGGTTGATTGCTTGTATCCTGTGGTTTCTAACTCTGCAATAAAAATATATTTGAAGAAAAAAAAAAAGTCCGCTCCCTGGTAGGCCTCACCTCCTTCTGCCGGCAGTGGTTGCCAAATTTCAGCCTCATTGTAAAACCACTACTTTCCCTACTAGCCAAAGAGGTCCCCTTCCCACTCCCTTGGACCCCCGAATGCCAATCTTCCTTCAAAGAACTCCGAGACACCCTTTGTTCTGCGCCAGTCCTAGGAACCCCCGATTACACCAAGCCCTTCTCTCTATACACTCACGAAAGGGAGGGGTGCGCTTTGTCTGTCCTGACTCAAACTATTGGCCCCAAGCAACGACCATGTGCCTATTTCTCTGCCACCCTTGACCCCGTAGCGAGAGCCTTGCCTGCCTGCCTTCGAGCCGTAGCTGCCGCTGCTGTCTCTATCCGACAAAGTGAGGGGATCGTACTCTCGAATTCCCTCACGGTATTAGTGCCCCATGCTGTTGACACCCTCCTAAACCAGACTAAGACGCAACACCTAACTAGCGCACGACTGACCGGATACGAACTGACTCTGCTTGCACCCCACATCACGCTGAAAAGATGCACCACACTGAACCCTGCCACCTTGTTGCCTCTGCCCGAAAACGACCCAAATGTCCCCCCTATACATGACTGTGTGACCCTCACAGACGAACAGACTAGGAGTAGAGTTGACCTCCGAGACACCGCCTTCACAGACCCTGATGGAGAGCTATGGGTAGACGGCTCTTGCATAAAACTCCCCGACGGCACCACCTCAGCTGCCTATGCAGTTACCACAGCCTGAACTGTAGTTGAAACCGCCCGCATCACGCAACGATCCGCACAGGCGGCAGAACTGATTGCCCTCACACGAGCATGTATTATAGCGACAGGGACTGCGGCAAACATTTACACGGACAGCCAGTATGCCTTCGGAGTGGTTCACCATTTTGGACTCTTGTGGAGAGAAAGGGGATTCCTGGCGTCCCACGGCACGCCCATCCTCCACGGAGATCTAGTCTCCGCCCTGATTGAAGCAGTTCTCCTCCCCAAACGATTAGCTGTAATCAAATGCCAGGCACATAGGAAGGTGACAGACTCAGTCGGACAGGGAAACGCGCTGGCCGACATCACTGCCCGAACCACCGCTGAGAATAGGACGACGACACGCATGTATGTGACCGGTCGTAAGCAGAAAAATGGACTGACGCTAGGGAAACGATTAAGGACATCCAGATGGCCAGCTCACCACACGAATTGACTGAATGGACACGGGTGGGATTGAAAGACGATGAAGGCTGCTGGCGGACAAAGGACACTAACAAATGGTTGCTACCCAATTCATACCTGATCCCCATACTGACTATGGCTCACTCCCCGGCACACATAGGATCTGCCCCCATGATCGAACTCATCTCCAAGGTCTGGCACAACGACAAAATCCCCGACTCAGCCAGACGCCTGGTCGAGCAATGCCTTATCTGCCTGCAACACAACCCTGGGAAAGGAACTGTGGTACCCCGGGGAGGGTTTGGGGTCCCCGACCATCCTTTTGAGGTCCTCCAGATGGACTACATCCAACTAGAAAGATGCCAAAGCCTGAAGTATGTATTAGTCATTGTGTGTGCCTTCAGCAAATGGGTAGAAGCCTATCCAACCCGTGATAACACTGCCATGACCACTGCCAAGGTACTACAGAAAGAGTTTTTCCCTCGCTACGGTCTTTGTCGAATTCTATGGAGCGACAACGGCCCCCACTTCATAGCTGAAGTTATCCAACTAATCTTGAAAGGGTTGGGTGTAAAACAGAGGTTTCATGCATCTTTCACCCCCAATCTGCTGGCCTAGTTGAGCGACACAACGCCACACTGAAACTAAAACTGTCGAAGATAGTGGCCACCACAGGACTTAAATGGCCAGATGCCCTCCCACTGGCATTGCTATCGATGCGCTCCACTCCCACTAAGCACCATTTGACCCCCTACGAGGTTGTATTTGGGCGACCGATGAACCTCTGGACTGCCCCTAAACCGACCTCCATTCACGACGTCCCGGACGTCCTACTGTCTGATTACTTGTGCAAATTGACTAAAACGTTGTCTGTCATTCATCAGCAGGTGCAGCAGGCCATCCCCGATGCTTCCAGGGGTCCGGGTCACGATATCCGACCAGGGGATTATGTGCTAATCCGAAATTTCCAACGGGCAAAGAGTCTGGAACCCCGGTGGACGGGCCCCTGGCAAGTACTGATCCCCACCCGGACGGCTCTTCGAGTGGAGGGGAAACGACACTGGCTGCACGCACACCACTGTAAGAAGGTCTCCTCGACCCTGGCCACGACAGAAAACGTCAGCACCCAAGAAGAACTGCTGAACAAAGACCGGCCATCACTGAACTGTTACCCTGATACCGAGGCACTTGAACTTGCAAAATTCTCTGATCCCACTTTGCCATCCAGGGAAGGCTATTTCCTGCGTCGAAAGGAGGGAGCTGCGGCTAAGTAGACCACAGACTAAGTTGAATCTCAGAACGTTAGCCTAAACACAACCAAGGGTTACCCGGAGAGAAGCTAAACGAAGTCTGCGGTTCTGCCCACTACCGAGCACCTCGAAGATGATGGAAGCGCCAGATAAGAAGATGATGGAAGCAACCGGAAATACCCACTACCGGAACCCAAAGACTGACAGTATACACAAATCGAAGACAATTGCCCTTTTCATTGTCCTCCTCTTTTGCCTCCTCCTCATGACTTCCTTCTGGATCGTGGAAGAGAGCGCACCCGCCCATCAGATATTGCTGACCACTGCACAGCCAACCACTATGATCTCCCTTTCGCCTCAGCTCCGAGAAAGGCGTAAGGAGTTCTGGAACAATTCCTTCGTGCAACTGTTGCACCAACACAACCTTGCCGCCAACGCCACAAACTGCTGGATCTGCGGGTTGCTCCCGAATGCCACCGGACACTCCATCCCTTTCATCCCTTCCCCTTTCTCAGTTCACGGCTCCTGCCTTGCCTGGTTGATCCTCTTGCAAGAGAGCTACAAGGACAACGCCACTTCTGGTCAAACAGTGTCACACTTCTACCATGGGTTCTGGCTGAACAAAACCGGAAGAACATCTGCTCCCTTTTGTCCTTTGACCTCTGGTCCCTCCTTCCAGATGGACATCCCTGCCAAGGAACGAGTTGAAATGCAGGTGTTCCATAACCCAGCCAGACCCACCTTCTCCTACCTACGGAAACGAACTGCTGCCACTCTGACTGTGGCTCTGTCTGTTATCAATGTCACGGGCCTCGTGTGCCTCGAAGGCCTGGGAACACAGCTGGTGGGTCACAGTTCCTGCCACATCACCAGAACATTGGACTCAATTGATCCCCCCTCCTTTGTTGCTTCTCCGAATATGTACTTTGTTTGTGGCACCAAAGCTTACACGTGGCTTCCAAAAGGTTGGGGGGGTTCTTGCTACATCGCCTTCATTCTCCCTCCAACGTACGTGGCCCCAGCAAACCATCACCGGCAGAAGCGCGCAAGAGACATTGAACAAGCCGACTCCACCGGAGCACAGTTCCTGGATGCAGTGAAGGGACTTGTTCCTCTGTGGGGCCCAATGGCAAACAGCCGCGCCATCGGACACCTGACCCAGGCAGTAGAAACGACCATGAACATCACGGCTGGCATCCTCACTAACAATACGGCCGAGCTTCAGGCAGTCCGCCTGGTGGCTCTTCAGAACCGCCTTGTTCTAGATGTGGTTCTAGCTGACCGTGGAGGAGCATGCCGCATCATCGGGTCCAGCTGTTGCACCTACGTATCAGATAACTCACCCTCAGTCTGCAAAGCAATCGAGCACCTCCACAGACTTTCCTCAGAGGTTCACCAGGAGCAGGAAGGATGGTCGCTTGGGAACTGGTTCTGGGGTACTTTGAAGGACTGGGGATGGAGGTTGTTTACATTTATATTGATACCGGTTGTGGTACTGTGTGGGTGTTGCCTAGGTATTCAATGCTTGCCACCTTTGTGTTCACTCATTGCCAACTGCATGTGCCCTAAGACTTTGGACTTCGGAACTGAGCACATGAGTCCCCTCTATGAGGTGGAAATACGTGGCCTTATGGGGATAGATCCGAATTGGCGAGACATGTTAAAAGGGAGGACTGTTGAAATCTAGTTTGTGAACTGAACATCATCTTCGCCATCTTGTCCATTTCCTCAGACTCACGTACAAATATGCACAGCAGCCATTTTAGGTGCCATGGCCTCTCTGCCTACTGCCGATAGCCAGCGCGTCTCTCCCCCTCACTCCCCAACAGCCCCCGGTCTCTCCTGCTTGGGCCCTAAACGCACCTCCAGCGCAACCCTGCCTCCGAGCCACATCCCGTGCTGAACCCCCCACACTCTTCATCTCATTCATAAAACAAGCCCTTTGATAACCTCTTCTTCCTTCCTTGCCCGATTGTCCGGCCTGATCCCAGGCCATCACTTAGCCCAACAGATGCAGTTTATTGCCCCTACAGTAGGACCTCGCCTCACTTCAAAGGAGCGGGGATTAATCAATGCCCTCACACCCCTAGATCCGACCGATCGCCCGCATTTCTGTTCCCAGCGGAATGTCCAGCTGCGCGATAGCCATCATGCTGAGATTAGGGGTAGGGACTCCTACTGTAGATATGTGTGGGAACGGGCCTGAACCGGGGATTCCAAAGATGCCTTTTCCGTACTTCAAAGCAATACCACGGATGTCACAAATGTAATAAAGCCATAAAACTGTGTATAAGAGGCCAGGCCTCAGAGATGCGGATAGAGCACCTCGAAACGATACCTCGTTGTCCGATCTGATGTGTTCTGCTCCATCAGAAATAAACTCCTGTTTCCTGCCTTCCAGTCTCCAGCGCCTGCTTCTTTATTTGGTAACCGTGAGTTGGGTGAGAAGCGGCTAACGCCGGGCAAACCTAGAAAATGGGTAATCGACCTGATCTGCCTGACCCCTTTTCTTACACGCACCCCTCCCCCCCTACCAACTTGACTGGGCCCACAGAAGAGGTGACAAGGAACTGGTGTTGTAGATGGCTCAGCAGGCCTGTCGGCAGAAGACGACATGGGTGGCTGAATTGGAGCCAAGAGACCGTGACGAGGCCCAGTGGTAGGTGGGGGCGTGCTACACTGGCTGCGGAAGCCCACTCTTGAGATCTGTTGTCCACCTCCTGAGCCGAGGGGAGCGGAGAGAGCCGTTCCCAAACTGAGCTGCAGTTTACCAGACAGGTAATGGAGGTGAGAAACTTGCAGTGATTCTGGTGACAGCGTCTTAGGGCAGTCTGCAAAGTGGCTAGATGGCGGGCCTCGTGGCCGGTTGATGGGGGTCCTTCGCGCTAAACACTCTTTGACGGATTGGAGAAGCGGCTGGGGGAGAAGATATATAGTAGTCTGGCCATGCAGGGCATCAACCTGAAGCGGACGGGGTCCATGTCAGGCCTCATTATTAATTATTGTATGCCTTGGTGAGGAGAACCATCACCGACTGGAGTGGAGGCGTTGGGTGCTCTGCTGCTGCCACAGCCCAATAACTGACTTTGGTGGAGTAAGGGATGGTGGTGGACTTAGGGCCCAGAGAATATATGCGACTGGCCTGGTTTGGCACAGGCCTCGTTAGGAGGCAGTGCTGGTTCTGGGGACTGACTGGGATCTGCAAGTCCGAGCTCAGCGGGGTCCCCTGGCTGGGCCCCATTGATATGTTCACTGACTGCTCATGCCGCCCCGTGGAGCCACATTTGAGGGGTCTGGCTGGTCAGATACCCCATCAGACACCAAGAGAAACATCTCCTTTGCCCTGTGAAGAGCAGTGCACCACCATGATGAAGTACCCAGCAACGCGGCCAAGCACAGCACTCTGGACAAATTCACCAGCACAGGTGCTGCATCGGTGGACGTGGGGGAGCACCCGGGACCTGGTCCAGATAATGCGCCACTGTTGGCAGGCATCACACGATCAAGGGATAGGCACGATGCAAAAATAGGTGCAGTTGGATCTGATGTCACTGTTCTACACCAGGATCTCCGAAAAGCAGTAGACTGGAGTCCAGAGTGTCACGCATGAGGATTCAACAGTTTCTCTCCAACAGAAAGTTAACACACTTACAGTAGTAACCAATGAACTGGCAGCACGGGTCGAAGACGCAGAGGGCCAAGCCCGCCAAACAACCTGAGGTTTGTGGGGTTTCCTGTATGGTGCCTCAATGGACACATTCCTGGCACAGTGGCTTCACTCGATAGTGCCCGAGGAGTCCCTCTCACTGTGTTTTGTATTAGAAAGGGCCCACAGTTAAGAGGGCATTAGTTAAGAAGCTTCCCCCGGGTGTTAGACCGTGACCGGTTATCGCCAGAATCCTTACTTGGATGACAGATATGCAATCTTCTGATATGTCAGCATCCAAGACAAAGGAATTTTTTAATCTAACCACATCATGTTCTTCCCGGATTATACGAATTTGGTCCAGAAACAACTTCAATCATTTACAGCCACAAAGCTATGTCTCTGAGACCTCGAAATGCAATACATGGTGCTCTATTTCGCTGGCCTCAGCGTGGTCTTCAATTCCCAAACCTTGTTTTTTAACACACCGGAAAAATTTGCTAGGTTAGATGAGATAATAGCCATGAAGCCCCACACTCTTCCCCGCATGAACTCAAACTCCTCTGAGTAATAGATGCGCCCACCCTGCCAAATCTGCGCTGAAGCATCGGAACTGTTCCCGCTGATCCTGGAGAAATACACCACGCAATGATGAACACTAACAGATGTCCACCAATATTTTATGCCAGGCTCATACACCATCATACTGCTAATGCGCTGATTCTAAATGGCGTGCCTAAATAGCTGTAGTGTACATGTGTGAGATGTGAACACAATAGGTTGGACTGCACTCCTAGAGTACCACAAGTTATGTTATTTTGTTGTACAGATTCATGGTTGGGTACGGGGACATGGGGGATCCATTGGCGAGGTCCTCTTTCGGGCTCCTGTTGGGGTCGGTGGCGGGCTTCTTCCGTGACACATACTTCTGCATCGCTGAAGTATAGGAGAGGATTTGTTTTAATGTTGTGCTGTAGAGACCTGATGCCCACTTGACCATAGATGTAGCTCTTGTAGCCCCCTACCAATAGACCGTAAAGGCCAATGACAGACCGCGTTGATTCCACTGGGCAAATCCGTGTCCTCACTTGGAATCCTAGACAAGATCAAGAGGAGTGACGTGCTCAAAAAGACCAAATACATGCATGTAAATATCCTTTTACTACAGGAGACCCACCTTCTTGGGTCTAAAGACCGGTGCCTGGCCCGATTTGGCTATACCCAAACATTTTGTTCCGGCTTTGTGAGTGACTCATGGGGCACATGTATTCTTATACATTGTAGGGTGCCCTTAAAGACCATTAGAGTGTGGGCGGATGATCATGGCAGATATGTGTTTTTGGCAGGGATGCTTTACCAGGAACCTATCACACTTGGTAGCGTCTATGCCCCACCACCACTGGGACAGACCTTTTTGGACAGTATTGTCGGTTTATGGGGAGAACTGCCTGGTGGTCAGTTGGTAGTCGTCGGGGACTGAAATGATGTCATCCAGCCAGAGGTAGACCTGTGGCATGCCAGGGAAGGAGACACAGGGGTCATTGGTTTCTGCAATAGGATTGGTGGATGCCTGGAGGGCATATTACCCAGCAGACAACGAATACACGTATTACACTCACAGTCCATTGGTCGCTCTCTAGGTTGGATACATACTTGTACCAGCAGGTTATCTGGGTGGATTCTCTAGCCAGGGGACTCTCCCCTGGTGGCTCTTCAGCTTCATGAGGGCCCGAGACGCCCTCCCTTTCAATGCTGACCGTCGCCTTGGCACCCGACGTTTAAGACTCTTCTTTATCGGTCTATAACAGGATATTTCTCATTCAACGACGGGATGGTGTCCTCCAGGGCAACGCTGTGGGAGGCCTAATGGAAAAAGTTACTTACCTTTTCTAACCATATATCTCACCCTAGAACTACCCCCAGGCGTCAGACTGGATCTGGAGAATTTATTCCACAGCAGTACCCCTGCCCGTCGATAGGTGACGTCGGTCGACTCCGCGTTAGTCGTTGGTGTCGTGGTCACTGGAATGACGTTGCGGTATTTACTTAGACGCTGCCCTCTCGCGCCGTCAGTTCTTTAGACGACATTCCACACCAGAAGCACAGAGCCATGCAAGACAGTGACCACTGGTGCACAGAACTAGGGCCCTGAAAGGGAGTCCCTTACCCTAGAAGTCAGTTCGCAGAACGGGGAGGATGGGTGGGGCAGTGAAGAATCCATAACATATCATTACCGAAGGTAAGTAACTTCATCTCAAAGAGAAAATTAGTTATGGATTCCTCACCTTAAAATAGATACCCCAGCAATACCAACCCAGCAGTAGTGTTTGGTAAACGTGTGCAGTGAAGCCCATGTAGCTTCCTGGCAGATGTCAATAAGAGGGACTCCACATACCAAGGTAGTAGTGGCTGCCGTCGCCCTGGTGGAATGGGAACGCCTGCAATCCCACTGGAGGTTCCTTTTTTGCTAAGGAATAACAGATTTTGATGCAAAGAACGACCCACCGAGAGATGGTTCGTTTTTGCATGGCCCGACCTTTCTTGGCGCCTACATAGCCAACAAAGAGCTGGTCATCCACCCGGAATTGTTGTATGCGATCCAGATTGAACGAAAATGCGCATTTTGAATACAGACGGTGGAGCCTCTCTTCCTCTTTAGAAGGATGCGGAGGCAGAAAGAAGGTGGGCAAAGTGATGGTCTATCCTATTTGGAAAAAGGTAACCACTATGGGAAGGAAAGAAGGCCTAGTGTGAAGTAAACTTTGTCCGGATGAACAGCCAGGAAAGGAGGTTTAGAAGAAAGGGCTTGAATCTCACCCACCCTGCGAGCAGAGGTGATGGCAACCAGAAAGGCAGTTTCAAGGGTCAGAAGTCTGAGAGGACAGTTATGTAGCGGCTCGAAAGGAAAGCACATAAGATAAGTGAGAACTAGATTCAAGTCCCACTGGGGCATTACGAAAAGGGTTGGAGGAAACAAGAGACTAATGCCCTTAAGGAAGCGGTTTACGATAGGGGACTTGAAAAGAGAAGGCTGGTCAGGCAGCCGAAGGAAGGCCGAAATGGCCGAAAGATAGCCTTTGAGAGTGCCCAGAGCAGAGCCCTGCTGGGCGAAAGAAAGAATGAAGAGGAGAACCTCTGAAAGGGGGCAGAAAGGAGATCCACAGACTTTGCTGCGAACCATGCCACAAACTTGTTCCATCTACAGGCGTATACCGTTTTGGTGGAGGAAAGCCTGGCTGCCAAGATAACATTACAGACTTCTGGAGGAAGGTCGAAAGCTGTTAACTGTCGCCGCTCAATCCCCGCACAAGAAGGTGGAGGCTGGACAGGTTCGGGTGGAGGACCCTTCCATGCTGCTGCGACAGAAGATCCTCCCGAAGAGGCAGTCTGATCGTAGGATCGATGGCCATGTGTAATAGCTTGGGATACCAGACTCTCTGTGCCCAATCCGGGGCCACAAGAATGACTTGGGCCTAGTCGTGCTTGGTCTTCTTCAGCACTCTGGGCAGAAGTGGTATAGGCGGAAAGGCGTATATAAGACCGCAATTCCACTTATGACGAAAAGTGTCACCTAGAGAGTGCCGCTTTGGAAATTCAAACGTGCAGAGCTTCTGACATTGCGCATTCTCTTCTGTGGCGAATAGATCTAACCAAGACTCTGCTGAAAGAGACCTTGCAACACCTCTGAGTGAAGACGCCATTTGTGATCCATCATGCACCTGAATTTGTCCGCCCTGGCGTTCAGAGAACCTGTCGGGTGTTAAACCACCAGAGATATGCTCTGATGTTCCAGCCATGTCCAAAGGCAAAGAGCCTCTTGTCATAGGGTGCAGGACCCCACCCGCCCCGTTTGTTGCAGTACCACATGGCGATGGTGTTGTCCATGAACACCAGCACTACTCTTCCCCGGACAGAGGGAAGGAATGCCTTTAGTGCAAGACAAATCGCCCGAAGCTCCAGAAAGTTGATATGGAGCCCGGACTCCGCCGGAGACCAGAGGCCTCTGATCTCCGCCTCCCCCATGTGGCCGCCTCACCCCAGCAATGATGCATCTGTCACCGCTGTGAACTTTGGTTGGGGAATGGAGAGAGATCTGCTGTTGACCCAATCCCAGTTCGTTAGCCACCACTGCAATTGCCACGCAGTGCACTCCGAGATCTGGATGCAATCGGAAAAATTTCCCTGATGCTGTGCCCACTGGAACTTCAGGTCCCACTACAGAGCCCGCATATGCCACCTGGCATAGTCCACCAGCAGGAGGCCATGAGGCACAGTAGCCTCAGGGTCAATCTGACCGGAACCCGGGATAGAGGCTGAAAGATCGGAATCATAGCCCAAATATCCCGGACTCGCTGCTCGGGAGGATAAGCCCGAAACCCCGCTGTGTCCAGAACAGCTCCGATGAAAAAGAGCTTCTGAGAAGGAATCAGCGAATGCATGAGGTCGGCTGTAGTCTGGAGGTGGGAGACGACAGCCTGGGGCAAGCCCGCCTTCAACAGCCAGTCGTCGAGATAGGGGAAGACTGGAACCCCTGATCTGCGCAGATGAGCTGCGAACACGGCCATCACTTTCCTAAACACCCGAGGGGCGCTGGTAAGACCACAGGGGAGCATGGTAAACAAAGTGCCGGCAGGATGGGGATGTGAATAAAGCGTCCTTCAAATCCAACGCTACCATCCAGACTCCAGGGTCGAGAGCAGACAGGACCTGAGCCAGTGTCAACATTTTGAACTTCCCATTCCGGAGGAAGCGGTTGACATTCCTGAGATCCAAGAGAGGACGCAGGCCCTTGTCCTTCTTGGGCACCAGATAGTAGTGAGAATAACAACCACGACCTACTTCTGGGTCAGGAACCCGCTCGATGGTTGCCTTGGCCAAGCGAGCTGTAACTTCCATTTGGAGAAGGGCCAAGTGATCCTCCGACATGCGATAGGTCTGGGATGGCATGGACGGAGGGGTAGTCTTGAAGGGGAGGGAGTAGCCCCTTCAGACCTTCTGCAAAACCCACCTGTCCTACATGATGTTGAGCCAGTGCGGGAGGTGATAGCGAATCCTGTTGCCGACTGGCAAAAGGTGGCCCTAAAAGCTTGGAGGCTGCTGCAGAGGAGGCGCTAGTGGACTGGCCCTCCCGTGGGCCCCCAGAACCACGACAGTGGGTCCCACATCCCCGGTCGCGGAGGGCCGGACAGCTTGCGCAGGCCTGTGGCTCTGGGCGGGACGTGGTGGGTCACCCCTTCCATAGACGCCTGAGTGGTTAGGGACACAATCCGTACTTTCACTGAGACTTTCGAGTGCCCATAGAACATAGCACCCAGTCTCATTTATTGAGGAACAATTATCACGGATGAGATCAGTTTAAGACCAAGTTTTTGGTCTATTATTTGGACTCTCGCATATACTTTTATTTTATGTCGCCCGATATTTTGTATTATGTTTTCTGAATGAATCTATGAAATTTGTATTGCTTTTTATCATGTATATTTGTCTCTTTGATTGTGTGTCTTACGACGAATAAAATATTTTTGACCCTTTGTTATTAGCCTTGTCCATTATAGTAGCCTTAGGTATACAGATATATTAAGTTGGAAGATAAGATAAGATAAGTTGGAAATTCCGGTCAGGTAATACATATTGCTGGCTGCATACTGCTGTTCAAAGGAAACCTTTGTGATTACTCATCCCTTCCATAGCCACGAAAGGAGCGAAAGGCAGACTGCGCTGGGCGGGAGGTCGAGGCCCAAAGACCTGGCCAAAGCTCTGGAGTCCTTAAAGCGCTTCTTTGTAAATAGCCACTAGGCTATTTGGAACCCCTGATTAGTCTAGCCATGGTATAGTCTGATGGTGGGACTAACATTGCAGATGCAATATTTGCAAGTCAGTCCTACTCATCCAAAGCAGATAAACAAGTATATTTATTATGAGTTGGAATACTAAATCTAGACTCAATAGTGCAACCTCTGCCAAAAATCACAGGTTTATACAAAATATCCTAAGGGAACGACTGATATTCCAGAGTTGGATTAGGGGTAAACAGCTAATGTTTTGATGCATTTTTTTTTTTAAACGAATGTTTTGATGCATATCTCACAAAAGCAGGGTCTCTGAAGTTAATAATAATACAGTCCCCTCTAAAAATTTCCTTGACGTCCCTATTCAAAGCAATTTTTCATCTGCTAGCCTTTGAACGTTACTCAATCAGATAACCAATGTGTCAATTTATTTCTCAATGAATTGTCTGATTCGTTTAGATTGCAGGCGAAGATGGAACACTTTTAAGGATTAATAAGTGAGGCGTTGCTTCAGGGGGCAAGTGTACTATTTGATTATCCTGAACTAAATGTATCTCAAGGGAAGCCACAGGAGCTTCATTTGGTACATTAGGTTGTCTTGCACCTGACTGACTCCCTTGAATACCCCATTAACCATTTTAACTTGGTCCTGTATGTCTTGTGCTTGGTGTTGCATTCTAAGGGCCTTATTTATGAGGCCTTGCAACAGTTTTGCGCTTCCGATGCGTCCGTTTTTGTGACACATCAGCGGCATAAAACATGCCTTCGATTTCGCCCTATGATGCGTCACTTTGTAAACCCCTGCGCTACATTATACCTGCGTCAGGTATAATGTATGCAGGGTGGGCGTTCCCACGTATGTAAGCCTTGTAGAAGTGACGCAGTGAAATCTACAAGATTTCACTGTGCCACTTTTAGGGTGCAAATGCGTATATATCTTATGCCTGCCTCACAGCAGGCGTAAGACTGACGCAGGCCCTTTAACATAGGGCTTGCCCCATGTGAAAGAACACATTGCTGGAGTTGCTGCACTTTTGTGACACACTCCAGCAATGCATCACATTTGCGCCTCCAGATACGTCAGAAAAATTGACGTATCTGTAACTCCTTGCGACATGATGCGTCATACAGTAAATATGACGCATCCATTATGTCGCAAGGAGGGCGCACTGAGAGGTGACGCATCGCAACTATCACGCAGCAATGCGTCATTTCTCATAAATGAGGCCCGAAATGTTTTGGGCGCAATATTTCTTGACAATGGGGTCCGAGATAAGTCGGGCGATGCACTAATAATTTTGACGCTACTTTGACGAGCTAAATTAATTGGATTAAACAAGATAATTTAAAACAATTTAAATACATTTAATACAATTTCCAATCGAAGTCAACTTGGACATAACATCCATGAATGTTTGTTTCACAAAGTCCTATAGCAAGGCTGCATGAGTATCACTGATATGAAGCAAGTGAGTGCAGTCCAGGGTCGCATTTCTATTGGAACTGTTTGTAATCTTGCTAGGGCGCTGATTAGTTCCTGGACCAAATATAACATCCCCTCTTTTTTTTGTTGCGGTTGTTGTAGTTCTCTTCTGAGAGCTAGGAGTTGAGAAGGTGCTCGCCGTTCCCCGCTCGCTGTTTCCCTCCTGCTTCCACTGGCGGCTCGGTTTGGGGGTTTGGCATCATCCTATATCACCCGGGGGGACCGGAGCCAGAAGCCTGTGAGCCTCTGAGACCCCTGTGACTCCTATAGAGAATGGGGAACAGCTGTAATTACACCTGCAACCGTAAACGGTGAGGGGTAGAGCAGCGTGTGATCCCACAAGCTTTGCAACTAGGATTGAGCTGCTTTTGGGATTGAAACAGGATGTTCTGTGGCAGAAGCAACCCCACAGCCCCGCAAAACCTTGTGACCCGACATCCCTGAACTATATCAGATCCTCTGCAACCCGCAGCCAGAGTCCTGTAAACTGCTGTAAACAGTTGTAAATTCAGATAAAGGTGAGAAGCAGTGTGCTGCGTGTTGGGAGGCTGTTGGTAAGACCCGAGGCAGGAGTGCACTGTGACTAGTGAACTGTGACTATTTGCAGTGAGGGTTGCCCGCGTTCCACGGGTGGAAACAACACCCGGCTGGGGTCCGTACACGGAGTGAAGCGGGGTGAAGTGACCATTGTCGCATGGATGTTGTAGCTCGGTGATAAAAGCATTGAATCCAAGAGAGGTTGGAGTTGTAGAGTAGCTTTAATGTACAACCATCAACAGAAGATAGAAACAGCAAACTGACCATCTCAGTATTGGAATGTCAACATTCTAACAGTGATGTAACTAACCAGGAGGAAGTCTTAAAGATACAGTGAACATAACACATCCCCCATTCATAGTAAAAGAAATAAAACAAAACTTGGAAGAACAATATAGAGCATAAAAAGAAAGAGAACACAGGAAAAGGAAAACCTTTAACCCGGAATACAATTAAACTAACGCAGTACATAATCATTGAACTTCCTAGGAAGCTGTATGGATCTCCTATGGACAACTCTCTGATAGCTAGTAGAAGGAGCAGAGCTAGGATCAGTGGAGAAACTGGAATTGTTATTGAAATGGTGTCTGACATCATTGCATTTGGCTAATTTGGACATGTCCAACAACAAAAAAAGAGAGAGGTCTCGTCTGGTCAAGTACACGACTACCAGAAATGTGGAGCAAAAGGATAAGTGGATAGTATTGATCACAGTCACTCTAGTTGAGTGGGATCACAGTCACTCTATTTGAGTATGAAAGCCCTCACACACCGACCTAGTCAGTGTCATGCTTCATCATCGGGCCCCACCGAAGAGACCGAGTGTCTCTTCGGTGTGCTACGACGCCAGAAAGACTGCGGAGCTGGTTGTGTGGGGAGGAAGTGTTGTGAAAATTCTCAAATTAAAAGTGACTAACAGGGTATCAAAAAAACTTTAATGAGTGATCCCTAAGACACGGTATTAATTTATTGAAATTAATCAGTGACTGATTAATTTTAATAAATTTGTGGTATTTAGCTGAATTTAAACAAAATCCTAATAACCTTGGCTTTTTAATTCAGACACATATACCACTCACACGTGTCTTAGGGATCACTCATTAAAGTTTTTTTGATACCCTGTTAGTCACTTTTAATTTGAGAATTTTCACAACACTTCCTCCCCACACAACCAGCTCCGCAGTCTTTCTGGCGTCGTAGCACACCGAAGAGACACTCGGTCTCTTCGGTGGGGCCCGATGATGAAGCATGACACTGACTAGGTCGGTGTGTGAGGGCTTTCATACTCAAATAGAGTGACTGTGATCCCACTCAACTAGAGTGACTGTGATCAATACTATCCACTTATCCTTTTGCTCCACATTTCTGGTAGTCGTGTACTTGACCAGACGAGACCTCTCTCTTTTTTTGTTGTTGGACATTTAACCGGGGACTAAGAGAGTGTCTTTGAATTTCCCTACCTCTCTCCTTGTTGATATATAATTTGGACATGTTCCACGTGCAACCATTATCTAATGTGACAAAAAAATTTCTAATGGAAACAATGGTGAAAGGCCCTGTGAAATTTGAAACACCTTTGTAACCAAATCTCGTTTTTTTAACTAGCACACTGTCACCTACATTCCATTTCTTGAGTTTGACAACCATCTTAGCATCATAGCGTTGTTTATAACTCTGCTGATATTTGATCAAAGCTTCTCTCCTTCTTGCTGCCTTTTCAACGCTGTCATCACCCCCTTTCTCTGGAAGCCAAGCAGGATTGAGCTTAGAGCAAGCCAATCTTCCCCTCAAAGCTTCAAAAGGCGATCTCTGCATGACAGCATTGGGAGTCGTGCGATGTGCCCACCACGTCTCCCTCAAAACACTGGTGAAAGAAACCTTGGACTCTAAAGCCCTCTGTGCACAACTCTTCACAACTCTATTCATTCTTTCAGTGAGACCATTCGCTTGGGGAGAGTAAAGAGCCGTCTTCTGATGTATGATCCCCAAACTATTCAAAAAACAACTCATCTCATTGGAGGTGAACTGTACCCCGTTATCAGTGAGTAAAAATTTAGGCACACCTTCAGAAACAAATACTTCTTTCAAAAATTCAATCACAGTCCTAGAACTAACAACACCCATGCACTTTGAAACCACCCACTTGGAAGTGTAATCCACCAACAACACAACAAATCTCTCATGAGAAGGCATCAGTTCAAACGGACCTGCAATATCCAGTCCTAACTTGGTCCAAACAGTAGTTGGCACCTCAACAGGAGAAAGCGGAACCTGACTGGTGGTGTGTGACTTGTCATTGACAGCACATAAATGGCAATCTTTGACTACGGACTCTACCATTCGATCCATGCCAGGCCACCAGTATCTTTCCCTCAACCGGGCCTTCGTGAGATTCCTACCCAGATGCCCTTCGTGAGCAAGATTAACCACCCTATCTCTCAAACCACTTGGAGGCACAATTCTGTCACTTCTCAAAAAATTACTCTTGAAAAAAGACAACTCATCCTTCACAGTCCAATAAGGCTTCAAAACAGATTCAAGGGTATCATAACTTGGCCATCCGTTCATGACCACATTCTTCAATAAGCAAAACACCTCGTCATTCTCAACACATTGAAACCATTCCTCCTTGGATATGCTAGACTCCAATACCCAATTTATACATGTTGTGACATCATCAACAACACAATCACTTTGGATGGGAAGACGTGATAAACAGTCAGCAGGTTTATTATTCTGGCCAGGAATATATTGCACCCTGAAGTTATACTCTTGCAAACCTTCACTCCACCTTTTTAACCTAGGTGTCATATGATCACTTTGATGACCAGAGAAAATTTGGACTAAAGGACGATGATCAGATTTAACAATGAACGGTATTCCCCACAAGTAAAACGCTTCCCTCTCAATACATGAATAGTTAAACTCAGCTTCCCTCAAAGCTCTAGAAGCGAAAGCTACCACAACCTCTTCACCATTCACGACCTGAGAAAGCACAGCACCCAGACCTTTGAGGCTGGCATCAGTCGTCAAAATGGTCTTAAGTTTAGTGTCAAAGTGACCCAAAGTAGGCATTTTTCCAATTTCCTTTTTTACCAAACCAAAAGCTTTGTCACAATCAACAGACCACATAAATTGAACACCTTTCTTTAATAAAGATCTTATGGGTTCAACCAGACTAGCAAAATTTTTAACAAATTTGGAATAAAATTCCGCCATCCCTAAGAAGGACTTAACTTGTTCCTTATCCACGGGTGTAGGTGCGGTCACAATGCTTTCCGCCAATTCTAACTTAGGCTGAATCCCATTCCCAGAGATAACATGTCCCAAATGCGTGACTGACTTCAAACCAATACGACATTTTTCTCTTTTGACAGTAAGTCCACTAACATTTAGCTTATCCAACACTGATCTTAAAACTCTGTCATGCTCACATTCATCCACCCCATGAACTAGAATGTCATCTTGGAAAAACATTACGTTGGAAAGGCTGCCAAGGACCATTTTCATTACCCTTTGAAAGCACGCAGCAGCCGAAGCTAAGCGAAAAGGCATCCTAAGAAATTGGTAAGCACCCAAAGGTGTGACAAAAGAAGTCAAATGTCTAGAATCTTTGTGTAAAACAACCTGGTGGTAGGCTGAGGAAAGATCTAGTACACTGAAAATCTTTGCTCCTTTTAAAATGCTAATACTCTCTGCTATGTTGGGTAAGGGTTGTCTATCCACCCAGATGCATTCATTCAAACCACGTAAATCCACACACATCCTGATAGACTTTCCCCCATCCTTGGGTGCCAAAACTACTGGGCTTAACCACTCAGAGGATTCAATCTCCTCAATCACTTGCAAATTCAACAACCTTTCAATCTCAAACTTGAGTGGCTCCAGCATCATGTTAGGTACTTTCCTGACCTTGTGTACACATGGCTTGGCAGACTTCTTAAGAATGATCTTGTGTTCAAATCCCTTCAAAAACCCCAAGGCATCAGAAAAAACATTAGGATAATCAGCAAAATACTTGTCAGTCCCACCCACAAAATCTACTTGAGTATGAAGGTAACTCGAAAGAAAATCTTCCATCAACATGACTTGGTTTTTGGGGTCTTCGGCTCCAGGGTTAAGAATGATACCTAAATCATGTTGATGTCGCCAACCAAGCAGATTGTCACCTCTGACAGCAATATAAACTTTACCGCTGATACTCTTACCTTTGAAAGAGATGTTGGCCACAATGTATCCTAAAATTTCTATTTTAGACTTATTATAGCTTATAGGAGAAATGTCAGGAGGTAAAAGTTGAACACTATCTAAACCCACAGCTTCATCCCAAATCTTGTTCCCAATTAAAGTAAAAGGAGACCCTGAGTCTGCCATGAGTTTAAACGCAAATTTGTCAATTCTAATATCACAGAACGGCATAAAAACATGTTCCGTGTCAACCAATCCATCCTCAATGCTAGAAACAACAACAGTACGTACAATGTCAGAATTAGACTCATTGGTGTCTCTTTTCTTACCAGACCTACACACGCGTGCATAGTGTCCCTTGATGCCACAGTTATTACAGATACTGTCCTTTGCAAAGCAATGAGGGAAATTAGAGGTGTGGGAAAAACTGCCACACCTAAAACAACGTATCTTCTGATTGTTAAAAGGGTGCTGTTGACGAAAATCACGTTCCTTAGTCAAATTAGGTTCTTTAAAAGTAGGACGATTTTCAAAGGAACTTTTCTGAGGCACTGAGGTCTTCAGAGGCGGTTTCCCTTTATGTCCAGCACTGACTTTGGCAATTTCCTCACGACATTCACTAGCGAATTCATCTTCATCCAACATGTGTACAGAGTCCGAAGTCTTTTTTTTATTATCACTAACCGTATGACTTTCATCTTCTTTATTTTTTCTTATCTCCTTGACCCAAGTTGAAGTGTTCTCCATGCCTTCAACAATATCTACAGCTTCTTTCAAGGTGGGGTTCTTAGATAATAACTTCTCCTGAACCCTAGAACTGTTTGTGCAACGAACAAGTTGGTCTCTGACAAGAGATTCAGCTAAATCTCCAAAGTCACAGGTACGAGAAAGAGTCTTTAAAGAGGCAACATATGTTCCCACACGTTCTCGAGAACCCTGAACACGAGTAAAGAATCTGTGTCGTTCAAGAACAACATTAATTCTTGGACCAAAGTATTGTTCTAACATAGTCATGGACATTTCAAAAACATCAGCCGGTTCACCATCAGCTCCTCCAACAGGTATACTGTCCATGCTATCATACGTATGTCTGCCCTCAACTCCCAAATTGTGTAACAGAATGGCTTGTTTCCTGAAAGCTGAAAATTTCTCTCCACCAATGGCAACCAAGTAGGAGTCAAATAAGTTTCTCCATCTCTTCCAAGGAAGAATAGGTTCTCCTTCCTCCGAAAGAAATGGGGATGGTTGTGACATACTAGATGTCGTAGCCATAATTGGAATCTTTCTGCTTGCCTTGCCGGAATATTTTCCTGGATGTCGGGTTCACGGCTCAAACTCAACGGAGCAAAAACGGAGATCATGCTCTTGGGTCATCACTTTACTTCTCTCCCTAAAACCGCATGGCCCCCATGTCTGGGTGAGCTGCCCATACCAAAGGAGAAGATTAAAAGTCTAGGGGTATGGTTTGAGCCTGACCTAACTTTTAAGACACAGGCACAGAAAGTCGCAGGCATTTGCTTTGGCCTGCTCCGCTCAGTGCGGAAAGTCCTCCCTCTCCTGCCCCCCCAGTCCAGGACACTTTTGATCCAGGGGTTAATACTATCCAGATTGGATTATAGTAACGCCCTGTTCTTGGCAGCCCCTGAAGCTACCATCAATATCCTTCAACGGGTGCAGAATGCTGCAGCCAGGTTGCTTGCGGGTGCCTCAAGAAGATCATCGGCCAGACCATTCTTGAGAGCACTTCACTGGCTGCCAATACGCGAAAGAGTCATCTTTAAATCGCTATGCATCACCCACAAGGCCCTTCAGGACAAAGGACCTCCGGTCCTCAGGAGCCTGATATGCCCTTATAAATCAGCGCGGGCTCTCCGATCGGACCATGGAAATTTTGCCAAGGTTCCTAGAGTTAGGAAGGCACGAACAGGGGGGCGCCGCTTTTCCGTAAATGCCGCAAAAAATTGGAACTCTCTCCCCAGTCAGATTCGTACTGAACCTTGTCATTTTAAGTTTCGAAAAGCCCTTAAAACATTCCTCTTTCCCAAGGTCTCCTAACTACTGGTATTTTCTACAGTTTGTTCTCTGTTTCTTTTGTTAGCGCTGGGACGCTCTCGGGCAGCCATGCGCTTTATAAATTAAATTTCATTTCATTTCATTTCATTTCATAATAAAAGAAACTAATTGGACAATAATAAAAGAAGACCAAAACAAATGGTGAACTGTGGTAACTTCTTTGAAAGAAAATTAGACCTTAGAAACAGTAACTAGTATCTGCTAGTCGCTAGATTTTACCAAAATGTAGAAATGTAGTAATGAATGACGTCTAGATATGTGCACTAATGTAAAATAAATGATATGAAATAAACAATTCACAAATACCTATGCTTACTAATGTGAGAATTACTCTCATTAACTGTGTATAACATCGTAAAATCCCCAGTCCAAACCTCCAAAGAATTGATGTGCAGCTGTGCACATCAGCGCGTAGCAGGTGACTTGACTTGGAAGAAAGAACTTTCCTCTGTGTGTGTCCTCGATTTGGAAAGTCGATGCGCAGCCGTGCGCATCGGCGTGGATGCCAAAACTGTATCTAATTAACGAAAAACACACAGCCGTGTGTATCTGCGTGAGGCGCGTAACCAAGGAGACCTCGATGACGCGGTGAAGTTGTGTTGACGCGAAGAGCGTAACTACGGAAACCTAAAGATGGCCGCCAACGCGATGATGTTGCACGTTGCGGCGTTGGAGGACGTCAGACGTTTGTGGCTCCACGGAGAGGCTGTACTCAGGCAGATTGCACTCGCGCAGGCTGAAGCTTCAGAATGCCGGAGGGAGGTCGCTTCTGCATGCGATGTGACGCGAGGCAAGTGTAGCGTTTATATTTAAAAGTCAACAAGCTGCAAAATGTTACTGAGAATCAGAAATAAAGCCGTGAAAGAGCGTAAAATGTCCGAATTTTCTCAGGGCAAGCAGCAAACCCTCAAATTCAGTTAGGGAAGATGGCATATACAGCATGTACTGTGAGATAGTCCAAATCCGTTTTTTCTTCCCATTCCACAAATCCAAGTTAAGTTCAAGGGAATTTTGAGGAATATTAGGTTAAGTAGATCCAAAGCCACGATGGGGATGTAAGTCCAAAATCATATGAAGTACCTGAATGAGTCCAAGAAGAAGTCCCAATCCAAACAAATAAGAAATCCAATATTTTGTCAAAAATAAGTCCAAATTCACGTCTAGGGGAATTGATGGTTGTAGATGCCTGTCCCCAATCAAGCCTTGACCCTCGTCGCCAGTGATAAAAGCATTGAATCCAAGAGAGGTTGGAGTTGTAGAGTAGCTTTAATGTACAACCATCAACAGAAGATAGAAACAGCAAACTGACCATCTCAGTATTGGAATGTCAACATTCTAACAGTGATGTAACTAACCAGGAGGAAGTCTTAAAGATACAGTGAACATAACACTCGGCTTGTATAAAGTAGAACTCACACCTGTATAACTAAGAGGGAAGTATGAGGTCGGGAAAGGAGCGACCACTTTTTCCCCCCGCTAAGAGGAAAGAAAACTACAATCCACAGCAATTTTAAATAAAATGAAAATAAAACAAGCGGGGAAAAACCAGTCTTCAAAATCAGCTATGATACATATATTTGGGAAAACAACAAAGTTCCCGACAAAGTTTGATTTTATGAAGGATCCAACTGGAGCAATGCTAACGTTACAGAATGATTCAAATGGTCTACAAACCCCAATTAAGCCACTGAGTGAATCAAGTGCAATATCCCAAAAGCATGATGTAAGTGAGCTTGACCAGCAGGCCCGGCTCCAGGAATTTTTAATTGGGTGGGCCAAGGACGCATTTGGGTGGGCCACTGCGGGCTCGATTTGTCGCATATATGTCTAGGCAGGCCTGCTTCAGGGCCCTCCTTTACCTCTTCTTAGTCTTACAAGGCCCAGTAAAACTCACTCTTTTCCAAATCTCTTTTTAATGTTATCACTCACAAAAAGTGTTTTTTCTAAGTAATGTTCCTTTGATGGGAAGAGGAGGTTTCTGAGGTGGGAGTATCAGGCAAGTGACACTTCTCGGGCTCCCTCTGTGTGAGCCTTCAGGGAGAATCCCTCTTCATTACTACCTCCACCTGACCACGGACTCTTCAACGCACTCCCTTACAAGCTTGATTAGCCACTATTCCTCTCCAGTGCACCTTATCTCACAGATGACCTTGGGCCCCGCCCCATGTCAGGCACCATCTCCCGGTAAAAACGTTAGTAAAATCCCCTTCATACTTAAAACATTGAATAGAGCAATAAATATAATTACCACACACTTTAAAGTATGTTCCACAGTGGCCCTTATGGCCCGACTGCTAATTAAATAAACAAAAACAGAAAGGCCATGACAGGGCCGGCTTCAGCGCTGATGCAAAAGTCTTTTTTGGCGCTGCACCAAAAACCTCTTTCTCCATAAATACCTTTACTACCACCTTCCAGCAGTGTACCTCATCCATCCATGCCCCCCCCCCTATTGACCTCTTCCTCGGATTCCCTCACTGCCACACGCCACAAGTGCCTCTCATCTCCCCATAGCCCCTCCCCTTTATGACCTCCTCCTCGGATTCCCTCACTGCCACCCTCCCCCAGTGCCCCTCGTCTCTCTGTAGCCCCTCCCCCTCATGACCTCCTCATCAGACTCCCTCAATACCATCATCCACCGGTGCCGCTCATCTCTCCCTAGCTCCCCCTCCACCCCATGACCTCCTCTTCGGATTCCCTCACTGCCACCCTCCACCAGCGCCCCTCATCTCTCTGTAGCCCATCCCCCTCATGACCTCCTCCTTAGACTCCCTCACTACCACCCTCTACCAGTGCCCCTCATCTCTCCCTAGCTTCCCCCTCCACCCCATGACCACTTCCTCGGATTCCCTCACTGTCATCCTCCAACAGTGCTCCTCATCGCTTCATAGCCCTTCCCACTACCTCCTCCTCGGATTCCCTCACTGGCACCCTCCACCAGCGCCCCTCATGTTTACGTATCCCCTCTCTCATATGCATTTAATTTGTTGTATAACGCTGCTCATATCAATGTAGTGTGTGTCAGTACTTTACACCACGCACACACTTACAGAGACAATGAATCATGCAAGTATGTAAATCAGTCTGCAGGGAATGTCACATAAGCCAATGAGGATTACAAGGTGTAGGAATCATAGGTCATCCATTCTGGTGGGTAGTATATTTTAAGAGGGTTTGGCCTGGGGAAACACAACCTTAGGATTTAAAGAGTATTGAATGGGGGTCAGCTTTACTGATAAAAATGTATATCTGCCCAAACATACTCATTTTAGCAACATTAGAATAATGAAAAGACTAGGGAAGTTCTAACTATATCACAAAACAAAAAAAGCGAAGTTCTAATTATACCATTCATGTTTGTTTGCAGCTCTTTGGTGGCAGTTCATTGTTCACTGCCTTTTGTTAGGATTGTAACTTCTGAAGTAACACAAGGATCTCTGTGACAAAGGCAGTAACCCACTGAGCTATCCACATAAAATACAGTGCGTCTGCATTTAAAAAATACTAACAGACAAACGATTGCTCTAAAGCAGGATCATTAATCACCAACTTTATCTGGGCATTGCCATTTTGTATTGTGTTATTGTTGACCAGCATCGCTTATGATGAAATGATAAAAACTGTTTAAATGAAGCACATACGAAGTATGTGTCCTGCTGGGCCTGTGCAGATTTTAAAAAGAATTTTTTTTGTAACACATTCTCTTACCTACTCCATTAGTCATACTTTGTGTCACAGCCTTATGTGATAAGCAGCTGCAGGGGTCAGGGGGTGACTAGGAATAAACAGACCACTTTTCCCCTGCGCTGCATAGAAAAAGAAATATCAACAGCAGGACAGTAGGCAAAGGTTACCAAAGGTTAGCAGTGTCAATGAAAGGATTTGTCCCCTTTCACCATGCAGAGATGAAGGGGTGAAAAAAGTAAACAAAGCCTAGTTAACATGTTAATGGTCTTTTAAAGACCTGTTAAGTACTTTGGTGCGATAATCTTAAACTGTCTGTGTGTGTGTGCGCCCGGGAAGCTGTCTCCCTGGGCTGACACACACGACCTGTGCGTCGCACGCCTGCCATCAAGCCCTCACAGCACACTTGCAACAAGATGACCCAAGTGACATGAGAACACGGTCTGGAGATCTCCAACAACTCTTAGTAACAGGGGCGCTGCTACCAATTTAAGTGCAAATAAATGTAAAAAAAGCTAACGTGGCAGGCGTCCTAATTAATCACTGACAAAACATCGAAGGTCATAATATCGACCTACAAAAATTTCACAGCAAAAATATCGATGTCAAAAATATCGACATCCCATCAAGATAATGGTAAGTACAAAAATATTGGGAAAAAATATACTGATGTCAAAAATATCGTTATTAAAAATATCGTTTTTTTATTTAAATAACAAATATTGTAAAATAAAGTAAATACATATAATTAAAATAAACATGGTTAACAATATTTATAAATGCTTAAAAATTATAAATAATATATATAATTAAAAAAATACATTAAACATATACATATAATATGTATACTTGCGTATTAATGTTTTAATATTTATTTTAATAACGTATAAATTGGTTAATTTTTATAAATTATAAATACATCTATGCACAAAACAATAATATAAATAAAATGTAATGAATATATGTAACAAATAAAAAAAGTGTAATTATTTTTTAATTAATTATACACTACATTACCTAAAATAATAAAAAAAATATTAGATGGTGGAGGAAATAAACTTACTAATCCAACACCAGTGACTGCAACAGCAGGGAAAGTGTTGGATAGCGTATGGGTAAAAATTACTATTCCCAATCCAGTGAGTGCAACAGTAGGAAAAATGTTGGATAGCATAGGGGTAAAAATTACTACTCCCACTCCAGTGAGTGCAACAGTAGGGAAAGTGTAGAATAGCGTAGGAGTTAAATTAACATACTCATCAATTAAATATTTTTTATAAAATAAACATATTAATAATTATTTAACAAAAAATATTAAGAAATACCTATTAAATTAAAATGTACTTAAATAACATTACATTACTTCCAACCCTATTCCCCTATAAACACACAACATGCTACACATAAAAAATAACAATTAATTTAATCAATTAATCACCAATTAACATAATTTAATTAACTATAAAAAGTAATTATACATTAATAATAATTAATATAATTTAAAATTACCCAATGAATAAAAATGAATTACCAATTAATAATAAATTAGCAAATTAATAATCAATAATAAATAAAAACATATTAATTATATTTAAATTACTTCCTGCCCTATTCCCCTGTAAACCTACAACCCACTGCACATTAAAAATGACATAATTAATTTAATTACCAATTCATATTTTATTTACCAATTCATAATTAACAATAAATAAAAAATAATATTAATTAATTATAATTAATATACTTATATATTAACCAATTAATAAAAACGAATTACCAATTCATAATTAACAATAAATAAAAACAGATTAATGAATTAATTATAATTAAATTACTCCAAACCCTATTTCCCTATAAACCCACAACCCGCTCTGATACTTCTTTTTTTTTTAAATTACTATTTTCTATGAATTCGGATTTCGGATAATCTGCTGCGATGGAGTACACCCTATCAAAAGCGAATAACAGGCTACAATTTATTGAATCAGGAAATAAAGATAAAGAACAACGAAGCACTGAACGTGAACCTAATAAACAACCCTCTTCTGTAAAACACCAAATTCAGGGAGCACACTGCTCGGGCAATTGGGACTCGGGATCAATCTTGGACCTGTTCTTTGGAACCTCTCAATTAATACTAGGAGCTCTAACTTATCAGTCCAACAAAATGAAGGTGCAGGTAGGCCTTCTTAGCGCCATGGCATCCTCAGTAGCGGGAATTGATCATAAGATAGCCACGCTAAATAACCTGATAATAAGAGCTCAGTCACAACCAATAACTTCATACACAGATTGTAGTTGTGCTCCCCTGATTAACAAACTGGCCTCAATTCGAGAAGTATTAAATACAATAATTGAAGACCTAAGAGGAAATGTATTTACCCCTAGAAACAAAAATAAGAGCATAACTGAAAAAATTACGATTAATAAAAACGTAAACGAGGAAAGTAGAAAGGATTTAACTTAGAGAAAAAAGAAGCCCAAACAGGGGGAATCTCACTGGGTTCACAAATAATACCATCGGAAACAGCACATGAATACCAATTTTCAAAAAAACAGAGGAAAAAACAACGGAAATCAAGGAATAAAGTTATAAAAGCTACAAAAACTGTATCTTCTCCTGAGATCGAGATAACAAAAGCAGGAAACAGCCTAGCGAATTCAAAATGGCCAATTAACGATATTTCAAAAGAAGCAGATAAAGTTATTTAGGTAACAAAACCTCTCTATCCTTTGTTTAACAAAATATTTCCAGACGTTATAAATAAAATCATCAAAGACCCAGTAGATAAAAAAAACAGGAAGACTCAGAAAATAAACAACAACAAATGGATACCCCAAATGCTGAGAATATCAATAAGAAAGTGAAAAGTGAACTACCTCAATACGAAAAGGAAAAAACAAAATCCGATCAAACTATATCAACTGAAGAGATTATAGGTAAGATAAAAAATCAGAAGGAAAATAAAACACCACAAGAGTGTGAACTAGAGATAAGAAAAATCCATAATACATCGAATGCAATATCCCAGGTTATCCAATCATTAAAACGTCCTTCACGGAAACATATAGGTGAACCAAAAGAGCAGGAACTATCAAATTTTTGTAACCCAATGCAAAAAGCCAAAATAAAAAATCAAGGTCACAAGGAGAGGGGAGTACAATTGATTTTCAAACCTGAATATAAATCCAGGGGTAATAAGGACATACTGGTAACATCTTGAGATTGTGTAAAGCAGACCTTATTAGACCTTATTATACAAGAATATGAAATTTTTTTGGCTTGGAGAATAAAAGTTACGAAACCGCCCAACCTTCCTACGCCAGTCCGTTTATTTAAAAAAAAAAATCAACAATTAAACAACTGAAGGGGTCGGATAATAACCAGACATACTCAATATAAAAAAATCCAATAGGAAAAAACATGGGGCAAACATCAAAATCTTTTATTGAGAATAAAAGAGAACCAATGGAGGAGTTACAATTTGGCTGGTTAACAACAGCACTATACGGAACAACGAAGGATTGCCGATTTACAAATGATGGCCCCAAGAAGGGAATAACAAGCTCAAGTGGTACAATTCGATTATGCTCCTGAAATATAAAAGGAATCCAATCAAAGTTACAAAATGAACAACTGACCTTAACGTCAGAAGATTTCAAAATAATCTGCCTACATGAGACCTGGGCAACTGATCCTTTTATATTAGAAGATTTTATGGGATACTTTATGTCTGCCACGAAAACAAGTAAATACGGAAGATCCTGTGGAGGCTTGGCTACTTTTATCTCAACAGAATAAAAAATGGAAAGTCAAGAGGAAGTACAAAATATAACTGACTGTCTGATAGTCAAAATACGATATAAAGAAAAATTGATAAATAAAACACTCTTACTAATAAATGTATATAGTCACCCTGATTGTAGTTCAAGAAAAGAAATGGCTAGCAGGTTGACAACTATAATACTTCAGCAACTGGAAAAGGATAAGCAACCTGATGTCATCATTACGGGTGATTTTAATATAAACATGTTGTGGTCTTATGTTGGAGATGAAGAAATACAACAACAGGATTACTTATGGGCAATTTGGAGTTCCTGCTTTCCATTGGAAATTAGGGGAGAAAAGAAAGGGAAATTTGGGAAGAATTTTTTTTAAAAGATCCAGAATTCTTAGGTCTAAGGGTGCTAAACGGATGTTTTCTGCAAGACAGACCACCTGCCTGGACTTATCACGCATTGGGTAACAAGTCGCGAATGGATTACACAATAGCCTCGTTAGACTTTTTTCAAAAGATTTCATCCTATCAGATCGGAGGGGCAAACGGGAGTGGCCATAATCAACAAATAATAGAGTTAAAGTTAAACTGTGTAAGCCATGGAGAATATATGATACTTCTGGGAGACATAAATACGGTAAATTATAAGAAACTTTATCGGTCTGAACTCACCAAAGAATCAATCATAGCAACATCGAAAGTAATGGTTGAAAATTGTTTTGATGGAGATTCTTCTAACGCTATCGAAAAATAAATTGGTTTTAAGCCAGAAACAAAAAGCTGGTAATAAAGAGCGGAAGGACAAAAAGTCAATGGCGTTGGTTAAACTGTCTTCGGAATGTCATCAATTAAAAAAAGAGCGTAATAAAATCTCAAGAAACACCCAAGGAATCAAATCTATAGAGACATATTAAAGAAGATGAATGCAGAAGTAAGAAAACTAACTTGGAATTAAAAAATGCAAGCTAAACAAGCACTTTGGGAAAAAGCATTATATACCAGTAAAAAGAATAATGCAAGGGAATTTTGGTCTTTAATCAACAACTTGAATACTCCTAGTAGAGCAACTACATCTTCATCATTCCTGAGTCAGAATGGGTCAACTTCCTTCATTCACACCTAAATTACAACATAAGCATGGATTTGAGTCCCGGCATAGATAATTTGAGAAAGTCAGAGGATAAAAAGAAAACTGATATATCTATAACGGAAAGTCAAGTATGCAAACTTGTTAAGAGACAGAGATCTGATGGCTCCCCTGGTCCAAACGGGATTCCAGCTGGCTTCCATAAAGAAAATGCACTAATATGGGCCAGGTACTCAACATTAGTATTTAATCACGCTGTGCAAACATCAACCATCCCTGCCTCCTGGAGGGGTTCTATAATCTCACCTATTTACAAAAGTGGTGAGTGGTCCCAACCAGCCAATTATAGATTAATAACATTGCAAGATATAGAAGCTACGGTCTTTGCATCAATTCTCTTGAACAAATTAACAGACTGGGCAGTGGAAAAGCATTTAATTCCACCAAACCAATAAGGTTTTATACAGGGACAAGGCACAGCAACAAATATATTAATAATTGGCATGTTAATATAAAAATATAAAGTGAAAAAACAACTGTTATATCTATGTTTTGTTGATTTTAAATCAGCTTTTGATTGTGTAGACAGGCACATTTTATGGAGGAAATTGGAAAACTACGGTATTAATGCTGGCCTTTTAAAAGCAATTCAATTACTTTGGATGTATGACATCACAATGCATGCTTTTACATTGCATGCCTTTACAACGCGGTATTTACAACGAATACCTTTACAACGCATAGTGCTTTGGGGCGCTGGATAGTGAATAGTTAAATTTACTATTCCAACTCCAGTCCCCGTGGATAGTAGGGAAGGTGTTGGATAGTAAATTAAACTTATTCCCTATCCTAGAGCGCCCCCCAGCGCAATGCGTTGTAATGGTTTGCGTTGTAAAAGTTGCGCCGTAAAGGCACTGTGTTGTAAAGGATGTTTCCCAATTACTTTACACCAAGACTTGGACCAGGGTTCGATTAGGTAATGGTTCACGGTTATCAAGAAGAATAGATACATCTCAGGGTCTAAAGCAAGGATGCGTGTTAGCACCGTATTTATTTAATTTATTTTTATCTGACCTTACGGAAGAGCTGGACAACGAGTTGGCTCAATCACCGAAATGGGCTAACAAACAAATTTCAAATTTACTGTATGCCGACGATGTCATACTGCTCAGCCAAAGTAAGATAAGGTTGCAGCGACTTATAAATAAAATATCAATATATTCAATTAAGAACAAGATGGTAATAAATTAAACAAAAACTAAAGTAATGGAAGTTTGCAACAGGGCATTAAGCCACAGTAAACATAAATGGAATTTACAAAGTCGGCAGCTAGAACACGGGAAATATTTCAAATATTTGGGCATATGGTTTGACGAGAAGGGCTCATTCTCACAACACAAAACAGAGCTAATAAAAAGAAGTAATTGTTTGACTATGACCTTTCGTTCATTACATAGCTCTTTGGGTGGACCAACTTATCTTCAATTATTAAAGGTTTTAAAAGCGAAATTAACGCCCAGCCTTATTTATGGAAGTGAAATTCTCTGCAGTATAGATTCTGCACTTTTGAACAATGCTATAACAAAAACATTTAAATATTTGATTCAACTTCCGGTTAATGCATCACCGGCCCAAATCCGACTGGAGTTTGGCTTTTGTAATCAGCAAGTTGTAAGGATGGGCCAGTATGTAAAGGTATGGAAACAAATTAAAACCAATAATTTTAATCCAATGAGCTGTCTACTCTGGCAGGAAACGCCACAGATCCAAACTTCCCATTTCTACACATATCTTCAAACAGCACTGGAGGAACTGTCAGCACACGAGATTTGGGAGATGTCACTAACTAAAAATTAATAGATTAACAAAACATCTATCCCTTCTAAAGGATAAAGAGTTATTTATTAAGAGATCTCATGCCTGGATGATAGTGAAAGAATATACGATCCTCAAAGTGCAGCCATATCTACAAATACCATGGTCAATACAAATAAAGAATATATTTATGACCGCAAGATTTGGCGATCTGCCGGGACTAATGCATGCAAAGCCTTGGCTGAGACCAACTAAGCCAATCCCCTGTAGATTATGTAATCAATGGGAAGAAAATATTATAAATTTGGATTGCATATGTATATCATTGAAGGCTGAAAGAAAGAGGTATTTAAAGAACTGTTTTAATGAAAGAGGGATACGATCATGCAGACAAGCCTAGTTAGCTTGTTTTAAGCCAACGGATATAGTAATGATTGCAAATTTTACTAAATTTATGTCCCCAGTGAAAAAGAAATTGGAAGTCAGTGATTCGAGCTTAGTAAGAATGGAAGGTGCTGGTAGTTGGATAACAATTGCACATGAGATATTGCACAAAAGTAATTAACCTATACCTGTAAATAATTGCCATTTTAAGATTTGTATTAATGAGTTGTAATAATGATGAATTGAATTTGTGTATTTAAAGTATTTTTATGATTTATTCTGGATATCGCTTGATTGAGGGCCATAGTGGATTTCGATTGTATAGATATGTTTCAATGGTTGTATTGGTGATTTTCAAATTGTAAGATTTTAATTAATCATGCAATAAACTATTATTATTAGTTCTCTTTTCTTTTTGGGGGAGGTGAGGCACTGATGTTAATTTGGGAAGTAGATCCTGCACTGATACTGCAAACATCCTCAAACACCACTCATGGATTTGCGGACTTATGTTTCCTTCAAACCTCAGCGGTGTTGGGGCTCCTGGACCGTTGTGAGACTCACCTCAGGATTGTTGGGCCTCTGGCAACGTAGTCAGTCTTCCTATGACGTTGTTAATCGCGGAGTTTATAATACTCTTTGAAGTTGATAGATAACTTGTAATCGAAGCTTTAGGGCATCTATCTATATTTGATGATTGCACAAATAGTATCCTCTTGATCATATTATTAACAGTTCATTAGGATATAGACAGGCAAATCAACAAAACAAACAATGCACCTTAGAGGGGTGACCCAGCCTCATCCGGGCTCTAATGGGGGCAGACGGGCTAGCTCTTGGCGCAGTACTGCGTTGCAGGGCGGCATGTCCTACTTTGTAGTGCTCCTCCGAAGCCCCTCCAGTGAGGGCAAGAGGGATTTTGGGATCATAAGTCCAGCCCTTGAATCAGCGTGAGTATCCAAAAGATTTGTCAAGTGTTGCTAAACAAAAAATGCTCTTACTGTGGAAACGCTGACATAACTATTTGAGAGATTTGCGTTTAAAGAGGTGCTTGGGGTGGGGATGAAAAAAGTTTTTATACCTGGACGCTTGTTGTTCACAAATGCTTTAACTGGCGCTTTTGAAGAGAACTAGGTAATCCTGATTGTCTAGCCACACCATGAAAAGTATGTTGTGGCAGCTATTATAGGACTCTGGAATATGGTACCTACATCCCGAAAAGTAAACCCAAAAAATATATACGTGGGCAGAGTGAGCACGCCCTGACCCAAATTAGTATGTGCGGGGAGGAGGCCCAAAACGACAGTCCCTTGAATGGCAGGCCATAATATGGACATCATGTGGTGGCAGCCATTATAGGACTTGGGAATGTGGTTCCCCATTGAAATGCATGTAGTGAAAACCTGTTTTTGAGGTTAACAAAAAAAGGAGCACATATAAAGATTCACAGATTTTAGTCACAGTATAAACCATTTGTTGGTGGTATTATACTAATTTCAGGAATTATGATGTGCCGTAAGGTGTATTTACCCTTTGCAAAGTGCTGAAATTCTGCTGGGGTTTGCTAAACCATGTTTGAGAGAAAAAGGGTTCTCTCATTTTCTTATAGAGGTTTTGGGAAATGAACTAGAACATAAAAGGAGAGCTTTTTTTCTATGCGTTCACACTATAGTCCTCAGCCATGTGAGAATAAAGTTGAATATGCTGTAGTTTGTTTTTAAAATGTGTTTTTATTTTGTAACAACACAGCAAGTAGGACAATTCTACATAAGACTGTTACATCAGTTATATAGACACAATAGCGGGCCTATCGTAATTACATTCACTTTGAAATCTCAAGCAGTAAACATGACATTTAGAGCAGATCGCTTCCCCAGCTATACATCCAAGCAGTTATTATAGGTCTAGTTCCTCAGTGTCCTCAGCGATGCTCGGCGGCTCGCAGATGTCACCCCTGAACGTGTTCCACTCACCCCATATCTTACCCCACTTGCCAGGGCAACCACTATGGATATATACAGCCTTTTCCGCCACCATCGCCCCATCCATATCTTTACACCAACTATGCAGTGTCACTGCAGAGCCCCAAAGCCTTGCGACATTGCGTGTTGCTATCAGCATGCCCAACATCACCCAGTCCTGCTGCCAGTGATTCAAGTCATTTGGTTCCCATACATTTAGTAAGCATTGCCGAGGCTCCGGCAGCAGGGAGATGCCTTTTGTTTGGGAGATCGTGCACCGAATATGCTGTAGTTTTGCCAAAGTGTTTTAATGAACAACTAGAGTGCTAACATTATGTATTTTTATGACAAAACTGTGGTAAACCTGAAACTATGTGGGTTGTATGACCTTACAAAGCATATCATTACAACGCATGCTTTTAAAATGCAGACATTACAAAGCAAACACCACTACAACACACGATTTTACAATGAATAGTACACTGCAGTCCCATAGACTAGCATGATAACTACCATTATAATGCATACCATTACAAAGTATGCCTTTACAATGTATACCATTACAACGCAATTACAGTAAACAGTAGAAAAAAGGATAACAGGCTCTCGCAATTTTTTGCTAAAAACTAACACTTCATTTTTAGATATCAATTATAAAACGAAATCAAGAATGAACATTTACTGTACTCAAGGTAAAAAAACAATCAATATAACGCTGACAGAAAATGAAGCAGATGCATTACAAAAGGATTTTTTCAAGTGTCCTTTCTCTATTATTACTAAATCTCTGCACTCAGTGATGTCCCAAAATGGCTGCTGCTCTGAACAAGGAAGGAAAAAAACGTGTTTCCAAACATTACGTATTAAATATAGTTTCTGACAGAATTTGTTTCACAATTAAAAATGCAATTGAAATTATATTTTGTTTTAAATTACCATTCTCCACATAAAAACGTATAAATTGAGCCATCCACCATTTTGAGCTCTGTGAATCACTGACTTCCCAGGTGTCTACATGCATCGGAGCCCGGAGGAAAACAAAAAACAAATTGCTTTTGAACACTGCCACCTACAAATCAAGTAAGTAAAACTGTTACAACACACACGCACACACTATACACTAAAACCCCTGAACCTTTGGTAATAATATTTTTTTTATTAGTCCACAGACTTCTGCCTGACTTTCTATAAAGACACAAAAGTAAATGTATCTTAAATAAATTGATTGGTATTTAAAAAAAAAAACATTTTGAATCATTTAATTTTTTTTAGATAAAAAAACTAAATTACTGAGGTGGTATTTAAAATGACTAATAGATGTATGCCATGGGTTGTCGTTTAGAAAATTAGTATTTAACCTCAGGGCACATGCATGTAAGTGAAGGGGGACAAAATTACTAATCCAACTCTGACAGAGATTTGCCTCAGGCAAGGTGCTGGATGGTGGTGTGGGCAAATTTACTATTCCTACTCCGACGGGTGTTTGCCTCAGATAAGGTGCTGGATGGTGATGGGGGACTAAAATTACTATTCCTACTCCGACAGTTAATTGCCTCAGGGAAGGTGCTTGAAGGTGATGGGAGTAAATTTACTATTCCTACTCCGACAAGGGATTGCCTCAGGGAAGGTGCTGGATGGGGGTGGGGCAAATTTACTATTCCTACTCAGACAGGTGTTTGCCTCAGGTAAGGTGCTGGATGGTGGTGGGAGCAAATTTGCTATCCCTACTCCGACAAGTGTTTGCCTCAGGGAAGGTGCTGTATAGTGGTGTGGGCAAATGTACTATTCCTACTCCGACTGATGTTTCCCTCAGGGAAAGTTGTGGATGGTGGAGGAGGCAAATTTACTATTCCTACTACAACAGGTGTTTGCCTCAGGGAAGGTGCTGGATAGTGGTGGGGGCAAATTTACTATTCCTACTCTAACAGGTGTTTGCCTCAGAGAAAGTGGTGGATGGTCTTGAAGGACTAACCTTGCTCCGACAGGTGTTTTTAACACAATATAGTACAATGAGCCCTATCAGTGCTGCCCTGAAAGAAAGAATACAACTGTACTTAAATTTAAAAAAAGCATAAACTGTAAATAGTGGTCAAATTTTCTTTCCCAAAACTGCAATTCTTTTCCTTAGAAATTAATGGTTCAAAATACACATCACAACATATTACAAACAATCCAAAGACTTTATAACCATTGAAATAGTCTGGCGGGTAAAAAGTTTATACAATAACCTATTCACTCCGTACAGTATTAAAAATTGCACAAATATAAGGGAAATGTAAAACCACTCCTAACCCCAATCTCACTAGACACAATAAAAACATATATATGAATAAATGAAGTATGTTAAAACTAAGCACAGAAAAAAGCATTGTCCTTTTTACAGGTGTAACGCAAACCATCCATCCTCTGGAAAACAAATGGAAATAATAAGATACAGTCATGTCTTCTTTACATTTCTCTACAGTTCAACCCATATCACACCACCAGTGTGGAGGAACACATCCTCAATAAAAACCAAATCAACACCATCAGAAGTTGCTGATCACACAACAAGCCAAACCATTGAAGGTAAAATTGAACAAAAAAACAATTATCACCAATAATAACTTTCTGTTTGCAGGTTTCAAGGGAAAATACATTTATATGCCAACATAGGGGCTCATTATGATGGCGGAAGGACCGTCATCGACAGCCAGATTAAGATGGCGGTGGGATCCAGACCGCGACTCATGCGGATGCAAAGACCATCCGCCACAAGCAATTGATCTGATTACCTGGCGGAGTGGTCTGCTTCCATAAAATGGAGGCGGTGCCTAGCAGGCACCGTCCTCCAAAATATGATGCACTCCTCCACCAGCCTTTCCGCAGAGGGTAAATTGCCACTGAAAGGCTTGTGGAGATTTGTATCAGGGGCCCGTTGCGGGCCCCCAATGTGTTGGGGGCTGATTGTGCACTCTGGGGGCCCATGGTACCCCCTGACATTTCACTGCACCAAGTGGCAGGCACCGTGTGGTGCCTGCCATGTAGTGCAGTGAAATGCACCACATGCAATTTTTAAATCGTGACGGTGCTGCTGTCAGCATCACAGGCTGCAATGTTAAAGGTGCAGGATGCGACCGCCACGGTGGTGGTCACATCCTGATTTGGTGTGCGGAACCGCCACAGGTATTGCGGACGGTCCCGGTCGCCACCACCATGGCAGACGGGCTTTGGTCCGTCTGCCATCGTAATGAGCCCCATAGCATTGTCTTACAATTATTAACTTGATAAACAATAAAACAAATAGTTTTTAAAATAAATTTCAAAACATTTTTCTTTGCTCAGTAATTTCAAACGTACATTGTTAAAGCAAATCATGAAAAATAAATGTGTCTTTTTCTTTCAGTACAGAACAAGCCATAGTACACCACCTATCTGAAAGAACAAATTCTCAACAAATCAGAAAACCCACACTATCACCTTAAGAAATTTCAATTCAGACAACAGAGAAACCTATTTAAGGTAACATATAACAAAAACTCAACTATCTTCAATAATAACTTTCTTTTAATAGGCATCAACCAAAACAAATTCCAAATCCAATATAGCAAAGCCTAAGAAATTCCATGATTGTTTTCAGAAGAAAATGTACACTATTAAACAATGAATCTAAACACTTTTTTTGATTGCAGGATACATTTAAAAAAAATCATATACTAAATCAATAAAACAGTGTTTTCTAGATACAGATAAAGAATGGCAGCAAGAAATCAAGCAAACTATATAAAACCTAGCAGGGGAAACAGACAACTGAGTTACAGTGGCTTCATTTATTGTAAGGAGAGATTAACTGAGCCCAGGCGCCATTGAAGATGTGTGCAGTATTATGCATCCCATTGCGGTTATTCTTGGTGACACTGTTGAAAAGACTACCAAGAATAACCACACTGCCTCTGCAATGGAGAGTGAAGTTCGACAAAATATTGAATAAATAAAATCCATTGCATCCACCTATTATGAACCCAGTGGCTCAGTTTTGAGGGAGGTTTCCCAAAACATACCTATGCATGTAGCTAGTTCTATTCATACTATTCCAAATTTCCGTCGTATTATACACAGACAAATACAGGCCAGTAACCCTCAATGTGTAATGCCTAAAACCTACTCAGATATCAACATACAAAAAGAATTAACAGTAACTATTACTGACAAATCTTTCCTTTTGCATGACAATAAAAACCCTCTAAAGGGAATACTAACTTTTAGCATCTCTCATAACCTTGCTAAACTAGCAAATAGTAATATTTGATGATGAATGGTACCTTTAAATCCGGCCCCCATCCCTTCAGCCAAATATACACCATTCATGCCAACATTAACACCACCACTGTTCATTTAGTGTACAGGTTACTGCCTGATGAGTAAGCTTCAAATTACACCGAATTTTTGTCAGTGATAAAAACTAAAACTCTAAACAAAAGTCCTAGAAAAGTGATTATTGATTTTGAATTATCTATGATTAATACCATTTCTAAATTATAACCAGAAACCCAAATTCAAGGATGTTTTTTCCACTTTTCACAGGCATATTGGCAAAAAATACATAAAACATCCTTAGGTGAAGATTACATATCAGACAGTGAACTACAATATCCACTGAAGAAATTAACAGCCTTCTGCTTTGTTCCACCCAACTGTGTAGATGAATACTACACATCAATTACTGAATCGGATTCCTTCACACAAAACGACGAGTAATTGGGCCCTTACTAAATTATTTTGAAGACACATGGATTGGCCATCTAAGCAGGTCAGGTTGCAGGAGAAAATCAAGTTTTCCAATTGACTGGTGAATCTGTTAAGCTACCTGCTTAGAGGGTGGCGCAAAGACTAATAATGCCATTGAGAGATGGCACAACTCCTTCAACAAATCGATCAGAAAAACTCACCTAAACTTCTATCATTTTTTGTAAGCCTTGAAGAAGGAGCAAAGTTACCAAGAAATGAGAATAGTGCAATCTAACAGGTAGTCTGAATCCACGTATATCCCAAAAAAGTAATAAAATATCAGAACGACTATTGGTACAAATGTAACACTTTATGCTGTCAGTGGCTTCCGACTCCCAGCATACTACATTTCTAATACAAACTAACCCCTTCTTCTAACTTAGTTGCCTGTTTTTTTAAAAACAATTAAATTGGCTTTTTTATTAAATTATTTTTGTAAATCGATTAGGAAATGTCGGAATTCCTACCTGTAGATGTCATATTTTTTCAACTTTTGGTGATGTTTCAATTCATCTGGTTACCGAGAGTAATCTGAACTCCAATAATCCCCAAACTTTAATCATAAATCCATGAATTTCTAAATGGCCCAAATCAAAAATGAAAACACAGACTAGCCTAAACACCAGTACCAACAATGTATAAGTTGGTTTAAAAAGCTGTGTTTAAGTAAAAAACCAAATTAGAAAATTGCTTTTATCGCAAATAAGTTAAAGTATTTTACGGTTTATTAGATATACTTTTTTAAACTTTTCTTGGAACAACTGCAATTTTCCTGACGTAGGCCTACAACAGCTACCTGCATAGGATGAGAAATGGGTTAAAATATACATAACTTCGTGTTTTACACTAACCACCATATAACTACCTCCTCTCTCCTTCCAACTAATTTAACCACCTGAAACTCTACATTTAAAAAATAAAAACTCTTACCTGACCGCAGCGCTCCCTTGCATCCGATCTTGACAGTGACGCTCAACCGACTGTAGAAACAGACGTTCAACCGCGTGTATCAAGGCGAATAGTAAAAAGTTCAAAAAGGACAATTAACAACATTGAATATAATGGAAAAGCGTGGGAAAAATACGTTTTTTTTTTTTTAAATGTGTTTTTATTGTTGCCAACATAGAATAGTTATGCATACACAATCAAAGTATATCGCAGCGTCAACATTCAGCTGCATGCAATCAATATAGCAACTTTTCAAATTTTCTCATTTTCTCCCCAACAGAAAACATACTACTTAAAAGGTCAGGGTCAACATACCATTTCGCGAATCAATGATATCATTAGCGTTAATAGAGGCATAACAAGCAGTATTCACATTGTCGTACAGAATTGAGTTCATCCACATGTTCAGTGTCAGACGCCCGGGCATTCCCACCCCTCTAAACTGAACCCTGTAGTCCCAACATTACTCCATGTCCTCACCCTCCTCAGAGCTATCTACATCCTCTTCCTCAGGCAAAGGTTCACAAATGTCTCCCCTGTACGAATTCCACGGTGACCATGTCTTGTTCCATTTGCGTGGATTAAGCCTCTGTTTGTAAATCGCCCTCTCCGTCACCATAAGCATGTCCATGTTCCGGCACCACTGCGACAGTGTCGGAGTAGTCGGCGCCCCCCAGTTCTGTGCTATATCCCTCTTTGCCAGCATCACACCAATGATCGCCCAGCGTTTCCCCTGCGGTGACAGATCAGTTGGACCCCACACATTCAGTAAGCATATCCGAGGGTCATGCGAGAATGACGACCCTAGTGTTTGACTGATCGTCCGTGCTACCCGCCTCCAATAGGTGTGTATAGTAGGACAATCCCACAGAGTATGGAACAGCGTACCCTCCTCCCCACAGTTCCTCAGACAGTATGGATGGTCTGCCCTACGTATCTTGTGTAGTGTTGTGCGGGTATAGTACACCCTATGTAGTACCTTAAATTGGACCAGTCTAAAACGTGTGGATATACCTGCCTCCCTTGGGGACGCCAACGCTGCAGTCCACTCCGAGTCATTCAAGTCCCCAATCTCCTCCACCCATTTCTCCTTCAGACGCACCAGCGGATCCGGTAGATTGTTTAACAGTTTACGGTAAGTGAGGGATGTTTCACCACTCTCCATATAGTCGGTAAGGAGCCGATCCTCCAACGGAGCCGACTCCGGGATCTGCGCTCCCAACTCCAACACTGACATGAGTGCGTGTCTAACCTGTATGTATCTGTATGTTTCTGTCACCCCAAGGTCATATTGTTCTCTCAGTGTCTCGAAGGTTATCACCGCACCTCTGGACCACAAATCTCCAACCGTGGATATCCCGATGGTGTCCCATCGATCAAACCCCTTACTAGTGCGCAAATTACCAAGGGCTTTGGAATCCCACAGCGGCGTGAGATTAGTAATCACTCCCTCCCAGCCCAGCCGCCTCTGAGCCTTATGCCAGATAGCGATCGTGTGTTTGGTAGGGCCCTCCAGCCTTCCCACCATGCCTTTGTTGTAGAGCGGGGCCAGAAGAGTGTTCGTACCCAGTTGCCGTCTATCCGCCATAAATGCCGGGTCATCCTGTGCACCATGTATCCACTGGTTGATTACCTTGAGGTGCGCTGCCCAGTAGTACAATTCAAGGTGTGGGAGCGCTATCCCTCCACTGTACCAGTCCCTAACCATTTTCAATTGCGCCACTCTAGCTGGTTTGCCACTCCACAGCAAGGCCGACAGCTGCGCCGACACTCGGCGGAAGAACAATGGTGGAACCACCTCCGGTGCGTTCTCCAGTGCATAGAGGAAGCGAGGCAACGCCAGCATTTTAAATAGTGCCGCTCTACCCAATAACGTCAGCGGAAGGGCCTTCCAATGGCGTACATCCGCCTTCAACCTAGTCACTAGGGGCACAAGATTCAGCTCCAAGAAGGTCGCCGAGTCTCTCGCGATTTGGATCCCCAGGTATCTGAAGGCACGGTGCTCCACTACTAACTGGCAATCCGGAGGCAGAACCGGTGAGTCGCCCCGTATCATATATAGTATGGACTTGGACCAATTAAGCTTATAGCCTGACGCCGCGCCATGCTTCTCGCACAGGGCTAGCAGTACCGAAATACCGCTCTCGAGGTCCATCAGGTAGATGAGCATATCATCCGCATATAGGGATACCCTATCCTCCCAACCATCTCCCCAATGTATGCCCCTCAACAGCTGGGTGGATCTGATTATCACGGCCAGGGGTTCCAGCACTAAAGCAAAAAGCAACGGCGAGAGAGGGCATCCCTGTCTCGTGCCCCTTGCCAGTGGAAATTCTCTCGAGATACAACCATTGGCCGTCACCCTCGCAACCGGTTCGGCATATAGCAATCTGACCCATGAGATGAATCCGGGTCCTATACCCATGCGTTCCAAGACCGCAAAGAGATACTGCCACTCCACCATGTTGAACGCCATTTTGGCATCCAAGGAGAGCACCGCTGCCGGTTCCGTCAATGACGGGGCGCGAGCCAGCACTCCGTGGAGCCGTCGCAGATTCAGCGCCGTGCTCCGGTGCGGCATAAAGCCCGACTGGTCTGGGTGGATTAGAAGCGGTAGATGGGGCAGCAGTCTGGTGGCCAGTAATTTCGCCAAAATTTTATTCTCCGCATTAAGGAGTGAAATAGGGCGGTAAGACCCGCAGTCCTCAGGGGGTTTGCCGGGCTTCGGTATCGCCACTATGGTAGCCATACGCTGGTCAGAGGGAAGCAACCCACGCTCCCGGCTTTCCATATACATTGCGAGCATGGGCGTGGAAAGCGCATCGCACATGATCTTGTACCATTCTATCGGCACCCCATTAGGGCCCATCGCTTTCCCAGGGTGGAGTGCCGCTATGGCCAGCTGTATCTCTTCAGACGTTAAGTCCGATTCAAGTTCGTCCCGAGCGTCCTGGGGGAGAGTACGGGTCGGCACCCCTAGGAGCGACCCCTCCACCATCTCACGTGTGACCTCGGTTTCAGGGGAATAGACAGAATGAAAGTGGTCTGCCAGGAGCTCTACTATCCTAACCGGGTTGGTCTGTAACGCCCCCTCCGAATCTCTCAGCTGCAGTATCGCTCTTTGCCCTCCACGCTTCCTCTCCAACCAGGCCAACAATCTACCTGCCTTATCGCCCATTTCATAGATTCTATTCGTAGTTGCCACCATATTGCCCATCACTTTGCATCGCATATGGTCCGTGTGTCTTTGCTGACACATCCGGAGCGTGTGATGGGTTTCGTCACTCGGGTTATGTTCATGGTCTTGTGTCGCCCTGCCAAGCTGCTCTTCCAGATCTAGTAGGTCCTGGCTCTGTGTGCGCTTGTGTTGTGTGATAGCCGAGATTGCCTGCCCTCGTAGGACCGTTTTATAAGCCTCCCATAACGTTACATGGGAAGTCACCGATCCCTCATTGTCAGCGAAGTAAGATCTCGTGCCCGCCTTTAAAGCCTTAGCTACGGCCGGCTCTTTGAGGAAACCTGGGTATATGGGATAGAGGCGCTTATAGGTGCAAATTTGGCTGGACAGAGTGAGCATCAGCGGGGAGTGGTCTGAAATTCCTCGTGGTTTGATGTGGGTGTCAGTAATATTGAGACGGCCCCCCCCTAGTGTGAGGAAGTAGTCAATCCTCGACAGGCTGTCATGTACTGCCGAGTGGTATGTGTACTGGCGGTCCTCTGGGTGAAACTGCCTCCATATGTCCACCAACCCCTGTGATTCCATAAAATCATTTAACTTGGAAGGCCCTGACGAGCGCGCGTGCACGGGGTATCGGTCCATAGAGCTATGTGCCACCGCATTGAAATCACCCCCCACTATAAGATCCCCTTCCGGGAGGCCTAACAAAAAGTTACCCAGTTCTGGGAGGGCTATGGCGTGCAAGGCTGGCGGGATATACACTGAGACCACAGTAAGCGGCCTCCCCTCCCATTGGCCGTGAGCCGCCGCAAAGCGACCCTGTGTGTCGGCGCTAACTGACTGTAAAATAAACCTGGACGAACGATGCATCAGTATCCCAGTACCCCTGGACCCTCTAGTAAATTCTGAGTGAACAAGCATTCTATATCCTTTCCTATCAAGGGCCCTGGTGGCCGTGCCCGTCAAATGAGTTTCCTGCAACAAAACCAGGGCCGGGTTCGCCCTCTTTATATTTTGTAAGACCAAACCCCGCTTTACCTTATCCCCCAGGCCCCTCACATTCCAAGACATCAGGGTCAACGGTGACACCCGCCCCATATTAGCATCCTCCCCCCCATGGCAAAAGAAGTGGTCGGGCGGCCGACCTTCGCCTAGCAATAAACAGCCTACAAAGTGAACATGTAATCCCCCTTGCGTTACCCCTACTCTGCACGCTCTCCACTCACGGAACAGACCCTGACCCTGCGTAGCGTTTGAAAACCAAGAACCCATCCAACCCCCAACTTCCCCCCTCCCTGCCCCCCTGCTCAACGGACTCAAAACTGCCCGCCCCCCCAACTCAGCAGAGTGCCCGATCCCAACCCAAAACAAAGTACTTGCTTGCTGGGGTGAAGGACCCTCCGGTATCAGCGGCCTCCACCTACGGCCGCGGAGGCCCTCCGCCCAGTGTCCAAGGCGGCATTGTCGATCAACATAGCACTCAGTTCAGCCGTCCAAGAATCGTGAATCACTGTTCCTCCTCCGCATCATCCTCCTGAAGGTCGTTCAAGGGGGAAAGTGCCACTGCACCCTCCTCAGCGGACTGTGAGTTCTGTCGGGAGCCTGCATTACGGTTCTTGTTGTGCCTGTTAGAGCGACGCGGGGGGTCCACCTGTCTCCAACCCTCTAGCCACTCCTGTGCCACTTCTGGGGAGTCGAAAAACCACGTCTTACCGTCTGCCACAATTCGAAGCTTGGCCGGAAACAGCATGGAGTACGAAATGTCTCTCGCCCTTAGTTCCTTCTTCACTTCGAAAAAGGTTCTCCTCCTCCGTGCGCCTTCGGCCGTGTAATCAGGAAAAAAGGCTACAGTAGAGTTCTGTATCTTAAGAGGTGGAGAGTTCCTTGCCGCCTGCAGGATGGCATCACGATCCCTGAAGTTAAAAAGTCGTGCTATGATCGGCCTAGGGTTGGCCCCCGTCTGCCGGCGTCCTCCAGGGACCCTGTGCGCCCTTTCCACTGTGAAGAATGCGGAGAGGCCTTTAGGTTGAAGTTTCTGCTTGATTAAGTCCTCCACATATAGATCCATTGCCCTAGTGTCTTCCGATTCCGGCACACCTACGATACGAACGTTGTTCCGCCTCGAGCGTCCCTCCTGGTCATCAAGTTTCTCACGTAGGTCCTTATTTTCTTTCAGCACTCGTTCCATACCAATCTGCAGCTCCGACACATCTTCCACTAAGGACTTGGTCACCACTTCCATACTGTTCACTTTCTCCGACATCTTATGGAAATCCGCCCTTATGAGCGTGATTTCGGCCGAGATCGAACCAACCGTGGCTTGTACTTGCGTGAGGGCCCTCATAACATCGTCCAGGGTCGCCTTCTTGGTCCCCGCCGTCTCCGCTGCTGCGATTTGGCGTCGGGGGGTGACGATGCGGAAGTGGGCTTGTCATACGCGAATCGGTCAAGGCGGGATTGCGACCCCCCCCGTCTTCGGTCCTTTGCCAGCCATCTTATCCGTGGCGGACGGCCAACCCGTGTGAAGTCGGTGTCCCACGCCACTGAGTCAGTACGTCCGCGGCGACGCACCCACCCCCTCCGTCTGTCGGGTCAAGCTGCTCCCAGGGCACGCGCAATGTGCTAGTTCAGATCGCCAGGCAGCACCGGGCCCCCCCACAGTGCTCCGCTGAAGCGTGGAATCAACGCCGCCCCGCTCGTGTGTGGGGTGGGTGTGGAAGCTGCCAGTCCAAGAAGTGTGGAAGTACCCCAACCACTGCGTCTTATGCGCCACCACTTCCTCGGTGTCCTCGGGCATTCAGCCTGCTGTCCCGGTGAAGCTGTCAGGGCAGCGGATACCGGTGTACTGGACGGACCAAAGCCAAGGAATCAGGGCCAAGCACCAGGCCCCCCGCTATGCAGATAGTGCCAGTGAGGGCCAGGACGGGGTCCCAGACCCGTCCCGGAGTATTGGTCACAGTGATCCGACCTTATGTGTCGGAGGATCCCCGGCGGGCCAGTGTGCACCGCCCAGCGGCCGAGCCCCCCGACCCAGCACTGCCGGTTCAGATCAAAGTGGGGTCCACTGCGTGTGAGCCCGGGTCCGCAGTGCGAGTCCCAAAATGGCGGCTCCTCAACACCGGAGTTCACGCTCCTCACTTCTCCTCCCGACTCCGCAGGCCGACAGGATTAGAGCGGCCCCCTCCTCACCTCTACTACTCGGCGGGGCGCCCGGGTGTACACTCCGCACCGGCAGACGCCGGCAGTGCGCAAGGATGTTGCGGGTCTCTCCTTCCCGTCGCCAGGCTGAGGCGGGCGCTTCCGGTGCTACTCTGCCCGGAGCAGTACACTTCCTGTCCGCTTGGCAGGGTAGGACACTCCCCGGCCCGGGTGCCGAGTACAGGCCCCCACTGGTGTCGGCTAGAACTGACGACTCTGATCACCGATCGTGATCCCGATATCACAGGACGCTGCCGCCCGGTCCTGGGCTTCGTAGCCTTCCCGCCAGGGAAGTATTGCAGACGGATGATTGTACGGATAAGCTAGGAGGCCGCTTCAATCACGGAGCTCTCCTCTTAAGCCGCCGCCATCTCCGGCTGCTGGCCACCGGAAAAATATGTTTTTAATCTTTTTTTTACATAGTTCAAAATTAAACAAACTTTTTTTTAAATTGTACATATTCTTTATGTATTTCATTTTTATAACTAATTTTATAATCTCTTCATTGATAATTATTAATAGAATTTATTTAAAACTTGTAAAAAAGTGTACGGTGCTTCATTTGTTATTTTAAATTTTCTAAAGGTTATTCTAAATTCTACATTTGTTTTCTTTTTATATTTTATGCATTATTTTATTTTTTCAATTTAAAGAATGCATTTTTATAAATTAATACTCCAGTGTTAAAATTTATAATGGAATATTAATACACTTTCCCACCCATAACCCCTCATTTCCTTGCATCACATGCCTAAAGGGTTATGTTACAAACCCATGCATAGTATAAATTTATTTTGCAAACTATTCAAATATTTTTTAATATATCTCTAAATAAATTAATACTCAGGTGTTACAATTAATACCAGAGTATCAATACACTTCCTCACCCATAACCCCTAAATTCCTCCCATCCCATCCCTAAAGGGTTATGTTACAAACCCTTGCATCGTATATATTTATATTTTTAAATAGTGAATTATTTTAATTAATTCTCTAAATAAATTAAAACTCAGGTATTAAACTTAATACCTGAGCATTAATACACTTCCCCACCCATAACCCCTAAATCCCTCACATCCCGTGCCTTAAGGGTTATGTTACAAACCCTTTAATAATAAAAATATATATATATTTTAACCTCTTTGCTGCTAGGCATTTCCCCCCTGTGCTAAGCCTTTTTTTGTCTGTTTGTCTGTTTGGGGTACTTTGCGCTTAGGCCCCTGTAAATTTTTGACCATATAAGACTGTGTTTCCCAAACTGTGCGCCGCGGCGCCCCGGTGCGCCGTAATGAGGTGCCAGGGGCGCCGCGCACACTAGGGTGACCAACCGTCCCTACGTCTTTTATCTGTAGTTTTTACCATCACAGGGAGCAGCGCGCTGCTCCCTGTGAGAGACTGAGAGGCTTCACCCCCGCTGCTGGAGCCGCCTCGCACTCCTCCAGGAGCACAAGAGCAGCCCCTCCCGCCCATTGTCATTCAGTATGCCGCTGATTGCCACTTACTGAATGTCAATGGGGCAGTCTGGGGGTGTGACACCATGTGGCGGCCTCTTCCTGCCTCAGGGTACAGAAGGGCAATCTGTACGATAAAAAGTAAAACGCCCACGCTGCAACATTAGAAAATACTCCATTCAAAGAAGTGAAAAATAACGGGTTATCGTTCTCTCACTGTCCTGTCATTTTAGAACTGAAGTATTTTCAATATTGTATTCAACAAAGCCATGGTTGCTCTCTTTTTTTTTTTTAAGGAACTAGCAACCATTGACTAAGCCAATAGTCCTGGCTTGTTGAGGTGTAATGATACTTGCTGTATTACATATCTGGATGCAATGACAGAAACAACATAATACCAGTGAGGCGGAACACTATGCTAAGCGCAGATTTTTAGCCTAGGTGTTTTAAACTATGCCCTTAATTACATTGAACACCCCCTTTGAAGAGACCCCCAGTATTTTTACACCGCTTAAAGCCCTGGAAACAACACCATGTTACAGTAACCTCACATCCTGGCACTGTGCATCATGCATGACTTCTACGTTTTTAGTCTGCCTATGTGCAGGGGCATAGTGAACTCTCCACCAGCCCACCCCTTGCTGTAGTTCATTCTTGATGGGCCTCTTCTGCCTGCAACTATGCAGACAAAGGCTCAGCTCATAATGTGAAAAGGTGGGTGAGTAAATAAGTGAAGGAATGTCTGAATGGCTGGATGGATTACTGAAAGGATGAATGCATGAATGAAAGGGGGGAATGGATAGATAATGAAATAAAGAATGGATGGATGAGTGAATGAATGGAAGTATGGATGAGAGAAAAGGTGAATAGATGGATGTATGAGTGGAAGGGTAGATGGATGGGTAAAAGTGTGGATGGGTGTGTGAAAGGATGGATGGATGAGTGAAAAGGCAGCTGATGGGCGAGTGAATTAGTGGATGGGTGGATGAAAGGATGGGTGGATGAATGAAAGGGTAGATGATGGGCAAGTGAATGGGTGGATGGATGAATTGATAAGTGAAATGGTGAATGGATGGATGAGTGAAAGGGTGGATGTAAGGATTGATGAGTTAGTGAAAGGGGGTAGATGGACAAAAGGATGGATAGATGAGTGAAGTGAAAGTGTGGATGGATGAGAGAACGGATGGCTGGATGAGTGAACGGATAGTTGGATGAGTGAAAGAATGGATGAGTAATAGGATCAATGGATGGATTCATGAATGGATGAGTAAATGGGTGGGTAAGTGAAAGGGGGATGGAGAGAGAAAGGGAGGATGAATGACTGAAAGGGTGAATGGGTGGAAGGATAAATGACTGGGTGAATGGATGAGTAAGTGAAAGGGTGGATGGATGAGTAAGTGAATGGATGGCTGGGTGGAAGAGTGGATGGATGGACTATTGTACAGATGGATGGGGTGAAAGGGTGGGTAGATGAATAATGGATGCATGAGTGAAAGGGTGGATGGAGGGATGGATGAGTGAAATGATGGACGGAAGGATATATGGTGGATAGGTGTGCAAATGGTTGAATATGTTTGGATATAGATGGGCACACAGATGGAAGGAAAGACGTTTTTAGTGTAAAAATAAGGCTGGGGATACTGATTACGACAGACCAAACTCAATGTTCCATTTTCTCAGAAGGTACTGAAAGCAGCAGCTGGCATAAATAAGGGTTTGGGACCAGGCACTCTGTTGGGGGAAAAAACGATGGATTGGGATGCAGCCAAAGTGATTGCCAGTGGATGAGATTAATAATTCAAGCATTCCAACCATTATAATACCTTCATTGCGTCCCAAATACTTTAAGGAAGATAACATGAGGTACACACCACCCACCCACCCACCGGTAAAAAAATGGTGGGGAGCCACAGCCAACTGCCGATTAGGTCAGGGGAGCCACAGGTCAAAAAAGTTTGGGAACCACTGATATAAGGTATCCACACCAAATTTGCCTCCTTTTCTTCCAACATCATGGGGATTTTAAAGGTAGCCAAGGTTTGTTGATTCTCCTAGAGGGGACCCAGAAATGAGCCAAATACAGCTAAAGTTTTTTTTGGGGGCGGAATGGGAAAAAGGGCTACAGATGAAAACGTCTGTTTTTTTCCCTGCAAATGGTATCAACAAAGGGGTTGTGGTGCTGAACTCACCTTCTTCCTGTGCCGCCACGGTGATTCCACACATAAATATGCGGAAAATGTGTTTTTCAGCTAAATTTGAGGTTTGCAGGAGATTCTGGGTAGGAAAGCGTTGGGCATCCACACAAGCCATACCTCGCTGGACTCAAAGGCAACAAAAAGTACCTGCCAAACAATTTTAATCAAGGCCCAGCTAAGGGGTCCTTTAACTTCTTCAATACCACCGGAGCAAACAAGGGCTAATTCAAGTAATCACATAAAAAAATAATGACAGATATATAAAGATTTTATTGTACAGAAAATATTTTCTTCAATTCATAGACAGACATAATAAATATCAGACCATGTAATAGTTCCTAAAACAACATACATCCGTAAATACAGTCCCACATACCGAATTAATACATTACACTCATACCATCATGCATTCCAGAATTAAAAACAAATCATACAGCACACACACATAATATCCAAAAAGTATATAGCAGCCACAACCTGATTTAGATGACAAGGTGGAAACAGTTCATCAGGGGGGTGGAGAAGAGATCAGTCCAACTACCCCCAAATGAGAAAACGCCAACGCGCGTTTCGTTTGTGTGGCCACAGCCGGGGCTACACCTTCATCAGGGCGGAGATGTACAAAAAGGAGTGGGGCCATATATCCAAACTGGAAAAAGCGCACCAAGTACTGAGGGTGTTATCTTCCCCCAGGGAGCCGGGTAAGTAAGGAGGCCCCAGTGCTGGATGCTTCACAGTAAAACTCAGTGATAATCCTGTCAGTTCCTATATGAGAATAAACACGGTTCCTTTCTCACAGGCAGCAAAGCGTGTGTCAACAACGTTGGTAGGTGAGGCAACCCTTGGATCACATTCTCGAGGTCCACATCAACTGGATAAGAATTCTTAGAATCGAGAGAGTAAGATAAATAACTTCAACTGGATGGGTCCAGCCAGAGATTTCAAACACGCCAGGACTCCTGCAAAAGAGGCATACCTTGCTGGACTCCCCAGAGTGTCTTGTTTTTAGAAATGTGTGGGTTTGGTAGATCTCAAGATGGCTGCCTAGCCCTTGGCCAAAAGCCCAGGTGACTCCCCTTGCAGATCCAGGTTGTTTTGTGATAAGTAATTTTGATGCCTCCGCAATAAGTTTTGGGTCCTTTCCTGTTGCGGGTACTTGACCGACCCACGCAAGTGAGGTACCATTTTTATCGGGAGACATAGAGGAACGCCGGGTGGGAGGAAATGTCTGGAATCCATGCAGATTTCTGAACTTTCCTACACAGAAATTTTAGAAAAATTTGTTTTTGTTCATCTAAATTTGAGGTTTCAGGGGATTCTGGGTATGAAAACTTTGGGGGGTTTACGCAAGCCATACCTCGAGGGACTCACCCAGGTGTCTAGTTTTCAGAAATGTGCTGGTGTGATAGGTTTCCCAAGATGGCCGCCGTGCCTTGGGCCAAAAACTCATGGGACCCCCCCTTACAAAACCAGGCTGTTTTTGTGGTAGGTAATTTTGATGTCTCCTCAATAGCTTTTGGGCCCTTGCCTGTTACGGGTACTTGACCCACCCACACAAGTGAGGTAACATTTTTCTCGGAAGACTTTGGGGATTGCGGGGTGGGTTGAAGTTTGTGGATCCATGCAGATTCCAGAACTTTCCACCACAGAAATGTAAGGAAAAAATTTGTTTTTTGTTGTTTTATTTTTACAAATGTTGAGGTTTGCAAGGGATTCTGGGTGACAGAACCTAGTGAAAGCCAGACAAGTCACCCCATCCTGGATTCCCCTGGGTTTCTAGTTTTAAAAAATGTATAAGTTTGCTAGGTTTCCCTAGGTGCCAGCAGAGCTAGGGCTCAAAATCTACAGCTAGGTACTTTGCAAAAAAAAGGGTCAGTTTTCACTGTGAAAATGTGGTGTGTCCACGTTGCGTTTTGGGCCATTTCCGGTCACTGGCACTAGGCCTACCCACACAAGCGAGGCACCATTGTTCTCGGAAGACTTTGGGGAATGCGGGGTGAGTGGAATTGTGTGGATCTACGCAGATTCCAGAACTTTCCACCACAGAAAAGTGAGGAAAATATGTTTTTTGGGACAAATGTTGAAGTTTGCAAGGGATTCTGGGTAACAGAACCTTTTGAGAGCTAGACAAGTCACCCCATCCTAGATTCCTCTGGGTGTCTAGTTTGCAAAAATGTACAGGTGTGCTTGGCTTCTTTAGGTGTCGGCAAAACTAGGGCTCAACATCTACAGCTAGGCCCTTTGCAAAAAAAAACAGGGTCAGTTTTCACTGTGAAAATGTGATGTGTCCATGTTGCGTTTTGGGCCATTTGATGTCGTGAGCACTAAGTCTACCCACACAACTGAGGTACTATTTTTATCTGAAGACTTAAGGAAATGTGCGGTCGGTGGCATTTTGTGGATCCACGCAGATTCCAGAACTTTCCAGCAAAGAAATGTGAGGAAAATGTGTTTTTTTACAAATTGAGGTTTGCAAGGGATTCTGGGTAACAGAACCCGGTGAGAGCCAGACAAGTCACCCCATCCTGGATTTCCCTGGGTGTCTAGTTTTAAAAAGTGTATAGGTTTGCTAGGTTTTCCTAGGTGCCGGCAGAGCTAGGGTTCAAAATCTACAGCTAGGCACTTTGCATAAAAAGGGTCCGCTTTCACTGTATAAATATGGTGTGTCCATGTTGCGTTGTGTCGAATGAGAAAAACAAGGACCCCCTGGGTAGTAATGTACGCAGACTCCTAGGGCAGGGTAAATAAGATTTGTGAGAAAATTCCTAGGCAGTCTAACCAGTAGGCAAACAATTAATCTGACCCAATAGCAAAAGGAACATTCAAGAAATACATTTATAAAACAAGCATACTTTTAATTGACATAGTAAAAATCATATAGAACCCTGAACAATAATCAGACTATATGATGAAATCATACAATAATCATAACATATACAATTAATACATAAAATTTAAAAAAAGTTTTTAACAATTTAATAATACGACACCCTAAATCATAGGTGGTGCCTAGAGTACAATGGCGAATAAGAACTCGACGCGCGTTTCGGCGGAAAACGCATTCCTCAGGAGTCACAGTTGGTTGTCTGGAAGTACATATAAAAAGCATATATAAGGTACAATTCTTATTTATTGTAAACATACAAGTCAAAAAATCCATTCTCTAATAAAACATAGATCACCAGAGCATAACATTATACATATCTAACAAGAATATCCTTTACGTTATTCGGTTCAGACTTACTAATTTGTTTCCTACATGTCACCAGATGGACATGTCTTATCATTGGATTGTGTCGTATTCAACTGTCAAGAAAATCTGATGTGCAGAACAACATATAGCAAGTGAGAAAAAATTGCACTGATGACATGGAGATTGTCGTTACCATCATACAATGAGCACTCTAAAATAAATACATATATTCGCAATGACTTACATTTGGATACTGAGGACAAGCAATTGATGTCTTCATTCAAGATAAAAAACAACAAAACAGGCAGTGGATGTTCCTGTGTAATAGAGACAAAAAATGTCGTAGTAAATCTTTCTAGTTGTGAACCAGAGATTATCATAGAGTCCAATGAACACACGATGTCACATGAATGCACAAAAAGAGAAAAAAGACTATGCTTGGTATAAAGGCAATTCAGAGGAAACAAGCCTCTCAAGGTGAGAGAGATGCAGTCCCAGACAAAACAGACGTTTAATAATATGGGGGTTATGTTAGCAGGTATGGGTTAAATTGACTCATATTCACACTCCGAGTTTGTGAATAATAAGCACAGTACCTGTAAACACGAGTCTGATGTTGCTAAGATGTAATCATTCGCTGGTCGTCAATGGTAATGGCACAGTTCTGTGAATGGCATACGATGTATCTGGGGGAAGGACAGGATAAATAAGATGCAAGGGAAAAAGTTCACATATCTTAGTGCAATCGAGTACCCATTTTGAAGCATTACAAGATGTAATACTATTGTGAACCTCATATGTAAAGGTCACGCATTGAAGGATATATTACTACGGGCTCAAGCAAGAGCTATTATAATCTTGAAATGTCCATGGGGAGAACGATAGCTGTTAGGAAAACATATACTTATATGTATCTCAGTCAAATCACGATATTGTTGGTGCTCAAACAAGGCTTTCCACATGGTCAGACTGTTATATAATTACCTGGGGCAGACGTAGTATAGCTGAGAAGGAAGGCCCACTCGAAAGGTATACGAAAGGCTCACTGGAAAGCTATACGAAAAGATGCAAGAATATTCAGTCCCTTTCTTATTGATGCACAAACAGCTAAATGTGAAAAGAATAAGTCACCCCAAACTATGAATATACCAGATTAATCTCGTGTTCAATAATATTCCTAAAAGCAGTATCACCACCGGACTTCCCCATCAAATACAAACATTTAATTACCTTAAAGAATGTTTCAAATTATCAAAATATCAAATCCAGCAACGTGCAGTATTAGCGTTTCAGCAAAGGTGACAGCCCCAAGACGACGGCTGTAGCATATAAAGACGCGTATGAGCCTGTAAGCAAATGACAGGCATACAGTTATCGACCGTGTTGCTGAAAAATTATGACAAGTCCGAACTACCACATAAAGTTCGAGCGAACAATTACCTTAATGTTTGTTCCAAGATATTAAAATCCGGCAATAAATGATGTTAACGTGCGGTAGAATTAGTCGCCCCAGATCGACAACTGTGTCATAATTTTTCAGCAACACGGTCGATAACTGTATGCCTGTCATTTGCTTACAGGCTCATACGCGTCTTTATATGCTACAGCCGTCGTCTTGGGGCTGTCACCTTTGCTGAAACGCTAATACTGCACGTTGCTGGATTTGATATTTTGATAATTTGAAACATTCTATAAGGTAATTAAATGTTTGTATTTGATGGGGAAGTCCGGTGGTGATACTGCTTTTAGGAATATTATTGAACACGAGATTAATCTGGTATATTCATAGTTTGGGGTGACTTATTCTTTTCACATTTAGCTGTTTGTGCATCAATAAGAAAGGGACCGAATATTCTTGCATCTTTTCGTATAGCTTTCCAGTGAGCCTTTCGTATACCTTTCGAGTGGGCCTTCCTTCTCAGCTATACTACGTCTGCCCCAGGTAATTATATCACAGTCTGACCATGTGGAAAGCCTTGTTTGAGCAGCAACAATATCGTGATTTGACTGAGATACATATAAGTATATGTTTTCCTAACAGCTATCGTTCTCCCCATGGACATTTCAAGATTATAATAGCTCTTGCTTGAGCCCGTAGTAATATATCCTTCAATGCGTGACCTTTACATATGAGGTTCACAATAGTATTACATCTTGTAATGCTTCAAAATGGGTACTCGATTGCACTAAGATATGTGAACTTTTTCCCTTGCATCTTATTTATCCTGTCCTTCCCCCAGATACATCGTATGCCATTCTCAGAACTGTGCCATTACCATTGACGACCAGCGAATGATTACATCTTAGCAACATCAGACTCGTGTTTACAGGTACTGTGCTTATTATTCACAAACTCGGAGTGTGAATATGAGTCAATTTAACCCATACCTGCTAACATAACCCCCATATTATTAAACGTCTGTTTTGTCTGGGACTGCATCTCTCTCACCTTGAGAGGCTTGTTTCCTCTGAATTGCCTTTATACCAAGCATAGTCTTTTTTCTCTTTTTGTGCATTCATGTGACATCGTGTGTTCATTGGACTCTATGATAATCTCTGGTTCACAACTAGAAAGATTTACTACGACATTTTTTGTCTCTATTACACAGGAACATCCACTGCCTGTTTTGTTGTTTTTTATCTTGAATGAAGACATCAATTGCTTGTCATCAGTATCCAAATGTAAGTCATTGCGAATATATGTATTTATTTTAGAGTGCTCATCGTATGATGGTAACGACAATCTCCATGTCATCAGTGCAATTTTTTCTCACTTGCTATATGTTGTTCTGCACATCAGATTTTCTTGACAGTTGAATACGACACAATCCAATGAAAAGACATGTCCATCTGGTGACATGTAGGAAACAAATTAGTAAGTCTGAACCGAATAACGTAAAGGATATTCTTGTTAGATATGTATAATGTTATGCTCTGGTGATCTATGTTTTATTAGAGAATGGATTTTTTGACTTGTATGTTTACAATAAATAAGAATTGTACCTTATATATGCTTTTTATATGTACTTCCAGATAACCAACTGTGACTCCTGAGGAAGGCGTTTTCCGCCGAAACGCGCGTCGAGTTCTTATTCGCCATTGTACTCTAGGCACCACCTATGATTTAGGGTGTCGTATTATTAAATTGTTAAAAACTTTTTTTAAATTTTATGTATTAATTGTATATGTTATGATTATTGTATGATTTCATCATATAGTCTGATTATTGTTCAGGGTTCTATATGATGTTTACTATGTCAATTAAAAGTATGCTTGTTTTATAAACGTATTTCTTGAATGTTCCTTTTGCTATTGGGTCAGATTAATTGTTTGCCTACTGGTTAGACTGCCTAGGAATTTTCTCCCAAATCTCATGTTGCGTTGTGTGCCATTTCCTGTCGCGGGCACAAGGCCTACCCACACAAGTGAGGTATCATTGTTCTGGGAAGACTTTGGGGAATGCGTAGTAGGTGGAATTTTGTGGATCCGCGCAGATTCCAGAAATTTGCATCACAGAAATGTGAGGAAAATATATATTTTTTTAAACTAAGCCTGATGTTTAAAAAATATTCCCTGATGCCTATTGGTGTTTCTGGCCCCCCGGGAGGCCGATAAGGGGTGTTTGCCCTATCTGCCTCCCGGGGGGAAGGGGCAGAAAGTCTGTGGCAATTTATTGGGGGGTGGGGGCATTGACATACCCATTCTTGGCAGCCCCCACCCGAACGTTGGAAAACAAAAATCCCTGGTACCTAGTGGGCTTTCTGCCCCCCAGGGGGGCAGATGAGAGACTATTGCCCCATCTCCCCCCCAGGGGGGCAAAAAGACTACCATTCTGGGCAGCCCCCACCCCAACGTATATATAAAATAAAACATCCCTGGGGCCTAGTGGGCTTTCTGCCCCCCTGGGGGCAGATGAGGTGCTATTGCCCCCATATGCCTCCTGGGGGGGGGCAGAAAGTCTTGGGCCTTCTTTGGGGGGGTAGCGTGGGGGCATTGGCATGCCCATTCTGGGCAGTACCCACCCCTGGCATATAAAAAAAATTCCTGGAGCCTAGGTTGCTTTCTACTGCCCCCCAGGGGGGGGGGGCATAAAGGCTGTCTGGCATAATTTTATAGGGGCCGCTCCCCCTCCCTGGGGGCTAGTGGGTGGATCCCTGTTTGGGAATCCCCCTCCTGGGGTGATCCCCAAGCAGGGATCCACTAGGGAAGGGTACCATTGGAAAGAGGAGATACTCCCCTTTCCAACGATACCCCTCCCATGTTTTTCGGTGTTCGGGGGGCTGAGATAGCCCCACAAGCACCAAAACTGTAAAATTGAAACTAAGTTTCAGTTTCGTTTTCATTGTAATGACGACAGCGCACCATCATTACAATGAAAACAGTCAGTATGCGTTGGGAGGTTGGGGAAGCTTCCCCACTTCCCAAAGCAGTCATGAGCACACTGGCACTTATGCTCATGACGGAACCATTCCGTCATGAGCATATAAGGGGTTAATAATAATAATATATCAAAAATAATATATTCAAACTTCAACAACAAATAAAATAATAATCATTTAAACTCACCTTAACACTTACCGATAAATGTGTTGTAAATGCATGCATTGTAATGGTACGTGTGTTGTAATACCATGCATTATAATGGCATGCGTTGTAATGGTACCCACATTGTAATGTAGTCCTTGTAATGCCTCCGCTGTAATGGTAGTTTCCTAAGCCAGCTTGATGGAAACAAAGCTGCAAAACGTAAACAGTTCCTTTAAAAATTAACAAAATGAGAGGGTTCACTTGTCATAGAAATTATGGTTAGAAAGCTAAAATGAGGACACATTTGCTATGATTTCTCATACATCGTTTGACATGCAGACGGAAACATGTACTTTCAACACCAGCAGTGGCCTGTTTAATTGCCTGGTGATCAACTACAACACTATCACAAGGTTTTAATGAGCAACAAGAGTAAACTCAATTTGGAGTACTCTTTTTTCAATATTAAACAGATGTGCGTCCAAAGCATCTAGAAGGCAGCCTGTCACCTGCTGCTCTGTACTGGCATGATGAGATGCCAACGGAAGGCAGCCAGTCACCCTGCACCAGCTGCTGAAGGCAGCCAGTCACCCTGCTTCTCTGCACTGGCATGATGAGATGCCAACTGAAGGCAGCCAGTCACCCTGCACCAGCTGCTGAAGGCAGCCAGTCACCCTGCACCAGCTGCTGAAGGCAGCCAGTCACCCTGCTTCTCTGCACTGGCATGTTGAGATGCCAACTGAAGGCAGCCAGTCACCCTGCACCAACTGCTGCCGGCAGTCAGTCACCCTGCTTTTCTGCACTAGCATGGTGAGATGCCAACTAAAGGCAGCCAGTCACCCTGCACCAGCTGCTGAAGGCAGCCTGTCACCTGCTGCTCTGCACTGGCATGGTGAGATGCCAACTAAAGGCAGCCAGTCACCCTGCACCAGCTGCTGAAGGCAGCCAGTCACCCTGCTTCTCTGCACTGGCATGGTGAGATGCCAACTAAAGGCAGCCAGTCACCCGGCTTCTCTGCACTGGCATGATGAGATGCCAGCTGCTGAAGGCATCCAATCACTGGCATGATGAGATGCCCACTGAAGGCAGCCAGTTACCCTGCTTCTCTGCACTGGCACGATGAGATGCAAGCTGGTGAAGGTGGCCAGTCACCTTGCTTCTCTGCACTGGAATGATGTAGGTTCATAAATGTTATCACTTTATTCCTCCCTGGTGTTGATGCAGCGGTTCTCCGGAAATAATTTCTAAAACCATAACACCTTTCCCTGAAGTACAAAATCATACATATACTCGACAGTGGGGCCCATAACACTGCGAGTCACTCACAAAATACTAACACCTTACTCCATGGATCGCTGAGATTCAAAGGAGAACTGCTGTATCATAGCGGAATGTCTAAACTATAACTGAATATTTATTCTATTTACACCTGCAGTTTAAAGAAGTTTACCATGGTTTTCATTAATAAAACATTTATTTAGACACGCCGCCACTGTGTTCGATGGATCTGCTAGTGAAAAATTAGGCGTAGGAGAACTCAAGACCATCTTAATTCTCCATTTATCTAATTTTTATTAAAAGCAAATTTAACATGTCTAAAATTGTATTCACTTTTTTTATTTCTTTTTTCAAAACAACATTAAAAGGAAAATAAGGATTTTATTTCAAAACAGTTAATTTCATTTATTTTAGAAAATTCAGAAATAGACATTTAATTAGATTGCAGAAATGCAAGTATTTTAGCAAAAGACAGATAGTTCCCAAAATGCATTCTTTCTCCTAACTTCCCTAACTAATAACCTCTCCTAAAGTTCAAATCTCATTCTAAAAAAATAAGAAAATTATTCAAAGTCTTACATCTCACGAAAAATCAGCATACTGACAGCATCTCTGGAGGAAATCGGAAGGGAGTTTTTTCCTCACTAAAATCAGCACTTTTCATACCTTTTTCACTAGCTCTATCTGTCTAAAAGTGTAACTTTTAGCATAAAACCGAGTTCTGATTGGACAATTTTGGGGTGGATGAGCATCACCTCATCATTACAAAATGTAGTTCCTGTTCAGTCAGCTAAAATCCAACGGGCTAATTGTTTTACGGAAATGTCCGACCTAGTTTTGTTCTCAGTTTGCGTCTTCAGAGTCTTTTCCCACGTTCAGTAGCTTAAGCATTCGTCATACTTGACAGTCATCTGGACTTCCAGGGCAGCCTGTCCTTGAACTAACTTCATTCCGGCATAGGCAGCTCACATTCAGACTCGGGCTTGGGCAGCACATGCTCAGTTCATCTTTCTTTAGCAGTTTACTAAGGCAGCCATTTTCTAGTAGGCCTCACGGGCCAGAATGGGAACTAACATAGAAACAAACACAAAATAGACGTTAATTTAAGAATTGTAGCCCTTATGTTTACCTCCCCCTTACTAAGGTTTTCCTATTAGTAGTTAACTAGCAGATAAGCAACACTTAAGCGTCATATACTTACTTATCCCTCGGTTTCTGCCACAAATACGTAAACAAAAGCACATTTATGCTGCAATTTATTATTTCAAAGCTGCTTATTAGTTTAGGACATGACAAAATCACACAATTAGTTAATTATGATTGCAACAAATAGGCAAAGTTAATTCCCACGTGCATCTGTGTATGTGCAATTTTTATTCTAAATTGATTAGTTTTACACACCAATCCATTAGTTCAGATTATTGTTATGGAAGTGTGACTTCACAAGGGGTACACAAAATTTTGTTTCTCCACTTTGCTCCATCAGTGTCCCCGCAAGTCTTTCTTCCATCCCCATCCTCCTCATGAGAGACTGAAAGATTGAGATGAAATGAGTGACTGGTTGAGAAAAGGACAGCCTCTGCTGAAAGGAGTGACAGAATGACGAGGGGAGAGATAGCCCGTGTAGTACAGGATGGCAGTGCCACTAGAAGACAGTGGCAGGAGGAATCCACTAAGAAGCAGAGAGACTCCGGTGAAAGGAGGGACAGAGTGACATGGAGAGGGAGAAACAGGACATGGGGAGGGCTAGTAGGAGAGACTGAAGGGGTGAAGTGAATGGAGGTGACCGGTAAGAAGCAGAGAATCTGGTGAAGGAAGGGACAGGGTGACCAGGAGAGCGCAGAGACAACCTGGAGTGGCTGTGGGGAGTGCCACGAGGATAGACTAAAAGGCTGAGATGAAATAAGTGACCGGGTGACAAACAGAGAGCCTCTGGTGAAAGGAGGGCCAGGGTTACAAGGAGTTGGGAGAGACAGCCGTGAAAAACCAGTGGGGAGTGCCGTTAGGAGAAATTGAATGCCTGAGACCGGGTAATAATAGTAATAAAGGAATTTATTAAGCGCACAACTACACCCGGCGCTAAAGCAGACAAAGAGCAGGGCGAGTGAAGTGCAAGACTAGTCAATTCGACTGAATAGCCAGGTTTTAGTAGTAGTAGTATAAGGCTTTATTTCGATAAAAACATATCATAAAAAGCATCACATTTTATAAAACACATTTGCACATAAGAAAATTTAATAGTCCATTTACGCCAAATTTTAAATTTAAAAACGATAAAAGATAAGACCACAATTATAATTAAAAATCGTGATTTGACCATATTTTCTAGTATTAAATCTTTTTATTGCAAAAAGAAAGGCTCTTTCACAAAGCAGAGAAGTTTCGTTGTACAAAACATGTGGCAAGCTGCCGACTTTCATAGCGATATTAACGAAACACCACTGTAGGGTACATCCACACCGACCAATAGTCCTCGGAAGTTGCGGGGCCATCAGTTGGAACAGACCCTTTGTCCACAGAGCCGCAACAAGAAACAATCCCACCCTCATCCCGCCCCCCCACAACAACTGCTCCCGACCTACTCACCCCCCTCCCTCGTTCCGGATCCAACGTCCCGCACCAAGCATACAACCATACATACCTACTCAATTCATTCATCCGTGTGTGATAAGCGGAGCAGTCTTAGATACCTGGGGCAAGTCACCTCTCTAAACTCAGTGGCCAATAGGGATAGAAAGGGCTGCCACAGCTCCGCATATTTAGCCCCTTCCCCTGCCTTCACCAGGGATAGTTTTTCCATACCCAGGACAGACCAGAGCCGACCCAGCCAACCCTGGAAAGTAGGGACATGCATAGTGCGCCATAGAGCCAACAGAGCCTGAATGGCAGTACCCAGCACTATCGCAATCAGTCGGCCCTTGCGTGCTCTCAAAGGGAAGGTAAGGGCATTGGGAAGCCCCAACAGGACATAGGCCGGAAATCGCGGGATCTCCGTCTCGAAGTGTGCGTCCACCTCGTCCAGGATCACTTTCCAGTAGTCCTGGATGTGCTTGCAATCCCACAGGAGGTATGTCAATGTGCCCCTTTCCCCGTAGCCCCGCCAGCAGGAAGCATCCCTAGAACGATCCATCTCATGCAGCCGTTCAGGCGTATAGTACCAGTAGGTCACTAGTTTGGTAAAGGTATCCGTCAACCCCATGTGGTAAGCCGAGTATTGGGCGCGGTAATAAATGTCATCCCATTCCTTGTTACTCAAGTTCCGCCCCAGTTCTCTCTCCCACCTCACCCGTCCTGCGTTATAAACGTGTGAGTACCTGTCCAAGAGTAGTCGATAGATGTCTGAAATGAGTCGTTTATCTGCAATGCGCGTAATAAGCCAGTATTCATATTGACTAAGCTTGCGATTCGCCTCCCCACTGGTTAGGGGATGGAGCCCCCAGTGTCGCACCTGGAGATAACGAAGGCGCTCTGTTTCCGGAAAACCATAGACCTTCCGGAGATCCTCGAAAGGTGTCACTCCGTCACCCGAATACATATGAAAAAGACATCTGCAGCCCACGGGGCGCCAACGTGTGAATGCCCGAACATATCTACCCGGGCCAAAATCAGGGTTCTCTAACAAGGGCGTGAGGGGGGGGGAGGAAACGTCGTCAAGCCGTGCCGGGTAAAAGTTTGATCCCACACCTCAAGCGGGACTATCGTGATAAACGAAGCGTACAAGTTGGGGGGGTCGGTGGTGCTGACGAAGGAAGGGCACCTCCTGTAGCGGACGCCCCGCCACCGCCTGATCCTGGAAAAGCCAGTGCCGTTCCTATTCCCACTTGCTCCATTCCACAAGGGTCCGGAGTTGGGTTGCCTGATAATAGAGTTGTAAGTCTGGCAGACTCAGGCCACCCCTCTCCGGGGGAAGCATTGCCAACCTCAGCTTTATCCTGGGCCTTTTCCCATTCCAAACAAACTGCGCAAGCTCCGACTGCATACGGCGGATCCAGCCCTCGGGGGGCGGAGCAGGATAGCACGAAATATGTACAAGATCTGCGGGAGGACCCCCATCTTCACCGCCGACACCTGCCCTAGCGAGGAAAGCGGGAGATGTCACCATCGTCCCAGCTCCGAGCGGATGGTGCGAGTGAGGTTGGCGTAGTTAATACGCACCGTGTCCTGCAGCGTGGCCGCTAGCTGTATCCCCAGGTAGGGGACTGCATCGTCCGCCCAGCGGAAGTGGAACTGCGCTTCCAACGAAGCACGTGTCTGTGTCTCCAGGGAAAGATCAAGGGCCAATGATTTTGCCATATTTACCTTAAAGCCGGAAGCCTTCGCAAACGCATCCAGGACCGCCACGCCGGCCGGCAACGATGTTGCAGGAGAGGCGAAAGAGATAAGGACGTCGTCTGCGTATAAGCTGAGTGTGTGGATATACGTCCCGAACTTGATCCCTCGCACCTTTGAGTCCATTCGCATAGCCTGTGCCAGAGGTTCCATGTACAGCGCGAAGAGCATGGGGGACAGCGGACATCCCTTCCGATTTCCGCGCTCAATGGGGAACGTGGGCGACGAACAGCCGTTAACCCGCACCGATGCTGTGGGGAAGGTGTAGCAATTCAGGACCCACTTGTGAAATTTAACCCTCAACCCCGCCTTAGTAAGCACTTGTTCCAGGTACGGCCAGTGGACACGGTCGAACGCCTTTTCTGCATCTATCGCCAGAATCATGTATTCACCTGGCAATCTCGTGGCCCGCTCAACCAGGTGGAGTGCCCTTTTCGTGTTATCGCCAGTCTGTCGCTCCGGGATAAAGCCAGCTTGATCTGGGTCGGCCAATCCCTGCATGAACGGACCTAGCCGCGCTGCCAGTATACTAGTATAGAGTTTAAGATCGACATTAAGGAGTGATATAGGCCAGTAGGCTCCACATTGCGTTCGGTCCTTCCCAGGTTCAGGGATAACTGATATCGTGGCACCCATCAGATCCCTTGGGATAGCACCGGTGTCGAAAAAGGAATTAAAAAGGGCGGTCAATAGCGGGGCTATCTGGGGACAGAAAGTCTTGTAGAAGATGGTGGTGAAGCCGTCCGGACCAGGCGCCTTAGCAAGTTTGAGGCGCGAAATTGCCAATATAACCTCTTCAGGACGGATCGCCCTCTCCAGTAGCTCCGACTGGTCTGACGATAAAGACGGGAGGGACACCGAGTCCAAAAAGGCCGTGCTGTCTGCGGGGTCAAGGCGAGCCCCCGCATATAACTTGGTGTAAAAGTCGCTAAAAGCCTTTGCTATGGCTCCGTCTTTGGTCACTTTATCCCCTCCCTGTGTGTGGATCTCCTGTACCGTGTGTCGCTGCTGTAGCTCACGGAGGGCGCGCCCCAACAGGCGCCCGCATCTGTCGCCCCCTGTGTAATTCGCGTGCCGCACTTGCAGCACCGCATATTCTGCTCGGTCATGGTCCAACGCTGCCAGCTGTTGACACGCTAGGCGCAGCTGTCTCCAGACCCGCGGCGCCCCCGTCCGCTGATGTATCTGTTTCAATTCCTTCGTGCGGGATGAAAGTTCCTCCCTCTTACGCGCCCGCTCCGCGCTCTCTGCCGCCGAGATCGCTATGAACTCGCCCCGCATGACCGACTTGAGAGCCGCCCAGTGAGTCGCAAGGGAGGTATCCGATGGCCGGTTGTGCGTTAAGTAGTCAGTTATAGCTCCTTTAATTTTGGCCACTACATCCTTCCTATGTAATAATGTATCGCGCAATCTCCAACAACGCGTGCCGCGCTTGAGGGGTGGAAAGGAGAACACTACAGAAAGTGGTGCGTGGTCAGAGAGCGCCGCCGCCCCTATCTCTACGCAAGTGCCCGAAGCGAGGTAGATGCTAGGAAATAGTCAAGGTATGCATAGGTCTTGTGGGCGTTGGAATAGTATGTATAATCCCAGACTCCCGGGTGAAAGCTTCGCCATAGGTCAGACATTCCTAGTTCCTCCAATCTGCTCCGCCCCCCCTCTGAGAGGGTGCCCGCCTGCACTGATCTATAAAGAAGGTTGTCAAACACTAAATTAAGGTCCCCCCCCCCCACTAAAATGTGTCTGTCAGGCGCAGAGGCTGCCTCACTGAGCGCCTGGTGGAAAAACCTCTCCTGCCCCTCATTTGGTGCATATACCGAAATAACCGTGAAGGTGTCTGTTCCTAGTGAGAATCTGCAGGACAGTAAACGCCCTTTAAGCTCGGTTCCCTTGTGTAGCACCCTCCCCTTAAACCGGTGGGACACCAGGATTGCCACCCCTGCCGTCTTCGTGTGTGCGGAAGAAAATAATTGTGTTGGGAAGTGACGGGATTTGAGCCTGTAACAATCTTTGGCTAGCAAGTGCGTCTCCTGGAGAAGACAGATATCCGCTTTGGAATTCTCCAGCAGGGACAGTACAGCCCGGCGCTTCACGGGGTTGTTGAGCCCGCACACATTTAGCGTGAGGATGCACAACTCAGTCGCAGGCATAGGGAAGCGTCCCCCCACTCGCTCTAACGCATAGACCGCTGGCCTACTCGCCGGCCGCATCCTGTTCCGCTGTCGTTCCGACCACCCATGACTTCTTCCCCCCAACCTCTCACCAACCATCCTGACCCCAGTAATCTCACACACCCCAGCCATACTCGGATCCGGAACCCCCCCCATCCCACCAAAACTACCCGCCCAACCATGAAGAAAAACAACTACAACTATCCCCGCTCCCAAAAACCCATAGTCAATGTCCATCATTCAAGGATGAATGGTAAAGTGTCAGGGAAGATCGAATTCACCACACTCACGAGTCCCGGTCTCCTGCCGACAGCAGGTCCTTTACTACCAAACCCACCCAATCAATGTAGGGCACGATTCGGCTCTCAGCTGGGCTGGGCCACCTCCGGGCTGGCGGACACCGCTGCCACGGCAGCACACTGCCCCTCCTCGATCGCCGCCGCCGGAGGCTTGTTGAACCGACGTCTTCTGCGTTGCTGCTGCCATCGGGGCCTTCCATCATCTCGGTCCGGTGTGGGATCCGCTTCCCCTTCCGTCTCCTCTGGTGGGTCGATTCCCAACAATCGGCAAGCTTCTGTCAGGGATCTCAATTGAAACAGCTTGTTGTCCTTCTTGAACATCAGTCGGAAGGAATGAATCCAGCTGTAGGGAATTTTGGGCTGCTGCAGAAAGGCTGTGAACGGCCTGAAGAGTCGTCGCTTCTGCAATGTAATGGCGGACAGGTCTTGATACAAGACTGGAGCTTGTCCCCTGTAGGAAAGAGGGTGCAGATGCCTAGCCTTTGGCAGGATCTCCTCCTTAGCGCGGAAGTCCTGTACACATGCCAGGATATCAGGCGGGGGGGCCTTGGGCGAGCGCGGCGGGCCCACCCTATGTACACGGTCAATACGTATCTCTTCCTCTGGCGAGCGTCCCAAAATGTGATTGAAGAGACCATTAGTGAAGCCCAGGAGGTCTTTGGTGTTTTCTGCCATGGTCACTCCCCGAATGTAGACGTTATGGCGCCGGGATCGGTTCTCAAGGTCTTCCGTATGGGCTTGCAGGTCCACATGCTGGTCATGTAGGCGGCCCACCTCTTGGCGCAGTCCCTCTATCTCCAAGTCCCTGGAGTCGCTTTTAGTTTCGAGGTCCGCAACCCTTTCCCCGATGCCGTCCATGTCTCTACGGACCTCCTTAATCTTGTCTGTTAACTCTCTCTTGAGGGATTGGATGTCCTTGCGCAAGGCGGAGAAGAGGGACTCCAGGAAGGCCTTCGTTGTCAAGTCTTCGCCTTCCGATATCTCCGCCACGGACTTTGGGGATCCGGCCGCCATATCCTTGGCTGGGGGTCTCACCTGAGCCGACGCGAAAAGGACTTTGACCGACCTCTCCTTCTGGTTTCTGGCCGCGGACATCGTGGACCCGATAGGGTCTCCCCTGCGTTTGCACTGTGGACTAGTCTTCACCCGGGTCTCCAGCCTCCCCGGGAACCACTACCCCGACCCTCCAACACCCGCAGCCGTCTTCGCCCTGCACCAGGAGAAGGGCCTCACTGTCTTTGTCAGTCGCGACTGCCACTCCCTGCTTACCGTCTGGCACTGCCCGCTCCTCCAATGCCCTGGTGGGTGACCACCCCCCTCCGGACCGTCCACGCTCCCGTGGCTTGCTTCAGGGCACTACTGGCGCGTCAAACCCCCAACGTCACGGGGCAGAGCCAGGCACCAGCGCCGCGCACTGTTGCCGCTACCTCACTCACGTCGGGGTCCTCATCCCAATCACGAGGCCAGCCCTCAGTCTCGGAGCTCCCTAGGCGCCCCACTGCTTGGCCGAAAAAACGCCACAGGTCCCAGTCCCCTTGCCGACCAGTGTGTGGCTGGGGACACGCCCTCGTGGGCACGGTCCAGAGGCTATCTCTCCTCGTGGAAGCTGCTGGGGCCCTCAACCATGCGCCCCCTAGAGAGTCACTGCTGCCAAGGCGCCTAGTCCAGGCCACAAAATGGCGGCACTTCTCGTCTCCCCCGCCGATCGGCCAGGAGCTCACCTCGTCCTCTGCGGGCCCCGGACGTCCCACCCTCTGTCGTTCTTTCCTTGGGCCCGTCTCCTCCACGGTCAAGACGCTTTCCACTCCACGCTGGTTAGGACCCCCGTAGGCTGCCGCCGCCGGTGCTCGTCAAAATGGCAGGCCGCCGGAGCACTGTCCCCGTCTCCACACTCTCAGTGCAGAGCACCAGCCGTCACTCCGCTGTCCGTTCGCGGGCGGCCACACACCACCTCCGGTGCCCCCGCAGGGACTCCACATCCGCCTGGGCAGTACCCCGCAGACCCCTCGGTGCAGCCGCCTCACCGCTCACCACTTCCAGCGGCTGCCTCTCCCGCCCGGCAGCCGTCTCCCAGCTGCAGTGCGCCGCCTGGAAGTCCGAAGAGACAGCTGGACACCCCCAAGGCTCCCTGGGGTCAGGGCCACCACCGCCAGGCACCGACAGTCGCTACATCGCCCGTGGGCCCGTGCTGATAGTCGCTGTCGGCAGGAGCACCAGGAAAACGCGTCTGATCACGCAGCCATCTTGGCCACACCCCTACCATATTTTCTATAAGATACAAATTAAACACTTTTTATAAGCCTTTTTGCTCTAATGGACCATGCCCATGATAAAAACTTTGAAAGACCATAGACGTACAATGTCCGTGTGTCTGACATTAAAATACAGAGTGCCTCATTAGATTGCCTAGTGCCCAACAACCGACATATAGGTTCGAGCCACCTTTTCCTCGGCTGCATATATGCCGGGCAGGCAAATAAGATATGGGCCACAGATTCCATTCTAGTTTGGCAGATGGGGCAGAAAGGTGTTGTTTGGGACGGGGGTTTCCAGCGAGCAGTTAAGGTGCGCACTGGAAGAGCCCCGACCCTGAATCTAAAGTACAAAGCCCTATCAACAGATTTCCAAACAATGTCTAGGTATGGTTCCCGAAATGGCACATCCTTATACCTTAGGAAATCTTCCGTTAATCTACCAAGAGTTGAGTCAATATTAGTTCTAGAGGCGATCCATTTCCAATAAAGGGTCTTTAGAGTTGCCTTCGGAGGGGAGGACCTACTATCCCAGGCTTCTTTAAGGCCTAACTCGCCAAGTAGAGATTTTACATCTTTTAGCCATTTTATTTTATACCATCCCGCCATTGACATTACTTCGGCTAACCCCTTCGCCTACTTGGCAAGTTCTGGTACTCGCCACAGCCGGGCCCATAAGAGCAACGGCCGGACTCTTGCCAGATCATTGATAGAATGACATCCTATGTCAAGCAACAAGGGTATCATTGGGGTACTCTGCAGGAGTGACATGAGGTCCCTTAAGAATTTATTTTCGGACCTAGTCAATTGGTCTATGTTGGAAGTGCCCCACAACTCTGCCCCATAAAGGCAGAACTCACCCCCTTCGCTTTATAAATGTCAGTGACGGGAGAAATCGGTCTGATCGAAGAGGAGCGCTGTTCCTTAAGGAGCGCCCCTGTAACCCTCTTATGGCTTAACAACATTTTGCAAAGATGTGGGGTCCACTGCATGGTATCAGAGATACGAATACCTAAGTAATCAAATACAGTAACCCTTTCCAGGAATACACGATTTAATACCAGAGGTCGCCCAAGTTTTTGCAGGGGGTTCAACACCAAGTACTTTGTCTTATCTGTATTTATTACTAGGCCTCGTTGAATACAGAAAGCCTGAAAGTTATCTAGGAGGCTTTGGAAGCCCCGCTGGGGTCTTAGATATTATAAGCGTATCATTGGCGAATAAGAGGGTGGGAATTCGCTCCCCCGCCAGGGATGGGGCATCTGATGGTTTCTCTAGCAGGTGCTCAACCACACCATTCACATGGAGTGAAAAAAGTGTGGGAGCGAGAACACATTCCTGGCGGACCCCTCTCTCTACCGGAATTCTATTGGTTTTCTGGCCTTCGGTGCCCCACCTCACTTGCGCAAAGTTTCCTTCATGGAGCCTCACTAGAATGGACAAAATATTGGAGTGGATCCCCATATCGGACAACACTCCCCAAAGGCGTTCTCTAGGCACGAGGTCAAAGGCAGTCTTTAGATCAATAAACGCCAAATAAAGACTGCCTTTGCCTATGACAACCACTTTCCAATAAATTAACAATAATCTAAAAGCCTGCTCTATTGTCCCGGTACCAGCCCTAAAACCTGCTTGATAATCAGAGAGAATCTTGTTATCTTTAGCCCATTGTAGGATTCTCTCAAGTACCACCTTCCCGACAACCTTCTGTGTGAAATCTATTAGGCTTATTGGGCGGTAATTAGAGGGGTCGTCCCTATGCCCCTTTTTAAAGATAGGGACGACCTCAGCCCCCTTCCATGATTCGGGGATGGCGGCACCTTTATCAATAGCAATAAGTAGAGTATGGATAACCTTCCCCCATTTAGACGAATCGAAACGAAGCAGATCCCTGGGGATGCCATCCGGGCCAGCTGCCTTTTGGAGCACAATGCAGCTAATCGCATATTCGACTTCCTTAATTGTAAACGGGGACAATGTGTTTTCTCCTAAGGTTATATGGGGACTGCATGGAGCAGGATCGCTAGCAGCTCCTTGCTGGCAGGTGTACAATTTAGAAAAGTGGTCGAACCATGCCTGACCGGTAATATTACATGTAATAAGGTCGCTAGCAGGCCTATTCCTAGCTCTTATAGTGATCCAAAAGCGACCCGAGTCCCTCCCAGAGCTTGCCTCTTTTAGTGTTTGCCAATACAGGTCCTCCCACTCCTTTTTAGCATTTGCTGTCACTAATTTATACTCTTTGCTGGCGTGCTGAATCAGAGATTGTGATTTCACCTTAACTGCCTTGATTAAAGCAGACTTAATTTGCCTGCATTTAGGTGTATACCACCCCTGCTTGCCCTTAAGCCTCTGGTGACCTTTTTCCCTGGCCCCTCGTGTTGGTATCAGGAATAAGTTTCCTACCGACTTGGTGGTGTCCTGAAATACCACAGTTGCTCTAGAAGGGTCAGAGTGTTCTAAAAGGGTCATATCTAGCTCGCTTTGTGAGGCTACCAATAGCGTTCCTATGGTCTGAACTTTCTCCTCATCCAGGTCGACTTTGCACCACTTAAGGCGCCTTCCACAGTTAGATGGAAGAATTTTTGAAGTGGACTTCACCTTACTTGGAATCACTGCGCCATTTTGGCTTGGCCACAAATATCTTAAACTTAAAGAAAGCAAATTGTGGTCACTGTCTACAGTGGGTATTATTATCATATCCTGGACAGATTGCCAAAGCGTTATGTCAAGGAGAATATAATCAATCCTTGACGTGTGGTTGGCCCTATTATACGTGTGAGCACCTAAAGGGTCTGAAACAGTTCTACCATTCGTTGCTCTTAGGCCAAACTCCAAAGTCAGAGCGTTCAGCTGGATCGCCCTTTGTGACCATCTTTTTATTGGTTGGATTGCTAACGTGGGTATACCCCTCCTTGTATCATCCTCAGTAAGGTCTAGGATGTCCTCTGTCGCAAGGGGCTCAAATGTACAGTTAAAGTCCCCCGCGATCGGTATTTGCGTGCCATCGCGACAATCTCGGAGTGCTCCTTCTAGCAATGTTACTGTAGGAGATACGGAACCACCTTTAGTACCCCTGGCATATATATTAAATATGTCGAGAGTTCTCCCCCTACTTGGGCCTCTTAATGAAATCCTAAGGATATCTAGCGAATTGCATTGCTTTTGTGTAATACTACAACCCAAACAAATGCTCACCCAAATAAGAAGCCCACCCGAGGGTCGACCCCTCCCGGATGTTGGGATACTGCAGGTAATTAATATGTAGTGTAGCCCACTCTATAGTTTGGTTCCAGGCTACAGGTCTCCTGAAAAATACAAATCTGATATGACTCTACCAGAGTATTCCAATCTGGGAGGTCTAGCTTTCTGGCAATACCTGCTATATTCCAACTAGAAATCTTCATCATCGGACGGTCTACCACTACTTGATCCTGAGAACAATTTGGTCGTACACTAGATAGGATCGATTGCTCCCCTGCATTCTCAATTGGCAGGCACGAAGGCAAAAGAACATACAGCGAAGAAGCATTACTCTGGCCAGTAGGTAGAGCTGCTGGGGTCATGCAGGTGCCATTAAGGACAACATATGTATCCTGGCCATTGTACAAACCGAGCCCAGACTTAGGATTTTTAACTGGATCCTCCACATCGGTACTCCAACAGTTGACCTCCTCAACTTGGGATACCAACCCATACCTTTCCCCCGGGTGTATAACTTCCTAGGGGGTTAAATTAGGGGAGGTAAAAGAAATACCGAAGAGTGTAATTGGAGACCTGCACCCATAAGGTCTTTTGTTGTCAACAGGGGCAAGCAAGATATTAGAAAGCGGATGGTTGCCATGTCAATAACCAATATTGGTTTCATGATAATCGGAACCTCTCCATAAAACAGAGTTATGATAAGCATGGCAATCGCCCGCGAACCCTTCCCAAGATTGCTTTCCATTGCTCTGTCCCTGGTACCAACATGCTGGGCTTGAGTAAAAGTATCCCAGATCATGTGTGCTAAATCCAGAATCATAATACCTGTTCTGCTGGTTGCAAATGGTCCTTGCAACTCGCATGTCCCTAAAGTTAACTAGGATGCAGTCACCTGGAATATTCTTAGTCCTGCTTCCCACCCAGCTTACTCTTCTAACAAAAAGGATCTGGCCATCAAGACGCCTCGGGAGAGGCCTGTTGTTATTCAGCCAGTATGTAGTTTTATTTTTAAGTTCAGTATACGATTCTGATTTACCCGGCATTAGCTGTGGAACTCCCGCCAGAACAACTACATAGGGCAAACAAGCTGAAGGCAAATTAATATGAGGAAGACTAGTTTCAGTACTATCAACCGAATCAGGCTTTAAAAATAGGTCTTTTCTCTGCCTCACTACATTGCTACGAATGTGTTCACCTTTCTGGCTCTGTATGGATACACTGTCAGAAGTTCTCTTATCCCCTTTGGTCGATGCTTTGTTTAGTGGTTTACTGGTCTTATTAGTTGTAACAACTGTCACTAAGGGATTAGTTCCACTCGAGGGCCCTAAGACGCCTTGTTGATTTGGAGAAGCATGTTTACCCGTTTGTAAGGGATCAACCGATGGAGTTTGCTTCTGTGCAACTGTATCAAGGCTATTTTTTAGAGTGTAACTTAAAGCCTTTACAGAAAAAAAGTTATCAAGGGTCCCTTGTTCAAAGCGATCGAGTCTTTCTGCTAGGACTTTTATTTACCCTCTCAAGTACCGGAAGTACGAGAGACTTCACAATTTGCTCGATGTGAGCAATAACAGGGGTTTCTTTTACAGGGTTTGGAGAGCACACTATGTGTGGGATGGTATGTAGTGACGGGGCAATATTATCATTGGCTAATCCACTGCTTGCTGGAATATTATAGGATTTCTCTAAAAGAGTCTCCATCCTTTCCCAAAAGCATGCATCAGGTGATGGGCCTCTGCTATTTGTTTGAGTAATTACGATATCAGCTGGGTCACTATTAATATTCTTCCCCTTTATTGCATTCTGTTTAGCAGTCATTTTCTTTTGTTTAATGCCACCTACATTCCCCTTATAACTTTTTACAGTTGGACATTCCTTAATAGCGTATTTAGAGTTACGCCTGGCCAACTGTCCTCTGGTTGTTACACGTGGTCCATTGCCACTTATACTTAGCTGCGAGTCAGAAGCCGAGTTGGAATTTAATGACGTATCGCAGCACCCATTATCGTTCGAAGCCGCTACCTGGGAATGAAAATCGTCAGCGGCCTCGTTTTGGAAAATAGAGGGGGACAATGATAACCTTACAGATAGAGGGAGAATCTCAGGGGATGCGTTGTCCACCATAGGAGCCATATCCTGGGATATTGGAATATGGCCGACCCCTGGGAGAGCAGCAAAAGATGGCGCTAAGATCGAATCCTGGGAATTAATAGTGAACATCGAAATATTAGTAGAGGGCAAGTGGGGAAGGGAACCAGCAGGGAGCGAAAGGCGGCGTTCTGTGCTTTCTATGGCATTAGCCACCACCCCAATGGTTTTCTGCAGCATGCGATCTATTGCTGTCAGGCTAGGAAGCTGGAGATTCGCAACCGCTTCTTTGGGGCAGGAACAAGTGTGACAAGGGTGTGCTTCACCATTCTTTATCACTACGGGTGCGGGGATAAATACTATAGATACAAATGCTATACAATCAGTTGACACTAACAAATACCACGCAAACTATACCACAGTGAGAGACACTAGGGAGTAGCGCTATTCGCACAACAAGTGCTATGTGCTTTAAAACTTAGTAAATAACAGGCTACAAGAGCACAAATGCATCAGCCCAAGAGAGGTGGCCCAGCCCAGCCTCACCCGGCCACTAACGGTCACAAACGGTCCCGCCCTTGTCCCGGGCTTCTCCCGGGACGCTCCCGCACACTCCCGCGACGCGGGGATGCTGGGATAGTTATATAGCAGTAGCCTTTATGGTCGTTGCTCTATCCCAGCCCAGGTGTGGTCTGTGAGGGAATTCTGGGGCTTGGAGTACGCCTTTGGTGACCAGGCGTCGCTCGACAAGTCCCCAGAGTCGAGAAGTCAGGTAAGAGCCCTACACCTCTCTCCCAAAGCCCGCACTCCAAGGGACAGCACAAGAGTTCAAATGCACAAACAGGAAACCTCCACGCTGCGGCACCAGCGGAGCGGGTGCGGCGAGGTTAGTTTTAACAGCCGGGGGAGTGGGCGTTGCTCTATCCCAGTCCAGGTGTGGTCTGTGAGGGAATTCTGGGGCTTGGAGTCTGCCTCCGGTGACCAGGCGTCGCTCGACAAGCCCCCAGAGTCCAGAAGTCAGTTAAGAGCCCCACACCTCTCTCCCAAAGCCCGCACTCCAAGGGACAGCACGAGAGTTCAAATGCACAAACAGGAAACCTCCACACGTTAGTTTTAACAGCTGGGGGAGTGGGCGTTGCTCTATCCCAGCCCAGGTGTGGTCTGTGAGGGAATTCTGGGGCTTGGAGTCCGCCTCCGGTGACCAGGCGTCGCTCGACAAGCCCCCAGAGTCCAGAAGTCAGGTAAGAGCCCCATACCTCTCTCCCAAAGCCCGCACTCCAAGGGACAGCACGAGAGTTCAAATGCACAAACAGGAAACCTCCACGCTGCGGCACCCGCGGAGCGGGTGCGGCAAGGCTCGTTTTAACAGCCGGGGGAGTGGGCGTTGCTCTGTCCCAGCCCAGATGTGGTCTGTGAGGGAATTCTGGGGCTTGGAGTCCGCCTCCGGTGACCAGGCGTCGCTCGACAAGCCCCCAGAGTCCAGAAGTCAGGTAAGAGCCCCACACCTCTCTCCCAAAGCCCGCACTCCAAGGGACAGCACGAGAGTTCAAATGCACAAACAGGAAACCTCCGCGCTGCGGAGCAAGGTTTTAAGAGACTTGCGGAACTCGTGTTCTGGCTGAATCAAGTGTAAGTAAAGAGGTAATTTATTCCATTATTGAGTGGCGCCCACCTCAAAGGATTTACCTCCCATTCTGGCTTTTAAGAACCGAGGGGTGACAAGCAAGTCTTTGTTGTTAGACCGTAATGATCTGGCTTGATGGTAGGGATGGAGTCTCCTACTTAGGTAGAGCGGCCCTTTTCCTTAACATGCCCGATAAGCAAAGGTCAAAGCCTTAAATTCTATTCGCTTTGCGATAGGCAGCCGGGTAAGAAGCAAAGAGCCTCTGGTGAAATGAGGGACAGAATGACTAAAGGGGAGAGAACCTATGATGAGCTGTTGGGAGCGAGTGAGAAGTGGAGAATAAAAGCGTAAGATGAAAGGAGGGTAGGGGTTAGGAAAAGAAGCAGGGAGTCTCTTGATGAATCAGGGCTCTAAGGGCAAGGAAAGTAAGAGAGCTTGCAATGAATGGATGGACAGGATGAGAAAAGGCAGAGTCGGCGAGTGGATGGGCAATGAAAGACGGACAGAATTCACCGAGTAAAGGGACAGGGTGAAAGAGGATGAAGACCTACAGCGCCTCGTCAGTGGTATTATGCGCTATATAAATGCAATTAAATGAATAGCGGGGCAGAGTGAGGAAGGCAGATCCGGAGCGTGAAGGGGCAGTGAGGACCGAATAACAGCCTGCAATAACCGACGAGACAGAGTGAGGAGTAGAAACATGTGATGGAGGGACAGGAGCAGGAAAGGGCAGGCAGGGGCCTGTGGTGTGTGTGGGCACAGGGAGGTTGCTTTGAATGGAGAGTCTGCGGAGGAGGGACAGGTGCTGTTTTGGCAGAGAGATGTTACCAGGATGTGAGAAGGACAGAGTTCTGGGTCAATAGAGCGAGAGGGGAAGTCTGCGTGTGGGAAGAGATATGGTTGGAGTGGAGAGACAGCCTGTAAGAGAGCACAAGACAGAGAGACAGGGCCATTATTGGGCTTAGGTTACAGGGAGAAGGAAAGAGCGTCACCCAGCACCGGATCGACAGTCAGCGTAAGGAGAAACTGATGACAGCCCCTGCCTCAGGGGTGCACTCCTTCTGTACAGCTGCAAGGGGCAGTGTCGTGGCGTACATCATTTTGAATGAGTCATTGAGGAATGGGTTCCTGACACTCTGCACTGGACACACGCCCATGCACCGTGCCTTTGCCTCTTTGCTGAGACTGCAGACGTGGCCCAACCTAGGAGGGTAAGAGATTCTGCAGGGTTAGGGGTCCCTTTGCTCATGGACAGGGTTAGCAGAGGCAGGACTCAAAAACATGCTTTGCTACAGCGAGAGCCACAAACACAAAAAAACATGAAAAACGAAGATGGCATTAAATACAGGCTGCAGAGAAAAACAAGAAAAGTAACTCTAAAGCGCATGGCTCATTTGCCAGCAAGAAAGGTTTAAGTTGTGCATCTCCTCTCGCCATAGGCGCTCCTGGAAGAAGCACAAAGGACCCGGGAGAGAGAAGGAAGGGGTAGGGAAGGAGCCTTTAACAAGTGCGGCCGGGCAGAGGCAAAAACGAAAACAAGGGAAAAAAAGCACAAAAGCGACAGCGAGACAGGCAAATGTAAACAAGAGCGGCCACACTAATTAGAAACAGATGCCCCCTGTGCACCGCTGCTCGCTCCCGCAAGGTGGATGCCGCCACACACACACAAGTGTTAGAAAAGTGCAGACCGATTCCCAAAAGGTCATCTTCTAGAGCAGTGCATGCGCGCTGCGCTAAGATTGACCTAAAAATTAGGGTTTTCTTTTTATTACAGATATTATGCTTAGTGCTCTAGAAAGGTAACATTAGGTCACATTTTCTAGGAGTTCTCAAATATCTTCCTCCTTAATTTCAATAAACCATTCTGACATGCAGAACCAAACAAACTTTCAACACAAGGAAAAGTCTGTCAGTTAACTCCATAGTAATCAACTGCAGTGCTAACATTTTGTATTCAAAGCAATAGTGACGCACTCCTGAACCATATTTTGCTGGACTAGGAAGAGTGTAATTTAAAGCCTTTCACTCATGACATGTTAAATAAGTCTGGGCAGAGTTCGCGGAAGTGCAAAAAAACTCAGCTGCGCTACACGGATATCCGCAAGCGGCGGAGTGTGATAGATAAATGCTGTTCGCAATGATTTTCAGTGCCAGGTGCTTGTCCGCACCGTGCAATCATCGCGAACGGCACAGCGCAAAGGGGCGCTGCTTCCTTTCTGCCGCTCCAAGTAGATTTTTACTCGAGCTGCAGCTTTCTCAACGCAAACTGAGTTTCTCAATGTGAGCTGCCGCGACCATACGCGACCACTCGCGATGGGAAATCTCACCAGGAGGTTGATTTTCCTCACTCGGCAACTTGACGTTGACGAATGAGAGCGAGGAAAAAAACCTCTGTTCATTCGGAACTCCGCGTAACGCGGAAAACTCTGCAAACTCTGCACGCAGAGCTGAGCTCACCACCCAGACTTAATGTTAAATTACATCACTGATGACATCTCAAATGACATAATTGATGACCCATAGTCATATACAGCAAAGTGCTCCTGGGTGTACACAAGTGGGTCAATAGAATGGAAATCGTATAAACCCTGTAGACTGGTGTAATTTTGCATTTTAAAAGTTATATGTTGCACCATTTACAAACCGTAAAAGTTCCTTACCTTTTAAATATTCCCAGCGATTACACTGGACCTGGAAATTTGCGGCTGCACCTCTCCACACCAGTGGATGGCTCGTTGCGGTTCTGCACTGAGGCAACTCTGCTCCAGAAATGATGTGCAGAGCCACTCCCATGAGCGGACATCAGTTGCTTTCGACAGCATCCCTGCACCCAAATGCAAAGCACCAATATTAAACCGGTGTGCCCAGTGTGCATATTCCCAGACTTAGGACCTTATGGATAGAGTCCATTTACAGAATGAGGAGGATGAAAGGGTCGGTAAAGAATCTGTAGCTAGATGGTCTCTCTACTAGAAAGACTGTTGCTGTAGGTAAGTACCATGTTCTTCTGATACAGCATTCTAGCCACTGATCACTCACTTTTTGAATAGATACCAAAGCAGTACTTAATCAGAGGTGGATCTGTGAATGGACCTTAAAGTCCTGGAAGACCGAGTGGGTAAAATGCCCCTCTCAGCGAACCTCACTATCCAGACAACAGTGCTTCATGAACATATTGAAGGATTCCCACATAGCTGCCTGGCTAGTGTCCAGGATAGGGAATCTGCATGCAAACAAAGTGGTAGCAGCTTTGACCTTTGTAGAATGAGCATGCGGGCTGCTTTTTAACGAATGCTTAGCAGATTTTTATACTGAGTATGTAGTGTAGTTCCTATATTCCCAATAGGCTCTGCGCATTGGAATAATATCTTCAGTAGTATAGACGTAGGACAGAGGTTAACTAGGTCTTCTACTGACTATATTAGACTTAAGTTTTGTGTGCCAGCTAGCTCAGAGGTCACTAGAAACTTTCTCGAATAGGCAAGGAGAAGTTTTAACCTCCCTGGATAGACAAGAAGGGATTTAGTTTCTGACAACCATAAAACATGACAACTTTGCTCTCCCTGATTAAGAGTGTATCTCTAGAGTCGTGTGAAGACAAAAGACAGCTATTTTACTCAGTCAATACGTGCGTACTTAGTTTCACCAGATTTGCAGAGAAAAAGAAGAGACGGGCGTTTTCAATAAAAGGTGTTATTTATTGAGCAGTCTTTCCTCATACAAGAGAAATGAATTGCTACAATTGCAATACTTATAGTTAAGTAAAGTGCATACAGTAAAAGCAGGATTATGAAATAATACTGTAAAAGCATGGATATGGTTTCTTAGCCATATGATGCCTTAAAATGGATAAAATAGATACATACATATATACATTGACTAATCGTACTCAACTGGTGCTTCTAACTACGCCTACCCCGGTGTACCTGACCTAAGCCTAATACATGGAAGGGAGTAAGTAAGTAGCAGTTTAAGTTAAGTTTGGTTTGCCAAGAATCTGACTCAAGAATTCTCTGTAAGGGTTTAGTCAGTTCAGTACCTGGGGATTTGAAGGCAGAAGGGTTGGTATCTCTCTCTCAGAACTCGATATCCCAGTCACCCGCGAAGGCGAGCTGGAAACGCTGGAAGCTGGATTTCTCGGCAGGAGAAAAGACAGCGTCTCTCTCAGCGCGTCAAAGGGGAGGGGCAGCGTCCGTGGGCTCTCATCAGCTGGGCTCTCCGGCAAGTAGTCGCTGCTCCAGGTTCATCACCACCGTGTCTTTGCTTAAGGCAGCGTTGGTATATTTATACCCGAGAGGTGCCGGGTTTTGATGTAAGAATGGACATAAGACGTCAATAAAGATGTCACTAAGAACTGGTCGTTCTTACAGTGCTCTACAGGAGTTCTCGAACGGAATCAAAACAATCGCAGGCGGGGATTTCCCAGGTTACTCGAGGTTTGGATTTGTTTAAGAACTCGGTGTGCTTTCTAGGGGGCTGGAGGAATAGTGCTTGCTTAATGTGACAGCATGCGCTATGACTAGTATATGAAACGGGTTTCTGTGCCATTGTAGGGATATTATTGATTTATAACCGGGCAAGGGCAAAGAATAGGAATATCGATACAGGTACCTAGATAAACACACTACACCCACTCCACGAATTCATGTCCATAATTTCTAATCTAAGCAATAGTAAACAAAACTAATAGTGCATGTGTATACCGATCCACCCCAAAATACATTAGTTTGTATCTGAAATGGTATATGCGAGATACATGAAAAAACGAGTATAGGTACTGTATGCTTTCAAGCAGTGTAATCATTCAAAAAGATGCACATTTATATCAGCATGAATGATTTGCGAAAATTACACATGAAACAGCTCTTAATACAGAAAAAAAGTGCGAGACCGCTTCATCACATATAAATACAGTTATTTGTAAATATGCTAGAGGCTGAGGTAATGTATTGTCTCTAGAGTTCCTAAAATTAGAAGCTCTGTTCTCTAAGAATAGTTCTACTTTAAGCAGAGGATGAGTGCCAAAAAAAAAGGTAAATATTTTGGAATCGGGAAAAAAGTTTTCGTTCTCAGGGGAAGAAGAAAAATAGTTCCAAATAGTCTCAGTAGCTTTGTTTTCCAAAGCTGAAGGCCAAATTCCGAGTTCAGGGAACGCTGTGTGCTCGTTTGCTTAAAGTTATTCTCTTTGTTCGGGGGAAAACATCATTTCAGACAGACTTTAAAAAAAACAGTCTACTGCCTCAGGTGAAAGTTCGACCAAGTTGGAGAATGTCGCTACCATACAGTCGCGAGCATGATCGCTTTCATCGATGTTTTGATCAGCATTGCTTACAGAAGGTCGTACCTGGTTGATGCTGCTCTCATCTTGTACTTCACTACCCTTTAATCGCAGTGGTGAAGTTTCCACGAATGCCGTCATCAGGATAGGTAACCGCTGGGGACAACACGATGCATGAGCCTTTACTGGACTTAGCAAAGTATCTGTATCCAATGTTACTTCCGATTGTAGTGTAAGACAGGTGTCTAACACGCAATCTTCTCCGCATAGCATACATCTTAACACAGGTAAGATACAATTCTGCCAGATAGGTCTGAATGAAAGAAACCAGGTCATATTCAGATCTCTTAGCCGGGCTAAACCAAGGACTTTAGTTATGCGGTCCCGATAGCGTATAGCTAGGATCGTTTCTTCCATTGATGCTGGAGTCTTGTCTGTGACATGGCTTGCCATAGTGAAGCAGGAGTAGCAAAAATAAGATGCCTGCTACGATCCCCAAAAGGAGTGGAAGTCCGCCAAAGACAGAATGGACAAAATTAGGAAAAATACCCAGGACTGCTTTGAAGGGTGTTAACAGTCCCGAAAAAACGGTCTTAAATACACTAGCGATACCATTCGTATCAGAAATGTTTAAGATTTCATTTAGCATTTCTGCGAAGTGTAGGGGGCAATTTGTTGATAATAATGCATGTATCTCTGTCGTTGTCCTTGCAACTTGGAGATCATACGTTTCTTTTGATGACGTCAAGTTCACTGGCATCTGTAGAAGCACAGTCTTCATTCTGCTTAAAGTATCAATTCGAATAGAAGAGATATTCAAACTGGGCCAAATATTTCCCTCCCTGTCTGGAGTGTCGTTTGGAAACAATACTCGCTCACAGCAAGTGACCATGGAACTCACGCTTACTAGATAAGTTTTTCCTGGCAGCAGGCCACAACATCTGTGATCCACAATTAGAATGTAGCTCCCGTTAGAAAGCCGTCTAAAGAATGGCTCTATTCGAGTTGCAGGTGTGCCAAGCTGGTGACATGAAAGGTTATTTAAAGTCCCCTCACAGGCCCCATGCAAATTTATGCCCTGACACAGATGTATACCACTTAGTGATTTTTCACAATTATTACCACTAAGAAATACCCTCTGTCCTTTTTCACTATAACACGTGTGTGTGTAAGGTAATTTCCATGTTGACTTAATGTATCCTTTACCCAACCTTTCATACTGGTCTGCCTGTATATACTTTTGGCAGTATCGAAATTGGAAAGTTGTTATCGGAATAGTTATGATTCCGTGTATTATCCATTCAATGACAGGTCGTTCTGACATTGTCAATGGTAATCTCTCAAGTTTTTCAATGCTCAGAATTGTATATTCTGCTCCATTTTGTGCCAAGCTGATTTGTGTATCAGTAAGGTTAAAGATAGTGAATAATGACGTTGTGTTGATTAAACGCCAAGGCACATTGCCTGAACGCAGATTTTGTAACGTCCAGCCAAACTGTACAATAGAACGCAATTGAGACTGACCATGTTGTAACATTAGTAAGTCCTGCTCTATTATATCGATGCAGATGATACAATACTGTCTAGTGAATATATTCTGGAAGACAGAGTCATTAACCCATTGTCCGCAACAGAAAGTGATTTTTCCAAATTACTACGGTCAATTTCCCGTATTCTCTCTGCTGTCTCAATTTGAGTTACTTTCCAAGCTTCGTTGTAAGCTGCATATATAGAGGCCGCTATGAAACGTTTTTGACGCTGTTTGCGTGGTCCCATAATGAAATCACGCAAGTCAAGTGTTGCTTAATTTCTGCCAGTGTGGATGTTCGTAGCCATTCGAGGCAGAGTTTTCCTACACTGTATGTTGTTACAATCCCTGGATGTTGTCGCTGGGAGTATCTAGGGTCTGGCCTGGTCAATTTGAACCCCTGTATTTTGTTCAGGAATCTATCTTGACAGTTATTTGTGTCTGTGGGCCAGATCAACCATTTCTTCCTATCAGGATGAGTTCTGTTCTGGTTTAAAATATGGGATACGTCTATCTCAACATCTGTAGTGCTATTACTTTCATGTGTTGGCTTTGGAATAGACGGTTTGTTCAAGTCTTTTATTTTGGCTAAGCCAAGACAGGTTGTCTGTTGAATTGTGTCATTCAAAAATATAATTTGTTCTGGGATCATGCAGGCTCTAAATAATGATTCTATACCTTGCACCTGCCAATCTCTTGTACCCCAGATGGTTTTTGTTTCAATATTATTGTTCCAGAAATCAAAACCAAATGTATTCATTTTTTCAAAAATGTTTCTGAATAGATTCATTTTGTGTTTGTCAGCATGGTTTTCATTCCTGTCTTATTTAACAGTTTGTAATAAAACGTTTCTGCATCACTTGTGTTAAACCCTGAGAAGTATGAAAATTTATCATAAAATTTTTTTGAACTGCCTTTTGGTGGAGTTGCACAATGTTCCCATTGATTATAATTAAAAACATTTCTAGGCTGAGCAGATTTATGCAAGTAATGGTTAGCATAGTGGTTGTAGCAGTACATTTGGTCATAATTAGATGAACCCTGTAAGTAATCATGTTCTGTAAATTTAGCTGACATAACTAGGTCTGACATCATATCATTAATACTTTCAAAGTCCCAATCATCAGAAAATGTGCTCGGTTTTACAAAGTCACTTAATGAAATCTTAATTTGGTGTGGATACTTCAGGAGCTTGATCGGGCCATATATATCGTAATCAGTTTTGTCCCATGCTACCCCACCGGGTATAGGATTGGCTGTGAAGTTTACTGAAGAAAGTTCTCTTTTCTCGATGTGTGAAGACTTGTGTGGCTTCAGGACCAAGTTGATTTTCTGACTTGCTGTGTCCATTGTAACATATTTTCCCTCAATGAAATGTCCCAAGCATAGTACCATGATGAGACAAAGTAGGAGGAAAAATACACCTAGTACCACCCAAAATTCAATCCATGGAGAAATCAGATAGGTTGCTTTGAGTTGATGAAAGAGTTCTTTGGCTTTGTCTTTAAAAGTCTTTTTTGCTGTCGGCTGTTCCTCAGGTTCGCTCGGATCCTCAGAAAAGTCATCGAAGTTGATGAAATAGCCTGATGCAGTTCTGTCAATTGTTTCAATTGCTTCTGGATTTCTTTTGGAATTTTCTTTGTTTCATTAGCATAGTCTGTGGCTACATCATTGTAGATTGGTGTTTCTTGTCGAATTGTAGTAATTTGGGTTTCAAGAGGCATAAGTTCCATAGCTTGGTTGCATAGTCCTTGTTGATTCACTGTAGGTTTATCAAATGTGATTAGTCTCTCAGTTGTAACCTATTGATTTGTAGCAAACTTTGGTGTTCTGCTATGTCTTGGGAGTCCACTTGGCCTACTACTTATTATTGGCCACATGATTGTGGTTTAACCAGGTCGATGGATACAACTCGGTTCTCCTTTTTACCAGCAAGGGGCGGTAGTACAACTGATCTTGTTCCGTTGATAGCTAAGACAGGTACTGCTTTTCTGTAAGAAGGCCCAAATTCCTTCTTCACCGCGATTTTCTCTCTGACCAGATCCCCAATCTTTGGAATCCAGACAGGCCTTCCTGGGACAGGTGGTTTCTCTTCAGTGGCTGTTGGCTGATGTTTCAACTTTATGTTGCTCAGGTCTTTTCTTGTTTCATTTAAGTCCTGTAAAATAGCTAAACGATCCTTGATATCAAAGCATTTTCCTTCCACCACTGAAGTTTGACTATCGAGGTCCTGGATTTGCATTCTAGTCCCGAACAATAGTTCGTACGGACTGAGACCTCTTAGAGAATTTCTTGGCAGATTATTAAGACTACGTTGGACACTTATTAAATGTTTGACCCACCCAGCCCCCGAACCTAATACCTTTGCCGTTATAGATTGCTCTATGCCTCGGTTTTTTCTTTCCACCATCCCATTTCCCTCAGGAAGGAAGTGATAAGAGTCCCGCAATGCAATGCCCATGCTGGCCATTGCCTTCCCACAAGCCCGAGAGCTTAAAAGCAGGACACTGGTCAGAATGTAACATGCCCATTGCGTATATGCCGCTATTGACTCGCTAATCTTTTTATAACATTTCTGGCGTCAGCCGAGAGCTGGGGTTTACATTTTAAGTGAAACTAGTCTCTATATGTTAATATGACGCATTATTCCTACTGGGTTTTGCATATAGATAGCATTGTCCTATCTAAACGAAGAGCCATGGCAATACACCGGCCGGTTTGCCACTGCGATCTCTGTTGCAGTCTGGGCAGTTTATTGCGAATTTGTGATGTTGCAGGCTCATTCCTGCCCACCAGTATATTGATTGTAATTCTTTCAGAGATTCCTTAATCTTAAGGTGTCTAAGACCCTCACCCATGTGTGCGTCTGCTCTTAACAAGTTTCTCCTGTTCGTGCTTGGAATTACTCTATCCCCCACTCCAGGGATTTGAGCAAAAGGAACGGAGTTTGCATCGATTACGTATGTATAATTGAGTGGATAGTTGACGGGTAGTGCTGCACAGTCGCCTTTTGATGACGTTTTTACTGCCAGCATCGTTTCCCCGTCTACGTATTTTCCTGAACGCTTTTTTGTAGCTACGGAAGCCGATTTAGTTACTTCCGCTGTGGCTGTCTCAGCCAATGAATTCCCTGAAACGTGAACGCCATCACGTTCATGACTCAGTGAATGTATCACGTGAGTCTTTGGTAGTTCTTTCTGTAAAAGAACTACTTGTTCCCAAAGCGATTTTTGCTTTATTGTGGCACCTGTGTCATCTTTGTAACCGTTTTGAACCCATTTCTGCAAGTCGTTATTGTATGATTTGACGCAGTAATATGAATCACACACTATTAGTGTCGGGAATTCGCGATCGGCATTATCCAGCGCCATTTTTAACGCTATTATTTCAGTTTGTTGTTCTGAGTTGTTTTCTGCAGAGTGTGATTTTGTTACCAGAGGTCTCAATTTTCCTCCGCGCCACACATATTTAACAATTTCGCATGTGGCGTTATAGGCTTGTTTTCCCCAAACTGAGGGTTGTGCATGTCCGTCTGTATATATTACACAGGCGTACTGTTGCATGGGCAGAATGTCGATTGGCAGAGGATATTCTCTTTCATATTCTAGATTTTTTAATTTTTTCATTTCCGGGTCAAAATAGTATTTCACTTTGTCTGTAGCAAGAGAATTTTCCCATTGTATCCATTTTGGATTTAATGCCACAGTAGGTAAATTACATGGGCTTGTTAATGCCTCAAAGGCTGATTCTGCTGTTCTAACAGTAATCTGTCTGCCATCAGCTTGGTTTTTTTCTTTTGCTACAGCTGTTTGAACCGCATGAACAATGTTTTCCTTAATGCTGAATGTTTTTTCTGCTTCTGTGTACAAATGTGATTTGTATGCTATTGGTACCGTTTCTCCCTCATTAGAGGTCAGGTATGTGAATCCGCATCTTCCTGGGATGACCCGGATCACAAGGTTGCGTGTGTTATCGCGTGTTTGCAATTTTGTTTTAGCTAACATGTCTGTTTGCAATGATCTCAAAATTTCTGTGTGTTTTTGAGTCCAATTGATTGTTTTAAAATCTGGTTTTATTAGTTCATAGAGAGGTTTAACCCTCTCTGCATAATTTAGAATGCAAGTTCTTCCGAAGATCAGGAAACCTAGAATTGATTGTAAGTTTTTCAGCGTTCTTGGTGCTTAGATTACAGCGCATTTCTCTAAGAAATTGTCTGCCAGGCTTTTGCCTTCACTTGATAATTCATATCCTAAGAACAGGACAGTTAGATGGGCAATCCGTGACTTTTTAAAGTTGAATTTGTAACCCTCTGCTGCGAACCCAAGTATTATGGTGTTCACTCTTTTCAAGTGAGTATCCAAGTCATCATCTGTTAGATAGATGTCATCGACATAAGATAATGCCTCATCATCATACATTTGTAGTAACTCTGTTACTCTCGCTGAGAATAATCCTGGGCTGTTTTTGAACCCCTGTGGCAAACGACAGAAATTTGCTGCGAGCCATTTATTGAGAAAGCGGTCAAATATCTGCTTTCAGGTGCTATATTTTGACAAAAGAATCCATTAGAGATGTCTAATGTTGTTTTGTACTTTTTGCGTACTATGTTATTCATTAGTGCTGCACTATGTGAGTATTGTACTGCAAAAGTTTTGCAACATGAGTTTAGATGTCTGTAGTCCAAAACTAGACGATATGAATTGTCTGGCTTGGAGACAGGAAACAAAGGATTTTTCATTTGTGAGGTGCATGTTTCAATCACCCCCTGGTATTCAAGTTGATCTAAGATCTCCCTGACCTGTTTTTTAGCTTCTTGCTTAATTGGGTACTGCCTTTGTGCAGTTGGTTGAGATTTTAACTGGATTTTGTGAGGAAAAGAGTCCTCATCCCATCCCACATGGTTTTTATATAATGCAGGAGCCTGGCCTACTGCCCACTTTCTTGCAAGTGTATATTTTTTATGAATTGGAATGTGATTTGAGAAGGCAGGCATAATCATTTCTTCGCCATGAGGGCACTCCCTGACAAACTCCGGTGGCCAGTCTTTTTCAGCTAAAAGGATGTCATAGCCTTTGGAGAGGTTATCCCAAAATAGACCCCTTATTTTCCTAGTCTTATCTCCCTCTATACGTGATGTTATTTCGTATATTTTATGAGGTTTGCTAACTCTGGTATCTGCAGTTTCCACCTGAATGTATTCATTCGTGTCCACTGTCTCCAGATGATTCATCAGGATCTTGCGAGCTATGCTCACTTCTGCTGCGCGGTCTGGCATTGTCTGAGCCCACTCTCCGTTTTTCAGCTGTGTCCTCAGTATCTTCGGCATGTTTGATTACTTTGATACTGGCTACCTTCTTTTTCGGAAATTGTAATTTTTTACTTTGATGAGCAGGTTCCTTGTCTTTGGACTTGGCGTGCTCTTCCCGGTGTTCTGACCGTCCTCTTCTTTCCGATTTCTGCGAGGAAGTCTGAAAAGATCGAGAGGGACGTGTATCAATATCTTGATATCTATCAGGTTTCTTCAAATTATTCCCTATTTTTAAGGTTGTATGTTTTCTCAGAGGGCTCCCTTTGGGGAGACTTGTGTCCTTGGTCCGGAGATCTTTCCCTCCGCCGAGGAGACCTTCCTCTGGACTGGAATCTTTTTTCTTTGGGAGTGGATTGTTTATTTCCATCCCAGCTCTTTTTTGGAGTGTTTAGATTATTTTTAATAAATACTTTTTCAGGATTTTCAGTTAGTTGGGGTTTTACTGGTTTCCCACCCAAACTATCTCTTCCTAGTTCTTCATAGGATTTTTCTATGATTCTGGCAAGTTCAAATGGTTGGTCTGCTATATCTGTCTCTTTCAACTTCTGGCGGATCGCCACAGATGCGCTTCCCCTTTTATGTTGGCTAGTAATATAGCCGAGACCTGCTTGAAGTCTTTTAGTAGTTTCATACCCAGAGTTAAAGCAGGTTCTGGACCGTATTCATTTTGAATCTGTCTTAGCACATCTGGTATTACCGCCATGGACGGAACACCATGTGTTTTTGTGTAAATGGAAGCAAAGACTGTGCCCCAAGTGTCACAGTCCTCCACATGTGGTGCGATCCCCATTGGAAGACAGATAGTCAGAATTCGGTGTTTCTCAACAGGTGTAGTATCCGGAAATACTGCCTCTATTTGAGTGATTTTTTTGTGCTAACCAGAATGGAATTTGTTCCCGTTTTGCGGGTACTTTATCCAGACATGACTGTATGTTCTGTGGTGTTATTTTATTTGTGTTCCCCTGATGAGGGGTCAGCTGTGGAATGTTAATAGCTGGTTGAACTGTTGAAGTTCGCATTACATATTGGACTAATTGTCTATGAATTTTAATCAGTTGTTTTAGTTGTGCAAAAAGTTCTGGTATTGACATTTTTTCAATGTCTGGATGTGGTGTGTAGCTGGCTAGAACCGGCCACGTTGCTCCTGGTCTACCTAGTGGACCGAGCCTGGTGATGTGATTATTATGTTTTAGGGCGCCTTTAAACCAGAGCAGGTGCTCTTGGTATTTTAATGGGATTTCCACCTCCTCGAACGGAGTGTACTCATCCGGAGGTTCTTCTATTTTGTAATAGTGGAACTCACGTGTGACAGCGTTTGCTGCTGGAAAATGTATCCATGAATAGAATACCTCTGTCTGCCGATATTCGTGTGCCTCAATTACGAATATGACTGTACCACCTCTCGATGTTAGTCCATTTTCTATAAGTTTGAGTGTTATAGTTTTTCTTATGTTGACCGGGATGACTATTGCACCCGGGTCAGTCTGCAGGAGACTTGTGTCATCCGCTAGGAGTTGAGCTGCTATTCTAGCTGCCTCCCTTTCTCCTTCGCTGTCTGACATTTTACTGACAGGAAGGTTTTTAGTTGCAGATCAAGTTTCAAGGAAACAAAGATTAGGTGCACAATATTTAGGAACACTGTATCCTTCAACGTTGAATAAACCAAAAACTATACATAGAAATCTCTTTCTACTAAGTTCCGGCGGATTTTAACGTTTTACCCTCTCCAGACGTCTTTGGAGTATTTACGGGAGAAAGGGTCTGTGTGAAAAAGCACGACTGAGTTACTCTAATGCGTTGCGTTAGATTTATCGCCTTACCAAACCGTTGGGCGCCATGTAGTGTAGTTCCTATATTCCCAATAGGCTCTGCGGATTGGAATAATATCTTCAGTAGTATAGACGTAGGGCAGAGGTTAACTAGGTCTTCTACTGACTATATTAGACTTAAGTTTTGTGTGCCAGCTAGCTCAGAGGTCACTAGAAACTTTCTCGAATAGGCAAGGATAAGTTTTAACCTCCCTGGATAGACAAGAAGGGATTTAGTTTCTGACAAACGCGGCACTGAGATCCAATAGAATCAGTGCCGACGTTCGCCCAGTGTCCAGTGCAGTCCTAGGATGCTTGATTCCGGTCCAGGAAAGACATGGCTTGGCAGTTCGGGCTGGACTGTTCCCATGAGGCACAGGGTCAAGGCTAATTTGCATATGGCTATTTCTGAACTGGGGTGGTGTGGAGTGCAAAAAAGCGATGGATTTAGGCCCAGATCTCTGTACTGGGGTGAATGTATGATATTGTTCTGCATTCTGTCCATCAACTGTTGTTTTTGCATTTGTAACCCCGAGTGGGATGGGTATGCTCATACGTGAGTCCCATGCTTTCCACACCACTGGAGTCAAGCTATCCTGGCTGAAGACGGCTGATAGCCAGAAACCAGTCCTAGGATGCTGGATTCCGGTCCAGGAAAGACATGGCTTGGCAGTTCGGGCTGGACTGTTCCCATGAGGCACAGGGTCAAGGCTGATTTGCATATGGCTATTTCTGAACTGGGGTGGTGTGGAGTGCAAAAAAACGATGGATTTAGGCCCGGATCTCTGTACTGGGGTGAATGTATGATATTGTTCTGCATTCTGTCCATCAACTGTTGTTTTTGCATTTGTCACCCCGAGTGGGATGGGTTTGCTCAGACGTGAGTCCCATGCTCTCCACACCACTGGAGTCAAGCTATCCTGGCTGAAGACGGCCGATAGTCAGAAACCAGTCCTAGGATGCTTGATTCAGGTCCAGGAAAGACATGGCTTGGCAGTTTGGGCTGGACTGTTCCCATGAGGCACAGGGTCAAGGCTGATTTGCATATGGCTATGTCTAAACTGGGGTGGTGTGGAGTGCAAAAAAACGATGGATTTAGGCCCAGATCTCTGTAATTTAATTTAATTTAATTGTGGGTTTATATAGCGCTAGAATCAACTCCCGGAGGAGTATCTCCGCGCTTCGACCGCTGGGGAACCCGTCCTGGCTCACCCTGAGAGATGGTCCCTAATGGGTATCTCTAAGGTGCGACCAAGCATCCCCGGCGGTCTGGGGGGCCGTTGTGAAGATGAGGCAAGCTAATGCCCAGAGTTGCCGAGTGTGGTCCCTGACTGGAGTAGGCACCGAGGCGAGAATTATCGAGCCCGCTGACCCTGGTCCACGACCCTGCCGCGTCGGGAATCGAACCCTGGTCCCGGGCCGTCCTCTGCTTACGGGTCTGCCGCCTCTAACCAGTGAGCCACACCACTCCACGCACTGTACTGGGGTGAATGTATGATATTGTTCTGCATTCTGTCCATCAACTGTTGTTTTTGCAGAGATGTTCTGTCACAGCCAGGAGAGCAGACTCCGTGCTGTGACCTGGCCGAAAGCCATTCTGGGAGGGGTCCAGCGTGTTGTTCATGGTCAGGAAGTCCGACAGGAGGGACCCGCTTTCTAGCCGTGAGGGAAACGGCACGCCAAGAAGGACACTTACCCTGGGAGCTTGCCTTGGGGGAACAGCTTCTGCCCCGTGAAACCTGCCGTGAGGGAAACGGCTCGACATCCGCCTACACCCACCCGGAGCCACACGCAGCTGGGGAACTACATCACCCAGCTGCCCCGGGGTTAGGCCCGGCGGCTCTGACGAATCAGACGCGCCCGGAGGCGCCTTATCAGAAGGGAGCGCCGAAGCGCTCTGGGGACCCGCTTTCTAGCCGTGAGGGAAACGGCACGCCAAGAAGGACACTTAACCTGGGAGCTTGCCTTGGGGGAACAGCTTCTGCCCCGTGAAACCTGCCGTGAGGGAAACGGCTCGACATCCGCCTACACCCACCCGGAGCCACGCGCAGCTGGGGAACTACATCACCCAGCTGCCCCGGGGTTAGGCGCGGCGGCTCTGACGAATCAGACGCGCCCGGAGGCGCCTTATCAGAAGGGAACGCCTCTCGCCTAGCGAGTCGCGCGCGGGAGAAGCCCGGGACAAGGGCGGGACCGTCTGCGGCCGTCAGAGGCCAGAGGAGGCCGGGTCGGGTCACCCCCCTTTAGTTCCTGATTCAAAGGTACTGTTACCCATTGACTTTCTCTGGACACATTAAGAGGCTCCTTCCTGGGTTCTTGATATTGCACAATACTTCCTCATTGGTGATAGCTCCAACGATATGTCTTGCAAAGCGGACCTTATAAATCTCACCTCCCAGGGTGATCTGCTTAAGGGAACACTGGACACGTACTTTAAGCGCGTTATACCGCCCATTGCAAATGATTTAGATAGAATAGAACGTTCCCCGGTTCTAGATAGCTCTTCCGCTCTGGGTTCTCCGCCTCAGTCTGCTAATATAGCCCCGGCAATATCATTACTGGATGAACTTAATCTATTGTGCAAATCCTCTTACGTCCCTCTGGTCCCAGAAAAAGCTCCAATTTCCTCATTTACTAATGCGAAAACACCTACACAGGCCTTCCCATTGTTGGAGCTTGAAACCATGATGAAATCAATCGTATCTCCGTTGACTGATAAAATAACTAGCCTTGAGGACAGGCTTAGGGGTGTTGAGGAAGCTATAAAAGTCAATTCACTAGTTAGCAATTCACTAGGTACTAAATCTATGGGAGGCCCCGTACTATCACAGCATCCAGTCCCTAGAGATACGCCAATTTCTACCACACAAAGCACGCTCCCCAGTATACCACCACTCGCCCCACATATGAAAGCTATAAAATACCCCAAAAGCCGCTAAAGCCGCTAGGCCATCACAATTTTTTACTTTAGGGCGGGGCGGAGTAAAGACAAGTCATTTTATAAAAGAATAGTGTCTAGTCAAGACACTTTTCCCCACAAATCTAACCATTTACACTTGCCACCTGAGGCAGCTCCTATTGTGAGTGTTCTCTCAGGAATACCTGAACTTCCAAAGGGAAAACTTGAGAGACAGCAGGACCTAAGGAATAAGGTAGTGTATTGGCTCACCAAAAATAGACCCCTGCCCTCCAATTTAGACGGGACCATATTAAGTGTCCGAAGGGTGGGCTGGTTGGGACCTCTCACAAAAAACATCGCGGGCGATTTGGTACTTGTGAAGTTTAGACATAAATATGTCGTACCATACCTGCAATCCCGGCAGCCACAAATAGGGGATGGTCCCATATCAGTTTGGTCTCTAAGTGACTTTTACCCCAGAACACTATATGTCCCATCATAATGTCGGATAATATGGAGTAATTTCCTGATGGCAATAAGGGGTCTCGTATTGTGTGGCCAATTTTTCTCCTGTTTTTTAACTTGTGCATGCGGCATTCGGTATATTGATTTTGTAATTTATTTTTAAGTTCGTTTAATTCTTTTATGAAATGAAATGTATTAATGTGTTGGTGTATTTTTCTGTATTGTTGTTGCTTTTATGATTTTCTTTTTTGAAATCGAATAAAGCTAATCGAATCGAATCGATTATGGACATATGCCTCCATGATCTTTGTCGCCCAAGGGAGCAGGGGAAAAGGGTGGCAGTTTTCCAGTTTAGCTGGGTCCAGAGAGGGTTTTTTTAGCAGGGGTATTACCTTGCCCTGTTTGCATGCCCTAGGCAGTTGCTGTGGCGAGGGACCTGTTTATCACCTGACCCAGAGAAGATATGATCACAGGGAGCATTTTCCTAAATTGGTTTGAGAAGGTCTGCAGGGGATCTTGAATTAATATTACAGCACAATGCTTGCAGCTGGTCTGTAGGGATCGGCGAGAAGGCATCTAAGGTATTGGCCTTTTGACAACACAGTGCGTCTTCTTGAAGGGGCGTCTTCTTGAAGGGGCGTCTTCTTGAAACCGGCCCTGCCAAGCCTGGGGTGGCTAGCTTCACCTCCTTATTCCAGTGGGACCCTGCCAGCTGTCTCCCCCCGCCGCCGCAGCCTCTGACACCGTGCTGCGGCCGCCGAGCGGGGGAGACTACAATCCCCGGCGTGCTTTGCGGCAGGAAGCCGCGAGAGCAAACTTCCGCGCCTGGAGGCGCTTCAAATTCCCTCACCAGACCCGCGTCGCGGGAGCGCCGGGCGAAGCCCGGGCAAAGGGCGGGCCCTCAGAGGCCAGATGAGGCCGGGACGGGCTATTCCACCTGACCTTTCCATTGGATGAGGTATTGAGACGCACTTTACGTTCTGACTTGCTCTGTACTGCTTATTGTCGTCTTTGCGGGGGACCGTATATTAAACATGTCCGTCTGGGAGGAGCTCAACGCCCTGTGTGGCACCAAGTATGTCACGGATGCATCACCCCCCAAGTATTAAAGTCGTGGGCAATAATTTTGACAATGTAAATGGTACTCCGCGGGACCTACATCTACCTCTATCCTTAAACAAAGACAAAAATTAGCCCATTGCTCTGTCTCGGGGTTTCAATATTAAAAGGAAGCATGATGGGGCAAATGTCAATGAGAACCCACCAAAAACTCAAAAGTTATGCACCAGCCCCACATCATCCCCCTCTAATCCAACCACACCTATGGCGGATATGGATGTGGACATAACAGATGACCCTGCACCGACCACCCAACTGACTTTGCTGGCTCAGCTCGAGCAATTGTTCCTATCTGTTATATCACCTTTGGTTACAAAACTTAATGACTTGGGGGACAGGCTGACTAGCATTGAGAAACAAATTAAAAGGAATTCCTCACCAACCAAGAAGCTGGTAACACCCGCTTATCCTAATCCTCCCACTACCCCAGTTAAGCTCAAGTCTACTATTCGTAAGAATGTCCAAACCAACATACTTCCTCTTAACTCACCTACCGCAACAGGTCCCAAAGTGGCATTGAAACCATTGTTAATCAACTACACAGTGGCCAGAGCCGATCCAGTAAGAATGCCACATATTAACCTACCTCCTGAAGCCGCCCCATACGTGACTGTCCTCTCTGGGGTTCCCCCACTTAGCCAGGGAAAACACAAAACATACCAGGACCTGCTAAATAAGGCTATTTTCTGGCTACAGAACAAAAGACCTTTGCCACCTGATCTAGACGGTGGAATCCTGAGCGTCAGGAGGGTGGGGTGGATAGGTACGTTGCCCAAAAACACCTCTGGGGACCTGGTGTTAATTAAATTTAAGAATAAGAACACCACCCCATATTTACGATCCTGCCTGCCCAACGAAGGAGATGGCCCCATTTGCATCTGTGACTTGCATGACTTTTACCCAAGTATCCCACACATTCCGTTACCCAGATTAATGACAAAGAAATACAACCCCTGGGGAAGGGGACCCTGTGCATCTAGCGCCACTAACCATCTAGTCTTTAACAGATTTGAACCACGGCTTAAAAATTGTATTTTCTGATAACCAAATTTTAAGCAATTAACAAGTAAAAGTGCCGATATAGGTTTGCCTGACGTTCTTCCCCTAAACATTAGCTATTTTGTGGCACTGTATGCATGACCCTTCTTGTTTCTTTTAGAGCTGTTATGAAATGTTCTACATTGATTAGCTGATCCGTCATATTCATTTAATCCTGTTTTAATAGTTGACATTAATTTTGTAATGAAATGTTAAGGTATTTATTTTTGTATTGTTGCTGCTTTTATGATTTTTAAACTAAAATCGAATAAAGCTAATCTGACTGACTGACAACACAGTGCCTCCTGCAAGTTGACAGGTGCAGTCGGGAAAGACCTGTAGATGTTGTCCACCTGCCTAACAAAGAAGGTGGCAAGGTCCTCACACTGCTCATTGGACTTAATAGTAGGCCCTGCAGCGGCCTGCTGAGATTTAAGGCTAGAGAGTATTGAGAATACGCTCTTTCCCGGATTGACACTCTAACGGATTTGATTGGCATAGAATGCTGCTCGTGCCAGTTGAATGGCCTTGTGGTACCTCTTAATCGCCACCCGATAGATATCCTTCGAAGCGGGATTGAAGTCCCTTCTCCATATACGCTCCAGCCTCTTACAGACCTTGCGCATATCGGCTAGCTCGCCTTTATACCATGGTCTAGATTTAGATTTGCGGTTCGTAGACCATTTCTCAGGAATTAGGCTGTCTAACGGCTGGCTGATCCAGTTGGAGAACACCCTGTATGCCTCATTAGGATCGTCCGGCAAACTCGGGCTGGTAATCGAGAGACAGGTGCAAAATTGGTACCAGTTCAATTTATGCCATGGGCGTTTGAGGGAGGTCATCCGATCCTCACTTCGTGAAGGAATTATAGCCTGGAGAGACATAGGGACCAAGTAGTGGTCTGATCATTCCATGGGGATGGGGGCGTGCACTGTAAGGGAGGGTATGTTCGTGAAGACTGGGTCCAGCAGATGGCCGGCAATGTGCGTCGGACCTGAAACCTGTTGCACTAGCGGGCACGCCGCAAGGTCAGCTACAAAATTAGCCACGTCAGTGTCTTCATGATCGTCCAGATGTAGGTTCAGATCCCCAGTGACGTTGAAGTTAGGTTAGCAGCATTAACCGCCAGCACGCTGACCGTCTCCACGAGAACTGCCCTAAAGTCTGTGGATGGCCCAGGGGGCCGGTATCCTAGGAGCCCTGACATAGTATAATTTGGGCTCAATGTAACCTTAAAGTGTGCACATTCACATCCGGCTACAACCTGCTTTACCAAAATGCAGGAGTAGCAGAACTTGAAAATGACCGCGATGCCCCCGCCTCTAGTTACCCTGTTAAGAATAAGAATGCTATATCCCACTGGGAGCGCCAGGCCTGGCTCGGCAATCATGACATCAGAGAGCCACGTCTCGGTATGGAAGAGGACGTCTGGAGAGGCGTCCTCTAATAGATCATGGACATCTGCGTTGTGTTTGGGTAAGGAGCGACAATTGAGATAGAAAATGCGGATATTCTTACTGGACAGGGGGAGGTGGCGGCGTGGTGACGGCGTAGGCGCAGCATCAAAGCCACACCGTAGAGAACGAAAAAGGCCCTCAATAGCGTCCCCACAGGACTGTCTGCAGCTGCTCACCAAATTCCTAATTGCTAAGAGATCATTCCGGGCATAGCATGTCCCATCTCTAATGGAAGGGACAGCATGTCTGGCGACGAACTGGCGCTGACGGGCTTGCCTTTGGCGCACCGCCGGCGCACTCACTGCGTGAGTCCGATGCGCTTCCGCGCCATAGGCCCCTTTTCACTGGGGCTGCTGCCCAGTTTTTAGCAGACTAGACCGTCTCCTCACCCAAAGTGGCAGATGAGCACGGCACACAGGAAGTGAGTATCCGCCACTCACAACTCCCTCCACACAAACAGCCCACTAATGGCTGAAGTGGACCGGGGAGAGACTGGCGGAATCTGGCACCAAATTCAGGTACTGGTAAGTTAGCAGAGTAGAGGTGCAAATACGCGATATTTAAAACAGAGTAACATTTCAGGGTCTGGTCAGTTCACACACACTAAAAACTGATTTTTAAATCACTTGAGAGCACACACACAGCTAAAACATACACAGCTTCCGACAACCGAGCTGTCCTCTATCATGGCAGTTGTAGGCTGTTATCAAGAATGAACTGCGCTTCGGCGCCATCGGCCCCTTTTCACTGGGGCTACTGCCCAGTTTTTAGCACACTAGACGATTTCCTCACCAAAAATGGCGGATGAGCATGGACCACAGGAAGTGTGTATCCGCCACTCACAACTCCCTTCACACAAACAGCCTGCTAATGGCTGCGGTGGACCGGTGGGGACTGGCAGAATCTGGCATCAAATTTGGGTACCCGTGAGTAGAGGTGCAAATACGCAATATTTAAAACAGTAAAATTTCAGCGTCACTTCAGTTCACACACGCCAAAAACTGATTTTTAAAACACTCGAGGGCACACTTCCAGCTAAAACATACACAGCTTCCGACAACCGAGCTGTCCTCTAGCATGTCAGTTGTAGGCTGTTATCAAGAATCAATAGAGATATGGGTCTCTTCTGCAAAGTGTTGCCTTTTTTCGCTTCAGAGAACCCCACAAAGTGCTGATCGTCCACCCAGTATTCTTTGGTTTGATCGATGTAAAAGCTCAGCACTTTCTTGTGGTCCAGGCAATGGAGTCTCTTCCTTCTTAGAGAGGTGAGGTGGAGTACAGAATGCCGGAGGTGATACTCTGACCAATGTGGAGCGGGGTCACAACTTTAGGCCAGAAAGATAGCTATGTTCACAAAACCAGCTTGTCTTGGAAGAAGGTGGTGTACGGCGGTTTGACACAGAGAGCTTTTAAGCTCTTACGCCTCGCCGTTGTAATGGCGACAAGAAACATTCTTGAGAGTATGAAGCTATAAAGGGTAACTGTGAAGCGAGGTCACATCAAAAACATAGGGACCAAGATAAGGTCCCCCTCTGGAATGAGAAAAGCAAGGAAACAAATGTAAACCTTTCAAGAAGTTCATAACAACCATAGACTTAAACAACGAAGTTTGATCCATTCCCTTTATATGAACATCTCTCAACAGGATGCCATTGTAGGGGTACGAGATACTCAACACTCACCTCATTCCTATGAAGGTCCCTACTGAATTTGTCATTTATCTTCTGATCACTGCAATGGAAAAAATGTTTTCTAATTCTTAGGCGAATATTATCTTCAATTAATGGGAGTTGAGATGGGTGTTTCTTTTGCTCCTAACCTAGCCATTTTATACATGCTCGACTTTGAGAAATAAATTCCTGCTCAATGATACTGCTAGAGCACTGAGCCCTTTGTCCAAATTTCCCTGCAACTGACCTTTTTAGGTGCCTAAGGAATAAATGGGCGTTAACATCATCCACAAGTTCAATTTACAGTGTAAGAAATTCAGCCACACAATGAGAACCAAAAGTCGGTAAATGAGATTAAATATGTAAGGGTTTAATACAAATTTAACGCTTAAGACTGATGTACACAATTTATTTATTTATTTTATTATGTAACTTATACCGCGCAGACTAAACCCGAAGGTATCAAGCCACAAGACTTAAGAATATATTTTCGTCCTTGTCAAAAGTACCCCTCCCGAACCTCACAATCTCTCACACACAATGGGCCTTTTTCTGTTCTTGAGATCTTACAGCTGCAGCGGAGAGAAAATATTGCAACCCGAGTAAGCTTCTTGTTGAAGGTTAAACATTAAGAAATCCAAATGCTAAAGGCATTTGGTCAAGTTACCGTAACAAGCATTTCAGTACACATTTAAATGCTAAATTATGGATACATATACAGTTACAGTATAGATGCAGAGTATTATTCAAATGAATACATTAGATAAGAGTTGACAACATTATTCAAACCACAAAAATGCAGATATAAATAGGAACTGCAATTCGATGTTACTGTAAGGAAAACATTAGTATGCACACTTGTTTAAATGTTGAGATTACACTGTAAATGCACTTTCTGTAGCTGTTCAGTGCACCACATCATGTTATTGATATTAAGTCACACAAATAAATGAGGCCATGTGTAAATACATGTGCCCTGTTAATACATGAAAGGGTGGAGCCAAAATTATGTTGCTCCAATACTAATGCGTATTCTTTCAATATCACTATATGGAAACATTATATTGATGACGTATTTATGATTTGATCATATACAGGGGTGTGCCGTTCCGCTAAAACAAGAAGAAGGGGGGGGGGGGGGGAAAAAACGTTTGCACTGTTCCAGGTTAAAGGAAAAATCTCCAATAGGAGCAAGTGCCCTCTTACACCCCAAGTGGCGTCATGCTTCATCATTTGTGTTACAGCAAACTTCATCATTTGGGCATGTTCCTTGGCAGGCCAGCACTGCAATGCCCGACAGGCACCCTCTACGGGGCTCTTTGCCAGAGATCTTTTAAATTCTGTATGGCGAAGTGAGGGTTGTGTTGTGTATGTACTGTGGTGATCAAAGTTGGATTAAAATAGGTAAAGTGATGCTTAATATAAGAATACTTTAATAAAAAAGCTCACTACCCTAATTAAAAGACGTGGTGCTCAATTGGGATACAATGGTCTTAACCCCTTGTCTGCTAGCCACATTCCCCCGCTGTGCCGGGGGGAGGGAGGGGGCGCCCAGGTGCTCATGACGAGCTCGGCTCGTCATGAGCCACGGTGGTCGTGTGCTCATGACGAGCTCAGCTCGTCATGATCACACCCGTTTCTTTAGAACGCTTGCACAGCAGGGGAATTTGCCCAGGGTGCGAGCGTTCTAAAGGTCATGACGAGCTCAGCTCGTCATGAGCACACGGGAACCGTGGCTCATGACGAACTGAGCTCGTCATGAGCATGGAAGGGGTTAATGAGCAAGGTGCGTAGTTTAGTTGTATAATGAGGTCAGCATGTTTCTTGTCTCTGCCTGTCCACAACGGATCAAATGGCAATTCTTCTACACCTAATATTAACCTACACTACTCAATGACTTGATTCAATAGTTTGTGGTAAGTGGTAAAGTAATCAATCACAGATCAAGTAGCAAAGTGCACTTGTACCTTGGCCTGGTAAGAAAATTACCCTCATTAGGGCCAAATCGGACCCCAGGAGGATGTGAAATGCCTATTACCGTCTCAGAGGCGGAGTGGTGTCTTCTTTGAGACCTACCCTCAGCTTCCTCATCTTTTAATTAGGGTAGTGAGCATTTTTAATAAAATATTCTTATATTAAGTATCACTTAACCTATTTTAATCCGCCTTTAGTCACCACAGTACATACACAACACACACTTCACTAAACGTCATTTAAAAGATCTACAGCATAGAGCCCCCTAGTGGATGTCAGTCGGGCATTGCAGTTCCGGTCCGACGAGGAGCATGCCCAAATGATGAAGCATGACACCTCTCGGGTGTGTGTGTGTGGGCACTTGCTCCTAATGGAGCTTTTTCCTTTAACCTGGAACAGTTTAAACGTGTTTTCCTCCCCCTTCTCCTTGTTTTAGAGCAGTGGTATTCAAACTTTTTAATGCCACACCTCCCAATATTAAAAAAAAAAAATCATTGGCTCCCCCTGAATTTTTCACAATTATTCTATTAAATTTGCAATGTTTAAGTATGTCTAGACTTATTCAAACCGTAGATTCATGTTAAACTTTTTAAAAATACAAATGCATGACTGCCAAACATACTATTCTGGTTAGCTAGATCTTACTAATGTGTAAAAGTATCTACAGTGTGATTATCCGAAATGGGGGCGGGAGGTTTACACAATATTTGGAGTCCCTTCCCTTTTGACACATACTCCAAGCCAGATATAAATGACAGAAGATGTTAGTAATGGCTATTACAGAGTGACTTACTGCTGATCATTTGTTTTCAGCTTAAAACAAAACACTGCTATTAGCATGATGCTTCTTTTAACCAGAGCCTGCCCCCCCCTCCCCGGATCGGTTATGGCCCCCATAGGGGGACCCTCCCCCCAGTTTGAAGACCCCTATTTTACAGGAACTGCATACCCCTGTTTACGATGATCATTGTTATTAGGATCAAGTGTGCTGGAACTTCTCATGCTCCTGGTTCCCCTTTTTTGAGCAGTATTTATGTTTGTACAGGATCAGCAAGTAAGCTTCACATTTTCCACCAATAGCTCAATTAAATAAATCCCTATATTCAGTTCACTTTGACTTATAGCAACAAAGAAGGTTAGCTTCCCTAACCTAATGGTTACACATGACGTTGACAGATGTCACTCTCTATCGTAAACCTATAGAAAACAAATGCCACACTGCAGTATTCTAGTTTCCATCCACGCAGTTTACCTGATAATTTACCCTTCCTTCTGTTTTGTCAAAACTGCACCAGGAAGGTTGATTACTTCAAAGATACCTTGATGTCCTGTCTTTTGGAGAGGGATTATCCAAAATGATTGTTGACACAAGCACGTAAAAGAGCTTGGTTTTCGCATCCTGAAAACGTATTGTCCCCTTGTAAGGGTTCTTATTCTCTATAGAGACTGGCTTTTGTTCACACCATCCAATAATCACATCAGAATACTTGTTCTTTTAAACTGGGGTATTTTGAGATCTTTAGAGGATGGTCTAGAACCTCCACTGTTCTGCTTTAAAAGAGAGAGGTACATCAGAGACCATTTAGTGAAGGCTGACAGTCTTGGCGAAATCATCCCTGCCACCCAAATTTCGCAAACATGGGGTTTGGGGCAGATGGTAGGGCAAGTGTGGAAAGTGCATTGTTTGTGGTTACACCTTCAACGCTAAGGTTTTTCAATATTTGTGCATTTTTCTCTTACCGGCCATGTAAATTGTAATTCCTAAAATGTTATCTATGCTATTTGTTGCCCATGTGGTATAATCTACTTTGGGATGGCTATCCAAAGGATTTGTTGTCAGATTCTTCAATGTCAGAGCAGAATAGGTTGTGAGAATTCCTCTGCGCCTTTGGTTGACCACTACCAACAAATGGGCTATGCAGAACAAGACCTAAAATGACAAGTAGTTGAACAAGCTTTGAGGACTACCAAACTCACCAATGTCTCCCATACACTTCTGAAACTGGAATGCAGATGGATAGACTGAACTCTGCCGCTACAGGTCTCAATATCAATGATGAAACTATCTACAGACTGTCTCGACAAATAGGCTTAAGCATTTATGGTCTTTGTGCAAAAGAGCTCTAATTCTGATCAGTTTCTAAAATGGTGTATTTGGCTGCTTTGATGTGTCATATCTCTAGGTCTTTGTATGTACATTTGTGTACAAATTGTTTTTGTGCATAATTAGGATTGTTTTTTTCTTTATCACCGCAGGGTTATTTCAATATGATTTGCTCCTTTTTCATACGGCTATTTTTCCTTTTTCATATAGTATTTTTTGGGCCAGGTGGGTTTTATGCACTTTCTATATGTTGCCTATATTTCCCTCTGTTCTTCAGTTTTTATCCAGGGATTCATTCCTTTTTTCTTTAAATATGATCGAGTTATTCCATTGGTTGATAATTCAGTTTTATGGCAATGTGGTTTAATCTTATCCTGTTTCTATTTGGATTACCTATGTTGAGTTGCTGTAAATGTTGTATGTTTTATATATGACTGATTTGCCTGTACTGGACTATAATATCCACCTTCCAAGGTTATAGGAGTTCCTTAATTTGGATTGGTTTTCCCGTTGTTGATATTCCAAATTGTATGACTTGTCTTTTAACTTTAATCTTTTCTGGTTTCTAAATGGAGTACCTAGGTTGCTGTTGACCTGAATGTTGCCGGGTGGAGAGAGAAAAAATAGACATTTTTTAAAATGGAATAAATATAAAGTGCAGAAAAATGTGTCCTATTATGAAAGTTAGCAGAAATGTTTTCTGCACTTTAAATATCTCCCATAAAAAAATGGTTATATATTTGTGTTATACATTTAATGGTACCACACATATGGTGAAAGGTATGTTCTAGGTCACAAGTACATATGTCACAGGCTCTCAAGTCACCCATACACATAGATCCCATTCATACATACAAATGTTCAACTATCACCACGGACCAAACTCTCAGTGATACACATGGCAGACCTGTCATAGTGCCCCTAGTCATTTTGTTCAAACCACAGTATCTGGCTCTATGGAAGTTAGGCTTAAAGTCATTAAAACTGGGCTTAGGGGTTTCTGGTAACAATTAGTGAGTCGCTTTGCCTTCAGTAGCTCACAATGATGTTCACTGATCAGAAGTTGGGTAGAGGATGTGGCCTAACTGCTAGGGCGGACGACCTCATATCTGGGGAACCGGGTTCGAGTCTCGGCAACAACGCGCAACATCCTGTGATTCTGGGCAAATCACTTAATCTCCTCGTGCCTAACAAAAAATAAATGAATGTGTCCATATGTAACGCAACTGGTGCTCATTTAAAGCGCTCTAATACCTTTGGGTCACGTTTGCACTATATAAAACTCCAAGAATAAAAGGATGCTCTCACTATAGAAGGGGTTGGAGGCCCCTGGTCCAACATAAGTCCATTGGACATGCTGACAATTGGAAGGCACTATATATATATCCTGCATTACTTCTCCCTTAAATTATATATGTGCTTTATACCAATCACTAGAAGAAAAAAAACAGCATGTTTTGTAAACACTGGAAAAGAAACCATTTTTGTCTATTTTGGTGTAAGGCAGCTGAATAAACACTGAGTGCACGAGATGTGGAAAACACTCAGAAAATACCACTGAAATCCACAAAAAATAAACACCAAAAACAGGTCAGCATACTGATATTATGCCCCAGGGGTGTTTATTGAAAAATACTTTGATGATGTTTAGTAGCAGTTTGTCACTCACTAGGACCACACCAACAAGCTGGGAGGAGGAATAGCCATCATCCACATAAAGACCATACATGCAGTGCACCACCAGCAATACCACCACTCCCATGGAACACCTCAACTTCAACCTCCACATGGATGACAAGACACCCATTAGAGGCATACTGACCCCTGGGCCCGTGCTCCAGCTTCTGCAACACCATCACAGACTTCACTGTGCTCCTAGCCTGGACTCCAAGAATTACATCTTCCTCGGGGACCTCAACTTCCACCTCAGCAACCCCAAACGCTAACACCACTCCCCCCCCCACCTTGACAGAATGAGCAGCCTCGGATTGACCCAAATCATGCGCGACCCCATGAACACTGCAAGACAAATGTGGGACCCTATTTTCCCCTCCCGCAACCGGGTCAAATACAGGCCTGGGCGTAGTTCGCAGAGTTTTGCTATGCGAAACTCCGCGAAGTTACAAAAAACACTCCGCGAAGTTCCGCGAGTGGTGGAGTGCAGTGCGAACTGCAGTTTGTGCTGGTATTCCTGCCGCTCGGGTAGAAATTCTACCCCAGCGGCAGCTTGCGCTCGTGAACTTACTGTTCGCGCTCGCGAACTTCATTAGTGATCGCGAGCAGCCCAAAATGGTCAGCACCCCCCACCGCAGCTGGAGCAAAATTCAGAGACCAGCTGGATGGATGCCCTCAACACCTCCAACCCAGTTGCTACCACCAACCTTGAACTGGGAATTAAGAATCTCAACACCTAGCTCACCAACTGCGCCAACATTATCGCCTTCATCAAAACCAACAATCAGAGAAGATCCTCTAAAACGGCTAGCTGGTACACCCAAGAACTCAGAACAGCGAACCGTGACAGCAAACAGCTGGAGAGGAGATGGTGTTCCAGCAAGGACACTTCTGACAGGGCAGCCTTCAAGACCTCTCTCCACCTCCTGCTGAGGGCCACACAGACGACAGCCCTAGCCGCACCCAGCACAACCAGCACCAACAGCAGCAGGAAAGTTTCAACATCGTTAAAGAATTTTCCAACCTGGCTGCTAGTGAAAACAACATGACTTCCTCACAAGAGCTGTGCGACAACCATGCCAACTTCTTCCATGACAAGATGGCAACCATCTACAAAAATATCGAAGCCCAATCTACACCCACGTTATTCCTCAACAGATACGTTCCCATTGCAACCAACACGAACCACAGACTGACCACCTCTAATCACCTCTCCACCCAGGCCAACACCTCCGTCATAAAATCCATCCAATTAGGAGCTCCCACAGACCCATGCCCACACCTCATCTTCAACCTCAGAAAACAAAGGATCGGCCAGGAACAAACAATCCTGTTCAACACTTCAATCACCACTGCAACATTTCTCTACTCCTGGAAACACACTGCAGTTAGACCACTGCTCAAAAAACCCTTTGCCAACCCCAAGGAACTCAAAAACTACCACGCAATCTCCTTGCTCCCATTCCCAGCCTTGGTACTGGAAAAACCTAAAAATAAGCAACTCACAACACACCTGAAGCAGAACCAGCACCTCCCAATCTGGCTTCCGCAGCAATCGCAGCACCGAGATCGCCCTGATCGCAGCCACTGACAATATCTGTACCCTCCTCGACCGAGGAGAAACAACAGCTAATATCCTTCTCAACCTCTCGGCAGCCTTAACACTGTATCCCACCACACGCTGATCAAAAGACTCCACCACATCGGCATCCAAGGGGACGGACACACAGGAATCATCTCCTTCCTCACCAGAAGGACATAGAGTGTCCACCTACCATCTTTCTCTTCCGAACCCAAAGATATCGTCTGCGGTGTCCCCAAGAGCTCATTCCTCAGCACACGTTCTTCAACGCATACGTGACCCCACTGGCCAACATCGTCAGATGTCACAGTCTCAAAGTAATATCCCACGCAGACGACACCCAACTCCTCCCCTCACTTAGGGATGACAGTACCACCACCAGAACCACCTTCCACAGATGCATGATAAGCGTCGCCGACTGGATGAAGAAGTGCCTGAAGCTAAACACAGAAAAGACGAAGTACTGATCTTCGCCAACAACAGCAACCAATAGAAAAACTCCTGGTGGTGATCAGACCCGGGACCAGCACCTACACCCGCCGACCACACCAAAATCCTCAGAATCATCATTGATAACAAGCGCACTATGAAATCACAGATCAATGCCATCTCCTCTGCCTGCTTCCTCACTCTGCGCGTGCTACGTAAGATCAAGTGGCTACCCCTGCACATGAGACACACCGTGACACAGGCAACACTCTACATAGGAATCACCACACACCTCCTAAGGAGACTTCAAACCATACAGAACACCACAGCCAGATTTGTCCTTAACCTCCTCCAATGAACCCACATCACACCCCACCTCAGGCATATCCACTGGCTCCCTGTACAGAAGAGATGCACATTCAAGCTGCTGACCCACGCACACGAGCCTCTACACAATCAAGGACCTTCCTACATTAACCACCACCTGAACTTCCACCGTCAAGATTACGCTCCGCCTTCATTTCACCCGGCCACACTCCCCGCATCTACTGAAGCAGAAGAACGAGTTACTTACCTTCGGTAATGATGCATCTGTAAGAGACATGCATTAGTTATAGAGTCCTTACATTAGAATTACCCCCAGGCGTCAGACTGCAGCCAGATAATTTTTTCTGTAGGTGGCGGTCGACCCCACGTCCATTGTCAGTATCGTGGTTGCCGGGATGATATTGCGGTGTCTACTTAGATGCCGCCCCTTCGTGCTGACGTCCGTTCTGACACGACTTTCCACACCAGAAGCTCAGAGCCATGCAAGGCACTGACCACTGGTGCACAAAACTAGGGCCCTGGAAGGGAGTCCCTGTCCCTAGAAGTCAGTTCACAGTGGGGCTGTAAGGAATCTATAACTAATGTAGGTCTGTTACAGATACATTGTTACCGAAAGGAAGTAACTTCTTCATCTGAAAGAGACCATTAGTTATAGATTCCTTACCTTAGAATAGATACCCCAGCAATGCCAACCCTGGACGTGGACTGCAAACTAAGTTCACACCAGAAAGTCCTGGAGAACAGAACGGCCAAAAAAGCCACATCTCTGGACTTCCCTTTCCAGGCAGTAATGTTTTGTGAACGTGTGCAGGGATGCCCACATGGCTGCCTGGCAGATGTCAAACAACGGAACTCCACATATCACAGCAGTAGAGGCTGCCGTCGCCCTGGTAGAGTGGGCGCACAGTACTACTGGAGGATCCCTTTTCACCATAGAGTAGCAGATTTTAATGCATAGGACAACCAGAGAGATTGTAAGTACGTCCACAGCCCGACCTTTCTTGGCACCCACATAACCCACGAAGAGTTGATCGTCCACCCGTAAAGCTTTAGTGTGGTCAAGTTAGGACAGCGCACGTTTTAGGACCAGACGGTGGAGTCTCTCCTCCTCTTTGGAAGGGTGCGGAGGCAGGAAGAAGGTGGGCAATGTGATCGTCTGACCTATGTGGAAAAAGGTAACCAGTTGGGGCAGAAAAGAGGGCCTAGTGTGAAGGACCACTTTGTTTGGATGAACTGCAACAAAAGGAGGCTTGGAGGAAACAGCCTGAAGCTCACTCACCCTGCGAGAAGATGTGATGGCAAGCAGGAAAGCGGTCTTAAAGGTCAGAGGAGAATTATGTAGTGGCTCAAAGGGAGCACACAAGGAAAGTAAGAACAATATTCAAGTCCCACTGGGGCATTATAAAAGTAGAGGGAGGAAAGAGATGACTAATGCCCTTTAGAAATCTATTTACAATCGGAGACTTTAAAAGAGAAAGCTGATCATGAAGGTGCAAAAAGGCAGAGATGGCTGAAAAGCAGCCTTTAAGAGTGCCCAGAGCAGAGCCCTGCTGGGCCAAAGATAGAATGAAGAGGAGAACCTCTGAAAGAGGGGCCGAAAGGGGATCCACAGCCTTAGTGGCTGAGTTTTTCCGTCCTGGCATTCAGGGAGCCTGCCAGGTGTTGAACCACCAGGGATATGCCCTGATGTTCCAGCCATGCCAAAAGGTGAAGAGCCTCTTGACACAGGGTCCACGACCCCACCCAGCTCTGTTTATTGCAGTTGCAGTAGCACATGGTCGTGGTGTTGTCTGTGAACACCTGCACTCCTCTTCCTTTGACAGAAGGAAGGAATGCCTTCAGTGCAAGACGGATCGCCTGGAGCTCCAAAAGGTTGATGTGGAGACCAGACTTCGCCAGGGACCAGAAACCCCTGATCTCTGCCTCTCCCAGGTGGCCGCCCCATGCCAGGAGTGACACATTCATCACTACTGTGAACTCAGGTTGGGGAAGGGAGAGGGATCTGCCGCGGACCCAATTCTGGTTCGTAAGACACCACTACATTTGACGTGCAGCCGCCCCATGCCAGGAGTGACGCATCTGTCACTACTGTTAACTCTGGTTGGGGAAGGGAGAGGGATCTGCCGCTGACCCAATCCTAGTTTGTGAGACACCACTGCATTTGACGTGCAGTCCCCTCCGAGATCTGGATAACATTGGAAAGATTCCCCTGATGCTGCACCCACTGGAACTTCAAGTCCTACTGCAGAGCCCACATTTGCCACCTGGCATGATCCATCAGCAGGATGTAGGAGACTATGAGGACCAGCTGCCTCAAGGTAATTCTCACCGAAATCCGGGATAGAGGCTGAAATATCGGTATCAGAGCCCAAATATCCAGGACTCGTTGCTTGGGTAGAATAAGCCCGAAACTGCACTGTATCCAGAACTGCACTGATGAAAAGGAGCTTTTGAGAGGGAATCAGGTTTGACTTTGGCACATTAATAGTGCACCCCAGCAAGTGCAGGAGGTCTGCCGTAGACTGGAGGTGGGAGACGACAGCCTGGGGCAAGCTCGCTCGAAATGCTATTACAACGCATTTTTTACAACGCAAAAACTAATACAACGCATGTTATTACAACGCATGTTATTACAACGCAAAAACTATTACAACGCATGTTTTTACAACGTAAAATTATTAACTTAAAAATATTAAATTATTTTATAAAAAATATTAAATAATTATATATTATTTTTTAATAACATAAATGTTGTATATGTATTGAATATATGTTAAAATTAAATCTAATAACATGTTAAAATGATTTTAATAACAAGTATTATTATTTATTTGATAAATGTTTTTAGAATAAATTGCAAAGTATTAATACTCAGGTATTAATTGTTTTATATATAATATAATATAACTGTTTTATTATTTATTTGATAAATGTATTAAGAATAAATGATAAAATATTAATACTCAGGTATTAATTGTTTTCTATAATAATATTAAAAAAAAATTAAACAAATATTTATTTTGTATTATATATAGAAAATATTATTTTTAAATAATTAAATAAATAAATATTAATGTTTTCAGAAAAAATTACAAAATATTAATACTCAGGTATTAATTGTTTTCCATATATTTAATATAATAACATTAAATTATTTTATTATTTATTTGAAAAATGTTTTCAGAATAAATTACAAAAAATTCATACTTGGGTATTAATTGTTTTTTACAAAATGTTAACACTCAGGTATTAATTGTTGTCTAAATATAATGTAATATAATATAATTATTTTAATATTTATTAGATAAATTTGTAATCTTAATACACATATAAGTAAAACCATGTAAACACTTTTTCCCACGGTTTTACATTGATTTCAATGGGAGGTTTAGTCCTTCGTTTATTGCAATGATCGCTCCATAGTAACCTAACGGGATGGATTAGTAAGCAAGAAAAAGAATAGAAGGAGGAGAGAGAAAAAGAAAACAAGACCAGCATACAGGTAAATGAAGAAAAACATTATTTTACATAGTGAATAAATCATTTAAAGAGTAAAATTGACAAAGTAAAAAAATGTAAAGACAATGACGTTTATTTTAAACTTGTTTTATTTTTTGAAAAAAAATATATAAAAATATTTTCTATTTTTATTAATTTATTACATATTTTTTTAACATTTTTTCAACAACGAATAATATGTGAAAAAAAACATTATAATTTAGTTAATCATGTATAAATAAATAGTCCTTTGTTTATCTTGTTACATGTTGATGATGTTTTCACGTTGACGTCGACGTTAGCGGCCATTTTGGATAGCATCGATTGCTGGAAGCAGCTGGAAGCTGATCTGCGCTCAGGTAGGAAAGTTTATAAAGTTATTTTATAAATAAAAAATAGTATACGAACATATATATTGTAATGAAAGATTAAGGAGAGGTTGCGATAGTTATTTAATGATGTTTACAGTTTTTTTTTTGCATGTCGACGAACATATTAATTGCATATGTCTACGTCGGGTTTTGTTACAAAAAAAGTTATGGATACAGAGTGAAAAAAAGTATATATTTTTGTAATGTATTGAAAACATTTTGAACGTTTCATAGTTTGAATAAAGTTTGAAATCTTTATCGAGTGATATTTTGAAACAGAAAAATAGAAAAGTTTATTTATTTGTTTTTTTCTAAAATGATTGATTTGTACAAAGTGTTTGAGAAATGAAACTGTTTACATCGGGTTGTTCGAAAAAAATAAAAGAGTCTTTTTTTTGGATTTGTGGTTTATTTTCTAACAACAAAAGGTGTTTAAGAGAAAAAAATGTATATTTCAATTTGTACGGAAAAAAAAGTCTTTTTTTGGATTTCTCGTTTATTTCCTTTGAACGCAAGGTGTTTGAGAACAAAAATTGTTTATTTTGATATGTACGAAAAAAATTAGAGTCATGTTTTTGGGATTTGCCGTTTTTTTCTTTACAACGCTTTACATATTGGAATACTGGTTTTTTCGTATGGAGGCGGTCATTTGCTGTATTGCTTTAAACATATTATTTTGGTAAATATAAGTTTGGCAATGTGATACTAGTAATTTAGATAGTGAGAAGAATATGAGTTAGGATGTGATATATGATTAAAAGAAAATATTTGGTTTCTGATTGTAAAATATTAGAAAAATATAGTTCATCGAAAAATATTTCAGGTTTAAGGATATGTGTAACAAAGACATAATTCTTTAGAAAAACGTTATTTTTGGGTTTACATTTAATAAATTACTATTCCATATATGTAAAACGTTAGCAAATAGAATCGAATTGTATGGGATTCGATTATTTAAATAATTATGAGATCTAAAGTAATAATGCAAATTACAAAAATAAGGTAAGGTTATGATATTTACAAATATGACAAATATAGTCATATTACTAATTAATTTATTACAGTTTGTAGGATATCAAACAATTGGATCGAAAACAATCACTTTGGAAAAAAATAAGTGGTGAGAAAGGATAGAAAATTTGAATGTTTACGTTCAAAATGTTTTCACAACATATTTGTACGGCTTACAATGTAATGAATATTATCAAAATTTGGGGAAAATAAGGAGATAAATAATTATTAAGGAAATTAAATGTTCTTTAGAACATGAGACATATTCCAGTTAAAATATCTTGGAACCCGAGAAATAATTTAAAAATGTTTTAAAAAAATAAAGCCAATTTAATTAAATTTGAAAAAATAATTTAGGTCAAAGCAGGAAAGTAAAAATGTGGAAAATGATTAGAAATTTAATATGTTAGCTACATTTTCCAGGTAGTCTAATGCCACAGTCAACGAAAATTGTTGAAGTACTCCCAATAGTCTCTCAGACATTTCCTTAGCTTGCTTAGAAGGTCGTGGATTTAGGCTACCTGTTAATGCTTGAGCAAGTCTCATTTCTTGAAAACTTTGCTCCTTCTTCAAAGTTTTCAAAAAAGAGTAGAAATTTGGATGATGTTTTCCAATCGTATGACTGAAGGAGTTATGCCATCCCTCTATGGCATTGTTTGTTTTAGCACCTCCTTCCAAGCAGGTTGAGTAGCAGTTCCACCACTCCACATGGAAACGTGGCTTCCTCCTGCGACCCGATCGGCTTAGATGCCCAATCCATGTGTCTTCAAAGTAATTTAACAAGGGAGCCAATTTTTCTTCATTTTCGACATAATATTCTGATTCAGAAATTGCAGTGTAGTACTCGTCTACACTTTCAGGAGGTACAAAACAAAGTGCTGTTAATTTTTTTAATTCAAATTGCAGTTTACTATCTGAGCAGTAATCTGTAACCAGGGATGTTTTTTGTAACTTACGCCAATATGCCTGCGAAAAATGAAAAAAACACCCCTGAATTTGGGTATCCACGTACAATTTGTTGATCACATTGATCATAGTCAATTCGAAATCAATGATGATTTTTCGAGGACTTTTGCCAGAAGTTTTGTCTTTAATCACTGTTAAAAATTCAGTGTAGGTTGCAGATTGCTTATCTGGTAGTAAACTGTATACTAAGGGTACTACATTTGAGTTAATTTGAGCATGAATGCTATAAATTTGAGTGAATGGATGGGGTGTACATTTAAACGTTCCATCCATCATCCAAATTTCAGTATTCTCCAACTTAAAAAGGTTGCGGGGAGTACTAAAAATTAAAATACGTTTAAGAGGGTTTTCATTGTCAGAGTAAGAAAGGTTCATTAGAGAAAGACAGAGTAAGGTCATGAGGAATAGTTATGTCAGCAAAAGTTTGAGGAGTAACTGTGTGTGTGTTACTTGCCTGCTTTTTACGTTGAATAATTCTACGCAAATTGGGTATCATAGGCATGTTACAAGCAATATGTCCAGGGACATGCTGTGCAACCTCTCTTAATATTGAACCAGGAGTTTCATTGGAGGTGGATGCAATATCTTTCATCTCATTAATTGTTTGACGTACTTCAATCTCCATTGCAGAGGCAGAGTGGTTATGGTCAGTGGTATTTACTACGATGTCACCAATAGTAACCGCTCTGCCGCTGCAACGGGAAGAATAATATTTCACACACCTCCAATGTTTCCTTGGTTCACTTAATCTTTCATTACAATATATATATCCACAATGCTGTAGAAGTCTGTTCCCTTTCCTTGATTTTATATAGGATGCTGTGGCCTGGCTTGACATTATCTGTTGAAGAAAAAAAATAAAGAAAATGTTTAAGTTTTATATATATATATATATGTTTGATTTCATAGAAAATGATACATTTGTTGTGTTAAAATGAAATTTGAGAGTTAATTTAGTAATTGGCACCCCTACAGTATCCAGCAATTATCTTACTGTTGCACTTTCCTGGAGTGGGAATAGTAATTGGAACCCCTACACTATCCAGCACTTGTCCTACTAATGCACTTTCCTGGTGTTGGAATAGTAATTGGAACCCCTACACTATCCAGCACTTACCCTACTGATGCACTTTCCTGGAGTTAGATTATTAAGTGACACACCTACACTATCCAGCACTTGCCCTACTGATGCACTTTACTGGAGTTGGAATAGTAATTGGAACCCCTACACTATCCAACACTTACCCTACTGATGCACTTTCCTGGAGTTAGATTATTAAGTGACACCCCTACACTATCCAGCACTTACCATACTGATGCACTTTACTGGAGTTGGAATAGTAATTGGAACCCCTACACTATCCAGCACTTACCCTACTGATGCACTTTCCAGGAGTTAGATTATTAAGTGACACCCCTACACTATCCAGCACTTGCCCTACTGATGCACTTTACTGGAGCTGGAATAGTAATTGGAACCCCTACACTATCCAGCACTTACCCTACTGATGCACTTTCCTGGAGTTGGAATAGTAATTGGAACCCCTACACTATCCAGCACTTACCCTACTCATGCACTTTCCTGGAGTTAGATTATTAAGTGACACCCCTACACTATCCAGCACTTGCCCTACTGATGCACTTTACTGGAGTTGGAATAGTAATTGGAACCCCTACACTATCCAGCACTTGCCCTACTGATGCACTTTCCTGGAGTTGGAATAGTAATTGGAAGCCCTACACTATCCAGCACTTACCCTACTCATGCACTTTCCTGGAGTTAGATTATTAAGTGACACCCTTACACTATCCAACAATTGCCCTAATGATGCACTTTCCTGGAGTTAGAATAGTAATTGGAACCCCTACACTATCCAGCACTTATCCTACTCATGCACTTTACTGGAGTTACATTATTAAGTGGCACTTCTACAGTATCAAGCATTTACTCGACTGATGCACTTTCCTGGTGTTGCAATAGTAAGAAGAATTCCTACACTATCCAGCACTTACCATACTGATGCACTTTACTGGAGTTAGAATAGTAAGTTGCACTTTCTCACTATTCAGCACTTATCCGAATTTAAAACTTTTTCTGTGTTTAATTAAAAATGGATATATCTATTTTTTGGTTAGAAATATGTGATTTACAGGTGATTTTCTGATAAATTACCTCGGTTTTTTGCTGTTTGCTTCTTGCTGCTCTTCCTGGTCTTTTGGTTCCTTTTACTTCTTGGTTGATTTGTTTGTGTGGTTTGGATGTTCTAGGTGAATTCTAAAATACAAAATCGAGATTGTATCAAATGTTTTACACATGTTTCATGTAATTTATTATTTCTTACATTTAATGCACTTTTTTGGAGGTAGAATAGTAAGTGGCATTACTACACTATCCAGCACTTGCTCTACTGATGCACTTTACTGAAGTTGGAATACTAATTGGAACCTCTACACTATCCAGCATTTACCCTACTGATGCACTTTCAAGGAGTTGGAATAGTAATTTGAACCTCTACAGTATCCAGCACTTACCCTACTGATGCAATTTCCTGGAGTTAGATTATTAAGTTGTACCTCTACAGTATCCAGCACTCACTCTACTGATGCATTTTCCTGGAGTTGTAATAGTAATTGGAACCCCTACACTATCCAGCACTTATTCTACTCATGTACTTTCCTGGAGTTGGAATAGTAATTGGAACACCTACAAAATCAAGCATTTAACCTACTGATGCACTTTTATACAGTTAGAATAGTAAGTGGCACTTTAACACTATTCAGCACTTACCCTACTCATGCACTTTTCTGGAGTTAGATTATTAAGTGACACCCCTACATTATCCAGCACTTGCCTTACTGATGCACTTTCATGGAGTTGGAATAGTAATTGGAACCCCTACAGTATCCAGCACTTACCCTACAGATGCACTTTCATGGAGTTAGATTATTAAGTTGTACCTCTACAGTATCCAGCACTTACTCTACTGATACACTTTCCTGGAGTTGTAATAGTAAGTGGAACCCATACACTATCCAGAACTTACCATACTGATGCAATTTCCTGGATTTGGAATAGTAATTGGAATCCCTACATTATCCAGCACTTACCATACTGATGCACTTTTATAGAGTTAGAATAGTAAGTGGCACTTTAACACTATTCAGCACTTACAAGAATTTAGCACATTTTCTGTGTTTCATTAAAAATGTATATATATATTTATTTGGTTAGAAATATGTGATTTACAGTTGACTTTTCTGATAAATTACCTTGGGTTTTTGCTGTTTGCTTCTTGCTGCTCTTCCTGGTCTTCTACTTTTTGTTTCTTTTACTTCTTGGTTGATTTGTTTGTGTGGTTTGGATGTTCTAGGTGAATTCTAAAATACAAAATCGAGATTGTATCAAATGTTTTACACATGTTTAATGTAATTTATTATTTCTTACATTTACTGCACTTTTATGGATTTAGAATAGTAAGTGGCATTCCTACACTATCCAGCACTTACCCTACTCATGCACTTTCATGGAGTTAGATTATTAAGTCACACCCCAACAGTATCCAGCACTTGCCCTAATGATGCACTTTCATGGAGTTAGAATAGTAATTGGAACCCCTACACTATCCAGCACTTACCCTACTCATGCACTTTCCTGGAGTTAGATTATTAAGTGACATCCATACACTATCCAGCACTTGCCCTACTAATGCACTTTCCTGGAGTTAGAATAGTAATTGGAACCCCTACACTATCCAGCACTTACCCTACTGATGCACTTTCCTGGAGTTGGAATAGTAATTGGAACCCCTACACTATCCAGCACTTACCCTACTCATGCACTTTCCTGGAATAAGATTATTAAGTGAAATCCCTACACTATCCAGCACTTACCATACTGATAAATTTTTCTAGAGTTAGAATAGTAAGTGGCACTTTCTCACTATTCAGCACTTACCAGAATTTAACACTTTTTCTGTGTTTAATTTAAAATGGATATATTTTTTTTTGGTTAGAAATATGTGATTTACAGTAGACTTTTCAGATAAATTACCTTGGTTTTTTGCTGTTTGCTTCTTGCTGCTCTTTCTGGTCTTCTACTTTTTGTTCCTTTTACTTCTTGGTTGATTTGTTTGTGTGGTTTGGATGTTCTAGGTGAATTCTAAAATACAAAATCGAGATTGTATCAAATGTTTTATACATGTTTCATGTAATTTATTATTTATTACATTTAATGCACTTTTTTGGATTTAGAATAGTAAGTGCCATTCCTACACTATCCAGCACTTACCCTACTCATGCACTTTACTGGAGTTAGATTATTAAGTGACATCCATACACTATCCAGCACTTGCCCTACTGATGCACTTTCCTGGAGTTGGAATAGTAATTGGAACCCCTACACTATCCAGCACTTACCCTACTGATGCACTTTCCTGGAGTTGGAATAGTAATTGGAACCCCTACATTATCCAGCACTTACCCTACTTATGCACTTTCCTGGAGTTTGATTAATAAGTGACACCCCTACACTATCCAGCACTTACCCTACTGATGCACTTTACTGGAGTTGTAATGGTAAGTGGAACCCCTACACTATCCAGCACTTACCATACTGATGCACTTTCCTGGAGTTGGAATGGTAATTGGAATCCTTACACTATCCAGCACTTACCCTACTGATGTACTTTTATTGACTTAGAATAGTAAATGTCACTTATACACTATTCAGCACTTACCAGAATCTAGCACTTTTTCTCTGTTTCATTAAAAATGTATATATATATTTTTTTGCTTCTAATTATGTCTTTAACAGGTAACTTTTATAATAAATTACCTTGGTTTTTTGTTGTTTGCTTCTTGCTGTTCTTTCTAAGGTGTATTTTCAGTTTGACTCTTATTTGGAGGTTCTCAAAAGATAATTTTTAGTTCCTAAAATGAATGTAACATTTCTTTACTTATAAATTAGAAATATTTCAAAGATACTGAGAAGTTTATGATCGGTTTTTTGTTTCCAGAAATACATTTATATATCTAATAATTTTTAATAATTTACTTTTCGAAAATATTTGAGTTTTTGGAGAAACTGGAAACGATATTTTTCGTAAACCTAGTTGGTTTATCTATGTGAAGAAAATTAAAATATAGTATTGAATTATTTTTTACTAAGGTTTGTGTAATATTTATTATCGTTTTTAGTTACATAGCTGAAATAAATACCTTAATATCAGACGCTTTCACATATGTTGATTAGTTGACAATAAGCTTTTAATGAGAAGAAGCTTATGTATGAGTGTTACTTCTTTGGAGAACTGTTAGTAAAAATAAATTAACTTTGTTTAAAAATACGTTTTCAGAATTTTTGCAAAACATTACTAGCACATGAAAAGCAAATATCGTTTGTATACAAATTTCATTTATAGTTTCATTGGTATATTGAGAGATTTTTGAAAAGAAAAACGGGTATTTTATGAAATAATGGCTAATATGGTAATATTATTCGTGTTCTTTAAATTATAATTTTTTAATTAAGGTGATTAAATGTTCTACATAAATATTTATTTCTTATATAATAAGTACTTACATGAACATTCGTGAATAAACGCTATAAAGTTGGCTACTGCTGCTATGTAGTTCAAGAGGTCAGTCATCAGTTCACGTCTGCTTACTCTGGGAGTTGATAATCAACTGAAAGTAAAATGGTGTCTTGCTTCTATTTATATGTTTCACAGAATAGCATCAATAATTTTTTTATTTACACCGTTACACTTCTAATTTGATACTAAGTGTTATAATGTGGAAACGTTAAATTTAAAATGTTTGTTTATGAAGTGTTCTTTTCTGAATTTCGTCCCGTTCTTGGCATCCATTTTGAGAGTTGTGTTTATCTTTAAGGTTATGGAAATAGATGATGGACTTCTTTTTTGAAATAACTCATTAAAATGGCGGATTTATACCAAAAATATAATAGCGTTGATATGTAATGTTTATTTGTCATTTTCATAATTAACTTTCTGGGTTTTAAGGACCGTTTAAAAAAAAAGAGAGTATTTTGTTCAGTAAAATTGGCGAATATTTATAAATGCGAGGAGTAATGTTGGCACGTGAGTATTAATTCTGTTACTCGAGTATTAATTTTGTAAGAAAGCGCTATTTTCAGATTTACGTGCACTTTACCTCTACATTTTAAAATACTTCCCCACCCAAAACCCCTAATTTCCCTGCATCCCGTGACAGATGTAATGCGTTGTTACTCGAGTATTAATTTTATAAAAATCTGTATTTTCGGATTATTTCCGTGCAGTTTATCTCCACATTTTAAAACACTTCCCCACCCAAAACCCCTAATTTCCCTGCATCCCGTGACATATTTTATATATGAAAAAAAAATTATTTTTGCGTTGTAAAAGTATGCGTTGTAACAGTATTCGTTGTAAAAGTACTTTTCTATTAATATATATATATTGCGTTGTAATAGTAGTCGTTGTAAAATACTGCGTTGTAGTATACATAGCGTTGTAAAAAATGCGTTGTAAAAACATGCGTTGTAATAATATGCGTTGTAACGGCGTACATCCGCCTTCAACAGCCAGTCATTGAGATAGGGGAAAGCTGGAACCCCTAATCTGCGCAGATGAGCTGCGACCACCACCATCACTTTCATGAACACTTGAGGGGCACTGGTACGGCCAAAAGGGAGCCAGGTAAACTGAAAATGCTCATGGCCTACCGTGAACCGCAGGTAACGCCTGTAGGCTGGCAGGACGGCCATGTGGAAATAGGCATCCTAGAAGTCCAACGCTACCATCCGGTCTTCGGGATCGAGGGCAGACAGGACCTTAGCCAACGTGACCATTTTGAACTTCTCCTTCCAGAGGAAGCGGCTGTGGGCACTCAGGTCTAAGATACAACGCAGACCTTTGTCCTTCTTCTGTACCAGAAAGTAGTGGGAGAAACAACCACAACCTACTTCTGGCATAGGGACCCTTTCGATAGCTCCCTTTGACAAGAGAGCTGCAAATGGGTAGTAGAGAAAGGTCAAGCTCCAAAATGGGCAGGAGTTCTGGCGACATGGTGGGAGTGGTAGTCTTGAAGGGGAGGGAGTAGCCCCTTCGGACTATCTGCAAAACCCACCTGTCCGACGTGATGTTTTGCAAGTGGGGGAGGTGATGGTGAATCCTGCTGCCAACTAGCCTCTGGTGGCCCTGAAAGGTCGGACTAGGAGGGTTTGGAGGCTACTGCAGGGGAGGCATGGGTGGACTGGCCCGCCCACTGGCCCCCAGACCTGCGTCGCTGGGTCCCACATCCGCGGACATGCCTAGGCTGAGTAGCTTGCATGGCCATGTGGCCAGATTGGAACGTGGTGAGGCACCCCTTCCATAGCTACGAAAGGGGCGAAAAGTGGACTGCGGGAGTGAGAGGTCGCGGTGAGGCCCATGGATCTGCCGTAGCCCTAGAATCCTTGAAGCGCTCGAGCGCTGAGTCCCCCTGGTCACCGAACAGGTGACGGCCATCAAAGGGCGTGTCCAGAAGGGTGGATTGGACATCCCCAGAGAAGCCATTAGTCCTCAACCAGGTGTAGTGCCTCAATGCTACTAACGTGGAAACCGTTCTGCCCAGAGAGTTGGAGGTATCCAGCCCACACCGAATGTTGAACTGAGCTGCGTCTCGACCCTCTGCCTCTGTGTGGGTGAAAATGGCCCGGGCCTCCTCTGGGCACTGTGGCAGCACTTGCGCAACCGTATCCCACACCGTATGGGTGTAACGGGCCAAGAGGTATGCAGTGTTCACCGACCGCAGTGCTAAGCTGGCAAAAGAAAATATCTTCTTCCCAAGGCGGTGCAGATTCTTGGGTTCCCTATCTGGCATTGGGCAATCATACTGTCCACAGGGGCCCTTGTGCTGGGTTTGGACCAATTGCCCAGAAGGACGTCGGTGAGGGCTTCATTAAAAGGCAGCTAGGCTGCCAGTTGAAGTACCTCTGTCAGAAGGTTAGTCCTGACTGCCACCGTAGGAAGCTCCAGGCCCAAGGCCTCAGCCGCCCTATGCAACACCACTGCATATGAAGTCCCCTCTTCCATAGCCACGGGAGGGGAGGAGAGCATGCCAAGGTCTGGGGAGGTATACAATCCACTGGCATTACCCAGTTCCTCTTACCAGTCCGGCTCTTCAAGCTGGTCAGCCAAAAGGTCTAGCGACCCCTCCCAGTCCTCCTCACCCTCCTCTGGCTGCCACTCAGGGTGATAGGGAACACCAGGGATTAATAGCGGTACAAAAGTACCGTCTGGCGCCGGTACCGATGTCAGTCTGGCACTGTGTCAAAGTTAGGGGTGAGGCTGGGCTTGATGCCGGTTGGGGGCACAACCGACATCAGGGGCGTCGTCACTGGAATGTGCGCTGATCCAGATCCAGGCCTGGATCCTCGGGGGCTCTCTAGAGCCAGATCCGGAGCCGCTGGCATTGAAGGCCCTCAGCTGAGTCCATGGGGCCGGAAAGCGTGCCGGCGGAGTCAGGCTGCCCAAAAATGCTATGGAGCGCTTCGTAAAAAGCTCGAATCTGGGCAGGGGACGCTCCGGCTTCAGCAAAGGGAGAAAAGCGCAGAGCTGTCCTAGAACCGGGCTCATAAAATGGGGTCAGAGAGCGGCGATGCTCCGGGTCACGTGTTGGCAGACGGATGGGGAGAAGGCGAAGAGCGATGATGCTTCTTTGTCTTCTTGTGCTCCGACTTACCCAAGGTGTGCGAAGACTTCGATGACGAGTGGTGGTGGCTCCAGGCACCAGAGGCACACGAGGTGTGGATCCGTGACGGCCACCATTGTCACAAATTGAACAACCTTCGTGCTACCAGGAGTCACAAAGTCAAAAAGACGTCGACAAAAGTCCAAAAATGTTTAGCAAAAATTCAGTAAGGGGCAATCTCTCTCCGGATCGGCGCTGACTGGCGCGGAAAAGGAAAGAACTGATGTCAGCGCCCACAGTGACGACGGAGTCAACCAAAGGCACTTACCGACACGCAGGGGTACTGCTACAGAAAAATTCGCCAATCAAGTCTGATGCCTGGGGGTAATTCTACGGTAAGGAATCTATAACTAATGGTCTCTTTCAGATGTGGAAAGACACTCCTCCTACATCTCAACAAAGTCCTGGAACAGCCTCCCCACGCACCTCAGGACCACCAACTCACTTCAGGAATTCCATTCCAAAGTGCCCTCAAGACCCGGCTGTTTGAATGAGCTTTCAATGACCTGCAACCGCCTGGATACCCTATTGGGTGATTAGCTGCACTATAGAAATCCTAAATTGATCGAGTGTGTGAATATGTAGCATAAAGCCTGACAAAGCCAATTTAAATGGCCTTTCCTTATTGAAAGGAAGACAATTGGTTGTGATTATTGTTCTCAGTGCCTCTGCAACATGCATAGGCCAGAGATTAGGGTGTAATTAAGTATATTTTCAGAGTTTCTTTAAGATAGCAGTGGTGTGGACTGACTCCACTCGAGAGGGAGGTGGTAATTAGCCTGGTGATGATTGCTGAAAGAGCTCCAGGTCTGAGGTTTGTAACTTTGGCCTTACATAAGGTCAATGATGAGCAGGCATATTTTCCAGACTCATTGACTGCAGAGAACTCACTAAGTTTGATCACACAAATAAGTGCCTAGGGACAATTAGCATTAGTGGCAACAAAAATCCTTAGAGCATTGAATTTGATGCTGAAGGCAGACATGAATTTATTAAAGAGGTCTATTCAGGAACACAGCATCCTGATGCTAGATGTCACTATCTTCTTGCATGTTCTTAACAATTCTTTGACCGAATTGCCAGCCTCAGTGATGCTGGTCTGAAAGCAATTCTCTTTCTGGTAGATACTCTACCCAATCACATATTCCTCACCATTAGAATTGTTACACGGTTCCAACAAATTTAGTAGGACTGTGTATCCATACAACATAGACTTCAAAATACGGGAACTCAGTTCACACATTTGTCAAAGAATGTTGGCTGGGTTCCTAGCTAGCTCACAGTGCCCAATCTGGACCCCTAACCTTTCCAGGATGACAGATGGTATTGAGAACCTCAAACATGACTACTCTATTATTCCATAATGAATCGTGGACAACCCTTTTGTTGGTTTACTTTTGCATGCCAAAGGTAACACATGAAAGATACACAATAGGTTTTAAACATTTATTAAAATAATATCATTCTTGCATAGAAAAAGGGTGCTGTAATTATTAGGCAGAAGAAATAAGGCATTGTAACCAGCATTACAAGAATGCCAAAAAAGATAAACAGTTCAACCATTATGACATTACTATGATTATACTGCTACCTAACCCTACCAAAACTGTTAACAACTCTCCTGGCCCACTCCAGAACCAGTGGAATGACCAGGACCCTGCAGTCCCGAGTCTTCTTCAGAACTCTGGGTGGGAGAGACAGAAGAAGAAAGGCGTACATAAATCCCTTGCTCCAGTCTAACCAGAATGTGTCTCCTAGAGAGAACTTTCTTGGAAACTCAAAAGGTTTGGCCCTTCACATTGGACAGTGGAGAAGGTCCGAGCCAGTGTTATACCCACTGCTGGCAGGTGCCATCTTGGGGTAAAATCGCTATTCATGATCCGCCAGGCACTGTCAGTTGAGCTTGTTCAGAGGATGAAACATTTGATATCATAGTCCGACTATCCTGGACTCGTCGTGACCGAGGTGAGGCCCTAAACCTCACTGTTTCGAAGACCACTCCAATGAAAGAAAGCTTCTGCATATTGTTGAAAGTTTAATTGTGTGCTTACATGTATTTTTGAATTAGTATTGCAGTATTGTGTTCTGAATAAGCATTATGCTTCCATGTCTCTGAACACAAACAATTTGTGTTATGGTATAGGCAGCTAAAATCCCTTTGTTGTCATTCACACTACAGTTCATATGGCTTTTCACAGGGACCAAATTTGTAGATTGCCCAATACTGTGGATGTGTTGCAAGAGCACTGATTGTGTGGGAAATGGAGTTCTGTGTCCCTTTTGTTTTTATACTTATCATTTGCTAGTAGGGTGAGTCACTAAACCCATTGTCTTTTCTGTGATACCACTGCAGTTCATATGAACGGCCTGTGTGTGATGTGACTTACTTCATAGCTGAATAGATGTAACATTAGCCTGTTTGGCTTGTACTACTGCTTTTGTGAATTCCCCTTCCTGAAGCCCGACAATCTCTTCTATTGGTCAGTGGATTTGCATTGCCTTTCAAATGTAGTTCCATTATTTTCACCTTACCACACATTTTGCAGGAAATGTTGCCCATTTTGTATGTTTACACTTTTGACAGTAGATTTTCAGCTGCAGAATATTTTGCTGATGTGGGGGATAATTACACTGACTAAAATCAAGCCACCACTGTAGTCCGTTTCCAAAAGGGGTTTTGTAAATAACAAACATTTCTGAATTCTATACACTATTAACATATGTTAAACACACAGGCGCCTACTGATAAACTGCTTTCAGTAGTACCACAATTTAACTACATAATGATATTCATCAACTGACTTTACCAAAGGGAGTCTCGGCAGTCAGGGTGGAGATCTCCTTATGTTAAAGTATAGTGAAAAATAAACTTTATTAAAGTTTGAAAAAGTTAATAAAAACATGGTAAATGTTGATGTACATTATTGTTATAGTTATTTTGAATGTAGAACAAAACAAATGCTACAGTACTATTAACTTAATTTTGAATACAATCTTTAATTAGTTTAAATATATTAAACTAAATTAAAAAGATTTTCTGAAGTTTAAATTAGTAAAATAAATTTCCAAATTAAGTAAAAAAATGATTTTTTTTATCATGCATTAATAATAGTTAATAATGTAAAGAATTATTTAAAATTAATTGTATTGTACTAAAATGCAACGAGGTGTTTTTTAACTGTTTTATAAGTAAATACATTTTATTTTTTATATATTTTTACATTAAATTATATTTTAAATTATTTTAAATAATCAAATAAAAAAAATCTGATGGGGCTATATTTTAATCCCTACCTCCATTATTTTCTATGGGAGGGAGTTGCAGTATCAGTGGTTGGCCATGTATGACACTTGACTTGCTGCTGTTTTGTTTTTGGCAGATGTAAATTAAACTCGGAAATTTGACTCCACCTCCGGTTTCAGGGGGTTCAGACATGCAAGTCTACACTTTTGAGTATCTTTACACTCAGATTTTGTGACTAACCAAAAGTAGTAAAGTTACTTAAAAGTGTAACTGTAAATTACATGCGTAAATTACTCACAAGTGTATGCTACCTTAGTGAATATCTAAGACATTGTACCAAATGGCTCTGTGAATCAGACCGCTGGACGCTAAACAAGACCTTCTCTTATCAGGCCTCTAGGAGGTGGAATCTTATTAAAAAAACACACATCCAGATCAACCTGGAAGTCTTGGCTATCACAAAAAACTTGACTTGAAGACTCTCCTCTTCAGCATTAACCTCCTAGTCTAACAGGCCTATTGCTTCTGATCTGATGTACTTTCTTTAGTAAAGGTTGTTTACTACCATAGCCTATGCTGCTAGACCCACGCTATGAATAAAATTCAAATGAAAACCAAAATAAATGTCCTTCATGGTGCTTTACAGTGTCTTGTAAAACAGTATCTTCCCACTTGGCATCAGTGAAAATAGTTGTCAGAAAATATGGAGAAAATTAACAGCTGTGTCTCTTCATGGCATAAAAAAAAAACAACAGCCCAAATTTGGAAACCCCTCTTCTCCATAACTCTTCGTAAAGGAAAACGTGGAATGGTATAACTCTACTTACGTTCATTTATGAGGCTTCTGCAAAGATGTCTGCTAACTGCTTCAAGGTGCTCTGTGAAGTCATAGCAAGTTATTCTGGTGCAAACATTTTTGGAAGTAGTGACTTTCTCCACTGATCTGTGACATTAAAGCTCATAAACAATGACTACATGATTTAAGAAACTGACACATATTTACCAATCTGACTTTTGTTGATGATAAGAATAATTGGGAAAAGACAGTGTTTCTTTCCATCGACAAATATACAGTCAATTTATTATTGAAATAGAACAAGCTCTCTAATACAGTGTCCACGGTTGCATAGCAGGTCAAGATTCGGAAAAGTAAGCTGTAAAAGGGATTTTGGCACGCTTTGAAGACTCAATCAGGTCTGCCCTTTGTCAAGGTTGATCTTTTTATTTTGGCTCCCTTACATAGGAAACTTGTTATATAATAATATTTTAATATGGCATTCAGGGTATATATTTACAACACTTATTTAAATGCCCTTCATCATTCCCAAATATAATATGCTAGAATTAATAATATGCCAAGTGTTCGTTATTACAAATGTAACTGATTAGCTATTTTGTTTCCGTTGCCTAGCCTTTGAAGTTCAGTAATTAACGCCAATAGCCCAATTTAATTATTTAGCCCCATACAATATGTGGTACAGAAACCATCAAACAAATTTATTTTGATCAATTATTTTTGTTATTGCAATTTGATATTACATAACAGGCTATGAAAATTCGCAGGTGGATATTTTCTCATGCACCAAGTTGCATGTTAGCCTTTCCCAGTGCAGAACATATGCCTAGGTAAATGCTACTCCCAGGTTGAAGGCAGTGTATAGAGCACTGAGAGGGTAGACTAAAACAGCAGTGGGGACAAAGGGAAGGGGTCAAAAAAGCCTTTCGGTGGGTATCGGACCAACTTCTACTGTAAATAACAGCTTGATTACATTTCTAAAGTAGCATTGCCACAAAATGCAACATGGCACCCCTAACCCCATTTCTTGGTGGGGAAGTGTTAGACCTGTCAGCCTAAGGGTGGTCTTCCGACAGACTTTTTGTCTTAGTCCTTCAGTTTTGCTGATCTCGTTTTTATTGGCTTAAGGACTCTGTGCACTTTACCACTGCTAACCAGTGCTAACGTGCGTGTGGTCACTCCATAAAATATAGTTACATTGGCTTACACCCAACTGGCACATTTAATTTACTTTTAAGTCCCTAATACAGTGGTACTACATGTAACCAGGGCCTGTAAATTGAATGGTACTAGTGGGCCTGCAGCCCTCATTGAGCTATCCACTTAAGTATCCCTTTAAACATGTCCCAGGCGCATAAAATCTAGAAGTTATTGACAATGGGTCAGGCATCACAACTTTCAAGGCTCTTTCCCCAATGCCCCCGGTAATGAGTCTACTCCCTCCTCCTCCTCCTCCTCTCCCAGTTCCAGTCTAATATTTTATCCATGAAGCCCATATCTTTCTGAATTTTGGGGGGCAGCCCCTTGCTTTGTACGTCACTCATTCCGCAACCATATAAAGATCCAAACATGTCCTCCATTCCTTAAGTGTGGGGAGTTGGTGGGGTCCCCAATAACAAGCTATGTCCCTTTTGGCTACCACCAGCCCTAAGTTAGCTAATATAAGTTTGTAATGGGGCAGACCCACGTCCATGGGGATTCCCAGTAGAAGAAATCGAGCTTCCAGCTCAAGTTGTGCTCCCAATATGTTGTTCAGTTCCTTCATTACCTTACCCAAGTATGTTTGTATCCTGTTGCACTGCCATATGGTGTGTATGAATGTACCGCGTTCAGTGTGGCATCTAAGACAGTCCGGGGTGTCAGCTCTCCCCATAGTATGGAGCCTCGCCCTGTCAAAGTAAGTCCTGTGGAGGATTTTGTGTTGAATAAGACGCAATCTTAATTTAATCGCCACTTCATGCGGCTCTATAAGGCATGTTGTTAATTAGTGTTTTATAGGTCAATGTGATGGCTTAAGGAGGAATCTCTTCCTGTATGAGCCTGCCTTCCAATGGGGCATATTCCGGCAATGTCACCGCGTCTAGTCGCTCAGCCTGCTAGGCATGTTTCAGTCAGAGATAGGCATAGGATGAGGTGGCATGGAGCTGATAAGTAGCTTGGAGCGCAGTGAACGGAGCCAGTGAGCCTTTTTCCAAGACGTCCCCTATTTTAGAGATCCCAATTAAATCCCACTGTTTAAAGCCTCTCAGCTTTCCAAGTTCAACTAGTCTTGCTCCTTCCCATGAAGGGGGTTCCCTCGTAGGTCACATGTTCCATCCCATTTGCTTCTCAGCACCTTTACACGCCTCTAGCACTTTTTGGGTAGCTGGTAGGAGCCGGCTACTACATTTACCTCCATATATATAGTGCAATTGTGTATGTTTCCGGAATTGCAGTCTTTCCAGCATATAGGTGGGGTGGTCCATAGGAGCGTGGTTGCATTAATTGATACAACGAGATAGGTCGCCCTGTAGTACGCTCTGATGTCTGGTAAGGCCAAACCCCCATTGTACGGGTTTTACTGCAATGTTTGCAGTGCTATTCGTGGGTGATCCCCATCCCAGAGAAGCAAGCATAGTTCGCTGTTGAGAATTGTAAACACAGCATCCGGTATTTTACAGTAAGTATTTTGCAAAACATAGAGCAACTGGGAAGTGTGATCAACTCATACATAGCGGCAATCCCTATTATTGTCAGAGTGAGCTTCCTCCACATCTTAACATCTTCTTGAAAATGTAAAAGGACTTGCCTAATATTTCGGTCTAGGCTGGTTGCTACCTCAGTGGTGAAATAGAGCCCAAGGTAGGTGAATCCCTCTGTGGACAATCGCGGGAAGCAAGGGTAGGACTGGGGTTCCCCCACCCCGCCCATCGGGTGTATTTACTCCAATTAATCCTGTATCCCCCGTGACGGCCATATTCCTAAAAAAATTGCAACATTTTAGGGAGCGTCTTGGTTGGGTCCATGACATATAACAAAATATCATCCGCATACAGAGATATGCGTTCTTCCTTTAAAAATCGGGACGCGTCCATGAAGGTACCCAACCCTTGGCAGGCTCTAACAATACAAGCCAAGGGCTCCAGTATGAGGGCAAACAAGAGAGGAGACTGGGAACAGCCTTGTCTAGTGCCTCTTTGAATCAGCCAGCTTGATGAGGTAACTCCATTTACCCGGACAGTAGCCTCGGGAGCGTTATATAAAAGTGCTAGCCAGTCCCGAAATACTGGACCAAATCCAAACTTTTCCAAGGTACATTTCATAAACGGCCAATTAATGGTGTTTAACACCATCGCGGCGTCTAATGAAAGGAGCAGATGAGGGCTATCTCGACTCTGAACCGTATCCATTCAATTAGCCTGTCGCATCAAGTTAAAGCGGGTGGCTCGCTTCGGCATAAACCCTGATTGGTCTCTATGTATCGGGGGGGGGAGTGGGGGCGGGAGGGGGTGTGAGGAGACACTATTAGCTGGAACGTATGAGGGAGGGTCACTTGCCTGACACTTAATGAGAGGGGCAGGTGTACCGCGTGCCTGCCCATACATAATCCAACACGTGGCACGAGTATGGGGGTATTCAAGAAAGTGGTAGGCCACGCCCCTTATGCATAGTATACACAGAGTGTCCACGGGTCTACCAACAACAGATCTACCTTAGAAAGACATAAACCAACAAATTAAGTGTGTAACTAAATAAGAAAATCCCCTTACAAATAAGGATACCCATCAGTCACCATTCGATACCGCCCTGTTCATCATCTGGGCTGCCTTAGATATTCCCAACGTGAATCCTAAAATATGTTAACTAGGACTGGGTTGACACGTCCTGCATCTAATTATGAAGCACGGGATCACCTTATAGATGTCAAATGATGGTATTGATTGATGGGTGAAAATGAAAAAATTGCAGTGCGTGAGATGTGTGAAAAAATTAGTGACTTAAAATTGGGTAAGTGAGAGAAACAAGAGTTTATTATTATCGCTCAATTGCCCAAAATTAAAAACAGTGCAAAAACATGGCAGCTTTAACAAATATCTGCCAAGATGGTTACTTGGTCAACATGCTTCGGCAGTAAATCAGGACATTCCTATCCTCTGCCTTCTTCAGGACCTTTATCAATGATTGCTACTGCAATGAAACAAATCAATGTGAGATAAAATAAAATTAAAGAACCATTTCACCTGGACTCCTAGGTGTCTGGTCAGCTCCTCCTATATGTGGATTACTCAGCCACTGTGAAGTGCATAATTAAAATTGGTTACATGTCGAACAAAAGGAAGCTACGTCACTGTGGGTGATACAACCCTATGCGAAAATAGCAGATAGTATGTCCACCCATAAATGGAAAGAAAGCGGATGCCTCACTAAGGGAGACCTTTTTATAAATAGACAGTTCACCACCCACGAGGAGGCGGAGGAGGCATACAAGCTAAGAGGGCAATTTCGGCAATATGGAAAGATATCAAATGTGACTAGAGAGTTATGGGCGTCATTCCCAGAGGAACCACTAGTTACAAAAGTGCTCCAGACAATGCTCTATATGGCACAGGGTGGCCACCTAATCTCACATTTGTTTCGAGCACTTAGGGAGGACATGAAAACCCCGACCCTACCAGTCCAGGCACCTTAAGAAGAGGCCTTGGGAGGACCATTATCAGAACGAGAATGGATCAAAGTGCACGAGGGAGTTAAGAAAGTAAACTCCAATCCGAGGTTGAAGTTAGTTCAATATATTTATATACATCAAACATATCTCTCCCCCAAAACACTAAGTAACATTTTTCCAACTCTGACACCTGAATGCCCTAGATGTAATATAGGAGAGGCAGATTTTCTGCATGTGGTATGGCAATGTCCAGTTATAGCCTCCTACTGGACAGAAGTCACAGATATACTAGAAGAGGTCACAGGATAGACAATCTCTAAAGAAATGAAAACAGTATTGCTAGGACTACTACCGGCCCCAAAAAATAAAAAGTTGAGTAGAAGATTAGTAGTGTCGGGGCTTATATTGGCAAAAAGACGAATTGCGATAGCTTAGAAAAGTCCAAACCCACCCCGCATAAAAATGTGGCTAGGAGACCTATGTGAATGGACAGCAGAAGCAGTATGGAGAAAAAGGTTAGGCGAGACGAAAAACTGGAAGATGACTTAAGTGCATGGACGGTAATGGTGAAAGACATTAAGAGTAAGCAAGCAGCAACATTAGCACCTACTAAGAACCCCCCATAATATAAAAATTGCACAGATCTGGAGGGAAAATAAACAAAATAAGATAGAAATAAGATAGATACACTTGTGGTAATATGACGATTTTCATGAGACATTAGGATGCGAGATCTATGGAGCTGAGGGGAAAGGGGACTACTGAGTTATGGAATTGGGAACGTTTGTAATGAATAATCATTGATGTATAGGCCAACCCACGGAAGGAGGGGCAAACTGCTGGAATGTAACACTCTCTGATGCATAGATGTGTAAAGAATGACAATGTAACATGGAACAATATGTGAATCAAACAATGATTATTCTGATTGTACAAAACCAATAAAAATATATATTTTTTAAGAACAACTCTTTTGTCCTGATCCCAGATTCACATCTGTGAGGCTGTTATTTCCATTTTATAATAAATCTGGCATGTCAGCGCATTGCTTGCGAGATATTTGTTATGTGCACAAAATTATCAAAAAGTACAGTAGACACAACGTTGGATTTCTTTTATTTTGATAATTCAACTTGCCAGTATGATACAATATTACAGTTATGTATTATACAATATAAATCATCAAAAACTTTACAATTCATTACAAGTATCTTTGGATTTTAGCTCTCATTAGGGGCAATCAACGTTTAATACACCATTTCATAGAATACTGTTTAATATATACAATCTTATATACAGACAGACCCACCACATTTACAAACGAATGCACACTGGGGTAAAAGAAAGAAAGTTTTCATGTATCAGAAAAAACGGAAGCGTTTAGATAACCGCATTCCAGATACTGACAAACACTGATTAACATGGAGACAGAAAATGATCAGAAAATGTAAATAAAAACATCCTTTTACGCACACCACAATAAAATTAGGCAGACGGTGAAGATGTATATTTTCTTCTGCTTTTTGTATATAAATATGTGAACTGTTCTATATCTAACACCGTGTTTTAGATTTTGTAAAGTAAATAACATTTTTTACTTGAGGCGATAAGCATGAAGGCCATTGTCTATTGCGTATTATACTATTGTGCAATTAATAAACTCGGGCAGAAAACCTACCTAAAATTAGAGAATATGACACAGTTCTCCCAAACTATTTTCTTATTTCTTAGAATCCTCCAAAGATTAATACAGGCCCATATTATCATCCAAAATTTGTGGGATACAAAAAAGTACAAACTCTAGGTACATAGAAGTCCACAAGGCATGAACACATTTTAAAAAGCACACGTCAAATCCATTTTAGCATAAAACCACTTCCAATTTGCTCTCAAATATGTAGTTTATTTAATAAGGCACTATCGACACTGGGGTGCAGTGACAGATATAAGTGTAAACCGCAAATTTCTCTGAACTAGCCCCCATCTCGGCAGCAAGTGCCACGAAAGGAAAATCTGAGTGTTCACTGTGAAAAAGGGAAATTGAGATACATTCCCTTCTATCAAGAATGAGGTACAATTATATGTCAAACTGCTATAATCCTTTTAGAACCATCACATACACATAGGACCCTGGTGGGAAGACAATGCTCTCCAACACAATTAATTTAATTTAGTTAACAAATGACTTCATAAAATCTACGTTTGAACTGTCGTTCTTAGTAGAGCTTCGCAAAGTAAAGCAAAAGTGTCCTCTTACCTAAATCACTACTGTGTTGAGCACTATTTGATTAAAAAAAGAACATTTATACATGACTGCAATACAAATAGAACTGTAGAATAGCTGCTAAAAGAATTCCACCAAAATGGAAAGACTTCTGAAACCAGCAGCCTTTATAAACACTTAGACTCTGAAGAGTTTGTACTGTTGACATAGTATACTCTACAGACTAAGTCCAGAGTGCCTGGTCTATGCTTGAGGAAAATCCTGCATGGAATGTAAATGTAAGCATCCAACTAGTCACCTACCAATCTATTTAACATGTGTCAAGAGAAGCCCAATAGGTCTCTCCAGGCAGCTGAGGACTGAATGCTTCAGAGAAAGATTCAAAGCAGCCGCATTGACAGAATGTCTCTGGCTACCTGGCCTGAAATGTCTGTAAAGTAGGAGACTTAATATTCATGATTAGCGACAAACATTCTGAATCTGCTGATGTACAAATGAAGATATAATTAGAGGTTGCCTCCACACACTCTACAACATGTTAAGAAGGGTAAACAAAGGATGTGGTGTAAGGTACAGCATCATCTGTGGGCACAAATTGCAGACAATCCTTCCCATGATACTTTAGCGGAGGTCCTCTTAAAATGTTTAACATTTGGGTAATCAATACACAGCATACATATGTCCAACTTTCACTGAAAATGTATCTTAAACGTGTGATCTTCTTGGTTCTATGTAACCAAGTGTACAGATAAGAAAATACACATTGTATTGCAGACTGACTCATATGAGAGTTTCATATAAAACAGAGCACAATGCTCTGATGGAAAGCATTACTTTTTCAAACTAGTGCAAGTTTGAAACGCAGGAGAGCAGTATATGATAATTTTAGATTAATATTTTTATAGGCTTTGACTTTTCTAATGCAATATTACCCAAAGGGACTTGCAATGAATGTCTTTAGCAGGTGATATCAAGCATTAATGCTCTCAGACACTGCTCCAACTAGATACAACCTGTTTAAATATTCAATTTTATCAAATAGTACCTATGCCATAAATGTATAATCTGCAGAACCTTAAACCCTAAAAGTGAGGTCAATCCTATCTTACCTATTTTAGGAATACGGGGTTCACTTCAGTACTAGCAAGTGAATCCGACAAGAATGTACCGAACATTGAACCATGCGTGAGGCACTCACTGTGGATGAAGATGGTCATATTTAGTTGAGGAGTTTCATTAACCTGTACCAGACAATTTGACCTTAATTTCTTACTATCCGTTTCCCAAATTTCAAAATCTAAAATGTTCTCCTGAAGCCTAGACTGCAGACTGCATAATGACTACTGCAACACCAGAAGAAACAACTATTAGTAGTTAAAGGATTAGGCTGCATGTTAGTTCAGTTTTCACCATGATTTTAAACAATGTCATATAATATTTTTGTTTGTAAAGCACCAAGCATTGATGGTAGCCATGCATGAAACAGAAAAAATATTGTTAGGAGAAGTTAAAATGCCTTTAATCGGTCTAGTTATAGGGGAAAACATCCTTTACCACGCAACCATTACACCGCGTAATGGTTACATCGTGGTTTTAACAACGCAAGTCATTACGTCGACTTGCACTGGAGGGTGCTTTAGACTAAGGAAAAGCGTGAATTACTATTCCAACACCTTCCCTTCTGTACGTAGACTGGAGTTGGATTAGTAATTCGCACTATTCCTAAATCCGGCGCCCTCCAATGCAAGTCGATGTAACGACTTGCATTGTCCAAACCACGATGTAAAATACAGCGTTGTGATGGTATGCGTGGTATCATCATACATCCATTTATAGGTCTACATTTTAAACTTATATACTTTTTACTTGCTTTCAATGAACGTATAAATTTTGTCTGGAATTTTATTTAGAAGTCCTTATTTATTTTGTTAAATGAGTACTTGCTCTCCACAGAAGCTCATGTTTTCTGCTTCACTTCTATTTTTGAATACATTGTTTTCACATCATTACAAATATGAATTAATGCTAACTAGGGTCTTGCAATGGTGCACTAGACCAGTCAGCGGAAAACTTGCTTTAATGGTGGTTATGAAGGAGCAAACATTTATAAATCTGCTAGGAAATTTGAGGATGAATGCGTGAAAATGTTTTGTTAAGGACAGACAGTTATTCATAATGAAGTCTTTGAATTCAACAACAATTAACATACTCAAAGAAAAGTCAAATCCTCTCAAAATATATATATATTTTTTAAATCTGTTTGGCGTTTAAAACTTTTTATCAGACGTCTTTACACCAAATTAAAAACACTTTCTTATAAACATCACAACCCACATGTGCCATCTGGGGCAGAAGTAGGTATGTACACTAAACACTGATTCAACAACATCTGGTTCTCTTACTCCAAATATTCCATATCGTATGATGGGCTATCATAAAGGTGCATATACAGACGCTTCTGATCCCCTTAATTAGTGAATCTCAAACTTACTCGCCCAACTTGTGCCATGCTAAACTACCCAGCAGACTATGAGTTTTACGAATATTTCTAGTGATAACTTTAGAAATACTGAGTCCACAATAAAAAATGTTATACTTGTTTCACACATACATGCTACTGACGTTGATTACATGTTTTAAGTTCAGCTGGTTTGATGGGAAGTGTTGCAGGTATCCCTTCCATAGAACCGGCTGCAGTTGAAGAACCAATATGAGGAGGCTGAGTGCCATGTGCAACATCATTCATCTTAAAGTGCAAAGTGCATTCCCGTATAAGATTCCAGTCCATCTCTGTAATCTAGTCTATCTTACTGCTGCCAGCTGTTCCATTATCCACATTATCATGCTACAAATATTAACTTGGGACATTTTCCTGCAGTAATGTAATACTTAACATTTCCATCTCCTTGCACCTTTTACTTGCTAAAACGAACACTTACCAGAACACGTCAGATGTGTGACTTTCTATGTGATTTACCACTTATATGTAGTTATTATATTTCATTGATAGTGTTCCTATACGTGCCTTATGCAATAATGTTATCTGGAAACAATCAGACTTGTCAGTTCATCACACACCGCAAGGATTTTCCCAAAAGAGACCAGATTGTTAGTGAAATGAGTAGTCTTGGCAGATCAATAGACAACACTAACAGCCATACTGTGATGTAACTGACATTCCTATAGCAAGAATATCTAATCAGAATGCTACCGCATGGTTAAAAATTGTTTACGTCTTTCAACTTAAATTGTAAATTACTGTTTCTCATCAGTGTGTGACTGATCACATCTACAAGAATATTACAGTCTTAAGAATCACTTTACAACCGTCCTAAAGACTAATTAGAAGTTAGAAAGTCAGAGAAAAGAAGTATTACACCGTTTGCAGCAGAAATTGAAGAATTCCATTCATTTAGCTCATCAGAAGATTTTTAGTCTGCTGGAATTTGCGCTTGCAATTTCCAGTCACTGGCCATTTCAATTATTTTGGCACCAACAGATTATTAATTTTACCAGATTCCACCTGTAATTGCCCATACTCGTAAACTGTTAAACAGGCAGGCAGCATTTTCATCTTCTACATTAATACCCTTCCAAAAAAAGCCAGTACAAAAAATATTAGTTGAAAGCAAACTCATAATAATAATGATGTATTCCTTTTGTATTTTATCAAAGTCCAAAAGCAGGACTTTCCTGGATATCTATCTTTCTTACAGTCACTGAAAACTTGCCCATTCCAAAAATGCCTCCTTGAGCTTGAACCATCTTGTTCTCCATTTTGCTTTTTCTCTCTGGCCCTCATTACATCCTCATAACGATCCCCCTATGTACTTCATTATATTCAGCAGGCCAATTACTCTGCACTTTATAGCAACTCTGAAATGGAGCATACATTTCCCTCCGCAAGTCCCTGCACCATTTCTCCTCGATAATATGAAATTAGTTGAAATCTCTGATGAACTTGAACCTCAACCCACATACTCAAACACTCTAACATCCTCAACATGGCTGAAGCACCCACACACATCATGGAACTGACATAGTGGTACATCATCTTTTCATGTTAAACTTATTCTGAATTACTGAAAAGAAATGTGGAAATTTCTACAGATGTGTCCCAATAATTGACATTCAAAAATAGCATTAGCACGTATTCTCTACAAAACAATCTGATGTGTAGAGCATACAGCCCTGATACTAAGTAAAATCTTGAGATTCGCCAGACATCAAGGCCATGCACCAGCATTTTCTTCTCTAATGTAGACCTAGCGGGAGTTGAATGTCAGAAGCTTATATTTGCACCACAAGAGCTGCTATGATTCCCACAAAGGAACCATATATGAATTAAATAGGTAAGCGAGAACTGAACCTTGGGGAGTGTGGGAACCACATCCTAAGGTAGTGTTTGGAGGAGGTAGATTTGTCTACATAAGACTTTTATTGAACGCCAAGAAAAAAGCATTGAAGCTAACTTCATGGCCAACCATTCATTCTCAAAACATTTTCCAACAAGGTAAGGCCAGATTCATAGTCTAATGGTGTCAAACACCAGCGAAAGTTCCAAAAAAATCAAGACCGCTGCCTGTCTTCCATAATAAAACTGCAGTAATTGTTCTTGGATAGCCAACATAGCTCTCTTTGTTCCTCTACATTGGCTGAAGCAAGACTGCTATTCCGATAAAAGGCTATTTAATTCTAAGTACATGCAACTTATTTCCAAGTATTCTCTAGCAGAGCGACAATTACTATACTAAACAAGCATTTGCAATGCAATAGGTCTCGCATTTACACAAGTTTGAGCTATTGGCATTGTGAATAACAATGCCTTTTTTATGTTTTAGTTTTTAAAACATAAATAAAAGGCATTGCCATTTACAATGCCAATAGCTTGAACTCACGTAAATGCGAGACCTATTGCATTGCAAATGCTTGTTTAACCATTTCAGGAGGAAACACAAAGATCTGGCTTCATCCTCTTCTGACTTTTTTTTAGTTGGGCCACTGAATTAGAATGCCATGGTAAATAACGTAGTACTCATTACTAGATATTACATATCCTTCAAATAACAAGAACTCTCGTCTTCAGAGGATACCTTCAAATGTGCCTCTTGGAGGTCGGCTGGTGCTCAGGGAAGGTGGTCCGTATGGCCTCTGCTAACAATTCAAACAGGGTTCGAATTTTTTACCTGCTTTGAAATCTACAACCGAGGAGATTTAATATGTACAGCTCGAATGATAATAGTATATCGCAAGGAATGTAATAGTGTTATCCCCCTTTCCATGGCTCTATGTTATAATGAAGTACTAGTAGCTTGAGTACTACTTGTAAACGATAGTGATATATGGAGTGGGCATTATTGTGCGATAATTACCCACAGCTTTCATCATGGCACTCGGTCGAAGGCGAGGGTCTCTTACGAGGTCGAAGGGCACTTGTCTTCATAACAGTGCCAAGTGTCAGGTCACTACCTTTAATATATAGTGTACAGGAATGTGAGGGGAGCACAAGTGTGTGCCCCTTTCCTCCCCGGCACACATTGTGATTTGTGTATACGATGTACAAACGCTTCTCTCTTGTGACGCTCTCGGAAGCACTGCACCGTAAGATATGTGCTATATAAAAACCTAAAACGGTAAATGAACTCAAAGAGAATAGTAGGGTGAATCAGTACTTTAGTGGGCACTTATCTTACAATAATGCCCTCTCACATGACCCTTGAGTTCTACAAGGAGCCCGCACACTGCTTGTATATTATTTGTCAAACTGGACCATTAAATTAAACTTGACTTGTGATCCATACACCCCCGTGCTCGATCCCCCCAATGAGGTGGCACCCCCACCCCTCCCCCTCACTCATCCACAGCCATGTTGAAATGCGTGCCTGACTGAATTAAACTTGACATGTGATCCGAAGACACCTCCATACACCCCCTTGCTCGAACCCCGAGGTGGCACCCCCTCACTCATCCACAGCCATGTTGAAATGCGTGCCTGTCTGAAGGAATCAGCAGTGCTGAGACCATTCCTGCTAGGCTCACCCTAGTGAACAAGTAGACCTTTTGCCTGTACTGACTTGTAATGTGTGTGCATGTTGGAATAGGCTGAAGTATTGTATACAGCTCGGTTCGGTATAATGTACTAAATATATATCTAAAAATATATTCACACCTACCTGGCTGGACATGTAGGGTAGCTGCTGAAGGCGTAAATAGACCAACGTTATCATCCTAGCAAGTTGGCTCAGCCTTTTGCCCTTACTAGGTTGGCGAAGGATTGAGTTAGTTTTGGAACCCGTTTGCGCATGCAAAAACAGCAGGGGGAATGTACAAACCCTACTTTGCGACTCGCACTTTTTTGCGACTCGCGAAATAAGAGTTTTGCGACTCGCTATTAGGAAGGGGCGTTCCCTTCCTAATGGCAAGCACAACCTTAGACAAGAATGTTTTGCGTCCGCAATTGCGTGCGCAAAACACTTGCAAATTACCACCCTCTTCAAGAGGGTGGTAATGCACTTACAAAAAAGAAGGGGAAATGTAGGGGAAAATATTTTTTAAGGGCAGGCAGTGATCTCATGGACCACTGCCTGATCTTAAAAAATTAAACTAAAACTTTTCATAAATAATTTTTTTTAATGCATCCTGTTTTCCTTTAAGAAAAATGGGCTGCATTAATCAAAAACAGCTTTATTTAAAAGCAGTCCCAGACATGGAGGTCTGCTGAGCCCAGCAGGCCACCCTACCTGGGAGGGCCTGCCATTCGCAATGGGGTCGCAAATTGCGAGAGGCTCATTATGTTATGTTAACAAGAACTTATCAAGCGCTCGTTCACCAACGGCTTCTTGGCGCTGAGGGAGGCGTGAGGCAGCAGTACAGGGAGGAGACCTAGTTATTATATGCCTGAAGGAACAGCCATGTCTTCAGCTGCTTTCTGAACGGTGCATAGGAGGAGACCGACCATAGCTCCATCGGAAGCAAGTTCCAGAACTGAGGGGCTAGAACTGCAAAACGAGAGCCTCCATGTTTCTTACGTTTAAAGATTGGGGTAACTAGCAGATTCAAGTGGGAAGATCATAAATTTCGAGTGGGAACATAGCGTAAAATTTTGGAAGAAATAAAAGCTGGACTCGTGCCCTGGAGAGCTTTAAAGATTGTGCATCCCATCTTAAACAGGCCACGCATGGCCACAGGGAGCCAATGAAGGCTTTTCGCCAGGGGCCCTATGCGGTGCCATTTGGGTTGATGGATCAATCTGGCAGCCTGATTCTGGACTAGCTGAAGGCGTCTAAGTTAGTAGGCCGGGATGCCTACATAGAGAAAGTTAGAATAGTCCAGTCGAGAGATGACCAAGGCCAGGATCACTAAGGTCAGAGCTTCCGGAGACAAAAATCTGCTAATCTTCTTAATTCTGCGTAGTTGAAAAAACCCAGCAGAAACCACCGAGCTGATCTGAGCTTTCATTGATAGATCATTGCTCACCACTATACCCAGACTCTTGGCTGAACTAGTCAGAAGTGGAGGGTTGCCTAAGGGAGACGGCCAAACGCTGGAGTTCCAAGGGTTAGCAAGTCCACCAGTAAGGATCAGCTCAGTTTTTTCGGGGTTAAGCTTCCGTTGAATTTCATTCATCCACTTCCTTATAAAAATCATGGTGTCTTGAAAATGAGACACAGAAGAAGGATGAAGGTTAATGTCAAAAATTAATTAGAGGTCATCCGCATAATTATATGTCACGACTTTCCTTTCCCAAAGAGAGGAAATTAAAGGAAGGAGGTACAAATTAAAAAGAAGCGGGGAAAGAGAGGAGCCCTGGGGCACTCCACAAGATAGTTCCATTTTTTTTTTTTTTTTTGTAAACCTTTATTGGTATAGACAGGATATACAAATCTGGGCCTACAACCAAACTGGCCGGCCATAATACGTGAAAGCAGTCAAGAAGTCCAGAATGAAGTTACAGAATCAATCATAGAGGAACGTGAGCAATACAATCTTAAAAAGGGGGGAAGAGAGAGGATCCAAACGGCCAGCAAACAGGAGCAAAGAAGGTTATTTTTTATAATAGGGCAATAAGGAGCATGACAGGCTCGGCGACAATATAGAGGAATCCGGATTCCCAAATCAAACCATTGGTAACAGAGAGGCCAAAGGGCAGCCATGCAGGAATGTCAGCACTGTATATATCGGTATAAAAACAGGGCCGTGAACACAAGTCAGTATATAATTAAGAACAACTTTGCATCCCCACCACCCAGTAGCACATCGGAAACAGCACAAAGGGGCCGGAATAGCGACAACACCAAGACTAACCCGTCATACTGACCTTGGGAGAGAAGGAAAAAGGGAGGGGGGGGGGGGGAAGAGGAAAGAAGAGAGGGAAAGGAAAACACAGATTGAAAGAGAAGAATGCCGCGCCTAAACAAGCGCCCCGTAGCAAGGAACACATAAAAGAGCGGCAATATCAGCAACGAGGAGGGCATGGGAGTCGCAATGGAAAGCAGCAGAACTACAAAAAGAAGAACAGCGACATTACAGACCCTACCCCAATCATACCACGGAAGGCAAAGACAGACGCGGCACTCCAATAAAGAGATACAAAAGGGCCATAGAACTGAGGAAAATAAAACATCAAATAAGACCCAACCCACCCATCCCACCCAGCCCCCCTGCAGAAGGCTACGGCCTACCCTCCAAACAGCGCGCCTGTCGCCCTAAACCAGAACCCGAAATGTAGTAGAGACAAGAGAGAAGAAGAATATAGAGACAAAAAAGGGACATGAAAACAAAAGAAATAAATGGGAGGGAGGAGCAAAAGGACAGAAACAAATATGGTCGGCCACAGCCCTCCACCCAACCATACGATCATATTACATGTGAACCAGAACGACACAATCTCGAGCGCCAAAAAACGTACAGGGGGGTCTCCCACAGCACTAAAAATATGAGCAACTTCGCCACGGATCTGTACACCAATAAACCACCGGCAGCCGTGCATCTCACCCCAGTCCCTTCCTAACCACAATTACCACCCACCACAGGACAGTGTGAAGTAAGCAACACGATGCGAGGCAAGCACACAAATGAAAGAAAGTACGAGCAAAACGTAGGCCAGGGAGGGCAATCAATAAGCAAGTGGGCAAAAGTTCAAATAGGCAGTTCAAATGTCTCAGCAATAGCAACAAGGGCAATAATAGACAGGAGTTCAGTCTCGCCGTTAGGAAAAGCGGGGGTTTCCCTGCAAAATAGAAACACGACCTCATCAAGGCAAAAACAGGCAGCGGTCCACCATTGTTCTCAGGCACCCGGGGAGGATCAGGTCCCCGCACGACATCCAAGTCCCCAAACTCCAAACATCGAAGAGCAGGAGGTTCCAAATCCACCGCCCAGCAAACCCGTCGATGGATAGCGACAGTAACCCTCGTAGCGGCCGAGGGAGGCGAGGCAGTGGCATCACTGAGACAAGAGGGGACCATGAAGGAGCGTTCACCCAAGATGGCGGTGGAACAAATCGAGTCTCCCGGAGCACCGGGGGCCAGGGCCGCGCGTAAGGATCGTAAGGCATCAAGAACGTCTCCAATCGTAGGCTCACGCACACACGTCCAGGCCCCCGTGCAGTCCAGCAACCCAAGTCCGTCATCACGAGGAGACCCACAGCACAGGTCGTCGGCAGCCATTTTGTGAATTCAGCCTCCTCACCATCCTCCGCGATTCTCGGAACAGTTCACAAATGCGGGCCTTTACAGATTTCCGGGGGGTCCCAGCAATGGTAGCCTCGGTGAAAAAAGGAGATTCGCCCAAGGCGGGGGGCCGTCTGCAGTATCGCTGGCGCTCCTCTCAAACAGAGTCCGAGGACGAGGGTCCAGGGTCGATGGACGGAGCAGCGGCGGGGGGACCCCTTCACACGATCAGTCCACGGAGCACCGCGCCCCGCACCAGCCTCACGGCCGTCAAGGCGGGCCCGGATCAGGGTCACCGGGATGGTCTCACAACGGCTCTCACCAGTGGCGCAGTCTCTCGGCCGGGGCCGACGGTCACCACAACGCCAGGTCGGATCCGATAGGCGAGGCCCCGGTCTCAACACCACGAAGGCCCAGGTCCCTTCGGGGGGCACAACTTCGGAACCGCAGCACGCCGGAGTCTCCAGGCCAAACGGTGAGAGCGAAACGTTGCGTTCCTATTTCTTCGGAATTATGTCGTCTCTGGGCAGGATATGCAACAGGATATGCGAGTCAGGCCAGAGGGCTGACGGAGCCGAGCTACAAGGCCAGTTCCATCTTTTTTGAGGAGAAGTTAGCAAGTCGTACCTAAAGAAACCGGTTACTAAGAAAAGAGGAGAGCCACTTTAGGGCCAGGCCATGGATCCCAGCATTGCTGACACGGTCAATCAGAATGTTATGATCGACCGTGTCAAAAGCTGCTGACAAATCCAGGAGAACGAGGGCCTGGGTGAGTCCTCGATCTGCGCCATAACTGTCAGAATGACAGATTCAGTGGAGTGAGAGGGTCAAAATCCGGCCTGGTGGGGATCCAGGACATGAGACTGTTCAATAAAGGTGCTTAGTTGAGTTGAGACATATGCCTCTAAAACCTTGCTCAGGTAAGGTAATAATGAAATAGGGCGGTAATTGCCAAGAATAGAAGGGTCCGCACCTGGCTTTTTCAAAATGGGAACTAATATTCATGAGCCACTCAATTTGCGACCCCATTGGGAATCACTAACCGTGTTACATTGTTAATAGCGCCTCGCAAATTGCGAGTCGCAAAAAACTCGCAATTTGCGAGGCGCTAATACCACAGTCTTACATCTGGCCCCAGGTTCTTTGTGAAGTCTTTAAATTCCACATAATTTTCTGTGATTTTCTAGAAACGTGCACAAAAATTTGGCCTGTCCGAGGCATCTCAATCTGGAATGTTATTTATCCGTTTAGGATAACTAGATAATCTCAGGATGAACTAGATCAACCAACTCAGATTTATAAAGCGCGGCTATTCACCCATGAGGGTATACAGGTGCTAGGGATTGGGATTAAAATCCAACACAGGTTTGTGTGTGGGTTTACATAATAAAACCTAAATTTTAAAGATATAAAAACTTTTGTGAAATAGCAGTTTTCAGATACTCTGTCAAAACCCCCTTACTAGTAAACTTTTCTTACCTAGAGAGAGCAAACCATCACGAAACTTTCCAAATTCAACAAGAAACATATCAGTAGACTGAGAATGCATTAAAAGGGCTATAACACCAGAATAATCTAAACCAGCCCTTGACTTGACTGTCAATTGCTGAAAACCCATTGTCATTTCTGTGAGGGAAGAAACAATGAGTAAAGCAGAAATACTCCATCTACCCTGAAAACTTTAGCTTCATAACATCCAGTTTAAAATGACCTGTAGGATGTGAGGAAACCATGTCAGTCATAGAAAATAAAAGTTTCTATGTGACTGCTAATAGATCTGCTATCTTATGTGGATTCTTAACCAATGACATACCTACTGCGGCATTAAGAAATTAAGAAATAGTAACTGCATCTTCTAGGACAGACTCAAGACATAATTACTTCTAGTGATGCTCCCATGTACCCATGTTTCACACGATATGTTTCGCCCACTTTACATGTTCCTGGATTCTCTTTCTGCACCAGGTATCGAAATGGTGGGTTTTACACATCAGATGGTATGCAACATCAGAATTACTTCTGGGATGGCCTGTAGGATGTTTTTCCTTTTACTGTTTCCCTTCGACTGCTTTCAGCTGTTGAGGAAGGAGAAGAACTGCGGCCACAGAACATTCTTACTCTGAATGGCTGCGAAAGGGAAATGCTTGCGGGGAGCTCAAACAGTGAACTAGAGCACCCTATAAACACCCAAGTTCAACATACGATATGTGGGTAAATACCTTGAAATAGATAAGAGTTTCAATGCTGTGACAGGGGAGGCAGTGAAATAATCACTTCTTTAAATAAAAAGTTGGAAAATATTTTGCTTAGTTTAATCGGTCAGTAACCATGACTTGGTGGATTGAAGCCCTGGTGAACTCCAGGTTCGATTATACTATTACTTTTCTCAAGGTTAGATTATGCTGACACACAACAAAAACACTACTAAAGATACATAATTCAATGAACAACCTCATTTGCTGCATCCAGAGATCTCGAAAAGATTCATGTGAAATGTTATATTACTTTTCAGAACCCCTGCTTAGTGTTTAAATGCCTACAAGAAGCAGGCTCCAAAAACATGGAGGAAAAATATAAAAGTGCATGGATCCCCTTATGTTGTAGTCTTCCAGATAGTCTTCCAGATCTGCTGGTTGTCCTTTCAGTTAATTTTCACTAACTGGGGCGGGTAGGCAGTACTCGGATGGGGGACATGCGGGTCTTAGTTCTTTCACATAATCTATCGACTATCCAGTCTCTTCTCAACAAATACACACTTGGGAAATTTTGGGGGGAGAAACTGCTTAGGATATGCTAATTGTATCTTTCTGTGTTTTACTCGTCTCACTGATAAGTCCTGTTTGGACACTGGATTTTTATTTTCTTTTAATATTTATTTTTCCAGTTTTATGTGGGATTTCTTTTATTCACAATAATGCTTAGGCTCATTTGGTCAATTGATTTGTCATATTTTATACTCCCTGACCTTACTCCATACATGTGTTTATATATTGCTGATTTTTGAAACAATGAAGGAACATTGATCCGTTCTTAGTTAATATCTAATGCAAGATACCTGCACCAATGAAATTTGTGGTGTTTGTGATCAATAAATTAATAAACATCCTGTGCTGGATATCAGGATGGCAATCCACTTGGGCCTTTGCTGCTATCGACAAAAAGCTGACAGTACTTCCGGACAGTGATATTAAGGAGTTTCCACTACAATACGCATTTTACACATCCTTTACATGGTTAAAAAGGGTTGAAAAAACCTCCTTCCTAAGACAGGCAAGTCCAGACAAATATTTAGGACAAATATTTTAACAAGCAACATCCCGCAACAAAGGAGTTTACAGATTTATTTAGTACTGTTAAAGCAATCACGTTAACTGGTAAATTTGTGCTTGCTGATATCTTGCAATACTTATGTAACTTTATCAGTTACTGTAAATAGTTACTGACATGAAGTCATTTTACTAAGAATTCAACTGTACTAAGTAGATTATTTGGATCCAGTCAAAAGGAACCTTAAGGCACTTGAATATACCTAGATGAAGACTTTTTAAAGGCATTCTGGATGTACAGTTTTCATATAGCAACCCAAAGAGAATTTGTGCAATTAAACAGCAAACTGATATTAAAACTATAAGGCAATGTAACATTGCCCTTTCATAACAAAAAAAAATGAAATAACGTAATCCGGCACAAAAGGTTTTGTTTGTTACCATTACCAGGAGCTAGTACTACGGTTCAAGATACATATATACACAACAAAAAATGGAAACCGTTATGTCTCCTACTGTCAAAGGCCTCAGATTGAAATAGTTTAAACAGTGATTTCACAATTGCAGTGGTGTCAAAAACAGGTCCTGAAGATATAGGTACACGCCACACTTTGGGGACACCGCATGCGATAAATTTACAAACAATACATCAAAATAGAAATTATTCACATAGTAAGAAGTCATCTTATAAATCTGGCTTGGGTCCGAACATACTTCATAAACATCTGATTCAAAGTGTTTTAAAATGTTCCTGTTGCCCCCCTTAAATTATTTCAATGTATCTGTTTTGCTTCTACCAGGATGAAGTGGCAGTGTATTAGCTTTCCTGGGAGTATGCGAGTGGCCACCCGCAGGCACAGTAAGATTGTAAATCACAAGTGTTCAACTTTAAATCAAAAATAAATAAAATAAATACAATGTCACACAGCTGCTCTCCTTGGGATATGTTGGTCTAGGATGCTAAAATGGTTCCTGTTTCTTTACTAGGTATCATAATTTCAATCAAGGATCAATTCTGTGCAAGAAAGTGGATGTGCAGTGATATTTTACATAGAATCAGGACTTATTTTGTGTGTGCGCACCTCTACAGGTTTGGGGATTAAGGGGAAGGGGTTGTGTAGGGGTGAGAAGGAAAAGGGTGATGTGCAAAAGAAGCTTACTAGGTCCTAAAATATTATAATTTCCATAAAAGAATACAGTCCAAAGATGTATCATCATCATTAAAAATATACCCCAAAAGAATAAAATCCAACAAAGCTCTCATTAGATTAAATTGCTAATGATGGAGCAAGTCTCATAAAAAATATGCATTTTTTTTTACAGTACTAGAATATTCTTTTTAGGGCAAATGCTGCTCTGAAGACCTGCATATCTGGACAACGCACACCTTTGATTATACATCCCTCACATGCAACTGCTATTTCAGGCTATACCTCTTCAATATGCAAAGCCAAATCACATCTCCTGATGTTCCCACCAATCTTAGCGTTTGTGATAGTTTGCATAGCAGGTTGGCAATACCTTAAAAGACAGACATTAAGGGAATTGGGATAGAGGGTATATGACTGTAGTATTAAGGACACAAACTACAGTTGGAAAAGGTGGTACTCGATACATTTTTCCTTCGAGTCAACTATACCTGTCTCACAGAACAGAAAAGCAGGTCCACCATTTTACACAAGATGGAAACTGTTAATTGCTTAACATTCAAAGCCCCCCCACCAAAATGTCTTCATTACAGGCTATGAAAAGTATACTATGTTGTCAGTGGTTCATACAGGACACCGGTTAAACAACCATGCAGACAATCATGACAAGCACAATCGTCATGAGGGCAGGTTACCGGTCTCGGAAGTCTACACATCCACCAAATATGCCACTTTCCTACTATGTTTGCCCCAACCACTGAGGCTCCTTCTCAGCTGGCCCAAGACTTCCTGTTTTCAGACTTTTTCTGGGTCCTGTCCTCAGGTCTCAAAGATGGTCCTCCTTCGGACTTCGCAAGTGCTGTCAGGGTCGCCAGGTTGGAAGCAGAGCCGGACAGGTTGCCGCTCCTCCGGTTTTCTGCTGTTGCTCCAGCCTGTAAACGCAGACCAGCGCTGCGCCGCCGGAGAGATCCATTGGCTTTCTTCAAACGGTCAGGCCTCACAAGAACTCCATAGCCAGGATTGCACTTGAAATACTGTTTTCCACCTACAGAGCCATCATTCTTCCCTTTAGGAAAACAGACAGAGAAGTGCTGATTAGTTTTGAACATTCACTTGTCACTCCATCCTTGTATTAAAACAACATGATCACTTGCACACAGAAATGGTCATGATTAATTAAAGACAGTTCTAAAGAATTGGGTGACCACAGTCTCTTGATAATTATCCATCTCCATGATTTATTATACCTCTCTCTTTTTTTTTTCTTTTTAAGGCTCAGGTGTATAGCGGATTGCAGATGTAAAGGAAGTAAGGAGGTGTGAAAGGCAGCGGCACGCAATAACACAGTCAAGCAATTCCTGAAAATACTCACTTTGAGTTTCATCACATTATCAAGACTCACTAAAAACTGCCAAGTAAAACTAGAAGCAGATACATCTCACCCTTTTCTAAACTTGCTTGTGGCTCTAAGGTGGTGAGCAGGAAAGTGATATAAAGCTTACAGGTGCATAATGCAACAGGTGGTCATGATCCTCTTCCGTGCGAATCCACATCTAGCCCAAACGTGACATCTCCCATGGACCATGAGCCAAAAGTCCCACTGCAGAAGAGGTAGCACAGATCAGGCCTACTCCGGAAGTGACCTGACAGGAAATCATGTTGTAGGAAGTGTTTTTAGCATCCAGGTGCCAAATGGTCAAATTACACTCACCCTTCCATCCAGCCACATTCTCTCTCCCAATTCCTCATGTGATTTATAAACCCAGTATAATTTTTCATTAGATTTTCCTAGCTACAATCAACATGTTTAGCTCAATAAGTGATTACTACAACTTAACTCTTTACTTCTTTGCCCGTAAAAGTCACATTTAAATGTTTGAAGTATTTTTTAACAAAAAACTACTAAATCAGTAGCGCGGCCGCCTAAGTGAAAGCGGACCATGGTGTAAGTTAAATAAATAAAGTAGTGCAGCCACTAAAGTGAAAGCGGGCGCGCTGCAAATTATTACAAAAATTACGTAACAATGTAAAAGCGGGCTGCAGCCCTGCCAATTAAATAAATAAAGCAGCGCGGCCGCTAAAGCGGACCGCGCTGCAAACTACAAACAAAAACCGTAACAACAATGTAAAAGAGGGCTGTGGCATTGTGTGGGTGGAATAGGGAAAGACCATTAAAGAAAATAGTGCTCGCGCACTAGATAACGCAGACCGTGTAACGAGCCAAGTAAAAGTTCCAGTCGTTATGGGCGATAACAAATGCCGACAAGGTGGTACCAAGGAGGGACTAACAAGATTATGTACGAATGAGAAGCCAGCATTTACGAAGGACAATGACACAAGCCAATGACAAATATGGGCGGAGAGTGGGCAAGGCTTTTTAGTGCATACCCTAATACAGCATGCCTCGCAGCGCGAGTAGGGCATGCGCGCTGCCGCTAGGCTCGACCTAACAACCATAACATTTATTTGTGATGATAGAAACAAAGACCGAACTGAGAGCCCTACAGTAGCGAAGGAAGGAAGAAAAAGAAAGTCATAGCTGCAATGCTTTACACGGTCAGACTTTATTTTTTATTAATCACAGGCTGCGTGTGAGTGGATCTGCGTTCTGCACAGGGGAAGGGGGCAATCTTTGGACACCCAGGGCTAACAACTGCAAACCTTAAGGTGCTCGGCTTTAGCACAAGATTAAGAACCACAAACCTTTGGGGGCCTAGGGCTACAAGTCAGTGACCTGTAAACTTTGGCTCCCTAACTTTAGATGTGCCATCTGCGGGACCAGGAGTGTCTTTCTTGGAGTCTTCCCCTGCATCTGTGGGGACAGTAGACACTTAAAGAAAGAAAAAAACACAGGCACTGGCAAAGCAAATAGGTCTCACACCTAAGCAAGAGCTATTGGCTTTGGCAATGTGTTTTTGCCATGTTGTACACTAGCGTGATTGCTGTTCAGCATGGCTCGAAGTTAGTGCTGTAGAGGAGAGTGGTGTGGAGTTTCAGAGTGGAATGGCGGACAGTGGAGTAGAGTGTCATACAGTGTAGGGGCCGAGTGTTGTGTATTGGAGTGGCAGGGTGGAGTTGCATTATGTGGCGAACAGAGGAGTGGCTTACAGTGGACTGGTGTAGAGTGAATTGGCATAGAGTGTTGCAGAGTTTAATGGAGTAGAGTGCAGCGACATAGAACTCAACAGTGTAGAATGCAGTGGCATAGATTAGAGTGTTACACAGTACAGTACAGAGGCGTAGAGTGGAGTGGCACCGAGTGCAATCATACAGGGTAGAGTGGCAGTAAAGTGATGCAGAGTAGAGTGGTAAAGAGAACAGTGCCATAGAGTGGTGCAAAGTAGAGTATAATGATATAGAGTAGAGTGCTGAAAACTGAAGTGGTGTGCTGTAGATTGCAGTGATGTAGAGTGGAGTGATGCAGAGCGCAGTGGCGTAGAGTGCATTGGCATAGAATGTATTAGTGCAGAGTAGAGTGGGGTAGAGTTCAGTGGCGCAGAGTGCAGTGTTGTGGAGTAGTGCCAGAGTGCAGTGGTGTAGAGTGGCGTAGCTTGCATTGGTGCAGAGTGCATTGACGTAGAGTGTTGTAAAGTGCACTGTGTAGAGTGCAGCAGCACACACTGCAGCATTGTAGAATGCAGTGGCATAGATTAGATAGATGCATTGTAGTTTGTACCACTGCACTCTACGCCACTGCAAAGTGGAGCGATGCATTGTGGAGTGGAGCAGAGTAAAGTGGCGTAGAGTGGAGTGCTGCGCAGTGCAGCAGTGCCGAGTAGAGGGACAGAGCACAGTGGCTGAGAGCGCAGTGTTGAAGAGTAGAGTGTTGTAGAGTGCAGTAGTGAAGAGTGGCTAGTGCGCATTGGCATAAAGTGCAGTGGCGGAGAGTAGAGTGGACTGTTGTAGAGTCCACTGATGTAGAGTGTTGCAGAGTATTAAGACGTAGAGTGCAGTATCGTAGAATGCAGGGGAGTAGATTAGAGTGGTGCATTGCAGAGTGCACCACAGCACTCTACACCACTGCAGAGTGGAGTGGTGAAGAGCAGAGCATCAGAATGTAGTGGCGTAGAGTAAAGTAGCGCAGTGTGTAGAGGCTTAGAGTGGTGTAGAGTGGCATAGAGTGCAGTGGCGTAGAGTGTAGTGCTGCAACTAGGCGAGTAAACAAACCAAACGAAAAGTGGACTGAAAGCGAACTCGAGACTGGCTTGAAATTCATATTCCCATCCATTACATTTCCTACCCTTACCTTCCCTTGCGTGCAACTTCCTGCCCTTTACCCTGCTCCCATCTCTTCTCTCACAATCTCTTAGGAACCACCTTCACCTCGCTTTACTTTACCCAGCTCTTCATCCTCCTTTCTTACTTCACGCCTACCTCTCCTCTCCTACTCTTATCTATCCATTCCCATTCTCTTTCCTGTCCTCCTCTCTCCATCTATTCTGAACTCTCCTCTACCCATCACTCCACTTCCCTGACCCTTTCCTTCCCTTGCATGCAACTTCCTGCCCTTTACCCTGGTCCCATCTCTTCTCTCGCAATTTCTTGGGAACCACCTTCACCTCGCTTTACTTTCCATAGCTCTTCATCCTCCTTTCTTACTTCACGCCTATCTCTCCTCTCCTACTCTTATCTATCCATTCCCATTCTCTTTCCTGTCCTCCTCTCTCCGCCATCTATTCTGCTCTCTCCTCTACCCATCCCTCCACTTCCCGGACAGTTTCCTTCCCTTTCTCTGCTTCCCTTCCTCCCTTTTCTTTTCTCCCTTCCTACCCTATCTTTCCCTTCTCTCCCCTTCTCAATGCGAAGTACCCCCCTGGATACACAGATGCGGAGTCTATGTTGTAGCCCTAACTAGAGTTATGATTTGCACACCCATCTCTCACACCTTGCTCATCACACTGCTAGGCGCTGCTCCCCAAGATAAAAGCACCGCTCTGGTCCCTCACGCACGACTCAGAAATACAACAGTGTCAACCGCGTACTCCACCGTAATGGTGATGCCACCCATCAGCACCCTCACACAGGGGTATGAAGCCCAATATATAATTATTACAATGCAAAACAACCCTTAACCCTGTACTCTTCGCCCTGTATCCATAACTCTGTACTCTTCCCCCAGTGCTCCGAGCCGTGCATGCCTTACTATCCCAAAGGGCTGGCTTTAGCGCTGGTGGCACCCTGTGCGACAATGTCTGGTGTCGCCCCCCCCCCAATGACCACCTCTGCCACGGGTTCCCTCATTAGCACCCTTTAACAGAGAGTGCCTCTCAAGTCTCCATAACCACTGTCTCTCAGATTCATTTAGTTTTTTAGCTCCACCGATACCAGTTTAAGATGTCAGAGCACTATAACTCACACACACATTGCACAAAGACTATCATTTGTGTGTAAATCAGTGTATAGGAAATGTTACATCGGACAGGACTACAAGGAGTATTGCAGGAGTGACATGTCATCGATACTGGTAGGCAATATAGTTTGAGTCCTTATTCTGGAATACCACAGATTCAGAACTTAAAATGTAACATCATTGTTAGGAGTTCTCGGTCATAATAAGAATTTTTTCTACCCAAATGAACCCTTTTCACAAGATTAGGATGATGAAAGACTGGGCAAAAAAAATCTATAGCTCTAACATATCTCTTGCAGGTCTTATGCAGCTCTTTGATGACAGTTAATAGCTCAATGTTCTATATTAGGATTTTGACTAATAACTGACGAGTAACCAAAGGAGCTCTCTTACAGAAGCAGTAACCCATTGACCTATTTACATTATATGAATTTCGTTGTCCGCATGGTACACGTTCCTAGCAGCAGGCCTTTTAACCCTCTGTGCTACCTTAAGATGAGTCAAAACGTCCACTAGACAAACTTTCCAGGGAGACGATTACTCACTAGAGTTATCTTGACATTTTAATTGATGTCTGAAAATTGATGGAGGCCAGGAACGTGGCAGCAGGTGCTTTTAAAATGATAATATACTTTTACAAAAATGAAACCCCCACTTCAAGTCAACGCCTGGTGCGGTCACACTGCTCGCACCTGCGCTCCCACCACCTCCTACATCTCGCACTGCCAGGCGCTACGCACCAAGCCAAGGTAAGAGAACTTGTCGGTTCACTTAGGACACCAAAATGCTTACTCCATAGGAACACAGCAAATGCCACACTGCCAGCTACACACTCCCACATGCTGTGCTGTGCTACTCACCTGAAAGAGCGCTTGAGTACCCCACACAGAGGCTGGAAGTAATTAAAAGGGACTTTCATCCCTGTGGCTATTTCCCCTCGCCACTGCCAGTAGCCTTGTTGGCTACCTTGCTAGTGATCCGAGTAGGATGGGAGGGCGAGGAAATTAGGGGGCAGGAGAGTAAAGAGAACAAAACGCAACCTCATCAACTTGCAAATGTTGTGGGGGATGGTTTAGGGAGAGAAGAGGGAGGGGTTTGTGTGACCAAGTATCTGCAACATGAGCTGAGTTTAATGAACTGTACATTGCATTTTAAACAATATTTGCATACCGTGTATAATTAATGTTGAACCCAAAAATGTACAATTGCCAGTGCCGTACAGGACTGTTTGCCGCTCTAAAGTATAAACAAATATGATGCATGGAATGCTTGAATTAATCTCAGCCACTGGCAATCGCTCGGGGTCACATCCCAATCCATCATTATTTTGCACACCATGGAACCTCAGATTGGACCCTGCCATATGCAAATCAGTCTTGGTCTGGCTTTAATAGGAGCACTCCAGTCCAAACTGCCAAGCCAGGTCCTCTCTGCCCCAGAACACAAGCAACCCAGGGCCAATTTTGCTCTAGGTGGGTCTCATCAGCCAGCTACAGCTTGGTTTCACTCGTTGCGCACCTGCATGGTGAGATTGTGGCTGGTATACCCTATCATAACGCCACCGCTCTACTATGGAGTGCTGGAACGTTCATGCCGATAGCCACAGAAAAAAGTAACAGGGGACGCAATGTCCAGATGCTCAAATGTTCACTATCTACTTTACCTGCACTTTGGGGGAACCTGTCAAATGCTCCCACCCAACCCATAAAGTAGGGTAGAAAATTAAAAACATTCAGGTGTTGAAGGAGTTCAAATGTTAAGTGCCAGCTTACCGTAGCCAACACGTTACCATAGCCATGCAAGTCACAGCTATGTCTCCAAAGGATCCCAAAACCATACTGGACCATGTGCACCAGGCCCACCGGAATGACCGTGCTTTGTTGAAGAGGTTGACCCTGATTATTGATTTATAATGAGTGTTATTGATTTATACGGTGAGGGGTCTTTCTCTGATGTGGGAACAAAGAATATAATATTTTCCCACGTTGACACTGGTAAATGATCGATTTCTTGAGCTTCCAGGCGAATATCTAGTAACCTGTCCATGAGGATATCTGCGTTGCATAAGTAATATTCAACAGGGAGTGCCACTGCCCGCAGTCTTCCCTCTCATCGTGCAGCTTCGCACAACCATCAGCTTTTCATTGGTGAGTGAGGTTCAAGTGTGTCTTTCTGTCCTCCGGACAAATTAGAGAGTCGTGCAGAAGCAAAGTGGCCAAACACCTGAGTGATTTCAGCTCTACAGATAGATTGCTCCAGGACCGATAACATGTTTCACCGATGCCCACCTAAGATTACACTTTTTGTCTTTATCTGGCTGCAATGGTAGGTACTCTTCCAGTTGTTTCTAGTTCATGATTGACCCCGTTTGCACCGGATACAGACCACCATAATTCCCACTTTCGTAGCCTCAGATTTAATAAGAACCCCTGTTCCCATTTAATAGTGAAATATGTGTCTTGCAGGGTCCCAGTTCACAGTATTCTTGTGGGTATCCCAGTTTGATTCCTACTAAGCACATCTCATTTAAGACCTAGAGTGATCAATTCTTAACCTATCCTGGTTCTAGATTTTTCTGTTGCTGAGTAGAATGAGTAAGCATTTAAATGAGGGTAATAACCGCAACCTCCTCTGCAGCTCTCCTGATCATTTCTGAGCATGCGCCAACCCCTCCCATTCTTGTGCCCTGCCAAGGCCAGCATCTGACCTATAGCCCTCTTAGTGCATAATTAACAACTTAGGCACTAACCATCAGGCATCCAAATGTGGATAGCCACATCCAACAGGATCAGAAAAAATATTGTGGGTCCTTAATTTTAGGGGAGTATACATTACCTAAGAGTTAGCCATATGCCAACATATATTCCACTGAGATCAACTACCTTTTAGGTTGCCTTCAAATGGACTCTCGGGCCACCGACATCACAACTTCTCTTAAATTAGTGAAGTACGAGGATGAAAAAAGTGTCCTCTCCATTTTGTAGCCCGCTTTGTGCACATTCAAGAGGGTATTCTGTAGGAAAGCTACTTTAATCTCCCGCCTTTGTAAGTAAGAAAAAACCTTATGTCTTTTTATGACAAGTCTCGGGATAGTTCATGTTGTTATCTGGACTTTGCTACCTTTAATTCACTTTATCTACCATAGGTTTATTAGTCAGAGTGTTTAATATCTCCTACTGACACGCACACTTCCACAATTTCATTGCTGTATCCCAGTGAATGGCTTTGCAACGCACTGACAATCCACCATCCCTAGACCTGGAAAACATCAAAGCCACAAAACAGATTTACCTCCATGTTGGGTTTAGGCTAGCAAGTAGATTGTGGAATCTTGTAGGCAGAACTCTATTGTAGAGCTTCTTCCCGTGTTCCTTGGACTTAACAGACTTAGAGAAAGACATCTTGAAGTGGGAAGATAAACGTCCAAGGGAACACCTTTGAGATCTCTCTCAGGATTGGGGTCAGGATCGACGTAGGGCCTTCTTCTACCGTGCCGCCAGGAGCTTCATTACCCGCTCCCGGATTGCCCTAGGGTCCATTGTTGTGCATTTGGTGCAGGCCTTGGGCTGATCCCAGGCACCAGAAACAGATCACATGGGGAATCAGACACAGCCATTTGTCTGTGACATTCCTCACAAGGTTTAAAATCTTTAGGTATGTTAGGGGACATATCCCTAGCACACTGGGAATAATTGCTCAAAAAAGGACTAGATCAGAAGTTGAAAAATGGTCAAATAGTGATGAGATAACTCTCCAGATCTGCGCTGCTGGCGGAGAAAGAAAGGAACTGATGTCAGTGCACCGGGGTGGAACATATGGGCCACTTCCGAAGTGAATCGGTCAATGTATCTTGCACTATTTGGTCCTTATTATATAGGCTGTGCTTATTTCATTTTTTATCCCAAATTGTAAACTTGCACATGATTAGGCTGCTTTTACTTGTTATTTGCACAGTTCAGGAAATGCTCTGTTCTCTCATTTTCTGCTGCAATCTCTAAACTTTGCTCTTTGAAAGTACTTTACGTTGTCTCGGTTGCTATCTAATTGCTTTTTGCACAACTCTGAAAATGCCGTTTCCTCATTGCTGGCTGCTAGATCCCAAACTTTTTATCCCTTGAAACTGTTGTATCTTGAAATGTATTTTGCACTATTTGGTCCTTTTTTGTAGGCTGTGCTTATTTATTTATTTTTTATCCCAAATGTTAAACTTGCACATGATTAGGCTGCTTTTACTTGTTATTTGCCCAGTTCAGGAAATGCTCTGTTCTTTCACTGTTTGCTGCTAATTCTAAACCTTGTTTCTCGAAAGTGCTTTACGTTGTCTCGGTTGCTTTCTATTCGCAATTTGCGCAATTCTGGATATCCCCGGATTCCTCATTGCTGGCCGCTAAATCCCAAACTTTTATCCATTGAAACTGTTGTATCTTGAAAAATGTTATTATCTTGTTCCCGCTGCATTACCACATGGTTTTATTGCACTTTATGTATTAATTGGTGTCTAAATTTTAAGTGGACCTCATTGGAGTTCCAAAACTTTAATAAATTGAATTGAATTGTGTGAATTGTGAATCTGTCAACTCAAAAATGGTTGTGCACAGGTACTGCTCAAGATTTTCCGGACCTAGTCTGACACCTGGGGAATATTCCAAGGCAAGGAATCTGCGGTTAGAATTCTCTATCAGAAGTAATATGTTTCATGGTTGACACATTCCCTGATAATACTTCAACTCTTCAGAGCCGTCCTATTAACCTTGAGAAGTTTACACTGTGCAGCAGTCAAAGAATAAAACGTTAATACTTGGCCCTAAGAGAACACCCGCTACCACCAAAAATGGTTAGTGTTCTTGATCTATCTTGAACTATAAATACATTTATAACAAGATCTAGCAAAGAGGTACACTACACAGGGCAAACAATAAACAACTATCCTCCTCATAACGTAGATTACATTTGAGCAAGGAAAAACATTGAACGTGTAATATTTACAAACGTCCTTAGCTTTCTTTCATCTGGGGTTTGTCATTTTAGTTTACTTTTAAATTTGGACTCATTCAAACTAAAACCAGCATCTCCATGCCTTATGGAATAATAATCGAGGATAATAATCGAGGCCTTGTGGAAAACTATCTCTAATTCTCACATTAGCAAATTCAGCGGAACATATTTGTTAATTTTTCAGAGAAGTCTTTGAACTTCAATATTATTTGAAGGACCACTAGTCTAAAACGATTCAGACATATTCAGGCTTATTCATAGGATTACTACTACCTTGGAACACCCTTCCTGAGTCACTACTGCACCAAATCATGGCTGACATCTAGGCTGCTGGGTTACTTATTACCTGCCACCAACTTTATGGCAACCTTTCTGGTTGGAGCCTGTCCAGGTAGTGATATCTAAGAGCATGTTCTTTTTGTTTATAATGATTTTTAAAAAAGGTAACAAGGTGGTGCAAGCTTCTTAGTTTTCTGGTCTCACAAAATAAACTTACAAGTATACTGTTACATGCAGAATGTCATGACAAGCAACACTGCATTGAGATCCCACCAAACAATGACTCTTGTACCTTTAACCCCTTGGCCGCGGCGGTAACTCCGCGGCGGCGCTGGGGGGGGGTTAGGGGGGGGGGTCGACACGCGGTGCAGACATGCTGGTGACGGAACTTCTCTGTCACCAGCCATGGGTGGGCTGTGCTAATGACGGAGTGGTTCCGTCACGGCCCCGCCCGCCTAATAGAACACGCCGCGCAGGCGCGAAATCAAGGCCGCGCAGGCGCGGCGGCCGGGCCGTCACGGAACCACTCCGTCATTAGCACAGCCCACCCGTGGCTGGTGACGGAGTGGTTCCCTCACCAGCATAGAAGGGGTTAAACTTCCAGGACAAATGTTAGACAAGACTTTTAAAAGAATACCCTAGCAACATTAACTCCCATCTCACCTAAAAAAAGTTATTTCCAATGTCATGTGAACATCTCTCAACAACCCTGCTGTTTCTTTTCCATGTGCAAGACTACAACCGGCCATAATTATCTTCATAATTTCAACCTAGACTTGAGCATTCCAGTTAAGAAAGAGTCTTCTGCCCTCGACAACAAACCTTTTGGAGTCTTTTTCAAGGATCCATGAAGAGTGATAATACAAGTTAAACAAAAGCAAAACGTTAAGTGTTGAATAAAAAGTACATCATACCTGCCGGCAAATCGAGTTCTACACCAACCCATGTTCCCTCTTCGAAGTGTGTCGGGCCAACATATCTAACTGTTCCAGTCTTATTTGAACCAACAGTGACATATTCACCCTCCTTTAGCCAACTTAGGGCTTCAAGTCCTTCCTCAGAGTCAGCTGTCACTCCCACTTGGTCATCAATATCCTCCAAACCGTCGTCATGCAAGCCTTCTCTGCTTCCTTTGGTTTTGCCACCCTTTACCAACTCACTTGCACTTAACAAACCTCCCGATTCCTCTCCCAGCATACGTGTGAAAGACTTGAGCTCTGATGTTTTGACCTTTTGGATTTTAAATGGGGAGGCTGCTACGTTGGGCTGGGATAACACATTGGGATTAAGTTGTGGTTTTGATGTGGTCAGTTCCAAAGATGGAAATGGTTTCAAAGACTCATTTTTGGTAACTATTTGTCCAGTGCTAAATTGCTCTTGGGTAGCAGTATGTTCTTTTGTGGTAGACATCATCAAGGGCTTTTGTGACACCTGCTCCATGTTTGGCACAGGCGTAGAACGAATACTTGTTTCATCTGTTGGCATCAATACATCGCTTGATGTCTGGTCTTTGCTGGATGGAGTTGCCATTCTTAACTCAAAAGTTGAGTCCAATATGTCATTACCAGATACTTGACCACTCTCAGTAGGTTTCACGTGGATAGCCGCAGCCACCCTATTAACCTCAGTTAGGACATTGTCTGTTTTCCTAGCTTTTGGATTTGAAGTTGCTTCCAGATGTGAAGAAAGTTGAGGCTCGTACTTTATTTGACTAACTGTAGCTGATGGTTCCTCATTGGTTACAGTCATTAGACTGCCAGCAGGTGAGGTATCAGCTGCGGTCATCAGTGCATCAGAAAGAGTTGTTGTAGAAACGCTGTGGGAAAAGTAGCCACTTGAAGATTCACTAAGCGGGCTGGGGGGTCCTTCCTGGAGCTCCTGGCCAGTAGCATCTGCCATGGGTTTTTGGAAAGGCACAGTATGGATTTTCTCTGGATTCTTTTCCGGCGGCGTCACCACAATTTTAGATGTGGTGATCAAATGGTCCTCCTGCGTCACCGAAAAGAAAGATAAAGCAACATCAAATTAGATTTAATAAAGTATATAAATGACTAACTGAATAATGTTCTTTCTAAATTACCTTCCAGGTTTATGCAATATATTGATAACAAAATGTATGTTTATTCATGCACTGCTTCCAGAATAGCCAAAGGTAATGGACATGAATAATGCATGTTTCATCCATGTCATCACTTGCTTCAATGCAATAGACAACTACTCACTTATTACAAAGTCTGACACGACTAGCTAAAAAGGCATTCAGACTAAAAAGGCATCAATGAAACATCAAAAGCAGCAATGCAAAAACATTAAAACCAAACCAGAAAACATGAAATGCAAGATTTTCCAAGTAAAGCGGAAAAGGAACTTCAAACTAATATCCAGATTATTCATTGTAAATCACTTGACACAAACAATGAATGTCATTCTTTTATTGAGGGATTTCACTCACCCCTTGCTCTCTTTCTCTTTGAGCTGAATGATGAGACACAAAAGCTATAAAACCCTTGCCTATCACTGACAACTGTTAGCTTGATAAAAATCTCAACCTGATGTTCCTTTACACTGTCACCGTACAGTGTTTAGGGGGTTTGAGACAACTATTTTGGATGTTCCACCTGAACTTTCCATGGATCCCAGACACTGCTCCGGTGCTAGAGAGAACTTATTTCAGGTTTCAAAAACTTTATTGGTTTTTGCAACATTTCAACTATGAGACAGACATTACTGCCTTATAACATCAACCGAAGAGATCTCTTTCAGACTTCCTCCAACACAAACTCTCTCCTACTCCCCATTCTTACGACACTAATCCCCATTTAAGACCAACTCTCCCTGCAGAGTCACAGCAGATCATAACATTCCAGCAAATCCGTTTAAGGTTGTGTTTTGTATTCTTCCTCTTACCATTTTCTTTGTGGAATTCTGAGAAACTTCAATCTATCAGGGTATGTCTGCTCTCAGTATTCCTATGCCACAAGAACCTACATTTACCTAAAGACATTCTTCTTTTGTACACTACATCCCAGTTTTGCGACTTCTAGGAAGGAGCAGTCTCTCTGAAACCACATTTCAATTGACGGTATGTGAGGGGTTTTATCATAGTACAAGGTTTCTTAGTTTCACGGATAACAAAAGTTGGGAACCGTTGTCCCCTTAGATGAGTGGAAGGGAGAAGCCATTTCCAATTGCTGGCCTAGCAGTAGTGTTTTGAGGCACCAAGATATGTCCAATCCTGTATCTAAATTTATATTATCTAGAACATTAGACCAAAAAACTGATTTTTGTACCCAACAAGAGGATATACATTATCGTTGCTGTGTTTTCGCAACTCCTCCAGCATGCATCTTTAAGGGTTTGGTTGACTATGCGATTGCTGAAGTTTAATAGCATGTACACAGGATCTTAAATAGAAACTCTGCCCTGTGCACAATTGGCATACATTTTTCAATGTACTTTCTCTGTTCACGAGAACTACTGTCAAGCCATACTGGAGAATTTTTTTAAAAAAAGAGTCCCTGATAAGAATGTTTATTGCAAACTTGCAGTCAAAAAGATAATCCTGGAGAAACCTTTTAGACTTTGAGGGTAGATAGGAACATGAACACTTTCTGGTTTAAAAAAGTACAATTTCAAATTCCCCTCAGTTTCAAATCCAATAGGCACTGGCATAGCCAATAGGTCTCGCCTTTGGGATCTTAGAAGTTTTTTGCTAGAGCTATTGGTTTTACCAATGTGTTTAGGCTATGTTGGAGAGCAGGGTGGCTGCTGTGCAGCATGTTGAAAAGTTAAAGTGTTATAAGCATTTTTGTTACCTTATATATAACCAAGTTAACATTATGTACAAACGAACAACCGTATTACAAAATAATTAACATATACAATGTCTTCCAGTTTGTCTATCCTGGTGCTGAGGTAATGCTGTGTTGATGCTCAGGTGATGCTGAGTTATACTGACATGGTGGTGGTGTGCTTGCGTGGAGGTGGTGCAGAGTTGGTGCTGTTCTGATGCTGCGCTAACGCTGAGGTGATGCTGCGCTGATGCTGTGATGGGGCTGCGCTGACGCGGAGTTGGTGCTTTGCTGGTGGTGGTGCACTGATGAGGAGGTGGTGTTGTGGTAGTGCTGATGTGGAGCTGAGTGAGGGTGTGCCGGTGCTATGCTGATGCCAAGGTAGTGCTGCACTGGTAGTGGGGTGGTGCTGTGCTGGTGCTGAGGGAGTGTTGCGCTCGTGCCAAGGTGGTGCTGCGCTGGTGCTCAGATCATGCCAAGTTACACTGAAGTAGTGCTAAGGTGGTGGTATGCTTTTGCGGAGGTGGTGCGGAGTAATACTGAGGTGCGGTTCAATGATGCTGAGTGATGCTTTGGTATTGCTTTGATGGTGCTCAGGTGGTGCCGAGTGATGCTGAGGTGGTACAGTGGTGTGTTGAGTGATGCTGAGGAGACGCTGGTGCTGAGTGATGCTTTACTGTTGCTGAGGTAGTGGTGCTGCACTAATGTTGAGGTTGGGCTGTGTTAGTCAGGTGGTGCTGCACTGGTGTTGTACTGGTGCTGCACTGGTGTTGTACTGGTGCTGCACTGGTGTTGTACTGGTGCTGCACTGGTGTTGTACTAGTGCTGCGCTGGTGTTGTACTAGTGCTGCGCTGGTGCTGTGCTGAATAATGGTGAGATGGCGTTGTGCTGATGATTGTGGTAGTGCTCAGGTGTAGCTGAGTGATGCTAAGGTGGCGCTGCGGTGGTGCTGCTGAGTGACGCTGACTGGTACTGAAGTGGTGCTGCGCTGATGCTGACATGGTTCTGAGGTAGTGCTGCATTGGTGTTGCGGTGGTGCTCAAGTGGTGCTAAAGTGGTGCTGAGTGATACGGAGGAGGTACTGTGCTGAAAAGTGCAGACCGATTTTTAAAGGTCATCTCCTAGAGCAGCGCTGCACACTGCACTAGGCGCGACCTAAAAACCTCTTCAAATGTATAAGCCACCGTTCTGTGATGGAAAAAGTGTGCTTTAACAGCACAAGGTCGAACTCAAGCTCCCACGGAATGGAAGACGGATGCTTTATTACCAGCAAAAGTTCCCAGTCTGCTCAAGGGTCATTGTTAGGTCAGTGTTTTAACTCCTCCAGTATGATATCGTGACAAACTGCAGCCTCTGGTTGCTTGACGTTCAAACTTCTTTCAAGCAAGCTATTTCTGGGCCAGTCATCTGTGCCTGCAGCTAGATGGGCAGACTTACAATGCACTATACATCCATCAGACAGCCTACGATTTCTGACAAATCTTTAACCCCTGTGTGTGTAAAATATAATTCATCTGTTTAAGGGCGATCCCGCTTTACTAGCCGGAGAATAAATAAACAATGACCATGTTTTTAAAACATTTACGTTTTCCTAGCTAGCATTCGGCAGACAAGAATCCATGCCAACGCTGTTGATCTCTTATTCGTTTAGCCTGTGCCAACTTTTTCTTGTGTTATTTTCTGAAAACTGAGGCATTTTGTGCGCATTTAATGTCGTTTCACCAAGTACCTAAGATTTGGCATTCAAACTGCTATTCTTTCAAAGTAATACTGATTGGCAGTTTCCAAGACATCAATGTGTATAGGAGATGTTGCTGAAACTGAAGTCTCATGCTGTTCTTCTGTCTTGGTACAAAAGATAAACTTATGCATGTGGGTGAATGAAAAGGTAAAAAGAATAAAAGCTACTTGAATATAGTTATCTAGAAAGTCCTACTATAAACCTATTCTCGTAAGGTCTCTAGTAAATTCCTTAACTTGAGGCCGCTTTTAATGTAATTCCAAGAGTTCTTTCATGTCACCTTCCCTGTTTAAATTAGTCTAACGCATGGAAAGCTGGGCGCAGATTTGTTGCTGGGAGAATGATTTGATTTAGATTCCCAACAGAACACTGCATGTGAAATAAAAACTTTCACAAAGCCAGGGGAGATTTATTATGCACTGTATCTGTCAGCACCCAAGATGGAATCCTCAAAGGCATCTAGGCTGGTGCGGACAGGACTGCTCACCTCACAGCAACCCATATCGAAATAACCTTTCCTATGTAGAAGGTGAAATGCGTGCTAAGACGTCTTTGATGCCCTGACGAATCAAGCCAACAGGGACGAGCTGTAAAGGCACTTGCAGAACAGCGGGTCCGGATATACAAGTACACACGTTTGCCGCTAACAGACTAGAATGAACTCTTCTACTGTTGCAATTCCAATGCTCATTTTAGAGCCCTTGCAATGGTATGATCTTTGAAATGAGAATTCCAGGGTGGAGGCAAGGACCAAAGGCGGGTTTGTCCTTATATTTGAGAACCCATGGGGCCAGTTAGGAGAATTGGTGTGATGGTGATGGTTGGAATTCAGAGTCCTCTATCTTTTGAAGAGACTCCAGGTTCAGAAAAAAAACCTCATGCTTGATGCTCTATCCCCGGAATGTAAATATTATCTGATCAAGGCAGATGGTTAAAATGACAACGTTTTGAGGGTCAAAATGTCTATGTGGTGTCAGGCTCAAAAGGAACAAACTCCTCTTGGACCTGTAGATGACCAAGATGCAATGTTTTTCGAAAGCCTCTCAAATCATTTGAAGTAAAAACACCATATCTGCTTCCACATCAAATACTATTATTAGAACTAAATAAAATGCAATTTACATTCTGTAACAATACTTATGGTGAATACTACCTCTTTTTGCAGATTCCTCCCCTTATGAACATCCTAAAGGCATCAGAATAGGTCCAGAACATTTTTTCCCAGCAAGAGCTCTTCAGCTGTGCCTGGTGTCACCATCTCCCATGACACAGTGTGTGATGGCATTAAGATACATAATGAGTCTATCGGTGTCAGTTTCTGGACTGTTTTCCGTGGCCCATCTAGGTGTTAGGTGAAGAACCAACTGGGCATGACAATCAGAGTAAAAAAAGACAAATTAGCATTTCTAGGGATTCTATTATCATTAATGGCACTATCAAGGGGAGGAAAAGGTAATTTGGTTACATAGAAACTGGAAACTTTATATCTTCTAGGAAGTTGTGCTCCAGAATCTTACACAACACAGAGATATTCTACTTTTTATGAATTCAGAGGGAATCTCACAGCGAAGAAAGATCATTGAAAAATGTAAGTAACTCTTTCTTCTGATGGATTCCTCTTCCTGTAGATTTCTCACAATATGAATGAGTCCCAAAGCCATACCCGCTAGGAGGCGTGAGTGAGCATTGCTGATTATTTAAGGCAGCCATGCAGTACAGGCCTGGGAAAGTATATGTAACTGGGAGCATGAGCTGCACGCAAATAATATTTAGCAAAGTATGTAAAGATGATCACATGCCTGCACAGAAAATGTCATCCTTCAGGACGCCCCTGCTAATGTAGAATGCCAGCCATAGGGGATCTCTCATGGCCAAGGCTTAGAAGATCGTAATGCAAAGGGGAATCCAAAGTAAAATCATGCAACTGATTACCACTTTACCACTCTTAGCTCCAGCAAAGCCTGGAAAGAGCAGATCATACACTTTGTCTTGTTTTGTAAGGTCAAAATAATAAACACCGCACACTTGAGATCCAGTCTACGCAGTATCGCCTCTTGGTGAGGAGAAGAGGGGGAAAGAAGGTTGGCAGAATGATGGATTTCCCCATGTGGAAGGACGACACAACGTTGGCAGAAAAGCAGGAGAGGGGTGAAGCACCAGTTCATCAAACTATAACACCCTTGAATGTTGGCCGAACCAAAAGGGCCTGCAGCCTCAACAACCTTATAGGCAAAAGTAATCGCCACCAAGAATCAGATTTCAGAGTCAGAAGCCAAACCGGGCAACTGTGCATTGGTCAAATGGGGATTCAAAACCCACTATGAATAGAGTGGGAGGGAATAAACTATACCTTTCTAAAAGCCAACTACAACTGGTAACTTAAATACAAACAGGTAGTCAGAGAAGCACATTAAAGCCTTGAAGTCAGCTAAATGGCCCTTTTACTGTAGTGACAACTAAGCCCTGCAGGGCAAAAATCAGTGCAAACCGCAGAACAACTAAAAAGTAGAACTGAAAGGGGTTCAGGCTTTCCTTCTCATATCACTCCACAGACTTACTTCACTGACTTGTATAAATGGGTTTCATGGCACATTTCCTACCAGCTAAGGTAACATCATCTGCTTATCTAGGTAAAAAGAAGGATGCTAGCTGTTACACTCAATCGCCTGCAGTATTTGCAAACGTGATGTGAAAGACCCAACCACCCTGTCGTGAGAGCAGTCCTCCCTGTGTTGAAGAAGAGGCAGAGAACTGAGTTCCAACAAATCAGCAAATTAAATCTTCTTGTCCATCAACTTTTGCAGGACTCTTGACAGAAGTGGGATTGTTAGCAATTGGGCAAAGGAGAGAACCATTCTGAGGGAAGTGTAATTCACAAAAAGTAAACTCCCCGCCCAGAGCTGTGGCCAAAAGGTCCAGGCTTGGCACCCAATATGGAGATCATTTCTGCTACATCTGGATGAAGCTTTCATTCAAAGCAGAATCAGAGCGTCAATGCTCATAAAGCGAGTGCCAGCCCGGTGGGCCACAACAGTTAAATGCCCATTGCAGAGCCCTCCATCACAGTCATGTCACCTCCCAGCACAGAATACAACTTCCACATTGAGATGTTTATTCATATAAGGAGTGGTGTTAATGCTGTCTGAAAGAACTTGAATGGTACTTCCTGCGATGGAAGGGAGAAAGGCCTTCAGAGAAACGATGACTGTTCATAGCACCATCATATTTATGCCAGGACAGGCCCTGCGCTGTAATGTTGCCCAGATGAGTGCCCCACCCCAGTGAGGAGGCACCCAGACCTACAATAGCCTATGACTGCGGGTGACTGAAGGAATACATCACCAACATATTGGAGGAGCACATTCACCAGTGCAGATTCAGAGAAAAGTTATAAATCTACATCTGAGACTTTCCTAATTTTGGACCCTCAGCCATGTGGCATCAACAGGATGCACAAGGCCATCTGAGGGTCACAAACGTAGGACTTGCAGAACTGGCATCTGTATCTCACCCAGAAATAATTTCATCACATCGATAATATGTGCAGTCCTCTAATGGGGTGGGGGAAGAGTCAAAGCATTCATTCAGGTTACTTCTAGGACTGCATCCATGTCGGTCAATCTTTGCATGAACATATAAGGTCAGACTACAGGGCATCAATGGTAAAGTCGTGCGCAAACAACATGGTGCCAAGAACATGTTCTGTGACCAGTGCAGGTGACCCCCTTCAACCAACAAGTAGTCCAAATTCAGAAACACAAGGGCTACTAGACCTTCTCAGTGAAGCTGCCACCACCACGAGCACTACTACCACCAACTTGGTGAATACTTGTGGGGCAGTCATCCAACCAAATCATACAAGTGTGAGCCAGAGATCCTACAGTGAACCACAGATAGTGCGGTGAGCGGGGAAGATTAGCAAGTGACCTGAAGGTACAGGGACCCCAACCAGTCCCCCGAGTAGAGGCCCACAAGAACATGACTCAACAACTGCATTTTGAACGTGTCAGGCCCAATGAATAGATTCAAAAGGTGACAGCTTAGGATGGGCATCAAACTTCTACTCTTTTTGAAGACCAAGAAATGAAGGAAGTAAAACCCTATGCCCCGTTCCTCCAAACGCACCACCTCTATTGCCCCCTTTTCTGCACAGCAAGAACTTCTGACTTTACGATCCAAGTGTGTTCCGGAGGGCAGTCTGGAGCAGATCACCCAATGATATAACATGATTATATTCCAATTGGAGGTCAAATGAGATACTTCACCCATTGGTGGATGGTGGGGTAGAGGGGAAGAGCAGTCAAAGCGGTTTTGAGTCAGTAGAGCCTGCAGAAGATGGCCGGGGTTGAAGATGTTACTGATTTTGGTATTACTTAGATTAACACCTGACTGCAAGTGGTTACATCTGTTGGGGTGTTTTTGAATCTGCTGATGGGACTGCTGTGCTCTTGAGAAGCTCTGAACTTTTTGATAGAGCTGGTGAAACCACTGTGCGAGTAAAGCATATCATTATGTGACTGCTGTTGAATCACTCCAGGGAGGAGTTGGCTTCTCTACGAGTAGCTGTTCTGCATAAAAAAAGGCATGTTCATTAGAGTCAGTCGTCCTTCCCCCAAGAAGCTTGTGGAGGGCATTCAAGCTTGGCAGTGCAGCGTAACAGCAATGACCAGGAATAAAGGTGCAGCATTAACAGAATCTAAGTTGCACTTAGAGATTTGTTTAAAGACGTCCAGTCTATCCCTAAATCCACATTTTTTTCATATGACTGGGAAGTATGAGGATGGCCATTATTGCCAGCACCATAATGTATGGACACAGTGGCCAAAAAGCACCAGGTATAGCCATTAATGCTGGGCTGCCAGAGGTTTGTAGCCCATGGCATTAAGCCTCTTAGATGGTCTGGTGGGGCTGTCGGAAAGGTGCCATGGTTCTACTTAGTGGAAGAGGCTAAAATCACCAGACTCTTGGGAGAGGTATTCCATGATAAAAGCTTTAGCCCAGAAGGTAATATTTTTGTTGATAGGTAGCCAGTGAAGGTCTCTCAGGTGGCTGGTGATGTGGCTGTGGCGTAGGATGTTCAGGACGAGTTTGGCGGGGAGTTCTGTATGTTCTGCCGTTTCTTTAGGAGTTTCTGGGCGGTGCTGGCGAAGAGTGCGTTGCCATAGTTCGGTCTGCTGATGACGAGCGCATGGGTCTCCGTTTTCCTGGACTCGTGGGGATTCATTTGAAGTTCTTATGAAGCGTGTGGAAGCAGGAGGATGAAACAGCGTTGATTTGGCAGTTCATTGAGAGCAAGGAGTCCAGGATGATGCTAAGGTTTCGTCAGTCGTTGTGGCGGGGAGGTTCAGAGTGCTGCTGGCCACCAGGAGTCGTTCTAGGCGGAAGGGGTGAACCCTAGGATAAGGACTTTAGTCTTGTCCTAGTTAAGCTTGATACAGCTGTCCTTTAACCAGGTGGCAACTGCCTTCATCTCGTTATGGAAGTTGCTCTGGACGGCTGTGCGTTCGTCAGTGAGGAAGAGAATCAGCCGGGTGTGGCTGACATAGGAGACGATGTTGAGTCCGTGGCTTCTGGTTTCAATTAATAACCCTAGCAGAGAGCTTTGTAGTGCCAAAAGGTCACCACAAAGGAGGAACATCTAAGATCAGATTATGTTGCCCTTGCTGTGCCTGACATAGACTGTGGCTACACTGAGAATGATGACTTGGAAGCTGACAACCTCCTGCCCATCACAGTGCACATCTCATACCTCACTGGGACTCTTTCATAGGAGGTCTGTTCACTTGGTGGTACAAAAAGCTGCAGAGGCCTTGGAATTGTCTTTACCTGCCACTGAGGGTGAAGTGTTTTATTTGATTGTTATCCTCTGCAATCTCAGAATTGTTGTTGACGTTCAGTGTGGTGCTTTTTAAGTCTGTGCTGGCTGCCTGGAAGAAAAGTTTTTCGAGCTCAACAATACACAAACTGTACAACAGCGAGATCACCTTCGAGCTCCTCACGCGCACCTACAATGCCCTCTACAACAACCAATCTGCATACCTTAACCACCGCCTCTCCTTCTACACCCCCGCCAGACATCTCCGGTCTGCCCAACTGGCCCTGGCCCCCATCCTGCGGATCTGCAAGACAGTTGCTGGAACTCCCTGCCTCTGCACCTCAGTCAATCACCATCGCTGCCGCTACTCAGGAAGGACCTCAAGACACCTAACTCTTCGACTGAACCGCAGATCCACTCAGTGCCTTGAAACCCTCATAGGTGAGCAGTCGCTGTATAAGAACCCTGATTGATTTAAACAGGCATAAATCTTTCTCTTGCCACTCATATATTGTACCCCAAATTCAAAGGTGGAAATACCAACATTGGATCCCAGGGCCAGAGTTGTGATGGTGGCAAAAAGCAACACAGAGCTGACAGGGTTTGGAACCATAGTAGTTACTGGCTTTCTCAGAAACAGTGCGAAGGACAGAGCCTGTGGGGATGCTAAATCTGGTGACATAAATAAAAAAAACAAAAATCGCCAAGCACCCAAGATTGGGCCCAACAATGGAAAACAGCCCAGAGAATAGTGAGGCCATCTGAATATGTTCTGGGTGGACTCATGAAAGACCTCAATCTGTGCAGAATCAGATGACAATCAGTCATTCTGGTGTCATATTCAATACGGAAACCATCTCCAATGATGAGGATGAGACCATCATTGGGAAAATGGAGTGAAGTCTCCAAAATGTCATGGAAGCACGATTGTTTCCTCAAGAAAAAAAGAGGACCTATTTTTTCTATGGGGAAGACCATTAGATCATCCCCGGTCAGAAACTTGTCAGAAGAGCCAGGGGGCCACTCTGAGGTACCCCGGAGGGCCTTGGTAAAAAACCAATTGTCCTCGCCTCGGATTGACTTCACGTGCATTGATGAAGCACCACATGCAGAAGTTATGTGCCTCTGACAAAGACATGTACACAGCATGTATGGCAAAGTTTATACCACAGGACCTTAGAAAGTGGCATTGAACTTAGTTGTCAAAAGTGGAATAATTTCTCGGTGAAGCACCAAGAGAACTCAGGACCCACATTGATGAGGTGCAGAAGAACCAGAACGGACACCAGTGCGCAGTCTGCGCCTTATGTATCTTGACGCAGTCACATCCAGGACATACAAAGTTGCGACTGATGCCAGACAGCGGGGAACATCCTTTACGACACAACTATTACCCCGCACTACCATTACAACGCGGGGATTACAACGAAAGTCGTTACAACGACTTTCGCTGGAGGGCGCTGTTGGACAGGGAATAGTTTAATTTTCTATCCAACACCTTCCCTACTATCCACGGGAGACTGGAGTTGGAATAGAAAATTAAACTATTCCACTATCCAGCGCCCCCCAACGCAAGTCGTTGTAACGACTTGCGTTGTAATCCCCGCGTTGTAATGGCATGCGGGGTGAAAGCATGCGTTGTACTGACATACAACCCAGACAGCATCACCTGGAGACACTGGAGAGTCATTGCTGGGGAAAAAGGGTTTTCTGAATCCAGGATGGCTCCTGGAGGTTATTCATAAGGTGAGGAATCTGCAGGAAGAAGTATCAATCAGAAACATATGGTGAAGCACTAAATGCTTCTAGGTTTAAGTTGTTGTTTCGAGGTTTCAACCACTACGGTTAAAGTACTAGTAATAGTTTCAGGAAAGAAAAACTATTGTGGTTGTTAGTACTGTCAGTGCATGGGCTCCAAACATAACACTTAGATGGTAATATTTGTTCTGAGCAAGATGGCTGCAAACTATGCTTGCAGAGTGAGTTGAAACACAGCTCGCACATAGGTAAGGTGTGCATGCAAAGTTTAAGAGTACACAGAACTTTTTGTCTGAAACCAGTAAACACAATTAGCAGATGGCCATAAGTAGCCCTGATGCACCCAACCACATCAAAACATATTTACAGTGACTTTTGTAGGAGAAAGTCTGAAGATTCCAGGGCCATCTTCACGATGCTCATGTCCAAATGAAAATAATAAAGAATTGCTTTTGTGCTTTTCAAGATACTTCAGGCACTTCAAGATTTTCTCCAGTGAAAGTCTTTGCAAATATGGCACAAGGTAGCTGGTGTTAACTGGATTTTCTCATTGGTATCTCCTATTTGTTTCAGAAGAAATCTTCCTTGAGTTCCAAAACTTACAGAACCAAGATTTCAAGAAGTGACAGGAGGATTGGAGACGAAGATCCTCTTTTCAGAATTGATAGTGTGTGGCAGGGATTATAACCGTCAGTTTCTACCATAAGTAGATTTTGCACCTTCACAAAGTTCGAAAATTCCTTTAGCCTGTAGGAACAAGGAAGGAGTCACAGACAAGCAGCTGATGAGCTAGATCAGGCGGTATTGGGCATGCAAACACCATTGTAAGATGTCAAGCCCTGGCTGCTCTTCTATTTGACAGTAAAAACTTAAGGAATAGGAGTACAAAGACTTTTGTGAACTGAACATAGGATAAAACCAGGAGAAACTGAAGCAAACATGCCAACAGCGTATTAATTGCTCTAGTGGTCGTATTAATTGCTCTAGTGGTCAAAAGAAATGGTCAATGATGTCCACCTACAGAGTAGGAGGATTTGCAGCTCATCTCTACAATATGGTGCCATCTGCCTCCCCCCTCCTGGTGGTCCCATCAGACGGCGGCTTTCCTGGCCTTACTAATATGCTAGCCCTACTGACCTCTCCATTAGGAAGGTACTTCATGGATACTTACACCATGGGGATGTGCACCCTAACAAGCCACTAACCATAGGAGACCGGGCTGCTGAACAACCAATGGCAAACAGAGCTATTTTCTGGCATTGCTGTGAAAAGTACTTGAGTTTACAGGATGTATCCATGTTTTATTTCACAAATTTGAATTCAAACAAAGAGGTTTTAGGGCTTTTTCAGGATTTCATCCCAGGGTCATTATAGAGCATGGATGTGCTTTGGTTTAACAAGCAGTTTATTATTAATAATTATGTGCTTTCACGTAGGCCCTAATTGCGGGTTGCACTCTACTGTGGCGGAATTATCGAATCATAAATGTGCATGTGAATTTACGGTTACTACATGGTAAATCCGATCCAGTACTGTGCAATTTCACGTTAAACTCATGGAATGGGGAATTACTGTGTGGGACATTTTTTTCCGGCTGTAATATCACACAGAATTCCCAATTCAGCAGGGCTTAAAACATACATTCAGCACTCACTTTCAGCAGATGGTGAATGTATGCGGCAATCGCTGGGTGGGATGGAGGGTGGGTTACTAGGGGAAGAAAGGGGAAGGCTATTTCTTTCAGGGAGATCATTGTAGGCTCATGTGAAAGCCTCACATAAATCTGGCACCAGGCCTAAAAGATTACAAAAAAAATAATTATTGCAGATTTCAATAGCGCAAACTCGACCGGAAGGTATTGGAGCGCTTTACATGAGCACCAATTACGTTACACACGGACACATTCATTATTTGGTAGGCACGGGGAGATTAAGTGACTTGCCCAGAATCACAGGATGCTGAGCCGGCGTCAAGGCTCAAACCCGGTTCTCCAGCTTCAAAGTCGGCAGCGCTAGCCGTAAGGCTACATCCTCTCCCCATTAACGCCACATTAACGGTATCGAACATATTGAAGCCATTTGAATCTTGTAGGAAAAATACAATGTGCATAGCAGCAAACTGCACACTAAGGCAACCGTGTCACACACCCAGATCCACCTCTGCTTGCAACAGAGCATTCCCTGCAAACAGGAAGGTATGTTTCTTTTAATTTGACTCAGAAATGGTGGGGGACGAGAGAAGCCACAAACGGAAGACACGTCCCAATATTTACTGAAAGATGATTTGTGTGACAGGGAGAGCCATTTGCAGCTTGAAATGCAGAAAGTGTCTGGACTGAGAAGCCGCTGTGATCTACAGCGCGCCTCCTGGCATCATTTGCAGGTTTGATAGATCACGTAATTCCAAGTCATTCGCCATTGCTATGTCCTCACTATCTCCAAATCCACTTCCCTTGCTCTCTGGTTCACCCGCAGAATATGAAATTAAATGCACCGCTTGAGAGTAACAGCCCATTTCGATGATATACTTCTGAGAGGCAAAATTTACTAATCCTCAGAGATCAATATAGTTTGCCAGCTTGTGTACTCTAAAAGATTAGAGACCCTTTTTTTAAAATGGTTCTTTCTATTTTTATGTGCAAAGTTCCATATGCCACACTTTGCTTTCTCCTTCCATTTGTTACTACGTCATCGTGAATGACAAAGTTAGTTCTTGATATGGAAGCAGCAAAACCATTTCAAAGCACAGGTTCTTTTCATGGACTTTTATTCTTGTTTAGACCCCAGCTGATTACAACTCTAACCACACAGATGTGTTGTGAGGATGTGGAGGATAAGGAGACGCCTCTAGGACTTAAATTAAGGCAATGGGTGTCCCTATAGTCCAAGTCCTCTGTGTTGCATGCACAGGCCACACCTGTATGTAAAAACAACAGTTGATGGACAGAATGCAGAACAATGTCATACATTCACCCCAGTACAGAGATCTGGGCCTAAATCCATCGTTTTTTTGCTCACCACACCACCCCAGTTCAGACATGGCCATATGCAAATCAGCCTTGACCCTGTGCCTCATGGGAACAGTCCAGCCCGAACTGCCAAGCCATGTCTTACCACTTTGTTCGCCATAAGTGTGACGGGGTATGCTCAGACGTGAGTCCCTTGCTCACTTTGCCACTGGATTCAAGCAAGCCGGGCTGAAGACGGCTGAAATGCCAGAAACCGGTCCTCGGAAGCTTGTTTCCGGTCCAGGGAAGGCATGGCTTGGCAGTTCGGGCTGGACTGTTCCCATGAGGCACAGGGTCAGACTGATTTGCATATAGCCATGTCTCAACTGGGGTAGCAGAGTGGGCTAAAGAACGGTGATGGATTAAACCAAGATCTGTTGACTGGGTGTGAGTGTTTGATTGGTTCAGATCCTCCGTCCATCACCACCCCCTTTTGTAACACCTGTATGTAGGCACAAAGACATAATTCATGAATTACACTGTCTATTAGGTCATATATGATTTATTACTATTAGTGCATTTGTAATGCACATGGCTGCCCATAGTATTTCCCAACGCTAGATCAGAAAAATTTGAGACACCAACAACGATTAAAAAAGTCAGGTCTTGAGTTTCTTACGAAAACCTTGAGGGAAGAGGCAGTTCGAATTCCGGAGGGAAGCGTGTTCCAGAGCTTAAGGCAGAGGTATCTAAAAGACCAGCCTCCTTGCCTAACCAGCTTCACTCAAGGAGTGACTGCTAGGCCCAGGCTACATGAGCATAGAGCACGCTTGGGAACATGAGGGGTCACCAACTTGTTAATATAGTCAGGAGCCCTCTGGTCAATTGCCTTATACATAAGACACAGAGCCTTAAACATGATCAGTTTTTCAACGGGTAGCCAGTGAAGCTCATGCAAGGGAACAGAAGCTGAAACATAACAAATAACATGACACAGTAGTCTAGAAGCCACATTTTGCATAACACAGAAATATCAGCGTGAATATTAAAATTACCGAGGAGAATGAAATCTTCCTTTGCTTTAAAATATGGGGCTAAAAGCTCCAAAAGAGCAAGAGAGAAGCCCACACTAGATCCCGGTGGGCGATAAACTAATGCTCCTTTCCAAAAAATGTTAGTGGCAGAATTAATTTTAAAAATCATTATTTCAAATTGTGGGCAATGCTTTTGTTCTAATATGGTAACCTTCAGGTGTTCTTTATACATTATGGCTAAGCCACCACCTATTTTCTCTGGGCGATCTAAATTTACAAACTTATATCCCAGGGGAACCCCCACTGCAATGGCGGGGACGGTATGAGGCCGTTCCCGGCGAAGGTCATCGAGAAGACCGTCAACAGACAATTGACCCTCTACCTTGAGAAGGACTGCATCCTGGGCCCATCCCAGTCCGGGTTTCACAGCATCCACAGCACCAAAACTGCCCTCATCGCTGCCACCGATGACATCAGGGCCCTGCTGGACGGCAGGGAAACCGCGGCCCTTATCCTCCTTGACCTGTCAGCTGCCTTCGACGCCGTCTGCCACCGCACCCTACACACACACCTCCAGAACACTGGGATCCAAAAAAAGGCTCTGGACTGGACCACCTCCTTCCTCTCGAGCAGAACCCAGAGCGTCCGCCTCCTCCCTTTCCGCTCCGAAGCCACCAAGATCATCTGCTGCATACCCCAGGGCTCATCCCTCAGCCCGACATTGTTCAACATCTACATTGCACCGCTCACCCACGTCGCCCGCCGGACGACCTCAACATCATCTCTTACGCCGACGACACCCAGCTGATCCTCTCCCTCACCAAGGACCCCCTCATTGCCAAAACCAACCTCCACGAAGGAATGAAAGCAGTCACCGAGTGGATGAAGAACAGCCAACTGAAACTAAACTCGGACAAGATAAAGGTCCTCATCCTCAGCTCCACCCCCTCAGCCTGGGACGACTACTGGTGGCCGACCGCACTGGGAACAGCTCCAACACCCACCGACCACACACGCAACCTAGGGGTCATCCTCGACTATACTCTCTCCATGACAAAGCAGGTCAATGCCATCTCGTCCTCTACGCAGGAGCCTCGGCCAAACTCCTGAAACGACTTCAACGAATCTAAAAAGCCTCTGAAGGCCTGATCCTCGGTATCCCCTGCCGCAGCCACATCACACCTCACCTGAAAGACCTGCACTGGCTCCCCGTCAACAAGAGGATCACCTTCAAGCTCCTCGCCCATGCACACAAGGCACTCCACAACACCGGACCAGCATACCTCAACAGACGACTCAGGTTCTACACCCCTAACTGCCAAGCTCCGCTTCGCCGCCCTCGCCACAGTCCCCGGCATCCGAAGAGCGACCTCCGGCAGCAGATCGTTCTCGCCGCCAAGACCTGGAACACCCTACCCATCATCCTACGGCAGACCCAGGACCTGCTTACCTTCAGAAGTCACCTCAAGACCTGGCTATTCAAGTAGTAGCAGCATAACCACCCCCTCCCCCCCAGCGCCTTGAGACCCTCACAGGTAAGTAGTGCACTTTACAAATGTTCTGATTGATTGATGTTAAACAAGACTACAATCCAATATTAGGCAATCACATTGTGGTCTTTTGTGGACTTCTTCCACTTGTGGAAAAGTTTTTGTTCTGAAAAAAGGCTTCACATACAAAACCTCAGAGTGCAACAATTTGAAGGTGACATAGGTAGATCTCCGGCTAGGCAGCAATCACAATGAAAAGAAATGTAGGTTATAAAAACAAGCTATCCTCTGAAGCATACTCCCATAGAGTAGAGTTACTATCAGACACAGCAGGCCACAGACCAGTAGAGAGAAGCTTGCCTTTATTGAGCGAACCTTACCGTCTTGATCTTTAAAGCATTTTCATCAATACTTGCTGACTGCACCATAATTCGCGGAACAGGCTGCAAAAGAGTAGACGCAACATTTTTTAATATAAAATAAAGGCATTCTTACTGCTAAAGAGAACATTAAGACACTATACGCATGAAGATGGCAACACTACAGTCTAAGTTAGGGTTACCCAAACTGTAGGTCGCGAGCCGATTTCTGGTGGGTCGCTAAAGTCCAAGCAATAGATCAAGATACCTTAAAATTCTGTATTTATCTTGTCACATTTGCTGTCCTATAAAGACACAGGTCAAATGGTGGGCATGTCTTCAGACAAATTGCTGCTTATATTGTAACATGGAGATTGGCGTTTATAAACCCTCACTTTGCAGTCAGAGAGAGTAAAGTGAATCATGTGACAATCTTGCTGGGGTACATACAGTATGAAAGGAATTGACGCAGGGTGTCATTTTTTGTAACGCACAACAAAATGAAATCACTGTAAATTAACTGTACACATTCAGCAGCTAAGGAAGCCAAAATTATTTTTTGTAATTCTGAAGTGTGATGTAAGCAAAGATTTTAATAAACAAGTTACTTACCGTTGGTAACGTATTATCTTGTAGAGACTCCATCTAGCTGCAGATTCCTTACCTTTTAATTTCCCAGGCGTCAGGCTGGATCCAGAAACTTTTGCTGAGCAATGCCCCTTGAGTGCGCACTGTTGGGTGGTTTCAATCAGCTCTGCGTGATGTCGTCGGCGATGACGTTGCAGTAGCTATATAGGCGCTCCCAGGCAAACAGACGTCAGTACTTTTAGTGTTTTCCGCACCAGAAGCACAGGGCCACAAAGTAACTGACGTAGTTGTGTGCAAAACTAAAGCCCTAAAAAGGGGGGAGTAAATCTAGGCCTACAAAATTGGTTCGCAAACCGAGGAGGCATGGCATCGGATGGGCTGTAAGGAATCTGCAGCTAGATAAGAGACTCTACCAGCTAATGCGTTACCGATGGTAAGTAACTTGTTCATCTGATAGAGACTTCTAGGTGCAGATTCCTTACCTTTGAATTAGGTACCCAAGCCTTACCTTCCCAGCAGTGGGTTGTGGACCTAAACCTTCACTAGGAAGTCCTGCAGGACTGTACGGGCAAAATTCCCATCCCAATAAACCTGATTGTCCCTGCAGTAGTGCTTGGCAAACGTGTGCAAGGATGCCCACATTGCCGCTTGACAGATGTCCAGGAATGAGACACCCCGAGCCAAGGCTGTAGTTAGAGCCTTTCCCCTGGTGGAATAGACCCTTAATCCCTAATGGGGCTGCTTCTTAGCCAGGGCATAGCAGATCTTAATGCAGAGAATGACCTAGCAAGAGATGGTCCTTTTCTGCACTGCCCGCCCCTTCTTAGTTCCCACGTACACCACAACTCTAAGTTTCCATTGACTTAACATTGACTCACGCGTGTGTGTAAAGACACTGCACTAGGCCTCCTACTCCTAACCTAAGGTTCAGATAGTGTAGCCCCAGCGATTCTCCAGGCCCTAGGCCTTTCCTTTTCTTGTGACGTGGTACTTTTACCACTCTTAATATATGGGTTGCTTCGCCCCTAGGGCCTAACTGTAATTTGTGCAACTTAACATATTCTGGCTAAGTAACTTGTTATGTGCTTTTGCCTCTGATCTCATAAAGGGTTCAGAGGAGTGTGTTAGTAAATAAATACATATATATTTTATATATATCCTGTGTGGTGTCCTTTCATTTGATATTCAAGGGGTTACATATGGTAAAACAGCTGGCTTTACACGCCCTCAAGAGTCTTTTAGCCTAAGACTGTTCTGTTCACGCTACCTCTAGGATAGCTGGTCTATAAGGTTGACTTACAACCATCACCATAAGGGTTGTTTGGACTGGTGTAAGGTGTTCACTAGAATAGTGAACATCATATACCAGGCCAACTTCTCACAATCGCCTCCAGAAAATGTTTGTTCTCCACTCATCTCAATGGACACACTCTCACAACCAATTCGCCCTCTCCTTTGAAACTCAAGGTATGACAGGTATGCTTTGAGCCTAGAAGTACTTAAAGTGGCAACTCGACAACACTAGTGTTTCACCATGCTCATTCTCACTTGAATGGTGCTTGCACTATGGAGATGATGATATATCCAACATTTCTAGGAGCACATTAAAACTACCAGTAACATCCAGTAAGTCGAGCACAATGCTCACCAGCTCAGTTTCCAGCAGTAACTTGATTTGATTCTGACAAATGACTGATGATTTAAATGTGCACAGGAAAACTTGAACTCAAACCAGAAAAACGTGTGGCATAACATGGAAAAACACTTGACATTAACAAGCAATGTTAATCATACTGCAATGAAGTATGCCAACAAAAGAAATGATGAATCAAATACTTGCATTAATCTCTTACCCCAAGCGATTGGCAGTGGTTAGACTTATTGCGAGCATTCCACCCAACACCTTTTGCTGATACTGCACCAACATCATGTTAATATATATCGGCAAACAACATTCTCATCTGTCTTGTATAAAGTATTCTCTTTGTCTCTAATAAAATAGTCATATAAAAGGCCAAACTGTAGACACTTCTAATACTTTACATTTCGGAAGAGAAATATAAAAATGTAATACTTCCATATTTGGGAAGTATTACATTTCCTATGTATGTATTTCCTATGTGGGAATTTGAACTGTAGTTTTTCAGCAATGCACTTCACTGAACTTATAATGTTTTCCTTCACATGACACTGTTAGTGTGGTGTATAAATTACACTTTTTCACCGTGGAGGGATTAACGTCTTAACTGTTTATGTGACGGAAGGGAGTATCTGCCACAGGAGGAAACAAGGTGTTTGAGTGGCGTGCACAAATTAAACATTGACATAGGGGGGCATAACAGTTCCTTCTCTGTCACTGTACTAAAGCCAATCCTGACTGGGCCAAAGAAAGGAAAAGTCACTTCCACAGACAGGTTGGGAAGAGATGGGGCCAGATGACAAAGCATTTTGATTATTGCTATTTCATGTCCTTGGTGGCAAGTTACGGTAGTGCTTATTCCAAACATCTTTTACCACCATAATATGGAGCTAGTATTCTGCAGGAGGAAATATATGATGAACACGTTTGTGCACATTTGCTGTGTGGAATTGTGTTGCAGTAGTGGTGCATTCTGCTGTATACTATGCTGCATTTCAATGTGATTTTGTAGTGTTACAGATGTTGCATTAAATGTTGACTATATTGTGATGTGCAATGTTAAGCTCTGTATTGTTATGCTTGGTAATGTGTGTGTTCTCTTGTTTACTTTAGATGTGTGATGCAGCCATGTCTTAATTTAGTGATCCCAGCGCTCACTTGGCTGCCGACTGAACAGAGAGTCCGGCTTAAGACTCTCTGCATTATGCATAAGATCCTGCATGGTCAAGCTCCTCAAATTCTGCAAGGGCTTTGCTCTACATATATCCCAGGGCGGGCTCTGTGCTCGGCCGATATACATCTAGCCAGTATCCCATGAGTGCACCGACAAAGAGCAGGTGGACGCTCCTTTAAAGTATTGGCCCGTCTTGTGGAATTCCGCCCCTCTGGCTGTCTGGAGCACACAAGATCAATGGGCCTTCAGGAAATTAACTAAAACTTGGCTTTTCTCCTCCATTTAGTTCTTCATGTTCTCTTCGCCCTGGTGCGCTAGCGCTGGGACGCCCTGATGTTGGGGCAGCCATGTGCTTTATCAATTCATCTAACATAACTTTATGTGATACACCCTACTGCGGCACATCTCTGCTGCAGTGGAACTTACAACTGGCACAAAGGCTCAGTATGCAGGGAGGATAGAAGCCCCACACTTATCACTCTGAAACTTATAAGGACTTTTAAAGTACTTTCACAACTCTTTGGTAGACAAGGACTAAGAAAAAAACAAGTGGCTTTCAATGATATGTAATGTTTTGAAAAAAAGTGGTATGAAATAAAACCCACTTGACTGTGGTAGATCGAGTGAGGGTTCTAAGAGTGAAGTATGAATGTCAGGTGTGGAATGGGAGTGTTGCATGTTGAGATGCTCCAGAGTGTGAGAGCTGGTGCCAAAGATGTAGAAGAGGAACAAAGAAATGTTTTGAGTTATTTAAGCTTGCACTCCGCATTAAAAGTCCTCCAAGTACCAGTCTGTGACCCCCCTTCTTTCTGTAGGGCTGAAGAGATGTACTTTGCTAATTTTATCATAGGTCTACTGTCCTAGTGGGATGAAGGGATATCTTTCTGAAGTTCCACTATTTACTGGAATGAGGGCAGCCTTGACTTTGTTGCCAAAAACGACAGAGGATCACAAATCCCCATGCACTGCACTCTAAGGAACCTGTGCACCAATTTGTTCAGTCCGTATCCTGGTACAAGCACCCACTGCTACTGAAGGACACGGTCCACTAGGAGCCCAAGTAACACTCACAATGAGATGCCAAAGTTACCCACCCGGAAACATAAGACAATATCATCAACACAGCCACTGAGAGGATATCAGCTACGAGTACTCTTTTTGAACTGTTGACTGCATTCAAAAGCACCGACCTCATAAGAGTGACATATGCTGGTTCAGCTCCTTTCTGTGCACACACAGCAATCAGACACAGAATCACATGAAGCCCAATGGACATGAACAACAGTGCCCAGGGTTGTACACAGCAGCCTTGTTATGAAACATCTTGTAAGTATAATTTCTGGTCACATCCCTAGTTTATAGACACCATATCTGGATCTCCCAAACAAGTAAACTAGCTAGACACTGTTGGCCATTCAAAGAAAATGGAAGAAGAATACAATAACTGTGTAGTATCGAGCTGTCAAACAGTAGCTGGTCCCGCTGGAAACAGCCAATGTATACCAATCCAAGAAGCTTAATTGGTGAGAAAGTACTGTTTTGTTGATTTAAAGAGAATCAGTGTGCCGGGACACTCGTTGAGTACAAAAAAACAGTAATTCATTCATACATACATATTGCTCTTTGCCATATTAACATACACATTTGATAATGTGGCTAGGAACAGCAAGTTTACAAGATTTAATAACATCTTGTTATAATGTGCAGCTTTCCAAGTGAGTACAAAAAATGCCAATACGTTTAAACAATTTGAATTACACGTTGCGCCAGACACTACACATAATTTTATACTAATGACTCAGAATACTAAAAGGATTCTTATTTTGGATTTTAATTACATTTCTTCATCATACCTGCTGTGCAAGCGGAGATGGCAGCTTGCCCTTTTTGTCGTCCCGCACTGGAAAGAGAGACTTAAGCAGCTTTGGCATCTGAGGCACTAAGGACTTTACAGGAGTTAAGTAAGATGCAGCTAGATCACCAACTCCTGTTAATATCATCCATTAAAAATAAAAATTAGAAAGCGGGATGGAGAAATGGAAGTGTACAAGGTGGAAAACAAAATCAATAGACTTATACAATGGTCATTAGTGAAAGGACAAGAATATGCAGCATAAAGGTGCGAAATACACCGTGCATAGAAGAAACAGATTCACAAAGTGGAAGATGAAACAAATAAAAAGGTAATAGGAAGCAAATGAGCAAAAAAGAAAAATGTGAAGTGGTATGCAATTAAAAGTTAGTTACCTGTTACAATATTTTCCAGTGCAGGACTCTTTCTTAAGCATTCGTTTAGAATACTACGAATGGCCCCTGAAGAGTATATGAGTTACTTTGGGGCTGGTTTAGAAAACTCACATGGTGTGGGGGAGGGAGGGTCATGGGTTTTTTGGGGGAAAAAACAAAACACGTTGAAAGTTGAGGAAACCTAAACTCTTCAAGGCACTTTATAATTTAGCTAGGGATCAAGGATTAGGGGGAAAGACATTGGGTTTACTTTTTATTCTACCCTCACAAAAAGTTGGTGAGACTTGATTATTTTTTGCACCTTTTTCCTTATTGTCTGGGGCTACAATACATGTTTATCCAAGGATTACATCGGACCACGCCCCAATCGTGCTTGAACTATTGGGTAGCTTTAGTAGACCTAAATGTTTAAACTTTACATATGATCGGAAACTAGGTCTAAATACGGAATTCTGGGAGTATATGGATACTTGGATCCAGACTTTTTTCAGAATAATGTTGAAACTGCCAATGCTGGGATAGTCTGCGACACTTTTAAAGCCTGTTTCCGAGGGGAATGTATTAGCTTCAGCTCATGGCAGCAAAATAAGCTTAAAAAAGAATTGGCAAGGATTTATGACCGCTTGATTGAGGCTGAAACTTCACTAACTAAGGGGATTGCCACTTATCAGAATGATTTATCTGAGTTAGAGAACGTGGTGGCGAAGGAGAGGGCTAATGTTGTGGGCTTTTGGAGCACAGAGAACGCCAGGAGGTATTTAACATTTAGGATGCAAAGTCATGAGTTTGGTGAATCAATAGGCAAGCACCTTGTGGTACGATTACGGATGAAGGAGTTGGCTAGGAATATTCGGGCGCTGAGAGACGTGAATGGGGTACTGCAATCCGAACCTCACCAGATACTTAAGATCTTTCAGCAGTTTTACTCTGAGCTATATACGTAACAGAGTGGTGCAGTGCCAGAATTGAATTGGATAGAAACGCTGGAAGAGGGATTGAAGGTATTAGACCCATTAAACCTAGAAGAAATGGAGTCCCCGATCACGATATTGGAAGTGGAAGTCGCAGTAAAAAGTTTGGCTTTAAGTAAAGCAGCAGGTCCCGATAGAATCCCTGCGGAGGTCTATAGGCAGTTTTTTAATATTATCAAGTATGAGTTGCTTAAGGTTATGCAGATGGCCCAGCAGGGATACCCTCCTAGCTCTTGGTCGGATGCCACAATTGCGGTATTTTGTAAGAAAGGCAAGGATCCGGACTTGGTTGGCTCTTATCGCCCAATTTCATTATTAAATGCGGATAATAACATTTATTCCAAGATTTTAGCTAACCGAGTGTCTAAAGTTATATCGCCCTTAGTGTCTCAACATCAACATGGTTTTATACCGAAAAGAGCTACGGTTGATCATATAAACAAAGTGATAACTTTATTTGATAATGCAGCTGTGGAGAAGCGCTCATTTTACTTGACGCGGAGAAAGCGTTCGACCGCGTACATTGGGGCTATATGTGGAGACTTATGAATAAAATGGGCTTTGGCCAGAAATTTATTGTTGCTCTACAGTCTCTTTATATAGCCCCCACGGCTAAAATATCTGCCATGGGAATGCTTTCTGATGCGCTGAGTATAGCTCGGGGAACTCGACAGGGTTGCCCCTGTTCCCCTCTTTTGTTTGCCCTGTATATTAACCCTTTTGTTGAACAATTGTCTCGGAGTGTATTTATTCCTCCGTATCGAGTCTTTGATTATTGTTTCTCTGTGTTCGCTTATGCAGATGACATCGCTGTAGATACAGTTAATCCTGTACTTGCCATTGAAAAAATTGAGAGATTGGCTAAAGAGTTTGGTAGTGTAACAGGCTATAAACTTAATGAATCAAAGACGCAGATTTTGTGTTCGGAGACTTTAGTATGGTATGATGATAGGGTCGTGAAAGAAGTCACGTATTTAGGGGTTCAGATTAGAGCAAATATGATTGAATTGGTGGACGTTAATTGGAATGCGTTGATTTCGAAAGTTAAGATCTCACTAGAAAGGTGGGAACGACTATATTTCTCTATCATTGGCCGGTGTAATATTATTCAAATTTATGTATTACCAAAAGTTTTTTATTTATTCCGGTCAATACCTTTGGAAATATAAAAAAAAAGGTTACAGCATTTACAATCGATGTGTGGCAAATTTATCTGGAACCCAGGGAGACAGACGGGCAATTAAATATATGACTTTGCCTTTGGATAGGGGGGAATGGCAGTGCCTGATTTTTTTCTGTATTATGTCACTTGTTTTTTTATTAAAAATGAGGTTAATGATTACGGGTGAGATTGCTCCTAATATGGCTACTGCTCCAACCATTTTTGAAATTTTACTAGGCCCTATCGCGAAGCAATGTTTGTTCATTGAGTTGGATGGTAGTTATTATAAACGCATGCGCTTTAAAGTACTGATCAGTGCATTTAAAGTTTGGAAATGGTTATTTAAAACAACTGCAATGGGGAAAATTTGCTATTATACACCTTTTAAGGCTCAGAGGCACTTACCAGTTATATTTTTAGACGATATGTCCATAATGTGGCAGAGGAAAGGGGTTAGAGTTTTGGGGGATTTGTATTTGGATAATGGGAGCTGTAAATCATTTGAGGAAATAATGGCCCAGTTTGCTCTTCCCAGAACCTATTTCTTCAAATTCGAGACTTTTTAGCTCGCCTGAATGTGCAAACAAATATGGTTGTAGAAAGGGTTAAAAGGCAGGCAAAAATTGGAGTTATATATCAAACGTTATTATTGGGAAGAGCAGATGACCTTGAGAAAGTTAGACTGAAGTGGGTTACTGCTTTAGGGGACTCCGAAATTGTAGTGGAAGATATGCTTATGTTGGCGAAAGATTCATTAATGTCTGCAAATCTTAAAGTCCAATTTTGTAAAACTTTATTTGATTTATACTATACCCCGGCACGAATGGCAAAATGGGGGGGTGGATACGAGGGTAAATGTTTTCGTTGTAGGGAAGATGACGCCGATAGTTTACATATCTTTTTTGGCTGTGCTAAACTCCAAAGTTTTATTTTGGATATTGAAAAGTTTTTGTCATTGGTTATTAAAACCCCGCTAGCAATTACACCGGCCATGATGCTACTGGGGAAAATTCCTATGAATAGGCATGCGGATATTTTATATCAACATCGCTATTTTGGTTTTTTCTATGACGGTAGCCCGGCTGTGCATAGCAACTGAGTGGCTGCAGGAAAATCTACCTGCTTTTCAACAATGGCGAGCTAAAATGTACAGCTTATATAAATTGGAATGGGGTTTGTTTTCAGTTAAGGGATGTAGGAGGAGACAGCTGGGTCTAAAAATTTGGGGTGCATTCCGTAATTATTTTGAGGAATGATATCGACTAGTATAAATGAATTTGGCAGAATATGTTTGAAATGTCTTATCCCTATGTACTTTTCCTTATTTCTGATTTTTCCTTCCCTGCTTATGTATGGCTATTTATAACTGTTGATGACTTTTTTGCCGATTTATTTATCTATTTTCTTCTGTACTTAGTTGTGCTAATTTTTATGACTATTCATTGTAATGTATTTCTTGTCTGTGTGTTCTCGCTGTGAAAATATAAATAAAAAAAAAATAAAAAAAGAAAGTTGAGGACTGGTACCATTATTTTGACCACCCATCAAACTGTTAATACATTGACAGAAACTGCAATGACAACGGAACCTGTCCAAGTTGAGAGAGGTCTGTTAGGCATGCGGACACTTCTAAAATCTCAGTACGTTTAACTTAATCAGGGCGATTATGTATTTTACGCTGTCATCCTGATGGAATAAATACAATACTCCAAGTATAAATCAGGTCCTTTATCTTGTAGACATTTACACAATTTGGAGCTGAATTTAATCAATAAACTTTAACAACCAAATATTTCAACCTTTTATGTTCTCAGAGGTCAGTAAAATGCCCAATAGTAAGGCACCTTAAAATCCTGCAAATACAATCAGGGTAGTGTAACTATTGTTACAATGAAAAAAAGTATTGCTTTCTGGCCAAGGAAGCTATGAGGAAGGAAAACCGCTTTCATATTAAAAAAATAAAAATGTTGACACTACCCGAAAATCAGCTGAAATCAAAATAAACGTACATATCCTCTGTACAACTTCAGCATAGCCACCGGGCAAAGCCAGATGCGTGACACAGACCAGACGTGGAGCTGCAACATTGCCTTTGTTGACTTGAGGCTTTGGAAAGACTTTGGGCAGGAAAGTGGGGTGATTAGCTTCAGGTATTATGTACTGCTATTAATTATCTGCCACTAGATATTTTACTTTAGAACTGTTTCCATCATTCACAAGCCAGAAAGTGGCTTTACATCTGAATGTATCAAAGATTTCTCTTAGCATCTTATAAACAATGACTCAACAACAGACCAAATGCAACAAATTTATGTGAAAATCTGATATAACGCAGAGCAAGAATCTTGCTCGGTGGACGCCTATACACAGATTTGATTGCTTTAAGTAAGACTATCAAGGGCTCATCGCAGATAAACCTATTACATACGCCAGGTTTTCAAACACTGGCTGTCTTCCAGCCCTTGGTTCGTGAATTTGCTAATCTTCTCTTGGCTCAGCCTAGTGGTGTACTGATACCTCACCTATTGTTGTTAACTGTCTCAATGTATTCCTCCACCTCCACTCAAGTGCTTTCATATTTCTGCCTACTCCTGCTGGCTCTCATCTGTGTGTCTCGCTCTTATGTGCCAACGCTGTATGTGTTAGCACAGTACAACCAGACCTATTATCTCAGGCAATGCCCGTCTTACTCATTGTTATGGTAACACATTACAATTGCGTCTTCAAGACAGGTCTGGTGTCTTAGTGGACGAATGCGTCCACTTTAGAGGCCTGTGTTCCACCGCACGGGCACAGTTTAAAATCCCAGTGGGTTCACTCAGCCTTTCATCCTTCAGAGGTCAATAAAAGGAGTAACCATAAACATCTGTTATGCAGCGCCAAGATATCCTTGGGTGAACGTGCACTCCTAAAACACCATAAAGTTAGATGCCACATAAGTTTGGAACACAGCTAATCAGCACACGCAGTGATCATACACTCCCCATGCTGGACATCTGGAAACGTTACCCACTGGCTGCATTGTGTCCCAGCAAGGTCCACCTATATTATCCATTAAACAATTATTTATGACTCCTAAGGCAGCAACCCACATTCCTCACCATACAAGGATCGCCAGAAACATATTATTAGTTACAATAAATTGTATTTAAGAGAGCCACAGATCTCCCGGCCATAATGTTGTTTTGCCAAACACCTCCTCTCCTGTTTTTCAAGGTATTTCATGCCCAAACAGATCGGCGAGCCACCATCGGAGCAGATTGGTACCTTGAACCCAACTGCAGGCAAAAGAAGGGGACCCTGCCAGAGGGATTCACATTGGGCAGCAAGAAAGGTGAACAGACACCACAATTGATTGGAAGTTCTGCTGAATCCATGGGGCGGAGATCCTTCTTGAAGCAGCTATCACAGAGGGTTAGAGACTACATCAGAACCTAATTTTAAAGCATCTGGTGTATGGAAAACTAGGGAGAAGCGTAAAAAGATAACTCGAGCGTCCTGCCACTGACAGCATCTGGCGCATTACCTATTTTATATGTCCTAGCTGAGTAGTCCTAAGGCGGCTTGGGAGGCGATACTGCGGAAGTCACCTTTTTTTCAATACACAGCATGCTTGGAAAGGTGAATATTTATTGTATAGTTCTTGATGGCTCCCAGGACGCTATTTTTGAGCTAGTGCTATACGGATTGGGCGGAGTAGGTACTTCAATCTCAAATCTTTTAGACTAAAGGGGTTTCTCAGAACCACTGTTTTTTTATTTTTTTGATAATCAATTGTTATTGAAGTTTTTAATACAAGAAATTTCATTGGTAACAAGTCACATGTCATAGTTGAAAACCCCCCTCCCTCCTCGATGACAACACAGTTCATAATGGTATTTTCTGAGTAAGGAAATAGTCCCCTCACATCACTCTGACAAATCGAGCAAGGGGCCATCAGGATGGAAGTAGGCCACACCATTTGCCCCACACTTTGTTGAACAACTCTGGGCATTCCCGGGCCTCGAAGAGGGATTCCTCCTGCACCCCGCACCAGTCCACCCCCCTCCGCCACTTCTGCAGTGCTGGCGCCTCAGCTTGGGACCATCTAGCCGCTATGTCTCGCTTCGCCACTGCCAAAGCTGTTCCCAGGAAGCGCTTGTCTGCCCGGGAGCCATCCAGGCCATCAAACACTCCCAGTAGTAGGTGTCTTGGGTCGTGGGGGACCACCCATCTCAAGGCCAGCATGAGCTCACGTTCCAACCCCCCCAGAATGGATCTAAGGCCGGACACAGCTATACCATGTGATAGAAGTCCCTGGGGCACCAGCACAGCGCGCACAGGCCAGGGATGCTCTCAAGCAAGCTCGAAAGAGACGCGCTGGTGTGTTGTAAGTCATGTGAAGATAGTAAAGCTGTACCAGGCGTAGCTATGAAGATGTGGTGAGGGTTTTAGGCGCCATTAGGGCATCACGCCAGTCTGTCTCGTCCAAGGGGCCCACCCACCCCTCCCACCGTTCCCTAAGCCGATCCAGGGATGTGGGACAGTTATTTATCAGAGCTCGTATATACGGGACACCCCTCCTCTCCCCAGGTCTCCCATCATGACTTGGCCTTCTAGAGGGTTAAACTCCGGGAGGGAGGTGGGTGTTGGGAGGTGTATATTGAGGGCGTGACGGAGTTGCAAATATTTGTAGAACTGGGAGGGGAAGAGAGCGTGTCTGTGCTGTTGGTCAGAAAAGGAGCGCATGTGATCTCCCACCTACACGTCCCCAAGTTGTGATATTCCTACCAAGTCCCAACGGCGGAAACCCTCCAGGGATGAGCCCTCCCTCAACCAGGTGCCATGCCAAAGGGGTGTCTGTCTAGTCAGCTTCCGGTCCCAGGTCACCAGGCGAAGGGCAGCACGCCAGGCCATGAACACCGACCTGGTGATGGGGGCAGGGATTGTGGCACCGGGGAGCCATATAGGTAGCCCTGAAGCTGCGCAAAATCTAGGACATCAAGCTCTACCCGATAAGCAGGGTCGGACCAGCCACCCGCAAACCAATCATGGGGCGCAATGAGTCTTGTCGCGAAGTAATAAGAATGAAGGTTGGTGACACCCATACCGCAGTCAAAGGGGGGGATTCCGGCAATGGTACAGGGACATCCGCGACCTCCCGTCACTCCACAGAAACCGGGTAAGTGTGCCGTCCAGTTCCCTGAACCAGCTGCTCGAGAGGCGGACCGAGGTGTTTTGGAGAATGTAAAGAAAGCGGGGGAGGATCATCATTTTGAAAAGGGCACTCCTGCCCAGCGGGTTAAGGGGAAGGGATTGCCAGTTCCTAAGATCGGTTTTCATCCGGGAGACCAGGGGAGCAACAAATAAGGGCCCATTCCAGCTCCGACAGGAGGGTCACCCACACTCCCAGGTACTTAAATGATTGCCTCCGGAGGGGGATCATCGCCTGCCAGTCGAAGCATGCTCGGCTGGGGTGTAGAGGAACTAGGGTAGACTGCGTCGGGTTGAGACGGAGACCCGAGACCTGTTCAAAGTCCGACAAGGCTGCCAGAGGTCTAGGGCCAGAATGTTCCGGGTCGGCCAAGTAGAGCAGTACGTCGTCCGCGTATAGAGCAATTTTATCCACATGGCTCTCATCCCATACCCAACCCTGGATAAGGGAGTCTTGTCGAATTAACGCCGCCAGGGGCTCCATCGCCAGCGCGAATAGGAGGGGTGAGAGAGGGCAGCCCTGGCGGGTGCCCCTCCGGATCGGAAATGGCTCAGAAATCACACCGTTGACGAGTACACTGGCTCTAGGGCGTTTATAAAGAACTTGGATCAGGCGGCGGAAGGGAAGGCCGAAACCCATTCGTTCCAGGACATCCCTTAAATACCCCCAGTCCACCGTATCAAAGGCCTTTTCAAAGTCAACGAGGAGAAGCGCCAAGTACGGGGACAAGCGGTGCCAGTGGGCCAACACCAGGTGGAGGCGACGGATGCAATGGCGGGTGCCCCTGGCCGGCATGAAGCCGCATTGGTCAGGGTGGACCAGGTCTTGTAGAAGGGGCCGGAGTCGCTGGGCTATTGCAGTAGCGAAGATTTTAATTTCAGTGTTTATCAGCGAAATTGGGCGGTAATCAGAGCAGTTAAGGGAAGGCGGTTGTGTCTTCGGGATGACCACAATGGTCGCCACGTACGACTCAGAGGGGAAGGACCCGTCTTCAAAAACCTGGCGGAAAAGCGCCGTTAAGTGGGGGAACAGGTCATCGCGGAACACAGAGTAGTACTCCTGGGGAAAGCCATCGAGTCCGGGTGTTTTGCCGGAGTGCAGCACAGTGATAGCCCCGTGGATTTCTTCCGGGGTGAGAGGGCCGTCTAGGTCTGCGGTTTCTCGAGGGAGACTAGGAAGGTCAGTTCCAGAACCCTCCATCAATTCAGAGAGGGAAGCTCTGGGGGGACGTGCCGCGTATAGAGCCGCATAATACTGGGCGAACGCTTGCGCAATAGCCCGCGATGTCACCTGATGGGTCCCGTGGACCGTTCGGATCTCTGGAATGATGCGATGGGCGCTAGGATAGGATATCAAGTTATGGAGCAATTTGCCATTCTTGTCACCCCAGCCATAACTACGGGCTACGGAGGGACGCCATAGCATTTGGGCCGATTCCAGGGAGAGCCGACGAATCTCCTTGCGGACAAGCGCCAGTTGCCTAGAGGAGTCGGCGTTATCATTAGCCAATTGAGCCTGTTCCAGACGAACCGCTCGGGATTCCAGCTGTGCCAGTTGGGTGACTTGGGCCGCGCGTTTGGCGTGCACTAACTCCCTGGCCACCCCCCGAACCACCGCCTTGCTTGATTCCCAGAGCGTTTCCTGCAAAGGGACCGATCCTGTATTTGCGGAGAAGTAATGGCGGAGCTCCTGGCCAAGGGACTCCACCAATTCGGAGTCTTGCAAAAACCATGCGTTTAATCACCAGGTTGTCCTAGGGCCTGCGGGGGGAGACCCGATGTGGAGGGAGATGGGGGAGTGGTCGGAGATTCCCATGGGGAGGATCTCTACCCCGGACACAAGCTGGCAATCCAAGGCAGGCATCAGAATTAGGTCTATGTGGGAATGGGTATGGTGGGCGGCTGACGTGTGTGTATATTGTGTCTTTCGGGATTCCACACTCTCCATACATCGCAAAAACCCAGTGCCGAGGCCCAGCCTACGAGACTCTTCGCGGAGGTCAACCGATGTGGCGAAGGAGGGCCCGTCACGTCTCTAGAGGGTTTAGGACAGTATTGAAGCCCCCCCGCCGACGACAGTAAGGCCTTGGGGTAGGGAGGAGACCACCTGCGTGAGGCGCCGAAGGGTGGATGACAAGAGCGCCGGGGGAACATAGGTGCAAAGGAGGTTCACGGGGTTACACTCAACCATCCCCGACATGGCCACAAACGTCCCTTGTGTGTCAGTGGGGACGTCAACCACGGTGAAGGGGAGCCCCCGTCTCAGAAGGATGGCCACCCCTCGGGAACCTCTAGCAAATCCGGAGTGCCAGACCCGGTCAAACCCGTAGCGGGCCAGGAAGTGGCATTGGGAACCCAGAAGGTATGTTTCCTGGAGAAGCAGGGCGTCAGGCATGCGTCGGCGGGCCGCTCGGAGCACTGCAGTACGTTTAATACGGTCCAGGAGGCCATTCACATTCAATGAAAGGATGTGGAGGGGCGTGTTGTTAGTGTGGGTCATGTGTGAAGGTGAGGACTGGCGCGAAGCAAGAGGACAAGAAGGACCCCTTACAGTCAGGTGGAAGACTACAGCCGGGTCTGGGACACCAGGGCATAGCTGATGGAGACAGGGGTGTGCGTGACAGCTGAAGAAGATAGCAGGACATGCAACTACCAATGGGAACGGAACACGGCGGCCCATAGGCGGTCAAAAACAAACTCCCAGGAGACAACGGTCTCCCCCCCTTCCCACTCCCCCCAACTCCCAGAACGGGAAGCATCTGTCGCCCGAACAAGTCACTAACACCTCACAGGGAGGCAACAGCTAAACTAAAACGGTTAGCAGCCACAAGATTGGGACATGGCTGAGTCGGACCCCCCCTCCATACTAACAGCAAGTTACAAAAAAATAAAAAATAAAAAATAAAAATAAAAAAAGGAAGAAACGTGCATCTGTGGGCTGAAGTGTTCAAACTCAGGATTACATCAATGTGGATACTCCAACAGACCAAACTGGCAAGCTCCTTACGGGTTGATTAAGAGAGTCAAAGGCATGCTCGTTCATGATGAGCCCCTGGTTGGAGCCCCAGGCGCAGATAACAGCGTCACTCATGACTCGGTGTCTACATCAGAGCCGCGGATCACGGGGCTCCCGGACAAGTCGGAGTCCGACCTGGCCCGTCTCAGAGTTTAACTGGGCCCGGGGACGCTGCCCAGGTCGATCAAGGAGGAGGCCGAAGGCGGAGAAGCAGGGCCACGTTCCTGAGCCCGGGCCGAAGATTGTCCGGTCCGTGCCTTCGGCGATTGGGAGCCACCACCTCGGCGGCCGGCCCTCCTCCGGGATCCGGTCCTACGCCGCCACCACTGGTTTTTTTTTTTTAACACCGCCGCCACCACTGTTTTTTTTAACACCGTTGGTATCTAAAAAGAGTGGGAGGTGTTGGTCGCTTGGACTGCTGGGCGTGACACCGATGGTATGCTCGTTTAGGGAGAAGAAAACTTTGCTGCATCAAGCTCGAGAAAAAACAAACTGCTGACTATTTTGGTTGGGCTTAGTAGAAGGACATTCCTGAAGAATTCACTGACACATAGGCTTTGACAGGAGGGTCGATACCCTTCTTCACTTTGCAGACAATGCCAACTCTTGCTGGTTGCAATTAACCAGGTGGGAAATGCTTAAAATGATGAACAGCATTGAGCATGGCATTAACTCAATCAAGGAAGAGCTAGGAGCAAACCTCCTCATCGTAATGCAGCATAGATATGTTTTGGACTTGATGACCACAATTGTGGGAGGGGTGTGTGCAAGGATCAGTGCAGCCTGCTGCACCTTTATTCCCACGATTAACCCATCAGATAAGTCCAGATGTATGTATGTATGCATATGGTATTTCTATAGCGAGAACCTAGCCAAAAGGCAGTGGAGCACTGCACAGGGACAAGTATAATAAAGTCAACAAGTGATACGAGAGGTAGCTGGGTTGTATATGGTTATTGCATTGTGTTCTTTAAGGAGGTGTGTTTTCAACTGTCTCCTAAATTGGAGAAGTCATAATTGATTGGCGGGTGGCGGCTGTTCTTGATCCTTGGTGCATGAATGGAAAAAGCCTACATCCTCATTTGTTTCTTTTATTAACTTCTTAGTGTGCAGTATGATGATGTTCTGAGCATGCCAAGAACCACCAGAGATGAGCTTCTCTTCAAGGTAAGCAGGTTGCTGATTGATAGCTTTGTAAATGATGCAGCTGATTTTGAAGATGGTGCAGGCAGCAAGGGCAGCCAATGGAGGGGATATGATCATATTTCTTCAGCTGCTGACCGACATGTGCTTCTGCATGTAGAATGCCCTTAAGGGGTGCCAGTGTGGAGTCCGGGAAGCTATGGAGGACAGCGGTAACACCATACAGATGCGAGATGCACAAGGGTTTGAACAGCAGTTCTGAAGTATCTGTGTTTTTGCCAATGTTACTTGAGGTTGGTGTCCAGGAAGAATCCGGGTTACTTGGCATTTGGTGAATATTGGGGCTTGAAGCAGCCCTGGTTCATATCACTGAGCCAGATTTATACTGCTTCTTGTTTGTGGAAATGACAAGAAGTCTGTTCTGGTTGGGTTGAGCTTCATGTGAATGTTGGACATCCAGATTTGGATGATGGGCTGGCAGTGTTTGAGGCGGTAGATGTCTGCAACGGAAGAACCTTTCAAGTAGAGTTGCGGATGATCGGCATATTGGTGAATATTGATTCTGTTATATGCAAGAAGAGCACCAAGCAGCTACTTACAGAGGTCGACGATGACAGGAGACATATTAGAACTCGGGGCACTCAGCAGGTGATAGGAATCTTTTGGGACCTGGAAGTGCCCATGTTAACAAATTGGTATTGCTGGAAAGGCAGGAGAAGAGCCAGTAAATTACATTACTGGTGAATCCCATTGGAGACTCCAGGGTGCATATGAGCGGGACTATGTCAAATGCAGCTCAGAGATGTGGTCTGTCTCTCCTTCACTTGATGATTACATGGCATTTGACTATTACTTTTATTTATGTTTCAGTACTTAAGCCAATGAGCATGATAGAAGGTCTGGTGTACTGTATTTTACACTTATGTACCACCACCCACTTCTGGATTCAGAAACACAAATCTTAAGAGGAACATGGCAGGGGTACCACTATGCGTGCCTGTCCTGTTAGCTACTGCAATGGAGCCACTGGCAAGCATACTCACCAGGGAGCTTGTATAGCTGGAAAACGTTACTTAATCTCCTTATATGCCGATTGTGGTATACTCGAATCCAGAGGCCCCTCTAACCAGATCTCCCTGATAACTAAGTGATTCTCTGGATTGATGATAAATTTTAATAAATCCCAGGTGATCCGTATCCCTCCATGCACCACAATAACGGACTTCACCCTGGTGTGGTGCAATGATGCAGTCAGATATTTGGGCACAAAACTGTGAGGAAATGCAGAGATCGTCATAGCACATTGCAAGCACTTCTGCTATCAATGGCCAAAAAACTCTGGCCAGAAAAATGTCCTTTTTTACCTCAACTGTTGTACCAATTGCCAATTCACCTATACCATTAACAAAGACATCCTTTACTTATCAGTGGACTGTGCTTCTGAGGTTGATATGGGCTTGGCACCAACCTAGAGTAAGTGGAGTACTAACTCTTCTTTATTCTAAAGTTGGCTTTGCGTACCATATCTGAAACATTACTATTGGGTTGCTCAAGCCAATATATTCTTTCAATGGATATCACACAGAAACCAGCCTCCCATTCTTTGGCATAGAACCTACTTCACAGTGCGATCCAGGACTTGATCACAGGGACATTTCAATACAATACAATGGACTTTACAGGGTATGCGAACAATACACTAACTGATAGTGGGTTTAGAGATGTTCTATTCCCTTTGTCTACCAGTTCCTAATAATTAGCTTTCAGCTGATATGCCGGAACCAAAAGCTCAACAGCAGCTAACAAGTTTAAGGATCTCTAAACTGGGAGATCTCTATGTAGGTGGAGTTTATAATTTTGAATCACTTTAAAAAAGGGGAGGGGCACTGCCATTTGATAATTTTTTATGTGTCAGGTTTAAGCACACGTTGGGGGAATGTTTACCCACTTTTCCTACCAGAACTTGACCCTAACTCGTTTTGTGATATTCCCCAATTCTTAAAGCCTAATCCGACTTCAGAGTTCAATAACCAAGGCATGAAGGATGACCGAGACAAATGATGTGAAAATGAAGATAATGTATTGTGGGAGGAATTGTCAGACACTACATGGTACAAAACGGAGAAAATCTCACTAACTCACAGATCTAGATTAGTACACTTTAAACTTACGCACATAGTCTATTAAACTATGGCAGGCCTCAATGTAATAGGACTGAATGCAGACCCAACTAGTCACTAGCGTCAACACCTCGGATTATATTCACCAGAGAAAAAATTGTCCACAGGTATTGGATTACTGGAATTACATTTTTAACATGCTTTCTAAGATACATTCTCAGATGGCAACCTCTATATGTTTAGACCTACTAGCAAACGTTAAGAAGGATATCCAAAAGGGAGTACACAGGTAGACAACAACTGCTTGTTTTTTAGCCAAAGAAGAGTAGCAATTCAAAGGCGTAGAAGCCATATACTCTTCTATGCTGCCTCCTACATCTAGGCCCAATGATGCCTGAAGCCCACTCAGAAATTATCTCTTAGAGGTAACTACCTATATATAAAGGAAGGTAAAGTTATTTCATCTTAGCGGTCAGGCTGAAACCGGACATATTACTGAAGACCCCTGATATTTCCAAATATCAGTGTGGCATTAATCATCTTTAACAGCCACAACACATTCGCTTATAATCAGCAAGCAACTTATGAGTGAAAAATAGATGTTGCATCATAATGTTGCACAAACACTATTTTTCCCTTTGTTCTAATACTGCATTTGTGGCTGGGCTCAACCGAAAGAAGTTATTATTGCTTTGACCGCTGCCACACATGTATAGCTAGAAATATTTACTATGTAAAGTGTGCTTCTCGTTTTCCTTTAGCCCTTTATTACAGCATATGTAACTGCAATTCTACATAGCATAGTCTCTATTATGTACAGAATGTGAATTCTGTTGACCTAAGCTGGTGTTGTAATTGTAACTGATAAAAGACAAATGAAATTTAAAAATAAAAAAGTAAACCATTTTGCTGTATCCGGAGTATAATATGAAACTCAGACACCTCAAGTTTATTTTAAAAATCAGATTGTTTGTCTAAAACACTAACATTTTGTTTAGATGGAAACAGGTATCAACGTATCACATTCAGGTTCTTCATACAAATTTTTGTTGTTTAAAACAAAAAGTTTCCTATGTTTATCAGAGTACCACAGTATTTGGGAAGCAATAAACAGCATACTATTTATTTAAAATGAAAAAACTGAAGGTTACATTTAAATCTAGAAGCATTCAGATTATGGGTATATTGTTTTAAATTTGCAGCAGAAACTTTTCCTAGCTTTTGGATAACCATTCCTCAATACAGATGACCATGACGATAAAAGAGAGTTTCATGCACACTGCAAAGCCAAGTGTACTGTAAAGCTTACCTGGATCTTGTGTCTGATTTTGTTGTGGCAAATCTGACAGAGGGGCACGAGTCATGCCTCGGTTGGAGTAAGAAGAAGCTTGAGATATATCTTGCTGGCTTTCCCATCGACCCTGAAGGAGCAGAAAATAGCCAACAACTTTAGCAGTTCTGGATAAGAGCTCACACCAACAAAAGAAAGACGTAACACAAATTGCTTATATGTATTACAGTGTTATGAAAAGCCACTGGCGGCAGCTGCCAAGATCAAAACCAGATTCCCAAATATGGTCAACCATAATAAAAGACAGTGCATTGCCGCTTCGCAAAATATCAACAACGATGCTTCAGTAGGTTTGCTGAAAAGAACTGCTCGTTGCAATAGCGCATGGTGGCAAATTCACTTTTTTTCCTTGCCCACCACGACTTTATGTGGTTCTAGTCCCAATTCCTACTGTCTTTTTTAAAACTGTTAAGCAAAATGCATGGTTTATTTTTGACTAAGTGACAAAATATTTAAATCCAAGCTGTCAACATTAAAATCTGACTTACTAACGCAACTGGTTTATGTGGATTTAAGTTCCGCATTCGATTGCGTTATCCACTCCAAGCTATGGGAGATCTTAAATAAACTGGGTGTAGACCCCCCAATCTTGAAGTTTCTCCGAGAGCTTTACTCGGATGCCAAAGCCTGTGTGAGGTATGGCATCAACGGAGAGCTAACGGATTCATTTCGAATCACAAAAGGAGTAAGACAGGGGTGCGTCCTTGCTCCATTCTTATTTAACATCTATACTAATGGTTTGGAGCAAGCGATGCTGATAGGGAATAAGGACCTCCCCTGCATAAAAGGCCGCCCGATTCCAGCATTGCTTTATGCCGATGACTCGGTAATTTTAGCAAGGACACCTTGCCAATACATGCTCTCTCTTGGTCTTAAAGTCAACAAATCCAAGACTTTTGTCATGTATGTTGGCAAGAAAGCCCAGAAATGTAAACCTATCTACATTGAGAACACTAGGTTAGATAGTGCTAGGAACTATCCGTATTTAGGAATCCTCATTGACTACCAACTGTCATGGAAACCTGCTATATCTAGCAGGAAACTGCAGCTCCAGCGCACAACATCAGCACTGACCTCATTCTCAAGGAAGCTGGGCAAGCCCGCTCCTGCAGTAATATTGCAAATTTATCAAGCTAAGTGCATGAGTGTGGCTACCTACGGAGCAGGTGTATGGGGCTATGTCCCTGTCCATGAGCTCCAAGTAGTTGAAAATGATTTTTTGAAGTACATATTAGCTCTCCCCAGAAGTGCCTCCAATTACGGCAGCCATATAGAGCTCGGTTGGGACTACCTATCTGACATCATAAGGTACCAACCGATTCTTCTTTGGCACCGTATATGGACCAAGGAGCAATGTCTCCTAACCCGGTCGCTAATAACAGACTGTCTGACTCTGACCCATTGGAGGAAGATTCCTTGGCTATGGTACGTTTTTAAATTTCTGAATGACTTGAACTGCTTAGAGTTTTTCATAAACCCTACGTCACTCACTACCATATCAAGAAGGTCTTTAAAGAACTTATGTGTTTCGCATCTGAGTGACTTACGTCTGTGCTCTGAAATCGGCAAACAGTCGACTATCCATCTAACGATGATTCAATCCTCATATGGCCTGCAACCTTATCTGTCTTTTTATTTGTCTAATTATGATAGATATGTTTTAACCCGATTTAGATTTAATTCATTTTATCGTCTTGTTTCATTTCCTATGCCCTCTGACTGGTCACGTGAAATGATCAAATGTCCCTGTGACGACTGTACTCCTCAGTCTACATTACATGTTACATTATTTTGTACCTTTTATGAAAATCCTCGTAAACGTTGGTTGGTTCCTCTGCTTAGACTATTAAGACTGAGAAGATGCAGACCTGCCCTTCTGGCATTACAATGTCTAGATTCCCCTTTTGTTGCAAAAACAGTCGCTTATTATTTAAAAGCTTGTATAAAAATCCGTTCTCAACTTGCAGCCTCTGCGCAGTAAATATCTATTTTTATACTGCTGTTATTTTGGGTATTAATATAGAGCAAACTGATTATATGCTTAAACTGATGCATTATTGCACATAGCAACCAATTTTTTATTTGAAAAACAAAATGTTGCAAATAATTGTATATGTACTGTATGATTTCCACTTGTACTTTTATGGTTGTAAATTCAACCGAATAAAGTTACTTTGATGATGATGAACGCAACTGCTGTGTGTGCCTAAGGACATTTATACAGTGTGTGCATCTCTTCTATATGAAAATTCCACTAAAGAGTATGTCGGGTCTATGTTAAGTATACAGCCTTGGCAATAGACGGGTGTAAATGGTATTGTATAGTTTCCTGATCGGAAGAGGTCAACTGGAATCTTGGAAGTACAACTCCTAAAAGGAAGAGGGCAAGTGCCAAGTGCAGTAAGGGTAAACAAGGCCTGGGAGGAGCTCTCCTGAGCTAGGTGTCCCAGAGTAATCAGATCAACTCAAGTGTACATCAAGATTCTTAGTCGTACAACATAAGGAGGGCCTTTAAATCAAAGATCTTCAAACTGACATCATCTGGAGGGCGGACAGAAGACAGCGGAAAAATGCCAGCTTGCAGCATCATTCCCTTATGATTTGTTAGCAGCCTAGGTCGTGGCTAGGCCTTTGTAGTGGGGTACAGAAGAGTGCATCATTAGTAACTCAAGACACAGTAGGATGATAGGTTTCTTAGAAATGTTCTTGAACTCTTGGGGAGAGGAGTTGGCCTAACAGCTAGGGCGCACGACTTCGGACCTGGGTTCGAGTCTCGGTAATGCCGCTAAACCTCCTGTGATTCTGGGCAAATCACTGAATCTCCCAGTGCCTAACAAAAATGAATGTGTGTCCTCATGTAACGTACCTGGTGCTATGTAAAGCGCTCTGATACCCGATTTGGGCCAAGTTTGCACTATATAATACTCTTCAAAAAAAAAAAATACTCTGAAAATTGCATACTTCGTTGGTGGCGGTACTAGATCCACAGCTACAGGAAATGTAACTGTACCAAGCCAGCACATCAACTAAGCAGGCGCACAAATACAAGATCCCAGCACAAAACGCATTCAAATAGTAAAATACGTGATCAATATCAATTTTATATTCAGGCTATTAACATTGCCAATTTTTCGGTGGATTAAGAGTGATTGGCTTGGCCAATTTCTTGCCTGATAGGAAAATCTAAATTTTATGCACTTGGAATATTAAATACCGATGTTTTATAAGTGTTATAGCACTACAGCCTGGAGGACTGATCTGTCAACAGCAACCACGCTATGTCTTTGTGTGTCTCTGCCACGTCTCCCACAAAAGTTAGGATTAGTGCTCTAACACGAAATGCTAGTGGAATATACCACCATCCCACACCTGATCCACAAAGTAACACAAAATGCAGGAATCAATCAATTGTGAAAAACTAATCAGTGAAGAGCACAATAATTTTTTATCAATTAGAAGTATTTAATTGATGCTTCCTCTGGGTCCAGAAGATCCAGTACAAGTAATACACACAGAAAACACAATAAATTGATTTTACAGCCAGGTTTGGGATCCAGGGTGGACGCCTATAACAGTGATGATGATGTATGTTTGCCTACAGCTCTTCCTCCACAGAGTGACACAGTCCAGGGAGAGTGGGATGTCAAAGAGAGACTTCCCTGAATTTGATCAGCAAGTGGAGTGGCCCATAGAGTTCCTCTACACTACACTGATGGTTGTTATTCCACAACAGAAATGCAACAAGATAACTACAATAGAATGCGCATCGATGTCGAATAAAAATGAGATGTGAAGCTGGACAAATAGGAAGCAGCTACTATAGCTGTGCCGCTAAAAACCCAACTTGGCGATAGCACATACACGAGCCCCTTAAACAGGGGCATCTAACCATTCATGTATATGCGTCTAAAATGGCTGTCTGTGTCCTAACGTGGTGAAGCTTGCGCAGATGCTTTCGTGTTCTTGTCCGTTGCACTAATTATAATGCCATAGTATATTTTTCAATTTAAGGAATATAAAGTAGTTACTCATAGTATACAGTGAATTCATTTATTTCCTATGTTTTAATTTGTTTTCGCTTACTTTTCATGTACCGCGATATTGGGGGTCTGAGGGAGACGCAAACCATCTTGAAAGTCTCTACTGCGCATGTTGCGCAGGCAGAGAGAAGGCAACCTTGAGCAGTGGAACTCAGCCAGCTGGCAGTCACAGTCAAGATGCTCCTGTGAACGCAACCTCTGACCCAGCAAGATGGAGCTGAACTGTTCCTAACTCGCTACAAATGTTATTCTCTATTGTATTCTGTCAAATATCTCGTGAGAACCCCAAATTCACTAGGCGGTCCCAGAAAATGTAAATTTAGGCTTGTAGAAGTTTGTTCTGATTGGTGTGTTGACCTATCCTACTTTGGGACCAATCGAAATTGGGGATTCTGACACTTGCAACATTTGGGGGGTGGTACACTGACCCGAAAACAGTATAACTAGCCTAGGTTTAGCTAGAGAAATTGTCCGACTTGTCCGAATAGCTGACCTGTCACTGACCCAACGCACTCAATAGGTGATTGAATACAGAGCGCTGCGGAGCACTCTGTCCGAATTTGACCATAGACTCAAAGGTTTTACTAAACCTTAAGTGCTGGCGGAGCACTTTGCTGGGGAGTTCGCTAACCCAATCGGGGTTCTGACTGATAGCTGCAGAGAGGGTGGAGTGCAGGCGTTGCTTCCGAACTGCGGGTGCTGGTCGTGCCTTGGTGGTCCTGTCCTGATCCTAATCTGGTTTTCCTGTCCTGTCCTGGGGTGTCCAATCTGCACCTGCTGTCCCATAGATGTCTGTCCTTCCTTGGGGTATTTCCTGTCCTTAACTGACCCGTGGCCAGGGTTGGTCTTCACACCAGTCTAGGTAAATATAGTGCTAAAAACTCTATACTGCACCTTCTAAATTTCTGTCTTTTGCTTCAATAAAGACACACCGTTGCATACGTTGATTTTCCATGCTTTTTCGCAATCTACTATATGAGAAGTCGTACATTTATTCTCCATAGCATGTTCCTATGTTTCCCTGCCTTTAGAGCACTTTCTCTCCATACTGTTTATGAAATATAGATGTGGTTCTGCCCGGCGCCAAGATACGCTTTTCACATGCTTCTACTTAATTGCCGCTCCCTGCCCAAGCATAGCGCTGAAATCGCCCTACTATTAGAAGAATACACCCCAGACATACTGTTCCTAACGGAAACTTGGCTCGCCATTGAGTCCGACCCCGCGATAGTAGACGCCCTCCCTGCTGGCTATCAAATCATACGACAAGACCGAACTAAAGGGAGAGGAGGAGGCCTGGCTATGATTTACAAGGACCAATACCACTGCCGAATCACCTCAGATACTATTTTGGAGTGTGAGAGTATTGGTTTTAACTTTGATCTCTCACCCAATAGCTGCTTCTCGGGCATTCTTATCTACCGCCCGCCCGGCCCACCGAAGCAGTTTTATGAAACACTGCCATCTAGTGTGGCCGATAGAGCTAGCACCTCCTCTAACTTTACCGTGTTGGGTGACTTGAACCTCCACTTCGACTCTCCGTCTGATCACACAGCCGCCACCTTACTTGAGGTTCTAGCAGCCTTACAACTTATCCAACGCGTCACTACCCCTACCCATGACAAAGGCCATTTACTGGACCCTATCTTCACAAACTGTCATGACATCTCAGTAGACCCAGGCATCCCCCTACCATGGACAGACCACCTTCTGATCCCTTTTCGTTGGACTACAGCTAAAACTCTACCACCCACGCCCACCACAAGGCTCAGGCGACCCTGGCGGCGTCTCGAGATCGACAACTGGTCCACTAAACTTGCCAGTTCACAACCCGAGAAACAGGAGGACCCTGAGCTGGCAAACCAGGCCTATGTCAATTGGATCAATCACACCCTTGATACCACCCTCCTTATGAGTAAGTCTATACTGAAGCGGCCTCTCAAAACTGCCCCTTGGTATACACAGTCTCTTAGGGACAAGAAGCGCCTTTGTAGAAGGGCGGAAAGACGCTGGCGTCTAGACAACTCAACAGGCAACAAAACCCGCTATCGCGAAGCCATCAGCGAGTACAAAATCCAAATAAAAGCAGCCCAGTCCACCTACTTCGCCGACCAAATCCTACAAGCCAAATCTAAACCGAGAGAGATCTTTCAGATCATTAAAAGGCTAACAAACCCCCCCCCTGCGTCACACATCAAGAAATCTGTCACACAATGTAATGATATTGCCGAGTTTTTCTTTCAGAAAGTGAACAAGATTTACTCAGCATTTCCTTCCCCAAAAACGAATCCTTCAATCCAACCCAATATCGCCCCTACCCTGCTCCGTCCCTCTGTACAACAGAGCCTAACCTGTTTCCCCCTACTGAATCTCCCCACCCTTGAATCACTAGCCCTTAGCATCAAGTCAGGCTCGCCGGATGACCCTGCCCCTCCTGACATCCTAATGGCAGCATCCCTGATCACCCTGCCTATCATCAGGGAGGTATTAAACGCATCTATCTCCTCCAGCACTGTGCCAAATGTATGGAAGCAAGCCATGGTCAGGTCAATTAAGAAGCCCAATTTGGACCCGTCTGACCTAGCCAACTATCGTCCCATCTCCCTGCTCCCATGGGTGAGCAAGATACTTGAAAAATATATCAATCTACAGTTGGTAAACTTCTTGGAAGATCAACATATACTAGATCCCACTCAGACGGGTTCAGACCAAAACACGGGACTGAGACCGCCCTCCTCATGGTCACCGAGGAGACTAGAAAAATCCTGGATCAACGAGGATCAGTGGCAGTGATCCTCTTTGATCTAAGTGCGGCTTTCGACACGGTCAGTCATGACACCCTACTGAACCGGCTGTCCTGTGCGGGGATCAAGGACAAGGCCTGGGCATGGTTTAAATCGTTCCTGGACAACAGATCCTTCAGGGTTTTTGATGGCGAATCCGTGTCCTCCAGCAGACCCCTAAAATGTGGTGTCCCTCAGGGCTCCTCTCTAAGCCCCGCGCTTTTCAATCTGTATATGAGACCGCTGGCCGATGTCGTCCGCCCATTTGGAATTAAGATCATCTCCTATGCGGACGACACGCAGCTAGTGGTCTCGCTGGCGCAGGAGGCTAATCGAACTGCGCCAGGCGGACTTAGAGAGTGCCTGGAGGAGGTGAGGAACTGGATGTCATCATCTTCCCTGAAGCTGAATGGGGATAAAACAGAGCTGATGCTCTTAGGCCCATCAGATCTGGCCCTCCCTCCCTCTCTGTGGCCCCCCTGTCTAGGCCCTCCCCCGACCCCCAAAAACACTATCAAAAGCCTCGGAGTGTGGCTGGACAGCTCATTATCTTTCAATGTCCAGGCCACTAAACTTTCAGCCACCTGTTTTGGCATCATGAGGGTGCTACATAAAATTTTTCCCCTCCTGCCCATGGAAGCAAAACAGGCAGCCATTCAAGGTCTTATTCAATCTCGCCTTGATTTCAACAATGTACTTTACCTGGGCGCCCCCGAATACACCCTACGCAGGCTGCAGATTGTACAGAATTGCGCAGCGCGCCTTCTGCTCAAAATTCCCCGCAGAAACTCAGTGAGGGCCGGGCTGATCAGCCTTCATTGGCTCCCGATCCGACAGAGAGTTCTGTTCAAAACTTTATGTATAGCTCATCAAGCCTTCTGGGACATAGGACCCAGCATCACACGCGATCTGGTTACCCATTACACCCCAAACCGAAGTCTGCGTTCCAGCCAGACCTTCTTTGCTGTAGTACCAAGAATAAAAAGATCCAGATCTGGAGGAAGGACGTTCACTTACAACGCATCCAAGACATGGAACACCCTCCCACTCCATCTCAGAGCGAACTCTAACCTCACGGAGTTCCGCAAGCAACTAAAGACCTTTTTGTTTGCATCCTCTTACTAACTGTCTGCTTCCCCTCCTATTCCTCAGTAGGCTGTGGCTATCCTAGCGCTTGGACGCCTCCGGGCAACAATTCGCGCTTTATAAATTCACAAGTTTACAAGTTTTTCTATAATTTTCTCTTGTAAGCTGATTTTAAAGCAATTATGCTAGAACTATAGTGTGTTCCACTTTTTCCCCCTCCTATAGATGTTTAGGAATAAAAATCTTTTATTCACTCTTGAAGTACTTCCCCCAACAGTAAATTCTAGTTTGTGTCTGAATTTGCCCCACTTAGAATTATCCATTCCCAAAATTCTGCTTAGCATATTTCATTTCAATTTTGCCTTCCCATTAGACTCATAGATGGTTGCCTTAATTTTCTTCCTTTATGGTTACGTACTGTTTGTTATGTTGATTGTTGACTGCCTATTGGTAGTAAATTGTATGCTCTCCGAACCTGAATTTTAGATAAACTTTTAAAACTTTCCAGTAGTTTGTGGTCATTTTATGAATACAAAGAGAAATATAAAGTTGGTATTTGTGTTGCCTGCCTTTCTTTTACAGCTAGCTCCCTGATCCATTGTGATCATAGGTACCCGTAACGGTGGATTGGTAAGTCGGGTACACGAAGAATAAAATAGGAAGGAACCAGGGTTACTGGTAGTAGAGTGTAAGGTCACCCGATTAATGTATATGATAAATTGAACCAAGTATATGGGCCTGGTACGTGTATGGTGAAATTATTTGGCCGGGTGACCTGCGATCTCTATCAATGCTATGTTCTATGTCCTCCAACTGGTAGCCCAGATGTGGGTCTTGTTCTGCCACAGAATCCAAGCAGGAATTGGTGCTCAGTTTGTGTGGACATGGGCTGGAATGATCCTTTTGGAGTGCAGGACCAAGGCTGAATTTCATTGTGTTACTTCCAATCTGGAGTTGCGTAGTTAGGAAAAGAAATTAACTAGAATGTGACCTTTACGACTCTCAGTTGCATTCAGCCCTTCACATTTGTTGTTGTATTGCGACATCCTGGGTACATGGAGGACAGATGCAAGTCCTGTACTTCGGATCCAAGTTGCACCTTAAGCATAAAGTTCAAACAGCCTGAAACCAATCTGGCATTGCTTGTGTTCTTGTTCAGATGAGGCACTGGCTGGCACTTCGATTTGGACTGTTCTTTTTGGAGCAGGAACAAGACTGATTTGCATATGGTTGCTCCTCATCCAGATTGGCACCATGGGCATAAGAAAAGATGGACTAAAATGCAGCCTGAGAACCAGTAGCTCAGACTCTTACAAGTAACTCACCCGTCACCTTTTGCCTTAGACTGTTCACATTCACCAGGAAGGGCCAGTAGGCACCATCCCCAACCTATGCTGCAGGTATAAAAGAAAAATATTAAAAACGGTCAACGCTTATTAACTATTGATCTGCTGCCATCACTCATCAGTCGTGATTGCCGTTATGTGGGGACTGCATTAACACAAGTTGGATGGAGATTCACTGAGGGTAAACAAACCCATATCAAACAGATTTCAGCACTACAAGTTAGTAGGAGCATTATTTTAGTAAATTATGGGCCATGCCTTAAAGATGTGCTTCATGAGCAGAATTAATACTAGTTACACTTTACAGATTAATCAAGGAGAATGGCAAAAGTTACTAAGACCTCGGCGGTCGACACTGCACAATCTAATTATGGAACCAAGTAAGGCTATCATACATAAATCGTTTCTTTGAACTCCAAAGCTTATGCTAATCATGTTCTATTTTTGCTGCCTGCACCAGTGTGCAGTTAAGTTCTGCTTTCATATCCGTTGTACAGACTAACGCCTAATGGTATCCAAGATTAGAATACCTTTGCTCAACTAAAGCACCCAGGTTTTTTTTTCTCCAAGGATCTGCTCACACGTCCCATTCTTTTTTACCCTAGAGGTATCTGGAACTACTCACACCACCATTCAAAAAACTCAAAATGACTCCTTGAGCAAAACTTCGTATTCTTCTTTCTTTGGTCTCAAATTTCTTTTTTCTGCTTTATCTTTTTCCAGGTTGGTCAGATGAGTTATGATGTTTGCTAGTGCTGCCACATTCAAGTCTTGAGCACATTCAATAGTGGGAGATAAGGTCCTCATATAAGGCTTGGTCTTCTAGAGGCGATAAAGGAGCTGCCGGGCCATCACACTACAATCAATCCGAATCAAACCGGAGAAGAATGTAGCCGCTTTGGTTTTTTTGCACAGGCTTCAAAGTAGCATTTTTATTTTTAGCAATACCATTTTTATGTTTCAGATAAGTGAAGATAGTTTTTTATAGACCCATGAGGGGTAATTAACAGGGCTTCCCAGGAAAATACTGCCTAAAGCAGTCCAGGTTGAAGCAGTGTTTTTACATAACTGATGGCCTACCTGGCTTCTAGAATAGATCATTTCTTTCTTTAAATTTTGGCAGCAATAAATAGATGAAGTAGACGACATATCTATGTGCAGTCAACACAATTATAATTTTACATCACTAACTGTCAAAATAATCATAGCGGCTCACAATATTTTGTATTTTTTTATATAACCACATTTTATTCGTTTTATAAAAATGCAATCAATAGTTTGCCCACATGGAGGGCGTAGAATACAAAGAAAAGAATGCCCAGACTGAGTCTTTATAAGCCACTGTATTGCCACAACTTCCCACATACCTTTTCCTGCTTCTGTGGACAGTCTCTAGACTGGTATAGTTTTTCTCCAAGCTTATCGCACCAGTTCATCGCAGCTCGCCAGGGGAGGACAGGAAAGAGAGCACCAACAATCTCTCTCTTAGAAAGCACGGTCCCATAGCCCGGTGGTCTCCCCATTTCCCCCAAAGCCATCGACAATTCCCAGAAAAGCAATTCTGGGGGATAGGTCCATAGGTTCTCTGAGCACTGAAGTGAGTAGTTTAATGTTTTCTGCCAGTATTGTTGAATTGGGGGGTTTTCCCGAACTACATGAAAAAACCATGAGCTTTGTCTGCCTGACATCGGAAGCAGGCGGGCGTTGGCCGTTTGTTGACCAGCCACAGTCTGATAGGTGTGAGATAAGTCATGAGGAGACAGTTAAGTTGTATGAGTCTACGTCTGGAAGGAATGACCGAAGTTTTAGGGGACATGCATGCATCTCTCCAATCAGAGTTGTTGAGGGGGGTCAAAAAAGACCTCCCATCAGAATGCAAGAGCGTGCCATTCCCATCTTGTTGTCACATGGTGATCAGATACGTCATATAGGCCAGTCTAGATGCTCCATTAGTCCACAGGTATATCCAGATTTTAGTGAACAATGTCTGGAACCAACGCTGGTGTAGCCACAGGGAGACATTCTGGGTCACAAATTCTGCGGGGTAGCAGCACAAGTTACTACTTGTGTAACGATATATCTGTAAGAGACATTAGTTAGTATTAGATTCCTTACCTTAGAATATCCCCAGGCGTCAGACTGGATCCGGAAATTTTTGCGTAGCAGTACCCTTGCGCGTCGGTAGGCGTCGTCTGCGGCTCCGCGTCAGTCGTCGGCGCCGTGATGACGCCGCCTCCGCGTGCGGACGTCAGTTCTTAGACACAGCTTTTCCGTGCCAGAAACGCAGAGCCATGTTAAAAACCAACACTGGTGCCATTGAAACTAGGGCCCTGAAGGGGACAACCCTAACCCAAGATATTGGTTCGCAGAACGGGGAGGATGGGTGGGTCGGTAAGGAATCTAATACTAACTAATGTCTCTTACAGATATATCGTTACACAAGTAGTAACTTGTGCATCTGAAAGAGACACGTTAGTATTAGATTCCTTACCTTAGAATAGATACCCCAGCAATACCAACCCCGGTGGTGGGTCTGCGAACCAATAATCACACCTGAAAGTCCCGGAGGACGGAACGGCCAAAGAAGCCATCCCTCCGGACTTGGCTGTCCAGGCAGTAGTGTCTTGCAAACGTGTGCAGCGATGCCCACGTAGCCGCCTGACAGATGTCTTGTAAGGACACTCCCCTGCCCAGGGCAGTGGTAGTCGCCGTGGCTCGGATAGAATGAGCCCGCAATCCAGCAGGAGGCTCCTTCCTAGCCAAGGAGTAGCATGCCTGGATACACAGGATGATCCACCAAGAGATGGTCCTCTTGTGCACCGCTTTCCCCTTCTTCGCGCCCACGTAACCAACAAAGAGTTGGTCATCCACCCGGAACTGGCGTGTGCGATCCAAGTAGAATGAGAGCGCACGTTTTGGGTCCAGACGGTGGAGCCGCTCTTCCTCTTTAGAGGGATGCGGTGGCGGGAAGAAGGTTGGCAAGGTGATAGACTGCCCGATGTGGAAGGCCGTGACAACCTTGGGCAGGAAAGGAGGTTTGGTACGCAGCACCACTTTGTCCGGATGGACAGAAAGGAAAGGTGGAGTACAAGAAAGGGCCTGGAGCTCACTCACTCTCCTGGCAGAGGTGATGGCAACCAGGAAAGCAGTCTTCAGAGTTAGAAGGCGTAGAGGACAATTGTGAAGTGGCTCAAAGGGAGCGCACATCAGAAATGTAAGAACCAGGTTCAAGTCCCACTGAGGCATCACAAACGGAACAGGAGGAAACGTGTGTGCGATGCCCTTAAGAAATCTATTAACAATAGGGGACTTGAACAAAGAAGATTGATCAGGCAGCCTGAGAAAGGCTGAAAGGGCAGAAAGGTAGCCCTTGATAGTGCCCAGAGCAGAGCCTTGCTGGGCAAGAGAAAGAAGGAAGAGAAGGACCTCAGAAAGAGGGGCATTGAGGGGATCCACAGCCTTTGCTGTGCACCATGCCACAAATCTGTTCCACCTGCAGGCGTATACCGACTTTGTGGAGGGACGCCTGGCTGCCAGAATAATGTTACAAACTTCAGGAGGCAAGTCAAATGGCCTCAACTGTCGCCGCTCAATCTCCAAGCATGGAGGTGGAGACTGGACAGGTTCGGGTGGAGGACCGTCCCCTGCTGCTGCGACAGAAGGTCCTCCTGAAGAGGCAGACGAACCGGGGGATCGACTGACATACTGAGTAGCTCTGGATACCAGTACCTTCTCGCCCAGTCCGGAGCCACAAGGATGACTTGGGCCCGGTCGCGCTTGATCTTCTTCAGCACTCTGGGCAGAAGTGGTATAGGCGGAAAGGCGTACAACAGACCGCAACTCCACTCGCGACGAAAAGCGTCTCCGAGCGAGTGCCGTCTTGGAAATTCCAACGCACAGAACTGATGACATTGCACGTTCTCTTCGGTGGCGAATAGATCTAACCAAGGCTCTCCCCATCGCTGAAAGAGGCCTTGAGCCACGTCCGAGTTCAGACGCCATTCGTGATCCATCATGCACCGACGGCTGAGCTCGTCCGCCCTGGCGTTCAGAGAACCTGCCAGGTGTTGAGCCACCAGGGTCACGCCCTGGCGTTCCAGCCATTGCCAAAGGCGAAGAGCCTCTTGACAAAGGATCCACGACCCCACCCCGCCTTATTTGTTGCAGTACCACATGGCAGTGGTGTTGTCCGTGAACACCTGCACTACACTCTCCCGGACAGAGGGGAGGAATGCCTTCAGAGCCAGACGAATCGCCCGGAGCTCCAACAGGTTGATGTGGAGCCAGGTCTCCGCCGGAGACCAGAGGCCTCTGATCTCCGCCTCTCCCATGTGGCCTCCCCAGCCCTGGAGGGACGCGTCCGTCACAACTACGTGCTCCGGTTGGGGAAGGAAGAGGGATCTGCCGCTGACCCAATCGCGGTCCGTAAGCCACCACTGCAGCTGTCTCGCAGTGCCCTCCGAGATCAGGACGTGGTCGGATAGGTTGCCCTGATGCTGGGCCCACTGAAACTTCAGGTCCCACTGCAGAGCCCGCATCCGCCACCTGGCGTGATGCACCATTAGGATGCAGGAGGCCATCAGCCCCAGAAGCCGCAGCGTCAACCTGATCGAAACCCGGGATAACGGCTGAAAGATGGGAATCAGAGCCTGAATATCCCGGACCCGCTGTTCGGGCGGATAAACCCGAAACCGCGCCGAGTCCAGAACCGCTCCAATGAAGAGGAGCTTCTGAGAGGGGCACAGGTGTGACTTCGGCACATTGAGGGAGAACCCCAGCTGGTGCAGGAGGTCTGCCGTAGTCTGGAGGTGGCTGACGACTGTCTGGGGCGAGCCCGCCTTCAACAACCAGTCGTCGAGGTAGGGGAAGACTGAAACCCCTAACCTGCGCAGATAAGCTGCGACCATCGCCATCACCTTGGTGAACACCCGTGGGGCGCTGGTAAGGCCGAAGGGGAGCACGGTAAACAAAGTGCTCGTGGCCAACCATGAACCGCAGGTAGCGCCGGTGGGCAGGCAGGACGGGGATATGAAAGAAAGCGTCCTTCAAGTCCAACACTACCATCCAGTGTCCTGGGTCCAGGGCAGCTAGGACCTGAGCCAGTGTCAGCATCTTGAACTTTTCCTTCCGGAGGAAGCCGTTGACGTTCCGTAGGTCCAAGATAGGGCGTAGGCCGCCTTTGCCCTTCTTGGGTACCAGAAAGTAGTGGGAGTAGCAACCACACCCTACTTCTGGCCCAGGAACGCGCTCGATGGCCCCCTTGGCCAAGAGGGCCGAAACTTCCTCCTGCAGAAGTCGCAAATGATCCCCCGATACACGGTGGTTCTGCGGTGGCATGGCTGGAGGAGTCGCCTCGAAGGGGAGGGAGTAGCCCCTTCGGACGATTTGCAGCACCCACCTGTCCGATGTGACAGTGCGCCAGTGGAGGTGGCGATGGCGAACCCTGCCCCCCACTGGCGTCACATGGGCCTGAAAGCACGGACTAGGGGGGTTTTGAGGCGGATGCTGCGGGGGAAGGTGTGGACTGACCTCGCCGTTGCCCCCGACCGCCCGGACAGCGGTTCCCACGGCCGCCACCGCGTTGGGTATTGCCCTGCGGAGCGTGGCTGGCGGCGCGTGTGGGCGCACCCCTTCCGTGGCCACGAAAGGAGTGAAAGGCAGCCGATTGCAGGCGCTGGCCCGAGAGGCCCAAGGACTTGGCCGTAGCCCTGGAGTCCTTAAAGCGCTCAAGCGCATGGTCTGCCTTGTCGCCAAAGAGGCGACGGCCATCGAACGGCATGTCCATGAGTGTGTTCTGGACATCTGCCGAGAAGTTGGCGGACCTCAGCCAGACATGGCGTCTGACCGCCACCGTCGTTGCCATCGCTCTACCTAGCGAGTCTGGTATCCAGCCCACACCTGATGGAATACTTGGCTGCATCCCGGCCCTCCACAAGGGCTTGGCCGAGTTTGGCCCGCATCTCCAACGGACACTCTGGCAGCACCTCCGCGACCTTATCCCACACAGAGTGGGTGTAACGTCCCAAGAGGCAGGCGGTGTTGGAAGACCACAGGCCCAGACTAAGGGATGAGAAGATCTTCTTCCCATACTGGTCATACCTCTTGGATTCCCTGTCCGGCGGGGCCGACGGGAATGCGGTCTGGGAATTGGAGGCCTGGATGACCAGGCTCTCGGGGGTAGGGTGGGAGGACAGGAAACATGGGTCGCCCGGGGCTGGGCGGTGGCCACGTTCCTATCTACGGGCGAACCCGTAGCGGGCTTGGACCAAGTGCCCAGAAGAATGTCGGTCAAGGACTCATTAAAGGGCAGCAGAGGCTCAGCCGAGCTTGACTGCGGTTTAAGGACCTCAGTGAGGAGGTTAGTCCTCACGGCCGCGACGGGGAGCTCAAGGCCCAAGGCCTTGGCAGCCCTCATCAGCACCACACTATATGTTGCCCCCTCCTCCGAAGCCACGGTAGGAGGGGAGACAAAGCCAGTGTCTGGCGAAGTGTCCAGACCACTGGCATCCCCAAGGTCACCTGTCCAGTCCTCATGAGACTGACACTCCCTGGTCAGAGGGTCCTCAGACCCCTTCCAGTCCTCTTCATCACCCATCTCCTGAAACTCAGGGTTCTCAACTAATGGGGCCTATTCATAGAAGTGAAACTCTCCAAACGACGTCTGGAGCGGCGCCCATCGGGGCCGCTCCGGCACCTGAACAGGAACGAAGGTGGAACCGGGGAAGGCGCCGCCCGAGGACGCCGCCGGAGGCGACACCTGAGGGTCCGACGCCGGGGAGGTCGTAAGGTCCACCGGCGACGAACCAGATCCCGAAGGAGGTCCAGCGGCGTCCTGCGGCGCCAGGCCCGAAGGCGCCGGCGGCGTCGGGATAACGGGAACCTGCGGCACCGGGCCCGAAGGCGTCGGTGGCGCCGGGGCCGAAGCACCCGACGGCATCGGGGCAGATCCCCCCCGACCCGCTAGGGGCCCCAGACGGGTCCGCTGGGCCCGAAGGCGCCGCGGAGCCCTTCGGAGAAGAGAGTTTCCTCATGGCCATGAGGAAGCGCTCGATCTCCTCCGGCGTCGCGTTTAGCCCAGGGACCGTAGGGTATGGGGCTGGACGCGGCGCCTGCGACTCCGTCGGAGCCGCGTGGGTGGTGTCACCCGAACCCCCGGCCACATCGCGCGAGCGTCGGGGGGAGTCCGAAGAGCGATGACGCCGCTTGGACTTCTTGTGCCGCTTACCTGACGACGACTTCGACCCGGAGGAGTGCGGCCTACTCTCGGAACTGTGGTGGCTCTGAGCCCGCGACCTGTCCCTCGACCTCCCATGGGATCGGGACCTCTCGCGGCGCGGGACCGACTGCCGGAGTTCGAGCCGCCTGCGGGACCGCTCCCGCCTGGCTTTCGAAGAGAGGGCCCGGCAGTCGGAGCAGGCCTTCTCGTCGTGGTCGACGCCGAGACAAGATAAACACACGCGGTGAGGATCCGTGACCGACATCAGTCGGTCGCAATCATCGCAGTGCTTAAAGCCGGGCATCCCTACGGCACCGTCGGAGTTGAAAGACTTCGAGAACAATCAAAAATGATCAAAAAGTTAGTCAAAAAATGACTAGGGTTACTGCTTTTTCCAGATCTGCGCTTGCTGGCGCCGAAAAAAGAACTGACGTCAGCACGCGGAGGCGGCGTCTAAGTACTCCGACGACGTCATCACGGCACCCACGACGACGACGACGACGGACGCGGAGCCGCAGACGACGCCTACCGACGCGCAAGGGTACTGCTACGCAAAAATTTCCAGATCCAGTCTGACGCCTGGGGATATTCTAAGATAAGGAATCTAATACGAACGTGTCTCTTTCAGATATACCATTTTAAGTAGCATTATCCCGCCCATCGCATTAAGGGAGAGTTTGACCCAGGCAAGTAGTGACATCATCAGCTTGGACATAAGGGTTTTCAAATTGATGATCCAGGCCAGGTGTGGATCTAGGATTATGGGGACCCCGAGTTAAAGGAAACTAAGCCTTCAGATGGGTGATGGGTCTGCCAGTTCATTTTACTGTCATCGCACCTCAGGAAAACCAGGAGAGATTTAGACCAGTTGACCTTTAGGCCAGATCCTGAACCATAAAGAGTCAGCATCTGAAGAATCAGGGACCTGTTCTAGAGGACAGGAAGAGAAACAGGAGGACATTATTTGCATAGAGAGCTGCACAGTCCTCTAATGCCAACCCCAGTCTAATCCCCATACCTGTGCATCACTTCTGACCCAGACTGCCACGGGCCCCATAGCTAGGGCGAGCAGTAGGAGGACAACATTCATCCCTGTCTGGTGCTCTGACAGATCCGGAATGGGGCTGGCATGGTCCCATTCAGCCGAACATGTGCTCATGGATATACATACAAGAATCGAATGTAAGACCGAAAGCAGGGCCTGAATCCCATCTTTGGCAAACCTTCTTTGGGACGGTCCAGTCTACCGAGTCGAAGGCCTTCTCGGAGTCTACTAACATCAGTGCAGTTGGGTCTTTCAGTTTAGAAAGCTGTGTCAGTGCCATCTGAACTCTACGAATGTAGTGTCTCTTACTCCGATGTGGTGTAAACACCCGTGAAAGCAGCGTCTGGAGTCTATTAGCCAGGGCTTTAACGTAGATTTTAAGCTCAGTGTTGATGAGTGATATTATTCGATAGGACGCACATTGATTGGGGTTGGGGTGGTGTCCTGATTTATGCTACACCACAATAGTAGCTAGGTTTAGTTCTGGATTAAAATGCCCCTTTATCATCACCTTTTGGGGAATGGCCCGCAGGGAGGCCTTAGGAGCGATGAGAGTTGGACGAAAATACTCCAGGGGCTATATTTTGTATCTAAAACCATTTCTTGGCAAAGGAAACGTCCTTCTACCCAGAACCTAACTCTCCCATCCATATAGCCCCTGAGAAATAATTCGGACTGATTTTGCACATGAGAAAAAACATAATATTGGGGGTACTGGATTTTAAAAGGTAAATATATTCTCAACATGCTCGCAATTAAAGTTTGGGGAGGGTAACTAGAGGAGTTAGTTTTCCATTCATATTACCACTGACAAGTGAACAAATTGCACCACAACATCTTTGATTTATTCATTTTAACCTAGTGCTTAATTTGAGCCTGTGGTTTCCGGTGCTCGGCATTAGCACTTAATTGTTAACACCGGCGCTTGTGACAGTCTTCCACAAGGTGGAGCTTTCTGGCTAATTTAGAGATTACCACAACAACAGTTAATTATTAATTCAATATACTTTCAAAATGACTATTACGTGCCGCCCAAGCCGTTCTTATAGCTTTGGGGGCCTGAAATAGTCCGAACTGTCAATTGTAAGAGTGTGATGGTTAGTAGTTGTGTTGTTACTATCATTGGTATCATAGCAGGGTCAATGTGTGGTGCAAGCTGCAATGTCGTCCTGACGAGAGCCCTGGCACTTTTTTTTTTTTTTTACAAATTAAGCACTGCTTTAACCCAACTTTCTCCACATATTTCTCTATCTTCTTAAATCATTTCCATTTCAGCTTACTTTTATCCTTCACATCAACCCCATCCCTTCTCCCAAAATCCTCAAAACCCTTTGCATTTCTCCTTTTTCTCTCTTCTATGTTACCTCTATGAAAGCATAATGGGAGAATTGGCATTTTTATTTTTAGAAATACTTCATGTGATTCCATCACGACACAATACTTGTGTTCAAAAAATTCAATCCCAACGTGCAATTATCAAATAAGACAACCATAAGACTCATCAAGTCTCAGAGCCACATAATCTCTCAAGACTAAAAAAAACCAAGCAAAAAACACATTACCCTGACATGAATTACGCATGAATTACGCCATTAATGCGACGCTCCCCAAAAATAAAACTGGCTATCCCTTTAAAAATGTGATTACATCCAAAGTACAAACAGCATTCTCTACTCACAGCACAACTACAAACGTATACTGTTGTAATGCACTACAGTAGTCCCTTCTGCAGGAGTGCTAACCTACTATAAATAAAATGAAACTGCAGGGCTGTAGAAGGCATATTCCATCTCATAGATATTCCATCTCATAGAAAGTAGTTTGACTAATGCATATTAATCTGCTTATATCACTGTCTTAACCTTGGAGGGGAATAATGCATATACATTCTCAGCACAGTGCAATCACATTCGGCACATAATCAGAATGTCTGATTCCACAAGGGTGACATTAGGACTTGCCCTACTAAGCAGTGAATGTTAAAAGCAGCAACTCAAACTCCAGTACACTGTGTACTGCTTACTAATGGACAGTACCAGCTCAGAGTGTCGCAGTAATAACATTAATAAGAGATTAGATATGTGCGGCCATGAATAAATAAAAGCTGTTTAAGGCAGTGATGGGTGGCGAGACATCATGGACAAGCAGTCCAAAAGTTGAGTGGTTTGCAGAACGATAAGGTGCTTTTAAAAAAAACTAGTAATAAAAAGCCAAATCATTAACTCATTCTTAACCTATTTTATATGAATAACAAAATCAGTGCAAGGCAGGGCCTTTGTACCCACACAAACAAATGGATTATGAAGACAATAAAACTAATTTGTTACGGTTGCAAACTATAGTTAATACAGCTTCCTGGATTGTCCTATCACAAAATTTAGCAACACACAACCAATCATCTGCACAGCTGAGTGTGAGCCTTTTCACACTAATAAAGACTCTGCTACTGCGAAAGCACCTTGTGCCAGACTCGCACTACTAGGCTGGGACAGTCTTACATCTACTCTTATGGACCTTCTCCTACACTCATGGAAATCAATGACAGGGGCCATTTTATGTAAAGGGTGCACTGCCCTATCTGTTCACCTGCAGCAGGTTTGCCCAAGGCTCAGATGAGGCAAGTGGACCCTACTGTTGGTTAGTTACAAGGTAGACGCAAATTAGCTCCTGCCCTCGGGCAGTGCATTAGTAAAGGGCAGTCTGGCTGTTTGAAGAAGCCGATTGGTAGTTCACAGTGCAGGTGGCACCCTACCTGCTTTCAAAACGGGACATGAATTCTCCTGCACTGAGTGACTGTACAAGCCTGCAGGGGAATGTCGGGGTGGGGGTCCATGTGATCCATTGCCCCCCTTGCAGTTTGTGTGCACTGTTTTTGCATCTACACCCGCATCCACAATATACCGCAGACACAGAGGAAAAGTGTTAGCATGGGGATCATTCCATGTGTTAAAGAGTGAATGCTATCTGCGCCCAGTGTGATCTGTATTGCAGAAGGGGCAGTGCACGCATTTGACGAACCGAATAAAATACCAAAGAGCCTGGTGGGGTGCAGGAAGATGATGTGCATGTGAACAGTTCCTAATGGGCAAAATACACTTGTAGGGATTTTCCACGAAGTGGGGAATCCGCTGGAGCAAATCATTCAGAAAAGTGCATTGGTACAACTACATTATTAAAAAAAAAACGTTTTAACTAATGGAAACATTTTTCCCAAACCTCATTACAGTAATAAATTCTCTAGGCCCTTCAAAGTTGGACTATGACAATGCAATCTAACAGGCAGCCCTATAAAGTTATTCCAGCGTATCCATAATTTGGCTGCCCGGTTAAGGATCAAGGAGGATCTGGCCTAGCAGCTTGGACTGGCCTGTTATCATTGGGGCAGGGTCAAGAAGGATCAGCATATAGCTGGGTCGAAACGGAGGTGGCACGGTTGGTGAAAACGATGGGTTGGGATGCAGCGCGAGTGATTGCCAGTGGCTGACATTAATTCAAGCTTTCCATCCATCACCTTATTTTTGATGATATAAGATTCACCAGCAAATTTAAAGGTCAAAGAGGAATTCATATGCAAAGGAGTTTCAAAGTGCAACTGTGGGAAAGTTGATCATCAAAATCAATGGTCAATCAATTTTGAGCCATTGAACGCCCTGATTTCATCTGCCCTAGAAGACATGGTGGCAGCATTAACTGCTTCATTAGAAACATATTCACAGGGGCAACCTTTAGGCTTCACACCGTAACACCTGTGACAGTGCGTACATTTCACGGCTTCAGGGCCCAAAGCCTCCCTCAGCATCACTCTTACGCTACACGTTGCAGCATGAGATGCTGTGTCCTAGATTCTGCTTTCAAATGTTTGGAATCAGAGCCACATCACAGTCAGAGTCCCACTCCTGTTATTTCTCTCAAGAAGTGTCTCTGTTTAAATGTCACTTTAAAAAAACAAAAAAAGTAAAAAGGTAAGTACTTACTGTGCTGCAGGATTCAAGCTGAACCTTACTGAAAAGGTCATACAAAGTGTGAGATTGCTTGCCTTATCTTTCAGAGGGGGCATAGATTGGCAGTTCTGGTTGCACTGGCCCTAATGGAGAGGGCAATGCTGTTTGTATGAGACTGGTTCCTGCCTGAGATGGGACAGTGGTCCAGAAAATATGGACTGCAATGTGGCCCGAGTAACAACTGTTTGAGATTCATAAAAGCATTCCACTCAAAGAACAACTTACTTTGGTAATGCTCTTTTTTGTGTATACTCTAACTAACTGCAGATTCCTCATCTTCGAACTCTTCCCAGGCACTAGACTAGATCCAGAAACCTTTCTTTAGTAGTGCTCCCGCTTACTGGTAGGGTAGCCGTGCGGCCCCCACCTTGGTCCTGAACAGCCCCAGATGTGAGCGTGGAGCTGCATACAAGCACCACCCCTGCATGCGGACCTCAGTTTCCTATTTCCGTTTCTGCGCTTTCAAATGTGAACAACTGTTGGTACCAGTGTGCTGATCTTGAACTTGGAACCTTTGTAGTTGTTTAATAGAGGCCACTCCACAGAACGGGGAGGTGGGATGGCAGTCAGGAATCTGCTATTAGAATATTACAGAGATCATTACTGAAGGTAAGTAACTTGTTCTTCTGATGGATACTCTAACCACAGATTCCTCCTCTTAGAAAAAATACTAAAGCAGTATCGCCCCAGGAGGGAACATAAGTGTCAAACCTTAAATAAATCTCATCATAACAGTTGAGTGAAAAAGGGACAGTTGGTATGGTTAATACAGAAAACATGAAAGAACTGAAAAACAACCTTTAATAGTGCCCTATGGAAGGCCTTGCTGAGCTAAAGATTAGACAAATAAAAGGAAGTCCAGTAGCCAAGGGATCAATTTTACCAACTCCACAACAGACCACCAATTTGTCCCTGAACCCGGCATAAATAGATTTTGTGAAGGGCTCCTGGTCACAAGGATGACATGTACCAATTCAGGCAGCAGGTTAAATGCATTCAGTTGCCGTTTCTCAATCTCCATGGATGTAGGTGAACATTGCACAGATTCGAGAGGAGGACATAGCCCTGTTACGGAGACAGAGTATCTTCCAGAAGTGGTACCTGATCGGAGGACAGATGAGCAACCTTAGAAATTCCAGGTACCACACTCTCCTGTCCCAATCTGCACTGTGTCCAAGACAGCTCCAATAAAATGAAGCCTCAATTAAAGCTTCATGTACAACTTTAGCCCATTGATTGTGAACTCCAATGAAGTCAGGAGGTTTGCCGTCATCTGGAGGGCATCTACAATGGACTGTGGCAAGCCCGCCTTTAACAGCCAGTCATCAAGGTATCCATTACTTCGAAGATAAGTTGCAACCACTGCCATCACTTTCTGCAAACCCGAGGGTCACTGGTGAGGCCGAAAGGGAGAACAGCAAACTTGGAATGCTCCTGTCTTACCTTGAACCGCAGGCAATGTCTGTGGGACTGCAGGACGGGTATATTGAAAATGCATCCTGCAGGACCAAGGACACCATCCAGTCACCGAAGACCAGGGCAGAGAGCATCTGGGCCAGCGTGAGCATTTTTAATTTGCCCTTTCGCAGCAGGGCATTCAGAGCTCAAAAGTCCAAAATAGGTTGGGGTCACCAACCTTTTTCGGATCAACAAAATAAGAGTTAAAACCCTCTCCCCTTTCAGAGCCTGGTAACCTTTCAATAGCACTCTTGGAGTAAAGCTCGCATCTCCTGCAGGAGAATGGACGGGTGCGCTTCTGCAATTCTCTCCGATGTGGGGGGGAATGTCTGGTGAGGAAAAAATAAAAAGTAGGGCACAGCCAAGCTAAAAGATTTCCAAGACCCATCTGTCACACGTGGTTTCCTACCACCCTAGGAGGAAGAGCTGGATTGTGACCCCGCCCACACCCCACTGACTGGATCTGCCCACTAAGGGCAAACTAAAGTGGTTTGGTAGCAGTTGCCGTAGGGGACGTGGAATAGGGAGACCAATGCCGCAGCTGCTAGTGTTTCCTAGTGCTGTGATAGAATGAAAAAGTAGGGTTTACGTCTGCAGACAGAACTTTATATCATTCCATACAAATATTAAGCTAAAATATCTCTGAACAACCACTGAGGAAATATTAATGTATGTATTAATGTTAAAACCCTATTCATTCTTCACTCCGTGGTTTATTTCAACTCCACCTAGAGAAACAGAAGCCACATCCCTTTGATACCCAGAGAGCTAGTGGCTTCAGTAAAGGCCAGGAACACATTTAAAATCTGTTGCTTAACATTGAAATCCACCTTAACTGGCCATGACTGATTCATTAATTGGTGCATTTGTAAAGGCCAGAGTTACCAACTGAGCAGCCATCCCATGCTACTGCCGATCTCTAGTGGACATTGAGGCCCAAGGAGAACATTCTCACTCAATACCCTTTCCTTCTACACACTGCTAAACCCTATCTCTTCCATGCTCATCTGAACAAAAACTGTACATCTGAGTTCATCCTGTTCATTCATTCCATTAATCCAATGTACATCTTCTTGCTATTTAATGGAACCCTCTTGTTCCATCTACAGTACGTTAATGTCTTTTATGTGTTGCAGCATCATACAACACACAGATACATTTTGGCCAATACTGGACAAGGACAATACAAAGGTCAATGTTTAATAGTGTTTAGCAAATATATCTGTCAGCAGAAATACGGCGGCTACACACTGTGTGTTTGTCATGATTATGTTATTCACAATGCCTAGAAGTATGTAGTGGGTGCATGGCTTTCGTATGCTTGTAGTTCAGACAGGAAACCAATTAGTTTCCAGAGCATGCCCCAAGAATATCTTATATTCCCAAATTGTAAATATAAAACTGTTTACAGGATCACAGTGAATAATTAACTTTAGACATAAAAGTATTTCGATATACAGACCTAAAATGCAGCATCACATCAAGGCTCATCGCCTGTGGCAACTGACCATTTAAAACATGACAAAAAAATGTGTCCAACAGTATAAAACTTTATAATGGATACATAGTATTAGCTAATCAGTAATACATCGAACCTTTCAGGCTTTTACATAGCTTTATGCTCGGAGTAAGAGGAGCTGAGCACTTAAAGAGGACAATCATACAGAAAGGGGCCTGAGGAGGAAAAGAAATCTGAGACAAGCAGGCCCAAAAATATTTCCAAACAAGAGAGCTCTATGACAGGCATATGATAAGATATGCTCAGATCTCTGAAAAATGTCACTAGTAATTAACACAAAATAGAATACAGACACAGGACTACATAAAGTACACATGCGTAGATCAATCCAAGTAATGAATATGCTACTTACCAGTATGCATCTGTTCTTGGCATGTAGGGCTGCTGACATTCATATCTATAGCATAGATCGCCGCCTAGTGTTGGGTCCGGATAATTGCACATTGTTGTCCTGGAAGAGTCTTCGAAGTATCACGAGATAGATGGCTCCTCCCCTGGACTACAGTGCGCATGGGCATCGACTCCATCCTTAGATTGTTTTTAGCCATTGTGGCAAAGATGGAGTGTAATAGTGTAAGCGATGGCCATGCCTAAGAGTAAATGCAAGAAAAAAGTCTGCAACCGCTACGGGCGCCGGGGAGGAGGGCGGGCGATATGAATGTCAGCAGCCCTACATGCCAAGAACAGATGCATACTGGTAAGTAGCATATTCAGTTCGAGGCATGTGGGCTGCTGAATTCATATCTATAGCATAGAATACATAGCAGTCCCTCTATTGACGGCGGCCGCCCGTGCCAGTTGCAGAAGTCTGAAAAAGTGTTTTAAGAACAGCCTGTCCTACAGCTGCTTGGAGTGCACATCTACACAGTAGTGTTTAGTAAACGTATGTGGCGTAGACCATGTGGCTGCTCTACAAATGTCTTCCAAAGGAATATTACCTAGGAACGCCATGGAGGCCCCCAACTTACGTGCGGAGTGGGCCCTAGGGGGGACCGTTAAAGTGCGCTTAGCTTTGTGATAGCAAATCTGAATACACTTAACGATCCACCTGGCTATTCCTGCTTTGGAAATGGGGTTGCCTTTGTGCTGGGCCGAGAAGGCAACAAAGAGCTGTTGTGTCTTTCTAAAAGCTTTCGTTCTGTCAATGTAGTACATTAACGCTCTTTTGACATCAAGCGTGTGGAGCATTCTTTCTGCTACTGTTTCAGGGTTTGGAAAGAATGCGAGCAGTTCGATGGTTTGATTGACATGAAACTGCGACACCACCTTAGGACGAAACTTAGGGTTAGTGCGCAGCACCACCCTGTTAGAATGAATTTGTATAAATGGCTCCAGTACGGTGAGCGCCTGTAGCTCACTAACGCGTCGTAGAGACGTGATGGCAATGAGAAAAGCCACTTTCCATGTCAAGAACTGAATCTCACATGAATGTAGAGGCTCAAACGGGGGACCCATCAACCTGGTGAGGACCACATTGAGGTTCCACATAGGAGCTGGCGGGGTCCTAGGGGGGATGACCCGCTTCAGCCCTTCAAGAAATGCTTTAATGGCAGGCACCCTGAAGACAGAGAGATGCTGCCTGTTCTGAAGATAAGCCGCTATGGCGGATAAGTGTATCCGAATGGAAGCATATGCCAGATTGCATTTGTAAAGATGTAACAAATAGCAGATGATATTAGGAATGGATGCATCCAGCGGGTTGATATTGTGTTCTGTACAGTAAATGACAAACCGCTTCCATTTCGCTGCATAGCAAGCTCGGGTAGTGGGCTTTCTTGCCTCCCGGATGATGTCCATGCATTCAGGGGGCAAATTAAGGTAGCCAAACTCTAAGACCTCAGGAGCCAGATCGCCAGATTGAGCTGTTGCGGATCTGGATGCTGAATGTCGCCATGGTTCTGCGTCAAGAGCCTGGGCGTGAGGTGCAGCCTTTGATGCGGTACCACGGAGAGTTCTAGAAACGTGGTGTACCATGGTTGGCGTGCCCACGTTGGAGCAACCAGGATGAGTGTCATCGAGTGCTGCTTTAGCTTTCTTGCCACCAGCGGTATGAGAGGTGCTGGGGGAAAAGCGTACGCAAATCTGCCTGACCAGTTCATCCATATCGCATTGCCCTGCGACTGTGGGTGAGGGAACCTGGCGGCAAAGCTTTGTCATTTTGCGTTGTCCTTTGTGGCAAACAGGTCGATCTCTGGATGACCCCACTGCTGGAAGTACGGGCGGAGCACTGATGGATGTAACTCCCACTCGTGCATCTGGTGGCTGTACCTGCTGAGCAGATCCGCCATCTGATTGTCCTTGCCCGGGAGGTGTTCCGCCATGAGGAAGATTTCCTCTGAATGGCCCACTTCCACATGCTCTGAGCCAGATGAGACAACTGTGGAGAGTGTGTACCTCCCTGCTTTTGGATGTAGTACATGGCTGTCATGTTGTCCGTCCGGATCAACACGACTTTGTTGCACAGATGTACTTTGAAGGACTTGAGTGCCATGAAGATTGCCATCAGTTCTAGGTAGTTGATGTGCATCTTCCTTTGCTGCGTCGTACATAGTCCCTGCACCGTGTAGTGGAGCACATGAGCTCCCCATCCCTGGAGAGATGCGTCCGTCGTCAGGACAATCTGTGGCACAGGCTCTTGGAACGGTCGGCCCTTGCAAAGGTTGTGTGGATTCCACCAATGCAGAGAGTTGTATGCCCGACCGGTCACCATCACTAGGTCTTTCAACTGTCCTTGAGCCTGAGTCCACTGATGTGCCAAGCATTCCTGTAGCGGACGCATATGCAACCGTGCGTGCGGGACTATGAAGATGCAGGAGGCCATCATGCCTATCAACTGCATGAACACTCTCGCAGGAAGTGAGTGTTGTGGTTTGAACTTTTGGATGAGCGACTGGATGGTGCCTATCCTCACTGCGTTTGGCTGAGCTGTGGCCGCCAGAGTGTCTATCGTCGCGCCCAAATACTGCCGCACATGGGCTGGCTGAAGGTGCGACTTTGGATAGTTTAGTGAAAACCCCAGACTGTGAAGAAGGTGAATGGTGTGGGACATGTCGGCTGCGCACTGCTGGGCTGACTTTGCTTGGACCAGCCAGTCGTCCAGATAAGGGTAGACATGGACGTTCTGTCACCTGAGGTGCGCCGCCACTGTCGCCAGACATTTTGTGAACACTCTGGGGGCTGTGGTCACTCCGAAAGGAAGGACCTTGAATTGGTAATGCCTGTTCTGGACGGTGAACCTGAGGTATTTCCTGTGGGAAGGATGGAGCGGGATGTGAAAGTAAGCATCCTTGAGGTCTAAGGTTGCGAGGAAGTCTCCCTGGTTTAGCAATGGAAGAACCTTCTGCAGTGTTAGCATATGGAAGTGTTCAGAGAGAATGTACTGGTTCAGGGGCCGTAGGTCTAGAATAGGTCTGAGTGACCCGTCCTTCTTTGGGATTAAGAAGTACAGGGGATACACCCCTGTGCCTTCTTCCTCCACCGGCACGAGCTCTATTGCGCCTTTTTGCAGCATTGCAAGAACCTCCTGCTGCAATAAGTGCAAATGCTCTGCTGACATAGGACGGCGTTTTGGGGGTATGTTGGGTGGAGTGGATGTTAGCTCCAGACAATAGCCGAACTGGATAAGTTTCCTGACCCACCTGTCTGTGGTGATGGACTTCCAGACCGGCAGGAACTGCTGGAGTCTCCCCCCGACAGGTGTGGGATGGTCGGGGGGCAGTGACAGGGAGTCACTGTTTGTTGGTGGCAGAGGAGCGGGAACTGTTGTTGCCTCTGCCTCTGCCCTTGGAGCTGTTTCCCCGGTATCCTCCTCTACTCTGCTTGGTGTACGAGGATTGCGCCCCACCTCTATTGAACTGCGACTGCTGTGACATCTGGCCTCTGTTAACACCTCGATTGCCTGAGCGACGAAAAGTGTTCCCTCGAAACTGTTGGGACTGGAGATCCCCCATGGACTTGGCAGTCTCAGTATCTTTCTTAATTTTTTCCAGGGTGGTATCCACCTCTGGACCAAATAACCTGTCCGGGTTCACTGGCTGGTTGAGGATGGTAGTCTGTATCTCTGGCTTGAACCCTGAGATACCAAGCCATGCTTGACGCCTTAACATCACGCTAGTGTTGATTGCCCTTGCTGCTGTGTCCGCAACGTCTAGTGCACTATTTATAGCTGCGATGGAAATGAGCTTGCCCTCTTGGACAAGCATCTCAGCTCCCTCCTTAAACTGATCTGGTAGGTGTTGCAACAGGGTCTCTAGGGTGTCATAGTGTGCCCTGTCGTATCTGACCAATAGTGCCTGCGTGTTTGAGATACGCCAGATGTTGGCCGCCTGAGCTGCTACTCGCTTCCCTGATGCCTCCAGCACTTTTGACTCCTTGTCTAGGGGAGGAGCTTCACCCGTGGTTTGCGAGTTCGCCCGTTTGCGGGCATTAGAGACCACCAAAGAGTCCAATGGCAACAGGCCCTTTATGTATGTTGGATCGCCAGGCGCCGGTCTGTATTTTTTCTCAATTCTAGGGTTAACAACCCTTGACCTTGTGGGCTCTTTGAAAATGTCCGCAGCATGCCTAAGGACCCCTTTTAGCATTGGAAGAGTCTTGACAGTTTTTTCAGCAGTGGAGAAAGTGTCAAAAAGGAAGTCAGCCTCCACAGGGTCAGCATGCATGTCAACATCATGGTTTTTAGCTGCCCTCTCGATCAAAGCATGAAATGCCGTAGAATTCTCAGTGGTAGAAGTCTTGACGTTGTACACCTGAGGGTCATGGACTGCATGCTGATCCCCTTGATCACCTGCCTCCACCCACGAGTCCTGTTGCTCATCAGGCTCTGTGATGGTAGGAAAACTGTACTCCTCATCTTGCTCCCCTCTATCCTCTCCATCAGAATAAGTGGGTGAGGGTGATGTGCCTCTTAGAGGTTGTGGAACCATTGGCTCAACCAAGACTGGTGTGGCTGGTGCAGGCTTTTTGCGCTTTAGGGGAATTGTGAATGACTCCAAGGGCTTCGATGCTGTAATCTTCCTCTTGTAAAGCGTAAGCTTTCCGGTGTCGGCATCGATGAAACGCTCCGACCGTTCCTCTAAATAGTGTTGTCGATGCTCCAAACTCCCAGCTGGGTGAATTGGCGTCGACAATACGGAGTCCCTGGGCACCGACCGTGGTGCAAAGGCCTTCGGCGCCACCTTAGGCGGTAACGTGAAGAGGATCGGCGTCGAAGTTTTTTGCGTCGGGACAGCTGGCTTCGGGGCGGAAGGTGTCTTCGGTTCCGACGCAGAAGCCTTGTCCCTGAGTCGCTGGAGGGAATCCGAGACCTGCTTCGCAAAGGAAGCGGAAGGTTTCGTCGACACGACCGATAACCTGGGTCCGCCCTCAGGGGAAGACCCGAGCGTGGATGTTTTCTGTTTCTCCGATCGAGGCGCAGGAGCATCTTTTACCGGTGCGCTATGATCTTTGTCCGCAGACGTCGACGGCTTCGGATCGGCAGCCTTGACCTCCGGCTTCGGGACCCCAGACTTCGGCTCTGCGCCCTTGACGGCCTTGTCCGATGCAGTCACGACAGCCTTCTTAGATTGGGGCTCGACTGCCTTGCTCGACGCCGAGTGGACGGCCTTCCCCGAGCTTGGCTCCTTGACCACTTTTGGCACCTTGGCTGGGTCGGTAGCTTTCTTTGGCTTCGAGGCCTCCGAAGACGACGGCGGCGATGGGGTAGCAGACGTCTTTGGTTTCGATGGCGCCTCGGCCATCTTTGTCTTTGTCGACACCGTTGGTTTCAGTTTCGGTTTCGATTTCGACAATGGCGGCTCCGCTGAAGTGTCCGTAGCCGGGGTGGAAGGCGGGGCCGTGGATCGTGGTGTAAGGTCTTGGGTAAGGCCATGTGGCGATCCCTTGACCTGAGCCTTTGTAAGAGTACGAACGGTGTACAGCTCTTCCTCCGAGCTATCTTCCATGGCCCCATAGGCCTCGTCGTCGTCCCCTACCTCTTCGACGACTTCCTCCACGTCTTGGCCTTCGGCGTCCGCTTCATAGTCGGACTCGACGACCACCGATGGGGGTGAAATCTGTAGTTGAACCTGTTGCTCGTCCGCTTCTGCGTCGACGAAGATGTCCACCGGTGCCGGAGCCGAGCGCCGGGCCTCGAGTCGCGCTACGCGCCGAAGCTTGATCATTTTCTTTGAACGAAACCTGGAACAGGCCATACAATTGGCCTCGTCGTGGTCCGGCGACAGGCATTTGTTGCAGACTGGGTGGACATCGATGTGTGGATACTTGGATCCACACACGGGACACTTCTTGAACGGACTCCGTTCCATGCCGTCGAAAGTCTTGCTGCGTCGACTGGGCCTTGATCCCCGAAGAGTCACACGACCCCCCGGATATCCGACTCGATGAGTTGGAAGACGTCGGGCACCGAACCCAAACAATACCGACGGTTAGAAGAAGGCCTTTTGGCCTCGAAAAAGTTTTATATCGATTCCGAACCGGAGTTAACGAAATCACACCCGAACCCAATGGCGGAAAAAAACAATCTAAGGATGGAGTCGATGCCCATGCGCACTGTAGTCCAGGGGAGGAGCCACCTATCTCGTGATACTTTGAAGACTCTTCCAGGACAACAATGTGCAATCATCCGGACCCAACACTAGGCGGCGATCTATGCTATAGATATGAATTCAGCAGCCCACATGCCTCGAACATGTAGTTTTTAATGTTAGTGTCAATCCAGCTCAAATACTTGCCTTGTTGCGGCTGAGGTTATGTTGCGTGGATATATCTTGACGACTCGATGATAACTGAAAACAATGCACACAGAAAGTCACTTTAGGAGTTCATTTAACCTGGGCAAAAACACAGCACAAGGCGACACGGATGCGAATAAAATACCTAACAATTCAGTTCCTTGTGGAACATCACTAGGAATACAGATATCACACCTCCCTTCTCTCTATCTTAAAAATATAGTTCTACCTTATCTGCATTATCGTTTGCTTTATCTGACAAGTGCAACGAAAATTCTTCCAGCGTACTGTAGTTTTCCCAAAAATAATTTAAATCTTAAGTTTTCTTGTAGCTTAAAACATTTTGAAAGGCAGTGCAACCAGTTTTCTGGATTTTACTGAAAAAAGGCTGACACCATAACATATCATCTTGCGGAATAATGTTTGAAAACTGTTCAAAGGGGATGCTACATTGAAATTAAACATCTGTATATCGATTCCTGGGAATGGCTCTCTGAACTAAAGAGGAAATCTGCAATGCTCCACAAGGAGTGCTAGTTAGCTGCTCAAATATAAGCCATAGGGAAAAGACATAAGTGGAGCGGTCTTTTTCTAAAGCACCACACTGTGCGAACCGTGTTGCCCTAGTGCAGTCTATGCATGACCATGGCCCAAAAAAGACTTTAAATTGGATGTTCTTCATGTCTGACTGTCTTTACTAGAGTACAGCCACAAGCAGTCTTGGCTCACTGTGCCCCTGCACCCCTCTAACATGTGGTCCCCAATGCAACTGCTGACCAGACTACTTTATTGCTTACCACATGGATTTTTTTTATGCCTGAGCCAAAGATGTCCTTTGATTACTTCAACATGTCACTCACCGTGACCTGAGAAACTCCAAATAACCCAAATCCACGGTGAATACATGTCAGTCGTGCCAACTATGATCCCATGATATTTATTTATTTTTTATTTAGGAAGTTTTATATAGCGCTAGCCTGACCGGAAGGTATTGGAGCGCTTCACATAATTACAGAACGGTGCACATCGCTTCACTGAAGTCCAGCAGATTACTTCAGTGGGACCCCACCCCACAAAAAAAATCTCTATTATTTCATGCTCTGAATTTGTTTACCTGGAATAGACAGATGGTCTATAAGGTCACCCACGATACCACCTCACTCTGAACACCGCGTACACTCATGTATCCCAACAGAACCTCGAACAAAGACCCGACAACCTCATACACCCACAACACCCTACCCCATAAAAAAAACATTAAACTATAACTAATCTTAAAGCCTACTTCTGCTAAAGGAATGAAATATCAGTTGGCAATAAAGCAGCCATAAATGCCTGCCTTCTCCACTTTATACTCATAAATAATTTGTGACCAGATGTTAATCACACTGCTACTCAAGCAGCCTTGTCCATTGAATATACCACTTTCCCTCACAAACTCCACACTAACCATGACGAAGAGGAGCTGGTCTCAAAATAAAAAACAACCACACTCCTGGATACCACCAGACATCACTTAAGTCCATGCTCACCCACCTCACAAAACATTAGTTTAATTTCAAAGCATATTACTTTCATGACCTTATCCCACACTCTACGTTTATTCTTTTTTTTTTGTGTAAAATTTTTATTTTTCATTATCAGTGAGCAATCACAAACAAAACAGTACAACGAGCGACACCTCTGAGTCAGAGTCTACACATGGACAACGTACTTGTAGGAAAAAGAGTTTCAACGGCAGTGCAGCATAGTTAGTTCAAAGCCGAAGTCCAATCTAGGAGGCCAGCCGGAGCCGAGCCATCGGTCTCGTGCACTAAGGGTTGAGCCCGTTGAAGGGTGCCATGATCGTCGCAGAACAGAAACGAACCTCCCTCCCCTCCCTCCCCCCCTGTGGTGATGACAGCCATTCATTCATACATACACACTACTCTCAATTAAAGTTGAAATAGGTGGAGCGCTCGCACCGAAGAAGGGCAGACCGCCGAGGGCAATCCTCGTGAAAGGAATCGGACCAGAGGGCCCCAGCGAAAGATGAAGTTCTTAAAGTTCCCCAGAAAGATGTCCGCCACTCTCTCCACACTCAAGAGTCTCCACAGCCTCGCGTGCCAGAGGGAAATTGCTGGGGCGGCCGGCTTCTTCCACGCCGCTGCAAGGGTAAGTTTAGCCGCTCCAAGACAGAGCCAGAGAATTTGCTTATCGGCTCTCGTTTGGTGCTCAAGACCTGGGTCCCGAAGCCCAAGCAGGACATGCTCTATTGAGGTGGATATCGGGGTAGCCCAGGATGTCCTTAAGGTGGGACAAGATCTCCTCCCAATAAGGGCGAATGATCGGGCAGTCCCACCAGATATGGCGGAAATCCCCCAAGAACCCGCATCCTCTCCAACAGCGATCGGAAGCAGACGGAAAGATGCGATGCAGCTTGGATGGGCATAAGTACCAGTCCATCATCGTTTTGAGGTGGGCTTCTCGCAGCGCTACCGAGCGGTTATGCGCCGAGACGTCCCGCCAGAGACCTGCCCAATCGGCGTCGGAGATGTCTCTCCCGATCGTTTCCTCCCAGTGTCCCATATAGCGTGGGCGGGGCGATGCCGCCGTAGTGAGCAGCAATTTATAGAGAAAGGAGATGGCCCCCTTCATGGTGGTAGTGCGCAGAAGGAAGGCCTCGAAAGCGGAAGGCGGCCTCGTAGCAGCATCACCCGTCTCCGGGGAGGTAGCCCAGTGGAGGAGTTGGAGATGATGGAACCTTTCAGACGGGGGAACCCCGTAGTCTCTCATGCAATTAGTGAAGGTGAGCGGAGCGGTACCATGGAAGAGGTGAGTAAGTGCTCGACAGCCTTCCTCACACCACAACCGGAAGAGACCCTCCTGCACCGCGGGGGGGAAGGCCGGGTTGAAGTGAATGGGGGTAAAGAGCGACGGGAACGTCGTCCAATGATCATCGCTTGAGACTGTATCCCACACTTTTAGCACCGTGCTGGTAGGGGTACGGATATAGGCATTCCTGGGCCTAGCACTCTTGGGCTTCCAAGCGAGATCCCAAATGGACCGACCGGCGACACTCCTGTCCATATGCAGCCAGTGTTTCTCCGAGAGTTGCTGGGACCATTCCACTATGACTCGCAGTTGCGCCGCTTTATAATACAGGTGCATATCGGGAAGACCCACTCCTCCATCAGACCGCAGTCGGCGCAATGTAAAGAAGGAGAAGCGGGCGTGCCCACCCTGCCAGATGAAGCGGAGCATCAGGGTTTTGAGGCGTTTAAAAAAAGCAAGGTCCAGCGGGATCGGAAGAGCCTGGAAAAGATAGAGGAACTTGGGGAGGAGAACCATCTTAATGGCGTGTATCCTGCCTAGCCAAGAGATTAACTTGGGCTGCCAGCGGGCTAAATCCGCCCGGATGGACGACAGCAGCGGAGGAAAATTCGCCGCAAACAGGCCCTCCACAGTGGGTGTCAAACGGACCCCCAGATACAAGAGGGAGCCGGTCGCCCAGGACAGGGGGGTCAAAGGCCGTACCCGCTCCACCTCAGTTGGAGATAGCGTGAGGTTCAGGATGTACGACTTCCCAAAGTTTACCTTATAGCCGGCTACCACCTCAAAGTCGGACAGGACTTTCTGGACGTGTGGGAGCGAGCGAGCAGGATCTCCTATGGACAGCAGGACATCATCAGCGAAGAGTGAGATTATATGTTGCTCTCCCGTGAAGGGAAGGCCTCGAATCCCCACATGCTGCCGTACCACCAACGCCAGCGGTTCAATGCTAAGCGCAAAAAGCAGAGGGGAGAGAGGACAGCCCTGCCTGGTTCCACGGGAGTGGGAGAAGAAGGGCGACAGATGTCCATTAACGGTTACCCTGGAGCGGGGAGAACTGTAGTTCGCCTGGATCATCGTGATGAATTTATCCGAGAAACCGAAGGCCGCCAGGGTGCTGAACAAAAACCCCCAATCCACGCGATCGAAGGCCTTCTCCGCGTCCAATCCCACTAGCACCGCTGGGATGCGGAATCTATCGGCCTTTTCGATCAAATGGATCACCCGGCGTAAATTATCGTGGGTCTGACGACCCGAGATATAGCCCGACTGGTCCGGGTGGACGAGGACCGGCATCAGCTCCTGGAGTCGCCGTGCAATAATAGACGAATACAATTTCGCGTCGATGTTCAAAAGGGCTATCGGCCGGTAGGAAGAACAGTGAGCGGGATCCTTCCCGGGTTTAGGAATGACCGAGACCACCGCCTCAGCCATAGAGCCAGAGATGTCGCCAGACGCCGCCATCGCATTGAAGAGATCCGTAAGATGGCCACAGATCTCGGTGACGAAAGCCTGATAAAAAAGGGCGGTATATCCGTCAGGTCCCGGTGCTTTGTGAGGTTTCAGGGCCTTGATGGCGTCCAGAATTTCCTCCCGGGAGAAGGGGGCCGTTAAGCGTTCGTTGCGGGCAGCAGAGACTTGAGGCAGCGACAGGTCGGCCAGATATCGCCGTTGCTTATCGGGATCGTGAGCTTCACCTCTATAGAGATCAGCGTAAAAGCGGCCAAACAGGGCAGCCTTTTCCTCGTCACTGTGAAGGGGGTCCCCCGCTCCGTCCCGCATGCCTCCAATGTACTCCCTCTCTCGTTTATCTCGGAGTTGACGGGCTAAATGCCTCCCCACCTTGTTGCTCTGAGCGTAGGAAGCGTGGCGCAGCCGCAGCAGAGTAAATTCCGCTCTATTGTTGTAGTGGGCCCTCAATTTCCCTCGTACCGCAGTTAGAGGTCGGAGGGTGAGCCGAGAGGGGTTCAATTTATGCGCCGCTTCCAGATCGGTCAGTTCAGCCTCCAGTTTCTCACGTTCTGCTCTCCGCAATTTGTTAAGATTGGCGTTGAGGGCGAGGCACGTGCCTCTCAAGGAAGCCTTACAGGCGTCCCAGGTCGTGAAAATGGAGGTGTCCGAGACCGGGTTCAGCGCCCAGAAGTCGCGAATAGCCGTTCGTATCGCTTTGTAAGAAGTGTCATCTCTGAGTAAGGCAGCAGGGAAATACCATTTGCGTAATCCGTCGCCTTTCGCCGACCAGCGCAACCTAAGGACCAGTAAGCTGTGATCTGAGACAGAGAGAGGGAAGATGTTGGAGTCGCGGACATCGCCCCGAAGAGCTTGGCTTAAAAAAACGTGATCGAGCCTGGAGTAAGAGCGATGGACAGCAGAAAAGAAAGTGTAGTCTCGGGAGAGGGGATGTAGTGCGCGCCAACCATCAATCAGCCCCATTTCACTCATCTTACACTGCGTGGCGGAGGAGAACGTGCCGGCATCGGCCCTAAGGGTGCCTGAGGTATCCAAGGTTTTATCCCATACCATATTAAAGTCACCAAGAAGAACCAGATGACCCTCCACAAAGTTCTCAATTTTCTGTAGCAGTCCCTGGAGAAAACTATTCTGCCCCGAGTTGGGAGCATACACCACCACAAAAGTACAAAGCCTCTCATACAGCAACCCCTTGACGAGAAACCATCGGCCCTCTCTGTCACTCTGCATCTCTAGTGGTTGGAAGTGAAGGGCCGCTCGAAATAGAAGGGCCACCCCCCTATGCTTTGTGGAAGCCGAGGACCTATAGATAAGCGGGAAGTGCCTATGTTTAAGGCGGAGCTCATCCTTACGCGCCAAGTGGGTTTCCTGCAGACCCACCACATCAAGCTGATGGTCTATCAAGTATTTCCATATTTTCTGGCGTTTCTGTGGCGAGTTCAAGCCCTTCACGTTCCAAGTAGCAATATTAAGGGACATAGAGGCAAGGGAAAGTCATCCGCTCTGAAGTCGAGACCCCCATCCGCCTCCCCGAACCAGGCAGCACGTCAGTCCCACTCCCCCCCACCCTACACCTAACAGCGACCCACACACCCACAGCAGCACGCATACCCATCCATGCAATTCTGTCATCACCACCCCAACGAACAACCCCCCCAAACTCCCCAACCCCCATCCCTCCGTCCCCCCGCCCGCCACACTTCCGAGCCTCCAGAATGCAACAGTCCCCCCCCCCACAGTACCCCGCCATGTCTCACCCACCCCTCCCTGTCCCAACCCACAAACAAACAAGAACAGAGAATTGGTACTTAGCAGTCCCATCGGGAACCAGTACGAAGTGGTCCTCTCGGGCCGGGGCGTGGAATCCAGTGCAGGATCCCACAGGCCACGGTCCGGGGTGTCTTCTCCAAAAGTACACTGAAACCCACAGTACCTGGTAGCAAGCGCCCCTCCGGCACTAGCCCGCAGGCGGCTCAAGGATCAAGCAGCACCAGAGCTTTGCTGGGATGATGCCAAAGTCACAGAGGCCACCGAAGCCACTGCATCCCCTCTTTCTTGCAGGCGAGCCGCAGGGTCAGGCCGCCCATGATCAGAGGCCGGGCCTACTCTCTGCCACGAAGATGAACGTCTGCGCCGTCGTTGCTGTGATCTGCCAGACCCCTGTGAAGGAGTCTCATCGTCCAGTCCCAACAGTTCTTTAGCCGCCTCGAGAGATCGAATCTGTGCAAGTCTGTTCTCCCAACGGAAGATGATGCAGAAGGGATGACCCCACGAGTAGGAGATGTTGCGGTCACGGAGGAAGGTGGTCACCGGGCGGAATTCCCTCCGTTTCTGAAGGGTCGTCGCTGCTAAGTCCTGGTACAGCTGCGGGGGATGCTCCCTGAATTGCAAGGGCGAGAGAGTCCGCGCCTTCCGTAAGATCCGCTCCTTCAGCTGGAAATCGTGCACACAGGCCAGGATGTCCGGAGGCGGCCCTCCTCCCCGTCTAGGGAGACCGACCCTGTGCACTCTGTCCATTTGGATTTCCTGAACAGCAGCGTCATCCAGAACGTGCAAGAAAAGAGCTTGGACATAGCCCCGCAGATCACCCGCTTCTCCGTCCCAGGGTACCGCCCGAATGCGGATGTTGTTCCGGCGGGAACGGTTTTCCAGATCCTCCGTATGGGCCTGAAGATCCAAGTTCTGCTCCGTGAGCCTAATTATGTCCTGCTGCAGCTGATGGATGTCGTTTGCCCCGTTCAGGTCATGGTCTTCCAGCGTGGCCACCCTCTCCCAGAGGTCATTCACGTCCCTCCGCACCTCCCGGAGGTCCGACGCAAGTTGGGCGCGAAGTTCAGAGATGTCTTCCTTGATGGAGGCAAAGAGCTCCGTCATAAAGGCTTTGGTCGCAGGGGCCTCATCGCCCGAGTTCCTGGGCGAGGCGCTTGGTCCAGGGGACCGTGGTTGCTGCGAAGACTTTGCTGCGCCATCCTTTCCGGCCTTCCCCTTGCGCAGCGAGGAGGACATCGCGAATCCTCCGGGGAGGGTAGCCGTCACCCCTCCGGTATTCACAGGGGCGCCTCAGCACCTGCTCCAGGGAATCAGGACGTGTAACGGCCTCCTCCCAGTCGGGGCTCCGCAAAAAGCAGGTCCCAGTCTGTAGTCCAGGCGCCTGCCACTAGCACTCCGCCACAGGGGGTAGCGACGTCGATGATGCCGCTAGGGTCCCAGGGGCACGGCTCCCTAGTTCCCGGTCCCGGCCTCTGTTCGGCCCCACCACGGCCAGCCGTCGCCTCAGGCCTCTCTGCTCCCCACTCAGGCCGCGGAGTGCACTAGCCGGGCCCCCAACGGAGGGCTCCTCCACGACCTCTCAGTACATCAGAGGCCCAGGCGTGGCACAAACAGGGGGGCACCGGGTCCCCCCCGAAGGCTCCTTCCAGGCAGTCAAATCGCAGGAGGCCTGCTCTCAGGAAGGCGTTCCAGCCTTCCACACTCTTCAGGGACGGGGCCGGTGAGAGATAGCGCCGCTGCCGGGGCCCCCAGTGCCGCTGGTCCCTCACCACGGACTTCCCGCTCCGCCTGCTGTGCTCCTCAACCTTACGTGCAGAGCCGCTCCTCAAAGGCACTGGGGGCAGCGCAAGTCCCACAGGCCGGGCCACTCTCTATGCCGCAGCTGCCCACCACGATCCCGTCTGTCCCCAGTTGAGCCCAGGGTCCGCTCCCGCCAAGTGCCTCGGACTCGGGAGCACGAATCACCAGTAGCGGGTACTCCGGGGCCCTCCACTAGGCCCTTTCTGCTCGTAGGCGATAACCGATGCCCCCACTCCAATGCAGGGCACCCGTAGGAGCGGGTGCAGAGGGGGGAGGTCGCGGCCGGGCCGCCGCTCAGTCCGTTGCAGCGTGGCCGGGGGGGAGGGGGGAGGAAGCAGCGAGGGCGCCGCACTCACCCGGGCCAGCCGGTCCTCCCTAGCGTCGCTCCCCTCCAAGCTTCGTCTTCGGTGGGGTGAGGGGGAGAAGCGCTGCGGGTCAAGGGCTGAGCGCCTGTCTCCGTGGCGTCTCCGGCAGTGCTAGCGTCTCGCACCCCGGGTCGCGGACCGGAAGTCCGGAGCTCCTTCCTACACGAGGTCGGGGATTGCTGGGCCACAGGCCGCCGTCGTCGCAAAGTCCGCCTCTGGTCTGCCACGGCCACAGCCGAGACTCCGGGCCGGACCTTTCAGTGCCAGGGATCACAGCAGTCCTAAGCGGGTGAAAAGCCGGCCGCCTCAGGTGCTATTACAAAGCGTAGCTGGGCTCAGCGCCGGAGGGACACGAGAAAGCTTCTTACTTCTTCGCCATCTTGGCCACGCCCCCTCTATGTTTATTCTTAACGTCTCACCATAATCCCTAAATACAGTCTACCTCCCCCATCACCACACCCAATCAAATCACTCTGCAGTGACTACTTTCTACTCTCTAACATTTGTACTATGCTCTTCACATTTATCATAGCTGTCCTTTCCCTCCTACACCGCAACCTTCACTCTACTACTAATGTCAATCTTGCCTTCTTCACTATAATCACACCATCAAAACTTATCCATGAACCTAGGATGGACTGGATTGAGGCCCAGAGTAATTACCAGTGGCTGAAATTAAAGCACTCAAGCCATCACTTCTTTTTGTTTTCCTCAGTCCATCCTGGGCACCATTAGGTATGTTCAACTTACATTTCATCCAGCAACTTGCAGTCACCTCATGAATTCTCTCCAGTCTAACCTCCCTTAAGCATCATTCTTGAATCAGTGGTCATTACGCACAATGCTTTAAAACTGCAGTGATGCAAAACCACTGCTCATTGAACGCCTCCATCTGTCGGCCAGTATTTCTCTAATTTTGATACGGCTGGTGTGTAACCATTCCAAAAATCATCTCTCCAATAATAATCGGTTTGCCCGCTTTCATCTAGGTTCAGGATGCTCCCATATCAGATACAGCAACCACTTTTAATCATGGTTTAAACGTAAGCTTCTATGCCCATCATAATTTCTCCACCAATGGTAATTGCTTGATCTATTGTCTACTTTCTCTACTTGCCTCACAAACGTCACAATCCTGTCTTCCATTCTAGTATCACTGAATGCCTGAGTGTTATGCAGAAATGGACAGTCCTGTGGTTGCTTAATATCAACTCTGCTAAACCTGAGTTCAAGACTTAAAGGCAAATACCAAGCCTGCCCGAACTCCATAAGTGAGACTCTGATGATACACTCCATCTCATAGACATCCACAAATTGTAATCTCCTCCATACCGCAAAATCACCCTGCATTATTAATAGTTAGGTTTTTCAATCTCCCAGGACTACATTGGAGCTCAATTCCTCAAGAGCATACAATCAAATAAAACCATCAAGCTGTTATATTGGCCCCAAGTTAATGCTACAAGTCTGTTTCATGATTTCTGAATAGTAAGTAATACTGATACAAAATTGCTCTAGTTACTGTAGCACAATATTGCACAATATGGCTGAGAAGGCAACCAGAACGTGTGGAAAGGAGTCTGGAGACTGATATCGGCATTTGCTCACGGTAACAAGACTGATAAAATTGGACTTTGACTGCACAGCAACACCATCCACATTCCCAATCACTCTTCATGTCTAAACTTTTGAAACACTAAAAAACATTCATTGCTCTGTATTAAGAATATTGGAAAGAGGATTCAAAATGTTGAAGACTGAAAGTTTGCTTAATCTTTTCAATCAACATAAATTACTTTTCACAATGACAGCACAGTCACTGTCTTACAAGTATTGTCAACCAGAGTGCAATTGATCTAGTAATAAATCCTAGAACTCAAACGTAAACCGTGCACAGGTCGGCTTGCATAAGGAGTTTAAGGAGTTAGCAAAAAAATTACCCCGAAACCTACTGAACAAGAAGAGTACATAAAAATATAGTGCCAGTACGGGGAACACTTACCCGATGTACATTAGGAGAGCTGAGGCTCCTACGGTTTAGCTTTCCTTTTCCTGTTAATTGCTCCTTCACAGCTACCTCCTGTTAAACATCAGAAAAACAGATGAAACCTACAGGAAGCCGCACTGTTACAAGTACACAGTGAGAGACAAGGACATTTCCATACAATGCGGTATTACTACTATCTATCTATCTATCTTCTGCCAGCGGCAAACTTTAACAGTATGTGTGGAGCGTACTAAAGTCCTAGACGTCCACGCGTTTTATGGCATTCTGCCAGAATATGGACTACAAAATATCGAGGGCCAAAATATTAAGGACCGAACATAGCGGGATAGTAATGGTATGTAGGTAGGTATAGGTTTATTATACTTAAATAGGCATGTATGTACGTTGAGTTTATATATCTTCAGGGTATGTAGATGGGGATATGCACTTACCTACATAATATTTTGACCAGCAATATTTAGACCTTGATATTTTGGTTCCCCAATAAATTTGTCCTCGAATTTCGGACATACGTTGGTCAGATGACCACAGTCATTAGGTTTTTCCCCCCATTAAGAACAGAAAGACGGTTCTCATAACCGTGCTTCATATAAACAAAAGTGAGCTGCAGCACCAGCATAATAATTACATTTATACGGTCAGGCAGTCTGAAAAACATTATTAAAAAGTCAAGTGCATCTTCTCATGATTTCATTGATCATTAATGGGACGGTGGTCTCCAAACCTGGTATCAACATACACCTAGTACGGAACAGCATATCAGTGCAAAATCTTCTTTACATAATTGACATGAATAAATGCCTTGGAACTGACAGACTGAGGGTGTGTTGGCAGACTCTTTTGAATAAACAATTTCATGCATAATACCCATATTAACAAGCTCCTTGGAGACATGATCAACAGTGCAGTTTTGAACATCCACACAAAATTCAGATGTTCTCCTGAAAAGTGATGCCCTCTCCCCGTAGCAATGCCCCAGAAAGTAAGCATTGGGAAGCACACTGGGTATGTAGGACACTGTACAAGTAATATGATGTTGGGTTAAAAAAAGAACATGGCTTAGCAGTCAGAGTAGTTACAAGGCCATTTTAATGTAAGTTTATATTGAGCACTTGAGAGTTTTTGCCCGACTAAAAGATAGGCAGACTAATACCTAAAGACACTGCTAAAAAGATGTATACAATAGCTTCCCTAAATAGAATGGTGTTAAGATGACTGGAAGTTTATCAGGGAAGCAGACACAAAGGCCTATTGAATCCATCTTGCTTCTCTGCACATCAGAGGGATGGCTTTTGAACCTACTAATGGAAAAGTTTACTGTACTGGCTGAACAGTGTGACAGGAATAACACTGTAGTAGTCGTACTTGTGCAGTTGCTGGATGGCTCTATTTAGGGTCAAGGTGGACTGACTTGTCCTATAATTTAGACAATACCACGGTTACGGACTATGATAAGTCATGTGATTCTTCCTAACACCATACTGAATCCATGGTTGGAATTTGAATTCCTGTGGAAGACTCTGGTGGGACCATGTTCAATGCCACGCTGCAAAGAACTGGGAAAAAAACAGCTTCCCAAACTATTGGAGTGAAAAGTCACAGGGAAAGCCAGTCAATTGTGTTAGCCGAAGATTCATACTAATCATGATCAAGCGTGTCAGAAGTACGTTTGGTCAGCAGAGGAGCTACATGGAAGATGGAGAGACACTGAGGCACCAATGATATGGGGGGAGATGTCAAGGGTATCATGCAAATGACATTCACTACATATATTTTACGTATATCCGGCAAAAGCACAAGTCTTTGTTTCAAGTTTAGTGAACAACGGACAAAGAAGCATTCGGCATGTAGTTACTCCACCTCATGAATACCCTGGTGACTTTGCGAGGTCTTGGCGTGTATCAATGCGCACACCGCCCTCTGTGATTCCAATACGGGATTTCCTATACTGTTACATGTCTCAACAAGACCTAAAGCCAGAAAGTGCATTAAATGGAAATAGATTTGTGTCTGTAAGTAGCGTCAGCTTGTAGTTGTTCGAAGGCGATCAGCCCTTCAGAATCAAACATGTGACCAATAGATCTGCAGCCAGTCGTATGCCAGGCAGCACAAGCTGTAGGGTGAAAGCCCGGGGTAAAGTCCAAGTTTCCCTAGACAGATGTCAACAGTGAGGGGAACATGGTCAAGTTCTTCTGAGTGGGGACTTGGTTCCAAACCCCAAGGAAGGAACTGCAAATAGGTGAGGAATACAGCCCCCTCCGTCCCCCATGCCCTTTGCTTCTTTCATAACGAGGGTAGTTTACAGATGTTCTCCTGCTATTGCTGTGTCCATAAAGCCCCAATGTGTTTCACACTCTTTATGCTCCACTCCACTTAGAAGCAAAGTTGGGCTGCCTGGTAATAGTGCAGGAGGCTAGGGGCTCTCAGACGTCCTTCTCTGGCAGGGCAGTGGATCTGCACGCAATTCATACATGGCCTGCAGCCCTCCCAGAAAAAGCGGTTGATTTTGGTCTAGCTGGAATAAAGCATGCCCACTACGGGCATCAGACGAAGGACCTGGAACAGGAAAAAACACGTCTGTAGCATGGTCATTTTCAGAGCTGCCACCCTCTTTCGGCATGAGAGGCAGTAGTGCTTCCACTGAGATAGGTGCAGACCTGCTGGGATAAGGATGGGTAGTTGATGGAAACTGTATTGTATATGGTGTGAGCTCCTGCACATCAAGGTACGACCCTGAGGAGTCTGCCCATGCTAATGCATATCGGGAGACTAGTTGTTCCTGTACAGGAGATGTGACCGAGAGGTTGAGGGCCCGCGATTACTGAAGGCTGATGCGAAAGCCTGATGCCCTGCCAAAATTTGCCAGCTCATCCAGAAAGGCCGGCATCCAAATAGAGGCTGATGGTGTGCTTTTCCTCCCAGAATTGCACTCAAGTAATACACAGGTCGTCCCAAACCCTCTCCGCTATGGATTCATTATAAAGGCAAATAACGAGGGTGAAAGCGGGCAGCCCAGATTCCTTCTACTACAACTGGGAAAGGGATCGAAAGCACTCCATTAACCAATACTGCTGCTCAAGGCTTGCCATAATTGCTAAGAATTCAGGCACGAAATCTGTTCCCAACGCTAAAATGGGTCAGCATCTAGATATGGCCAATGTACTAGATCAACCGCTTTTTCAGCGTCTATGGCTAAAAGTATTACTTCCCACCAAGAATGTTTGGCTTTATTCACCAGATGGAGGATTCACTTTGTGTTATCTCCATGCCGACGGTGCGGGATAAAACCTGGATTGATCAGGATCCAACAGACCTGGCATGAGAGGTGATAGCCGTGCTGCCAAAGTGCTGGTAAAAAGTTCTGCATCCACGTCTATAAGTGAAATGGGCCGATGCAAGCCACAGAGCCCTATGTCTTTCCCAGGTTTGGAATTTACTTAGATGGAGGCCTCAAGCGTGGGAGAGTGCTTGTATCTGCCAGCAAGTTAAAACATCTGGTGAGGATAGGGGCTGGTGCCTGGCAGAATGTTTGATTTAAAAAGAAGCTCCGGGGTTTTAAGAAGTTTCTGCTGTGCAATGGCCGAATGACTTAATTTATGAGAATGGGCTGGACAAACGAGGCGGCCTGTTGGGGTATCAGCTGGGGTGTGAGAACGACCTGCAGGTAAGCCCACAAGTCTGTCAGCTGTAGGTCCTGCGCCTTGAACAGGGGCGTATAGAAATCCCTAAAGGTGGACGCCATTGCAATATTATCTATAACTTCAATGCCATCCGGCCGACGGAGAGTGTTCACCCTCCCAGCCTGGCTCCTCCTACTTAGGAGTGTTGTAAGTAGAACAGAGCATATTCTGCCCTGTCTGAGTCTACACTACATAGCTGCACCCTCACAGTTTCCAGCTGCCAACAGATCCTCAGGGCCCCTACCTTTTTATGGATAGTTTCAAACTCACGTAACCTCCACCCATCTTTTCCTTGCACATCTCATTTTCAGCTGTGGAGATGGCAATGAACTCACCCCAGATTACTGTATCCAGCAACTCCCATAAGGTGGCTATGGAAGTGCTACCAGTATTGTTAACTGCCAGGAAGTCAGTAATTGTCTGTGTGATTTTGTGGACTGTGTCAGCGCGATGAAGCAAGCTTTCCTGCACCCATCAGGGGTGGGGTTAGCTCGGCATGTTCGGTCCACCTGAGTGTAAGGATCAAGGGGGCTAGGTTCAATTTCCAATTATGTGATCTGCGTTTGCCCAGAAAGTAGTCAATATAAGCACATGTTTTGTGGACATGGGTGTAAAAAGTATAGTCCCTGTTATGTGGACGGGCCACCTGCCACAATTCGCTTAGTCCAAACTCCTGAAGCCAGCCAGTCCCCTCGCTTGGGAGTGATCCAGATTGGCCAAAGCGCATCCTTGACCTATTGAGGCCATTACTCATCACCAGGTTGAGGTCTAACCCTATCAAGACTGTCCGGTCTGGGGATTCCAGTATGTCCGTTAGGGATTGCTTTAAGAATTGCTCCGGATTATCATTAGGAGCATATATGGAGGCAATGGTTAAGGCCAGGCCTCCTACTTAGACATGATATGCTAACAGTTGCTCTCGCAGTTTGCACCCAATCGTCCCCTTGAAGGAGCGGGAGAATAATATGGCTGGCCCACCATTCTCTGTAGGTTTGGAGGAGAAATACTTGTACGGGGGTTGTCGTGATTTCAGACTGTGCCAGTCACATGGAGCCAAGTGTATCACTTGTAGTAGACAAACATCCACTCTATTATGTTCTATAGAATGCAGGGCTGCCATTCATTTGACTGGGCTGTTAAGCCCTTACATGCGGAGGGTAATTATCTTCAAGTCATCATGGGAGAGGGTATAATAGGGCTAAAACTCTGGTGTATGCTTGAGTAGTAGTGTGGATGACATATGGCGTGAGCGTTGTATGCAACTAGTAGTTTGGTGGTGTGGGGGCCACCTCTGCCAGATCTCCCCTAACCTCCCGGAGGTCCTGTGCAAGTTTCTTTCACCGCTGGATATCCTTGTGTAGGGAAGCAAAGACCGCCACCATAAATGACCTTGTTAGTGGGGCTTTCTCTTCGTTCCCCTCCGCTGTGGGCACAGATTGCTTAGATTGGTGGGCTTCCTCGTCCAGGGCCCCCACCGAGAGTGTTAGTATGCCTTTTAGCAGGGGCTCCTTCTTACTCCATTTGGGGCTCAAACTGCAGGTGTACCCCTGATGCTGGTCCTTAGAATCCAAAGCCTCCAAACCTCAAACACCATGTTCCGGATGCTCCTTGTGGGTGCAAGTAATAATTCTTGGGACCGTCTTTGTTGGTAAGTCAATCCAAAGCAGTGGGGCCCGGCAAGCGGTCTGGTCTCACTACTGACTGAACCATCCGTACCGGGCTGTGCAGGGTCTCGGAAGCAGGGGTTTCCTTCCTAGCCCCTGGAGGGGGAAGGAAAGCGGTTTCCATTTGCTTTGTCAGCCAAGCGACCAAGCAGGGCGATTGCGCAGTGACTCGGCTAGGGCACATGTTAGACCTGTCATCCTTAGGGTGGTCTTTCCATAACTTATTGCCTTTTGACCCCCTTTTTTTGCTGCATATTTTTGTTGGCCTTAGGACTCCAAGTGCTTTACCACTGCCATTCAGTGCTAAAGCATGTGTGCTCTTCCTTAACATGCTAGTACTTGGTCTATACCTTGTTAGCTTATTTTGAATTACCTGCAAGTCCCTTGTACAGTGGTGTAATATACTTAGGGCTTGTACTTCAAATGCTACTGGTGGGCGTGCAGAACGGATTTGGATTGTGCCACCCACATAAGGATACTTTCAAACCGGTCTCAGGCCTTCCAATGCAGGACCTTAATGCACAAATCACGGTCATTTCACTTGACATTTAAATATTCTTGCCAAGGCCTGTGCTTCTCTCTTGAACGACAGCCAAGGCACCCCCACGATAGTCCCCAAGGGTAGGGTGATTTGTAGGTGAAAGATAGAACGGAGATCCAATTGTGTAAATTCCATGGTAGGGACTACCACTTTATTTCATCATCGGTACTGTGGGGCTTGCTCCTCTCATAAGGTAACATGGGGGATTCATTGACATTCCTTTCAGCTGTAGACACATGGTGTTTAGAATCAATGGATTGGTAATGACAAATTCTCTCCGAGGTGAGAGTGGATTTGACATGTTATGTTGGGATGGAAGGGTAATTTAAACACTAAGGGGTTTTATTTGTTTGTTTTTGCTTGTGCAGGGTGTGAGATATTGGATACATGGGTCATGTTCATTTTTGTTGAACACGGCGCGCTGCCTTGTGGTATGTTGGCTTTGTACAAATTTTTTCATGATTCGTAGCTGGGATGGGTCACGGGGGTAGAGTTTTTGAACTTGATTGATTAATTAGGGACATGTGGTTGTGCATCTAGGAACAACGGTTAAAAAGCCAGTTGATCTCACACTCTTGTGTAGACGCTGTTGTGAAGTACGAAGAGATGAAGCTGCTGTTTGTAGCTCTTTAAGGTAAAGAACTTTTCTTAGGGGAGACTGAGATACTTGGCATCTATAGGAACCTTGAGGGGAGCACTTTTCACACAACGGGAGTTGTCGATAGGTATGGAGTGGGTACTAGGAGAATGGGTGTAGCAGGAGGGTTTCTTCTTATTTTAGTATGATGCACGTAGAGTATTGTGTTTGAGAGTGGTTGTTAGCAACATTTAGAGTGTAAGAGGTTGGGAGACACTGCAGTGTTGGGGGTTTATGGGTGTGGACGTTCAAGTTCTTTGTGCTATATAATTGTAATGTTTTTGAATGGATCTAATTTACACAGATTGTACATTTAGCAGTGGGCTGAGCTGTTTCTCTTGCTTTGTCTTAGTGACCCCTGACGAAGAGCCACAGTGCTCGAAATGCATTGGGTGGACTTATACGAGCTTACTGTGATGAACTATTCATTTGGACCTGATGCTATAGAAGGTCTGGATGGGCACTTCATATTCACCTGAAATTACGGAATAAAGAATCATGGTAGTACTACGCTGTCTCCGCAGTGATTTTTCAACGTGAAGCATTGATAAAGAAGCTCATGGACAAATAGTGGTGTACTTTAGACTAAAATTGGTAAAAAATAGTATTGAGTGGTTTATTGTAAAGGACAATTTCCTTTATTCTGCAGTGTGACAGATTGGTGCGGAAGTCACGTGCCACTTGGGACTACTTTGGGGAAGTGGGCATTTCTATGCTCATGGCTCTCTGTGTGCCTGTCAGTCTTTCTTCAATCCACATCTGGGTGCTGGGGGGACAGCTACATTTGTGCATTCCCGGGAGACAGCCATAAACAAAGGGCACTCAAGGGAAACTGCAAACCTCTGGCTCTGAGGGGCCTGGCTGGGCAGGATAAGGGAGGTTGGAATTGCCACCTGCATTTTAAGGGACAGCGTCCTGGCCCCGCTAAAGATATTGATCAAACCTCCCAGTGCAGTATGACAGACAGGACGGAATTTAGAGGGGGCCTTGGGGGACTACTGGACCAGAAAGAAACTTTGCTGGAGTACAGGCTGACGGGCTGGAAGGATTGCCACTCTGCTGGGATTGACTGCTGCTAGGAACTATTGTACTGCTTTGCTCAGCTGCCCTACTGCCGGCTGACATCTGCCCATCCAAAAGAACCAACCAGGGTGACTCCAAGGGCGTGTTGGCTTGCCCCCTGCTCTTCTATGAGGTCTCAGGCAAATCAAAGACATCATCTCCTTTGGGAAGATGCATCGGCGTGTTCATTCCTTATACTACAGTGAGGAGCGGGCGCTCAACCAACCTGCGCACATGCTCCCTACATCAGCGTGTGCATTTGTTCACAGAGAGGAACTCAACCGACTTGCCCTCCGGCTCCGCGAATCAGCGTGTGCATTTGGTTGGAGATCACAACAAGGAGCGGGTTCTCAACAGGCATGCGCTGCCTGCACCTGCTTGACCGTCTCTTCACTTATGGCGAGGGAGGTGGGTGCTCAGAAGGCTGGCACTCCTGCCTCCTGCATGAACGGGTGTCTTTGCCATAGGACAGCAAGGAGGGGGCGCTCAGAAGACTCGCCCTCCAGCACCCTGCCCACACGTATGGCCTGCCCTCAATCTGTACTGTAACCCCTGGCAGAACGGTCCTCGCAGCTGTCTCACAACTGCTTTCAGGTCCCTACGGACCCCGGAGTCCCCATATAACAAGCCTTACAATGACTATAATTGGGGACAAGTTCATTGCTGTTCTATCTGGGTTTAAACATTACCGAATATCACATAAAGGGAGCCAATTGATTTTAGCCTCTGTTGTTCCGTGTAGACTTAAGCATTACAGTCCAACACATAAAATGAGCCCAATTGATTTTATCACTGTGGCTTTTAAACTGATTCATTTGAGATGAATATTTTGTGATTTATTGGATTTTTATCGCATTGGTCTTATTGATTTGATATAAAAATCTACTATTTTCCTTATGTGTAGAGTTTTAGTAGCGTGACAAAGATTTACTGTGTGTGTTGCACAAACAATTTACACATTGCCTCTTAGACTAAGACTACCTGCTATGCGCCAAGCTACCAAAGGGTGAGCACAGGTTATCCCTGGTGTGTATCTGACTTGCCCTGACCAGTGAGTTCTGCTTGGCTTAGGAGCCTACCATAGCCAACTGAAAGCAACTCTCTGTTATGTGGTGGGGCTGAAAGTCTGCCTACACTATGTGCCCACCCTGCAGTTGACCATAAGAAGTCGTATTCAGGTGATGACGCAGCTTCAGTCTCCTCCAGTCGCAGGCCTGCGCCATCTTGGATGGCTCAGCTTCTGGTCGCAGCCGGAGAAGAATTTGTGGGGTTTCGCTGAGCAGTGAACTGGACCCTCCCTGTACCAGCAGCCTCTCACCGGTGTACTGGTCTCTTGGACGACTCCTTTGTGTTCCAGGCTCAGCAGTACAGTCTTCTAGCAGCAGTAGGTCAGCGTAGGAGTGGAGAAACATGTCCTATGCATGTGCCATCTTAATCACACCCCTCTACCCTTTTGATTTAAAGGTGAAGGCAGATCCGATTTGAGTGGCAATCATTTCACTCCGCAACTACAGTGTGTCCTTAAATTTGCACCCCTAAAATCAATAGTATTTCATAGGAATGTAATCCTGCATTTAGTGACTCAACTTGATTTCTTTTCATATCTGCTTGATGTTTGAGCTACTGTGTTTCTTATTCACACACCCACATTTTCAAATGTGGAAACCATTCCACTCTATGGTATTATTTTTAATTTGAGGCTTTTTTTGCAAGACTGCACATGGAACCATCTATAACTATCGTGATTAGTATTTTCTCACAATCAATGGTATATTAAAATACCCAAATTAATGTTTAACAATTTCAGAGCTGCCGGAGACAAAGGATAAAAAACATAAAACTAAACGTACAATGTTTTAGTGCTCAACTCTATACAATAAAAATGACACCACAGTTGAAAATAAATCCTATTAAAGTAGTTAATTCCCACTAAAAGTGTTTTCGAAAAATAAAATATAGAATTTTCTTTCTGGAAAAAACTTTTTCTGTTTCTCTTAGAGTACGGATATTTCACTTTTGCTAAACTGGACAATGGCATATTGCAATGTAGAATAAGTTGTTCAGTTAAGACCATAAGAAATTGCAAAGGACATTGCTCCAGAGTCAATGCCAAGGCATTTGTTTAACCTTCTCGATACACTCAATATAGTTGTATAATGGATCACACTAACAAAAGTCATGTTGAAAATAAAACCACACTTAGTGAATTATTCACGCAAGCTTTGCTGGAGTTTATCAGAATATACGTGAAAGAACTAATTTCTAAGATGAAGTTTGTTGCACAAGAATTTAGGATGCACTTTGAATAATTGAACAATGCTATATATTGCACTTTGCTAATCTGAGATGCCACATGCTTGCATTCAGCTCAAATAATGTAACACACTTGGCAGCGGAGAGGGTCACCTACAAGGCCAGAGGGTGTCCCAAGAAGTTTACTAGAGTATGGGGGAAATGGAGACTATATCATGGATTGGATGAGGGACTGTGAAAGGATGGGGGAAGGTCACTCTGTCATCCCGGTTACACGCGGGGAGTTCCCTGACTAATGTGTGTAATATAGAGACAGGTGGGGCATTATATTATCATTGTGTAGGATTACTGGTGGGACTTTGGGGACGGTGGGTGGAGGGAGGAGGGTGGATGGGGGGCAGGGTATGGAGAACGGATTCATGTGACATGCTTGTTATGTTTATGCACGTTGGAAAAAAGCAAATAAAAATATTTAAAAGAAAATAAATAATGTAACATTCTGCAAAATATTTTACTCCAGTTATACTACATATTCCTAAAAGAAGAACTGCCGGAATAGTTCCTCCTTGGCACGGACAGTCGTCCTGTAAAGTCACAGAATCTGGGCCACATATAATCCAGGAGAAGGTCATGTGTTTAATGGTATGGAATCACAGGTCATTCATTGGAACCACTCAACAATAAATAATCAGTATTTACAATAAAAGATGAGTTTTGAACCTCTCTTGGGAGGAGTCAGGGCTTTGATCCAGATGAGAATTAGTGGTGCTACGCATTAAAAAGCAAACCTGTCTCATAGGAGTGCATAGAGACTGACTCGTTGAGAAGCATCGGTTGGGTCCTTGATAGTCATATGTTGAAATTGGGTCACAGTGGCACAGTGGTTTATGCTATGGCTTTTTTTGCAGAAGAGGAGCTCATTCTGATAAACTTTGCCCACATTTCTACATTGATGCTATGTATTCCATTAAGAAATGCACCTCTCTGTGAGGCAATCTGCTACCTTTCTACAAAATTACAATCAATAAAATTATGTTTAATTGACAGATGATGCCAATTGATAAATTTCAGACAAAAACAGCCAATCTGTTTTGTTAGTTTTAGACCTTCAAGAAGGTAAATTAATCTCATAGGAAGCTGGTGTTTTTGCATTTGGATCGTTCAAGAGTGCCATCTTTCTTAGCTCTAGTACAGGGACTGATTTCAGGAAACGCCTCAAAATAGATCAATTGCTTTACAAATATTATTACAAATGTTCTAGTTTTAAAGGAGATTGTCACCTACCCTAAATTAGCATGTTCACTTTGCTACTGGTAACTTGGGTATAGTATAGTGCTTGGAAATAAAAAATATTTTACTATTTCGTAGCCCTTTCTGAAACAAGTGTATTTTATATATTTATTATGACCAACTGACATTTTATGAACAAAGTCACATTTTTTAAACTGATTTATTATATCTGAATTTCTAGTAGACATTTATAAGAGGACTTCCCATGACATTGTAAAAGTGGTGTAACGGAGACTATGAACCACGATTAGGTTCCAACTTGTAACCACTTTTAAATTACAGACAAGTGAGGTCACGGAGTTCCCACTGGGATGACAATGATAATGCTAAAGATCATACACTTGCAGGCAGATTTGGTACTTTAATACTTTTTAATCTACCCGAACAAATACAGCACAACATATTTTAAGATATTTACATTGCAGGAAGACAAAGTCTAAGAGCATGTAAACTGCTCAGGCAACTTAAATATAACTGTTCTTTAATAATAAATATGCATTTGAAAATGTGTAAATACTTAAGAGAATTCCAATTTTTAGGCTTTTGGATAATATCCAGAATAAGCTGTGGAGCTATATTCAGAAAGATATAAACATGCTTAGATCAAGCAGCAACATAGGACTCTCTAGAAGAACTTCTGAGACAAGAAGGTGAAAATCAATCACATTCAGTAATTGTATCCTTCAATATTAATTACAATTTTATGGTACATCAACTTTTAAAAATACTGATTCGGTACAAAGAACGATAGTCACAATTTTGATTACTATGATTAGAATCAAAATCCACTTTTATTTTCTTTGAACTGAAAATTATATTTCAATTGCGCAACATCTTTTAAAGATAATCAAGCACAATTATTAAAAAAGTCTCCAATCAAAGGAAACCGTAAAACTAATATAATTAGATTATTTCAATGCTGGTAAATTATCCAGCAAGGTGATAAATATTTAAACATGTGATGGTTTAAATAAAGAAAATCACTATCCACTCTATAATCATAATGGATAAGTTACTTCACAGTGTTTGCCTTAAAATCAGTTGCAAGTAAATCTTGTTTAACTTTTTCTTCATTTTGATTGATCCCATACTGAGTAGAGAAGATGTATCCCAAACTTATGAGAGAAGATTATTTCTTCAAAGACAGTGGTACAGCAAGAGCACAATATGTCATGAACAGCAGAGAAGAGTAAAGTTTCAAATCAGTGGCCAGAACATATTTCATTAGGTTTCAAATTATATATTTAAATCAGTCAAAAGTTAATATTAAAGTGCCAAAACTGGCATCAGATTGCATCCTGGCTTCACAGCACCAGAAAGTGCAAAATATGGAGCAGGTTTCATAGTTTGTTTTTCTCTGTAACGACTGGCCACGCATTCTAATCCAGAAGAACCTGTTCTTTTTCTTGAGGAATTCGCTCCAATTGACTAAACTCAGGTCCTGCAAGAGAGATACATTTCCTTTTCAGAGTCTTCCACGAACGTACACCATGAAGGCACTTGTTGGTTGGGGTTGAGGTGATCAGCTTAGGAGGAGCAGATACCCTACGATGCATTGTTCCAGTTAAAATGTATGAATAAGGACTTGACATCTTTGGTATACTGTAGGCTCTGCATCTGCCTATCTGATTGTTCTTCCTGAGTAGGGGAAGGCATGGTTTTCTTTGTTCCAAAGTGTAGAGGCACCTATGGAGCCTTCCTAGAGGACTAATCGCCTATAGGAAAAGAAGAAAAATGTTAATCAAGTTTTTTTTTTTTTTCTGAAAGGCACCATAGTGCACCATCTGACAATTTTGGCATCTGCTGTTAGACATTGTTTGTTGTTAGTGGATTAAAAAAACACAAATACAGGAATTCCCAACTTCTCATCTTCCTAAATGGACAACGTTTTAAAATACTGCACGACATGAGAAACATCAAGAAACCAATGAGGATAATTCTTCCTCCACGTTGAGATGCACATGGAGGAGAAGCTGATGCTTATTTACTAAGTAAATTGTCTTCCTGGAGAGTCATAGATTTAAAAAGATAAGATAATAGGAGTGGAGAGTATACATCCCGAAAGGTTTAAGGAGCTTAAATAAATCTCAAAACCTATCTATGAAGTATAATTAACTGTTCACCAGAAATGGAAAACACACCAAGTACTGGTGGTTGACAGATCAAGTCATAGGGCACAAATCCATAGAATGCTAACAATTGCAGGCCAATTATGCTGTTATTATATGAAACTGAAGGCAAATTTGATAGAATTGCTTATATAGGACAAAATAGACCAGTAGTTTGCAAACAGTGAATAACACAAACTACAGCGTAGGATTTCTAAGAGGAAATTAACCAGACATTTTATTGAGTTTGTTGGCTTGGAAACAAGGGAAATAAGGCAGAGATGGAGAGACATCAAGAGACCAAGGAGGATAATTCTTCCTCCACATTGAGCTGCACATGGAGGAGAAGCTGATGCTTATTTGTGAATTAAATTGTCTTCCTTGAGAGCCATAGATTTAAAACGGATAAGATAATAGGAGTGGATGGTATACACCCCATAAAATGTAAGACGCTTAAATAAATCTCAAAACCCAATTACCAACTGGAATAAATTGTTCGCCAGAAATGGAAAAGACACTAAGGACTGGAGGTGGACAGATCGAGTCATAGGGCACAACCCCATTGAATGCTAACAACTGCAGGCCAGTCATGCTCTTATTAGAGGAGAAAAAGAAGGAATTTGATAGCATTGCTTATATAGGACAAAATAGAATAGTAGCTTGCAAACAATGGATAAACTACAACAGCATGATTTTCTAAGAGGAAATTAGCCAAACATATTTTACTGAGTTTGTTGGCTTAGAGACAAGGGAAATAAAGGCAGAGATGAAGTGATCTTTTTAAACTTCTAAAAGGTTTTGATATTGTTCTACACAGAACACTCAAACAGGTTGAAAAGCATTGATGCAAGGGTGAAGAATCAACCGATACCAGATAAATGATGGTTTTAAGTTATGAAGACCAGTGGGGAGCAAACGAGATACATAACATGGATCATTTCTCTTTTTTTATGGCATGTATGAAATATATTGGAAAAAATATGAGCATAATACAGACCAAATCAAGAGTGATGCCCAATGTGCGTCAATGGTTCAAGAGGGAGGAAATGCACTCAGACAGAAATCTCAAGAAGAGATGCTGAATTGAAGATGAAGTTAAACAGAAGAAAACCCTTGGGGTATCCAGTCACCTCTCCACAGGTAATACATCTCAAAGGAGTTGTTTGGTAAGAAAGCGAGGAACATGGAGCTTCAGCGGAAATATTAAAGTAATAGAATCCACATATTCCTGGTTAGGTCTCAGATAGAGTATTTTGAGAGTTCTCAAGGACATATCTGTAGAAGAAAACACAGAGATTAAACAGAGGTCAAAGAAGTGCAACACTCCTAAAAAGGTTTAAAGTTAAAAACACAAATGGATTCAAGGATTCACACATGTGGTTGAATGACATGACAGGAGGTATGACATAAATTATGTATTTAAGGAATCATTTTCCGCTGTCTCATTTTCCTAAAGCTAAAAGGCAAGAAATGTGAAAAAGAAAGGTTTGTGCGTACGAATACCAAGTATGTTTATCATGGAAAGTGACTGCACACTGTTGAGGTTGGTGGTCTAGTGGAAGTCACATTAACAATTTCTATATTTCTTTGCATTCTCTCACAAAAATAAATGCCAGTATTTATCAACTGAAAGGTACAAATTCATCATACAAAAACTTGTACTGTAATAAATAAATACCACCTAAAAACGTGCATTTCTTAGTTTCAGGGTGTATATGGTGTAGGGCTCTTTACGCAAACTGCGCTTTTTGCTACAATAAGTTGTAATATTTGTTATGGGCACAGTACTGTACGCAGGTCTTCTCCTTTGAGAGGACTACATCACAGACAGTGCAGTCAGCTAGTAAAGATTGGAATGCAAATTGAATACATTGAGAGTGCCCAGGAATTACAAATGAAGGGAGATATCAAACATTTTAATACCTTTGCTGCTTGAACTTGCAGAGGAGAGGAATGTTGAGATTTGAGATGTAGTTCTTGGGTGTGAAGACAGTTAAGCAGCAGCCACAAAGGCGAACATAAATATGGCTAATGAAGGACCAATTCTTCATATAATTATTTAAAAAAGAAGTTGGAACAAAATACACCAAACAACCACGTACAAGGAGAGAAAAGAAAGAATAGTTTACTCATCTACTACTGTTGATTTCGGGGTTTTGAGCTCTAATGAGTTGAAAATTCATAAAACTAGTTTGAGTGGGTTCACTGTGAATGCCAAGCATGATCACAAGATAACAGCATGGCTTTGTTGCGCTGTTGGTCCTAGATCCTGGTATGGAGGTAGTGTTCTACTGAGGCTTTGGCATTTGAAACTGAATGGACAGAGTTTGTTGCAGGAATTTGCGGCGGTGGGGTGCTGGAATGCTGTCAGACGTACTTTTTGGGATAGCGGAGGCTCTAATCACCTCCAAAATAACCTCCTCAAATGAGGCTGTGATGATTGAGGAGTGTGACAATACAGCCCATATTAGGGTCACTGTAAATTGCCCTCTGCTTATTATCATGCTGTGGTGCTTACAAGTGTTACTGTTGTGGCTCTTGTGCTGGGGGCAAAGGCTTACTCAACACTGAAGCTGGCTTCTGTGCTGGAAGTCGATCGAGATCTTCCTTGGGCGCTGGGGATGCCTTCCAACATCGAACTGTTGATCACCCTGGGTGCTTCCAACTGTTCATGCTTATTTGGCTGAGGTCCTTTGGTGAAGACATGGCACCTTCGTGGCTCTCTTCCTTCCTGGTCAGACTCCTTTCAAGGTTGATCCTGGGTGTTAGGGGGAGTAAGGGTCAGAAAGGTCTACACTTTGTAGAGGGTGTTGCAAATGGTCCTCAGTGTCGGGCCTAGAATCCTGAATGTGGTTCTAGTCCTGGATGCAGCTTTCGTTGGACTGAAGGTACTTCATCTCCACTGTCAAAGTCTTCTGGGGACACCAGAATTGTGCTTCTCTCCGAGAGGGTTACAGGGGTACTGGAGGGCTCCTCCCACATCGTCTATCTGAAATCCTTAAGCTTCCTTAGTGACCACGCTGAATGGGGAATCAAAGTGCTGGTGCTGCATAACTACGTAGCGTGCCCGCTTTTTACCATTTAGTGCTAAATAATTTTCTTGCAAAGGGAAGTACTGCACAACCAACACGTACATTCGTTGTTTACAGAGGCAACAGACGCAATGCTGGTCCGGCCACAGAAACGTGCTATTGCAAGAGAAGCAAAATGTAAGTGGAATACCCTACCCTCCTCCCTCGCCCCTAACCCAAATGAATCTTTCTCATATGACCTAGACCCAGCCTTTTCTATTTCAGCGACTGATGTTCTTCAAATTCTGCTTGAAGCCTTTTGGAGGTCATCGTTTTTCCAGTCATCTGGCATCTAAACTTCCCTTCAATGCACAAAGGTAATGGATACACTTCTGAAGCCAATGGTTTTAAAAAAATGTATCTGGTGTCTGTGTCTTGCTACATAGTGAGCTTCCAGGGATGAGTCACCTCAAAACTGAAACTCTACTGGAGCACATGCTACAAACCATATTGCTAATGACTTCATTCACCTAAGTTCTATTGTAGAGTGGAATCTCTGTCTGGCCTGTAAGCTAAACTTTTTTTTAACACAGCTAAACACATTGATGGCATTTCCTGACCCTCCATCCAAACAAAAATGAATTCCTGTTCTCACTCAGGAAATGCAAATTATAAGGAAAGGCTGGAGCGGACAGTTTTTTTTTTTTTGCAGAGTTTTATTTAGCGCGAACTTGACCCGAATCGGGTATCACAGCGATTTACATAGCACCAGTTACATTACATGAGGACACACATTCATTTTTGTTAGGCACGGGGAGATTAAGTGATTTGCCCAGAATCACGGGATGTTTGGCGTTGGTACCGAGACTCGAACCCAGATTCCCAGGTCCGAGCCACCACCTTGCTTGAGTTCTCCATCAACTAAGTTGCATCATGCCACGCTTCTAGCTAGGTTCACCTAAAACAGTGATACTCAAAGTACGGCCCAGGGGCCTTATGCAGCCCCCCTGCCTCCTTACCTATACATGCAGCCCTCCTGGGCCACAGCAGCACTGGGCTGCTGTTTCCTCGACTTAGCACTAACATTAAAAAAAGTTATACAAACAGCAAGCAATAATTTAAAGGTCAATTGCAGTTAAAGAAAGGAAGTAACTCGACCCTTAACTTTAGGAGAGCCTTCATTTTTAAAGACGGCAAACGTGTAAAAGTATGATAGTCTTTTCAAAATTCAAAAAGTGTATTTCATTAACCTGTAGAACCATTTCAGCTTAGTAAAACAGATTATAGCAGTGCATTCAAAGTATTATTTTTTTTTAAGTGATGGTTTTCAAAAATGAAATTAGTAGCGTTGAAGCTTCCCATCCCCCAATCCTGACGACAATGCCATTACTGATTACATCCAAACACAGGAGAAGGTTTGGTATAGTACACATCCTGAAGTCATGTATTTTGAGATCCTCATATGTATATAATGAAGAAAAAGGAGGGAAATTGAAATAAAATAATTGCTCTGGATCACATAATTTGGTCAAGTGGGGAAGCTGGGATTCATCCCAGGTTTTGTGGTTTCACATTGTGTTATTGAGTTCAACCATTAGATGTACACGCTTTGCTTCCCTACACCCACTTTACGACTCCCGCCGCGCTGGTATAAGGGCGGTCCTCCGTCTCACCGAACACCAAACTGTTTGGCCCCCAGGAAAATGTTTGTGAGTATCCAAGACCTAAAACAACTTGATTTAAACTACAAGACTAAATTATCTATTCTCAGCACGGTTTTCACCAGGTTGTTAAATTCACAGATTCTGTCAACACCTAGACCAGAACTTTTAACTTCAGTGGAAGAGAGAGTGGTTTTTAGAGAGATAACAAACCTTCCCAAGCAAACTTTAATATCGCAAGAATGTGCTACTCTGTCTGATTTACACATCTTTTAATTTGCAAATACTGCAAAGGAGAGTGGTGTATTTGTGACAGGCCACATGGCTGAAGCTTCTTTAAGGAAGCACGGCCCTCAAACACAAAAAAAGGCTTGCTTTATCATCGAGCCCCCACCTAGTGAGTCTGGATATCCAGTGCAGTGATATCAAGAGGAAGGATGTGGTGTAATAAATCAGAAAGAGTAAAAACGTAGATGATTTAAACTCTGTCTACGTGGCTTACTTCCTCTGTACCCAGTGGGTAGTGTACTACTAGTATTTACACTATACTAGTGTTAAACTATTAGGGCCAGATGTATGACCCACCAATTTGCAACTCGCAAATTGTGTTGCATTTGCGACTTGCAATTTGCCACTTAAAGTAGGTGGTAAATTGTGAGCGTTTTGCGACCGCAATTGCGATTTCATAACATTCATACATACAAATACGATCCGCTATTAGGAAGGGATGGCCTTGGCACGCCCCTTCCTAATAGCCAGTCGCAAACATTTTGTGAATCGGTAAAATTTACCAGATTCACAAATGGAGGTTTGTACATGACCATGCCCTAAATTGCGGTTGAAAACGGGCCGATTGCCCATTTGTGACTGCAATGTAGGGTCAACATCTGGCCCTTAGTGTATAAACTAACACTGGGTGAGGGATTGCAACTCTATCTTTAAGTACTGCCTACGTACCACAAGTTTACAAATGTGAAATGAGGGGTGTCGCTCTCATATCCTTCTCATTCATTCTATGTCAACAGGTTTCAGCACTCTGATTCTGACCCACCAAGGGTCTCGCTCATTCATCCAGACAATAAGTTTAGCACTCTTGTTTACGGTTCATGGCCATGGTCAGAATAGTGTAGAGATTTATAAGGCTGTCTGCTGTGTCCGCATCCCATGAAGTAACTGTTATTTAAACCTACAGAGATGGACTTCCTTGGCAGCCAATCTACCAAAATCAACCCTATCTCGCCTGGAGTTGGCTTTGTACATGGTGGTAACTAATTTCTGGTACAAAGAACTAAAAAGCATATCGAACATTCTAACTGACCTGCAATGGCAACTGCAGTCAAGAATATATACCCAAATTCTATGCATAATCCACCAAGCTACTCATCATCACTTATCACCATACCTCCATAAACTACCCAGCCTACTGATGAGAAGCAAAGAACACTTTGATTTCTCAAAGAGAGCTAAAGCAGTTACCAAGCTTGCTCTACAAAACGTGAAACTATCTTCTGGGGAACAACAGCTTCCCATCCCCACTGCTCTGTCATACCTACAGGAAAGTATATTCCCGTTCATGATCCCAGTTTCCTCACATATCATGGTGGGTACATACCTTTTAATGGACTATGCTGCAGCACCAAGTTAGCATGGACTGTGTTGCAGCACAAAGATAGCATGGCTGTGCTAAAGCTATTTGCCAAATGAATCCAGGGATTAATGCAAATTGGCCTAAATAGAGGGAGGTAGTAAAGTTCACATTTAGAGAGTGAGGGAAAACAACGATTTTGTTCCTATCCATTTCAGATATACCTAGTGATCCACCCTGTTGGTGAGACTTAGGTTTTCTTATCCTGTTAATGCTTCAGTTGAACAACTGGCAATTATTATTCACAATTTAGGTTTACGTAATTCGCCTTCAGCCTTTGTGTCCCCTTACACTATGTCTAAGGCAAAGGGCAAGTGCTTCGTGCAGATTGCAATGTAAACAAGAGTTACTCCCACACTGTAATAATTTACATTATGTATAATTGTGGCAAAGAAAGATACAGCTGACTTTGCAATGCATTCTTAGGCTGCATTAACACACCTGACGCAAGCGATCCAATGTGAGAATGTTCTCCACTGCTAGCACGCTGCGCAGATATTTCTCAATATACTCCTCGGCGTCAGCGGATCCTGCATTATCTGCATTTGCTGCCATTCTAGCAAGTGCTTCCCTGTCCTCCGCACTCTGAGCATCCTGCAAATAAAGAAGAACAGAAGTTAAGGAGCTTCACATCATGTCACCAAGCGAGTTTCCAATAGAAACTTTACCAGACTACATTGAGATGAACTTGAAACCAAGTGTTCTCCAACAAAATTCTCTAAACAAATAAATGTTTCCAGGTTCAAAGCAAAACCAGGCGGACGAACAAGTTACTTACCTTTGGTAAGACCCTTTGTAGTAGAGGCTCTAACCAGCTGTATATTCCTCACCTTTTAAATATTCCCCAGGTGTCAGACTGGATGCGGAAACTTTTCAGCGGTAGCTCTGCACTCTGGTAGGTAGTGTCACAGGTGTGCACTGATGTAGCTGCGGAAATTATGTGCAGAGCCCACATATGCATTACTCCTGCATGCAGACATCAGTTGCTTTCCAGAGCATCCACACCCCTTTATGGAGATCCCCCATATAAAATTGTGTGGAGATTCCTAGACTTGTGATCTTATTGAGAGGTAGATACCAATCAAAGAACGGGGAGGAAGGGTCAGTGACGATTCTGCGGATAAACAACTTTAGAAAAGAACAATGCCCATGTCTGCAACACCAGCTTTTCTGGGAAGAAGGTGTTGACCAGCAAGTTGACACAGAGCTTGAAGCTCACTCAAGTGAGTTATCAAGGCCATTAGGTTCTGCAGGTAGTCATACCAATTCTTCTCTTGATAAGGGTGGCCAATCTCATTACCCACATCATAATAATTAGCCCAAACCTGTGCTAAATAGGGAATGAAGGGTGTGCTCCTGTTGCTGTGGATGCAGAGCAAGCAGGGAAACAGGAGCCTTAACAGCAGCCAGGTGTGACTTCAATCAATGTCAAACAGGTGCAGACTCAAAGTACGAGAGGACAGTTGGGGCCCCCCCTTTTCCAGCATCAACTAAGTTGCCATCAGTGCTGATACACCTGTAACTGGCGTGGACATGGCACAGAAGGTGGAGTCGGAGGCAGCCTGTTAGGTGGCTTGGAAGGTCCAACTGGCACAGAGGGCGAACCCGCCGGTGTTAACCCAGATTGAGACCCTCTCGGCTCCTTGGGGCCCACAGACGTGCCAGGAGGAGTTAGTAAAGATCCAAAGAGTCGGTACATGGCCTCACTGAACTCTTCGATCTCCTTAGAAGTGGCAGACAACTGTGTAAACTCAGGTGGTGCTAGAACAAGTTGCAGGATCGGCACCAAAGTTGAACAACTTTAGGAGCGAGTTCAAGATGTTTAGGGCCACACCTCGCACCTTCTCTGAGGAGTTTTAGTGGCAGGAAGAAGCCAAGTCCTGCTTAGATTTCTTGTGTTTTTTCTTTCACTTACCCAATGATTTGGAACGAGAAGAAGACCGACCTGGAACAACTCAGTTGACTTGGGAATCTCGAACTGGACCAAATTTTGGACTTGGAATAATCGTGTCACAGACTCTTCTGGTGCGTGGAGATGTAGAGTTTCACCTTGTAGTCTTGTTTAGTCTTCCAAGTCATCAATACGCAGACACTGCAGGTCTTAAAGAGTGTCTGGATCCCAGGCACTACAGACACATTTGGTGAGGATCTGTTACAGACATTTATTTGTAACAGTCCTTACAGGCTTAAAACCTGCAGTTTTGGGAGGTAACTTGTAAACCAATTTTCTGATCGAGGTCAGGGTCTCTATGAGATGAGGTTGCTCCGGATCTGCATCTGGTGGTGAGGAAAGAAAGGAACTAATGTCAGCACGCAGATATGGTGCTTATGTAAGCTCTGCACGTCATATATGGAGCAGGCCAGTGTCAGTGTGGAGCTGCAAGCTACCACCACCCGAAATGCACGGGTACTGCTGAAAGGTTTTCGGATCCAGTCTGACACCTAAGGAATATTAAAAAAAAAGTGAGGAATCTGAAGCTAGAAGTCTCTATCAGAAATAGTGTTTTATTTGGTTAAGGTATGTACTGTGATCAAGTTGTGGTCAATGTGTGTGCGCCCGGAGTCTGTATTTTATTCAAGTAGATTTCGTTTTAAGGAGAAGGTTTCCTGTAGTGACAGAATGGACTCAGAGGACTGTGGTACACAGAAGATGGTGTTTTTGTCCCTGAACCTCAATCATCTGCTACAGACATTCAAAACAAAGTTCTACAAAACATGGGATCCAATTAGCAAGTCCCAAAACCTCCAGACTAACATAACAGAATAATGAGGAAATGGGCACTGCTGAAGTTAACACTGCCCAAATTAACAGTTTATTGAATCAAAAATACTCTGAAATGTGGGGGCGACAGGCACACTGCGAGTTGGGGTGGCTCTATAGTCGGAAGCAGGGGTGCAGGGTGGGGGGTATTGCAACGGGTTGTTTGGGAGGGGGTGGGGGGCGTTGGTTTTCAGTTTCTTTTTTCAGCAAGGCGCTATATCGCAAGACATTTTTATTGATGTGCTGGACTCGGAGGGGTGGGGTGGGTTTTCTTTCTGTTTCATGATGGGGGGTAGGGGGTTGAGGTTGATGAGCTGGAATGTTAATGGGTTGGGGGACAAGATTAAACGCGGGGTGGTGCTGCAACTCCTGAAACGGCACTCTGCGGATGTGGTTTTACTACAAGAAACCCACTTGGTTGGTAATACATGTCATGCCATGAATAGAAAGGGATATCGTTTGGTGGCTCATGCTGGGTTTTCATCCGGATCCCGGGGTGTTGGAACCCTCCTTAGGAACTCTCTTACGTTAGGGGTGGAGTCAACGATCCTTGATGAGAAAGGGCGCTATGTGGCTCTATCGGGCGGTGGAAGGGCCGCACACTTTCTCTGGTGTCTGTTTATGTTCTTATTGGCCTGCAGTCTACTACCTTTGCTGACCTGGGACGGGTTCTACTCGATCTCCCTGGGGGGTTCCTGATTCTGGGTGGTGATTTTAATGCAGTGGTATCTGGTGTGTTGGATAGGCACCCACCTAGGCATCTCAGGGGGGCTCATAGCTGGCTGCCTGATTTCATTGACACGATGGGCCAAGTGGACTGCTGGAGGTTGCTTCACACTACTCAACAGCAGTATACTTTTCATTCTGGTGCTCACAGTAGTCTCTCCAGGATAGACTATGTGTTACTGCCGGCTGCACATGCATCCTATGTTGCGGAGGTCAGACATATGGCTCGGGGTATTTCCGATCACTCCCCGCTTTGGTTTCGGTTTGAACTGGCGCCGGGTTCTGAGGGGAGGATAGCCCCTATTAACCCTAGGTATCTTCGTAATCCCAAGACTCGCAGTGCGCTAGTTAAGGCATTGGAACATTATTTCCGGAAAAATGAGGGTTCGGTTTCTTCCTCTAAATCGCTGTGGGAGGCTTTCAAGACAGTAATTAGGGGTCAAGCTCTCTCTTTCATTGCTGGTGTTGAAAAACAGAAGGAAGAGGATGTGGTGAGGATAGAGACGGAGATAGCTGATTTGGAATTGGAATTGGAGCGAGAGGTTACCTGCTCTAGACTGCATGTCCTGCACCTGAAGCAGCTGGACTATAGAACGTTGGTAACGGATGGTGCGAAGGCCCTTAGTCGGGAACAACAGGGGTGTCTCTATGACGTTGGGGACAAGGCTGGCAAATTAATTGCATGGCTGGACAGAAAAGATAGGGCTAGTCGTGTGGTACCAGAAAATCGAGATAGAGGGTGGGGCTCTGGTCACCGACCCGCAAGAGATAGTGGCATGCTTCGCTGATCATTTTCGATCTGTGTACTCTTCCGTTTCGGATAGACCGGAGGAGGACTCATGCTTGTTGTTGCGCGATATTGCGCTCCGTGCCTGTCTGAGGCGGACCGGGCCTTATGGATGGTAAGATGAGATAGCGTTAGCAATGCGCTCCCTGAACTCTGGTAAGGCGATGGGTCCCAACTGTCTCCCGATTGAGCTTTACTAGCTTCGCCCGGATAGGATTGCTCCGTACTTGAGAGACATGTTCCTGGAGTCCCGGGATCGTGGTCTCCTCCCCCGTGAATTGAGATTGGCATCGATAGTAGTAATCCATAAGGAAGGAAACCCGAGGAATAGGTGTGCTTCTTATCGGCCGATCTGATTGTTAAATTCTGAACCTAAGATTCTTGCTAAGTTGTTGGCTAATAGACTGATAAAGGTTATTAGCGATCTGGTTCACCCAGATCAATCTGGCTTTATCCCGCACAGGAATGCGGCGTTGAACCTTAGGCGCTTGCACGGGGTACTTGCGAGGGCCTCGACGCTGCGTGAACCGGCCATTTTGGCGTCATTAGATGCCATGATGGCGTTTGATACTGTTGAATGGCCGTATTTGTGGGCGGTGCTGGCTAAATTTGGTTTCAGTTCAGATTTCATTAGCTAGGTGCGTCTTCTTTATGCCGACCCTCTTGCCCAGATTGTGGTGAATGGTCGCGTCTCGGAGCCATTTTGTCTCAGGCGGGGTACTCGCCAAGGTTGCTCGCTGTCTCCTCTTTTATTCGTGTTGGCCCTCGAGCCTCTTGCGGCTTGGGTCCGCTGGGAGCCTTCGATGAGGGGTATTAATTGGTCTCCGCAGTTTGAAGATCGTATCTCATTATATGCAGATGACATTTTGTTGTATTTGACCTCCCCCAGGAAATCTTTAATAGTGCTCTGTGATGTCTGACCTCCTATGGTAGAAACTCTGGCTTGGTCATTAATTGGGCGAAATCCTATCTGTACGTTCTTAGTGGCGAGATACCGATCCTACCGCGTAACTGCCCTATCCAAATAGCACAAGAGGGGTTCAAATATCTCGGAATTTATGTTTCGATGGACCCAGTGGTCCGATACGAGAGGAACCTTCTCCCTCCTTTGACTCGGCTAAAGGCTGGATGTTGCGGGCTGGCGGAAACTCCCGTTGTCAATGCTTGGGCGGGCGGCCCTCGTCAAAATGATGTCACTCCCTCGTTTTCTGTATGCCCTTCAGAACACGCTTGATATCGTCCCAGCTAGTTACTTTCGTTTGGTGGAGGATCTACAGCGGAAGCTGTTGTGGGATGGAAGACCACGTATTGCGTTGGCTAAATTAACGCTCCTATGGTATGATGGGGGCATCGCTCTCCCTGATATTAAGAGATATTATTGGGCTTCGCAGTTGGGAGCCATCAATCACGGTATGTACGGCCCGGAGTTAAACCCTGGTTTCGCCATGGATAGGTGGATACTTCCTGGTGGCACTTATTAGAGAGCGTTGTACTCTAAATCTGTAGTGAAGACTTTGACGGGACCAACCAAGACGGCTGTGCGGATCTGGCTCGACGCTACCAGTTCGTTAGGGTGGAAGGACCGTCTGACTTTGGCTACCCCGCTTTTCGGCTCTGACAAGTTTGGTAAACTGTGGAACACTAAAGAGTTCGACAAGTGGGATCTCATTGGCATCTCCAAGGTGGGAGACCTATGGGTGAAGGGACAGGTGAAATCGTTCACGGCCTTGCAAACCAAGTTTGAATTGGGAGGGACGGAGTACTTCCGTTATGCTCAGGTTCGGCATGCACTAACGTCTGTTTTCCCTGTGGGGGAGGAAATACCGGAGTCTACCCCGTTTGAGGATCGTATCTTGGATGGCCATATGCCTGATAGTACCATTTCCCTGGTGTATAAAAAACTGATTAATCACAGGGCAGACCTTCTATTGCAACTGCGTGATCAGTGGAGCCGTGCTTGAGCTTGACGATGAAGACTGGCAGTCGGCGATCTCCTCACCAAAGGAGGTCGCGATTCCAGCACGACTGAGATTAGTCCAGCTCAAAATATTACATAGGGTATAAGTCACGGGTCCCCGTCTGGTCTGGATGGGCTTTTCTGAGGAGGGTCTGTGTCGGCGGGGTTGCGGTCATTTGGGGACGTTCCTTCATATCATCTGGGAATGTCGGGAAGTGTTTGACTATTGGAGTAGGGTCCATGAGGTGATGCAGGAGGTCACGGGGGTGGCTCTCTTTCCGGAGGCCAGACGCTGCTTGTTGAATCTTTGGGAGCCCACTGATCATAATATGGCACAGACTCAGTGGGTGACTCTAGGGGCCATGATTGCCAAACGAAACATCGCACAGTTGTGGGGGTCCCAGAGGCCTCCTACTCTTGAAGTGTGGGTAGAAAACATGGATTGGTGCATGTTCCGGGAGAAAACGGTGTACTTGGCTCGGGGTCGCCTCCGGAAATGACATAAGGTTTGGGGCCCTTGGAACCGATATAGAGGGGACATATGCGTACCACCTGTAGCTGCGGTCCTTGATGTCCCGCTTTCCCCCTGACCCCTTATTGTTATTGATAATTTTCGTAGGATTACTGTGATCTCTTCTCCTCGCCCACTTCCCCCGTCAATGTATTGTTTATTGTAATGTTTGATGATATGATGCTCAGCCCTCGTAGAGTCATTGCATTCCTATGTTTTGTACATGCCTTGCTTTGTTTTCAATAAAAAGAAATATAAAAAAAAATACTCTGAAAATGTTTACAAACTTTATGCAACCAGATAATGATTCTAGCGGTCGGAGGAACAACATCGAGATTGTAGTACATGGAGAAGGCTGAGGTCCCTTTTGAACCTTTGGTGGATTTGGCATGTGATTGCCACAAGCAAGGATGTGTGGAGTGCATGTGGCTTCTTTCCACCATCCTTAGGAGCTCTTATACTCAATTGACACCCAAGCACATAGTCATACCACTGTGCTCAGCCAACTTCAACATTTTCATGGAGCAACTAGGAAATGTAATACACAAGCTAGATATATTGTTTACAATTTGATTATATTTGTAAATCAGCTCATCTTTCATCCACTATCAGGCATTTACAAGCTCAGATACTGTACTCAAGATTTTCTTGGCTGTAGCAAGCTGAATAATGTTCAGACATTAACTGCAACAAAACACAGTGTTTCTCAGGGTAAAGCCCCTCCTCCGAAATCTACAAATAGCAATCTGTAGCACAATAACTCCGGTGGCAGGTGTAACAGGGAACTGTAGATTTTGACTCTTTAATACTGAGATTTATTAATAATAATACTGAGATTTATTAATAATAATACTGAGATTTCTTAAGCGCGACAGCTTCCCCCAACACAGGGGTGTCCCGGCTAGAAACATCAGGTGATATAGTGACACTAGGAGCAGTACGCTTATAGATCCTTCATAAAGGCTGCCCTGAAGAGCCATGTCTTCAGGGTCTTTTTAAAACAGGATTCTGACTTGGCATTCCGTAAGAAAACTGGTAGGGCATTCCACAGAGCGGCCGTTCTGACCGTGAATGCTCTCCCACCTAGCCGAGATTTCTCAAAGCGTGGGGTCTGTAGCAAGTTAAGAGAGTTTGAGCACAACACCTGGTTTTGCTTGCAGGGGCATAATCTTTTCTTTAGATAACTCGGGCAGTTTCCGTTCAGAGCCCGATAGGCCATTGTCATTGCCTTGAATATGAGTCTTTTCTTCACTGGAAGCCAGTGGAGTTTATGTAAATGCGGAGAGACCTGGTGTCGGAATGGTATACGGCAAACCAGTCTCTCAGCCGCATTTTGAATCATCTGAAGGCGTTGGATTGCATATTTAGGGAGGCCAAGATAGGGAGCATTGGCATAATCTAGCCTAGAAGTTACTATAGCATGTACTACTGTTTTGCAGCAATCTTCTGGTAGAAAATGCAGGACTTTCCGGAACTTTTTTAAGTTGCTGAAACAGGTCGCAGAGATCTGTTGTATTTGATCTGAGAAGGCGAGATTCGCTTCCCATTTCACTCCTAAGTTGCGAACAGAGGTGGCCGGGGATGGTGGAGCACCCATTTCTGATGGCCACCAAAGTGCTTTCACAGTTATATATGGTGTGTTGACAATTGAAAACATAAAAACCTCCAGGGTGCATATGGAACCATACCCAACATCATGCAACAGTAAAGTCACCAAAATACTGGCAATTGCAGTATGTGTTTCATGCTTGCAAGCCTTCAAATAGGATTAGTCCGTTTCTCTCTTGAGGATTTTATAATCGCTCCAAAGATGCTGCACTGATAGAGCAAGATTTCGCATCGCGACTTGCTCGAGTCAAGAACCTCGAGAATTTGTTATAATCCCGTAATCCCAATTGTTTGTTTTACTAAATTTATGTATTTTGAATGTGCGTGTGTATCATAGTGATGCTTGCCTATGTGTTTCACTAATACGAATAACCCTTGTCTTTAAAACATGGAAGCTGCTTGAAATTTTATTCTGCGCATGCGTTAGGCATAATCGCGTGACACGACGCAGTCACATTTGGAGGGAAAGGGTGCGCATGCGTAACAGCCAATAAAATGGCCGCACTTTCTAATAGCGAGGTGAAGCTTGCACCGTTGCTTTTGTGATTCTGTCTGTTGCACTAATAAATAATTGCATAGTATATTTTATAATGATAATTCACAAGTACACACATGTTATGTAGTTTATTCATTTATTTCTATGTTTTAATTTGTTTTCGCTTGCTTTTCATGTACCATGGTAAACGGGGGGTCCAACTGGGTCGAGAGCCATCTTGAGGGTCCTTTCTGCGCATGACCGCGCAGCCCAGGCAGCCGTAGCCTTGAACGGTGGAAATCAGCCAGCTGGCAGCCACAGTCAAGATGCTCATGTGAACGTCACCTCTGACCCAGCAAGATGGAGTTAACTGTCCTCAAACTGATACAATGACATTTTTCCTATTGTATTCCGTGCGACTTCTCATGGGAACCCCAATCTTGCTAGGCGGTACCTTAACATGCAAAATAAGTCTTACAATAGTCTGTTCTGATTGGTGTGTTAACCAAATCCTACCTTAGGACCAATCGAAATTGGGGATTCTGACACTTTGCAACATTTGGGGGGTGGTACACTGACCCAAAAGAGTATATCTAGCCTAGGTTTAGCTAGAGAAATTGTCCGACTTGTCCGAATAGCTGACCTGTCACTGACCCAAAGCACTCAATAGGTGACTGAATATACAGAGCGCTGCGGAGCACTCTGTCCGAATATTGACCATAGACTAAGGTTTTACTAAACCTTAAAGTGCTGGCGGAGCACTTTGCTGGGGAGTTCGCTAAACCCAATCGGGGTTCTGACTGATAGCTGCAGAGAGGGTGGAGCGCAGGCGTTGCTTCCGAACTGCGGGTGCTGGTCGTATCCTGGTGGTCCTGTCCTGATCCTAATCTGGGTTTCCTGTCCTGTCCTGAGGTGTCCATACTGCACCTGCTGTCCCATTGATGACTGCTATTCCTTGGGGTATTTCCTGTCCTTAACTGACCCGTGGCCAGGGTTGGTTTTCACACCAGTCTAGGTAAATATCTTGCCGAAAAACTCTGAACTGCACCTTTCTATTTTTCCGTCTTTGCTTCAATAAAGACATACCTTTGCATATGATAATTTTCCATGCTTTTCCGCAACCATTGCATATCATAAAGTTATTTGCATTTACTTTCATAGCGTGTTCCTATGTTACCCTACCTTTTAGAAATCATTTTCTACATTACAGTTTGCAATTTCCTAATGTGGTCTATAATTTCCTCTATACATTTAACTGAAGTACTTTACTAGAGTTATAACGTGTTTTCACATTACACCCTTACTATAGTTGTTAGGATTCCTAATTTCTCATTCATGAAAACTGTTTCCATAGTATAAATTCCGATTATTGACTGGGGTTTTCCCTGTAAATGTTATGATTTTCCAAAACTGAATTTTAGATAAAGAAACTTAAAACTTCCCAGTTGTCCGTGGTCATTTGATGAAAACATTGAAATCATTTTTTATGTTGGGTTTTGTATTTTGCTGCCTTTCCTTTTACAGCTAGCTCCCTGACCCATCGTGGTTATAGGTACCCTTATCGGTGGATGGTAAGTCGGGTACACTAGAAATAGCAGGAAGGGACTCACAATTATTGGTAGTAGATTGTAGGGTCATCTCATCAATGTATATGGTGAAATGAAATATATGGGCCCGAAACCTAAGTGGTGAAAATATTTGGTCGGGTGACCTGCGATCTCTATCAGTAAATTTTCTGGTAGCAGAGGATGGTTAGGGAATAGCTAAAGGTTAGGTAGGACTAGTTAAGATTAACTAAGTTGGATGCTGCTAATGAGAGTAGACAATTCGAGTGATCTGATCACTCACTTGAAGTGTTTGCTTTAAAAAAATTATGAAATGTTTTAAAATCGTTATTCTTGTTATTATACTGTTATATGTATTAATCCATTCGTTTGTAAAACGTTTTATGTGTTGTCGGAAGTCCCCGGGGAATTGAATAAGCGAGTGGTGAATAGAATCCACTTGCTTTGAGGTCACTGGCTTTCAAGGAAAGTTGGTGCAGGTTAGGCAGAACTGGAAGCACTAACTAGGGTTTTTTTCTGAATGTTTGATTGAATAAATGTTAGTAACGAGGTTCATTGGCAAAATTCCTATTGTGGCATAACCTAGTGAGGGTCACACCGGAAGAGTAGCAGGTTCATCGGAGCTTGGGTGAAAGCAAAGGGGCTCGCTGGTGAAACTTTAGGCTTAGATATATCCCAGAAAGGTGGATGAGTCTAGGGAAGAGGCAGGTGCTCCAATGCTAGTGTGAAGGGTAGGCGGAAGAGATCTACCCGTAGAGTGTGAAAAGTAAATGGAAGTAGTTTACTTGCAGTAAAACAAAAATTCTTTCCTGTCTAGACACTTGAGCACAGTGGCGGATGTGTATTCGTTGTTAAATAACCGAACACTAGCACTTTAGAAAGAAAGAAAGTTTCCGTTACCTTGTGAAGGAGGGAGTCAGGCGCGAAGCTGCTCTGACGTCACTCTGTGCCGCGCTGGGATTGGTAGTCACAGCGGGGTTGTAGCGGAGCTGGAATTGTAAAGGAGGGGCGAGCGCCGGAGCGTGAGAGCTGTCTCACGAAAAGGCCGCGCACCCATTGGTTGAAATTATTTGAATTCGTGCATTTCATTGGTCGCACGAAAATAATAGACGCACTTGGATTGGAAGTGGTTTTGTAAACAAAGTCACTCGTAAAAATCGTATGTGGCATTCGTATAGACCGCATACCAGACCTGATCCACGGCATATGGGATTTGAGAACGATCAGTGGAAAGGCGTTAAAAACGACATTATGTACGAAAATAAGAGAAAAGTGTCTCTTGTAAACAAAGTGAAAAATTATTTCAAAAAAGACAAACCGATTAAAACTAGAGAAGGTGTTGTCATACCTCCACCCAACACTCCCGCATCTTTCATGATGTTCGATAAAGGGTACAACACATGTGTATGGTTGGAGAACTGGGTGGAATACACGAAAGATGACGGAGTATTGGCTTTTCCGGTACCTTTAACAGTAGGATTCTATTCAATCTGAGAACCCGAATGAATGACTTACATCCCAGACCTAGGTTAACGCAGTACGAAGCACTAGAGGAATGGGAAATTGAGGCTTTTGAAAGGGATAAGCCCCGAATGGATAAAGGGTTAACTAAATTTTATCCAAAATTGAAGCAGGAAGCCCGAGCCAAAAAGATGAAACAGTGGAGACAGAATAGGATTGTAGAAGGACTGTTTCCCATGTTGCCAGCATGTGGTCCTCCTGGGGGGGGGGAGAAGAAAACAGAAAAATGCAAACATTGGGTACCTATTGGAGAGTCGGATGATGAATTATTGGATGACCTGTTTATGAGAAGTCCGCCTCCTTATAATGAAAGAAATAGACCTTCCAGTGAGGGGGATAATTCCCGAAGACTTCATCTTCAGTATGAGGCCCGATCAGCCAGTGCAGGAGGGGGTTACCCCATACCTCCTTATACCGAGAGCTTAGGTCCTGTAGATACAAGAGATATCTATCCAAGAATATCAGCTGGTGGGGATGCCAGATACTCCTGTGAAAGCGATTTTTCCCCGAGACCTCCCTACGAGGGTGAGGCGAGACCATCAGGTTCAGGAATGCCGTTTTTACAGCCTTTGTATGAAAGAGAACCAAGGTCCCTAGGTACAGGAAATTTGTTCCCAAGACCAAATTATGGTGAAGGACCTAGTGAGACTCATCCCACTGCCCCGAGTTATGCTCCCACTCTGACCCCGCAGGTATTACATGACAAATCCGTAGAGAGATTATTGGAAGAAAAGGAGCGAGAAATTCTAGCAAAGCAAAGAGCTGAGATAATTCAGAAAATTTCCCAGTTAAATACCAGTCCTGAAGCATTGACAATCCCAGTAACAATCGGACCCGTGGTCCCATTGTATGGGTATCGGCATGAGAGTCCAAACCCTCCAGTCATTACCCCAGTCATGGCCCAGCCAAGACCAGAACCCTTAATAGTAGATGAACAGACAAGCGAGGGCGAGTCTGAAGTCTCACTAATGGATCTGCCCAAAAGAAATACAGGGAAAAGAATGCAGAAAAGACATAATCCTTTCAATGCGAGGGAGATTCAAATGGAATCGACTTCGGGTACTATAAGTGTCACCTTAGTTACACCTGAGGAAATCGAAAGATGGAGCCAAGAATTAGAAAAACAAACTCTTCAGTCGAAACCTTTAGATCTCTACAAACAGAGTAGAAATAGAAGAACTAATGGCAGGAAATGTAGGATTAGACAGATTAAATACCTACTCTGAAGAAGAGCTGTTGTTTATTTGCAAAAGTCTTACCCGAAATGCCCGAGTACTTCATGAAAAATTGACAGATACTGCTGCTAGCATGGGAATAGATATTTCAAAATCGAAACCCTTGCAGAAACCATACAGAGCAGAATTTTCAGACAAAGATTTGGAAAACCTGAATATATCAGGGAAAAAGGCACAGGTCAAGGAACTATTGACAGTGTTACAGAAATGGGGAGACGTAGAAAGATGGAAAGCCAGATGGGCTAGGAAAAAAGATGAGGCCAGGTCTAAGCAGGTATCTCCCGAATTCGTTCTAAAGGAAGTAGATAAACCAGAACAGTTATGCCCTATGCGCGAAGTGCCAGGTGGAAAATATGTACATGTTCCATGGTCCAGACAGGATATTGTGTCCTTTACCAATGACTTCCCGAAATTACGAGAAAAGCCAGTCGATTGGTACCGGCAAGTAGAAAGATTTGTAAAAGTGCAAAAATGCTTGTGGAAGGACCTGGATGGGTTCTTCGACATAGTGGTCCCTGTAGATCTGTGGACTGAGTGTAAAATCGCCATAGGTTGGCCTAGTGAGGAATACCCGAGGGACTCAGCAACAGGAGAACCCTCTAAGGAAGTGATGAAAAAATATGATCAGGTAATCCAGCATTTGAAGCTAAAAGTCCCCGCAAAGGAAACTGATTGGACCAAGATAGATAGAACCACGCAGGAAAGGGACGAGACTGTGCATTCCTTTTATGAAAGGCTGTTGCAGGTGTTCAAAACGTACAGTGGTATAGATAACATCGAAATGAAGGACATGACGCATTTCATTTACAGGTTTGTAAACGGTTTAAGACCAAAAATTTGTCAGTGGATAAAAGATAACAAAATCTGTTGGCAGTCCAAGAAAATGGACGAGGTCCTACGGTACGCAAAGTACTGTGAGGACGAAATGGCAGAAAAGAAAAAGGCCCTGAAGGAGAAAGTGATGTGGGCTCAAGTAAAGCTTGCCGAACAGCAGGAAAAACAATTGAATAAGTTAAACAAAACTACACAGAACCAAGGCCCTGGGGGTGGGGGAGGAGAAAAGCCCAGAGCAAAAATGAGTAGAGAGGAAGCCAAAAAGAAATTTCCCTGCCACCAGTGCGGGGAAATTGGACATTGGAGAGACGAGTGTCCGTATTTACAGTCCGATAATACCCAAACCCCTGATTTAACTCCACAGACGCAGAATGAAAAGCCAAGAAAGACCCAGCAGCAGGTAAAAACGATTCAAATACCCCGAGCGCCAAAGCCAACTTTTAAGGGAAAATCACCGCAGGGAGATGATATAGAGATCTGGGGGGGGCACTGAGAACAGAAATGCAGCAACTTCGCATTATTTATTGAATGACACTTTTTTCTGTGACGACGAGTACTAACGGGGCCTGAGAGGGGAGGACAAGGAGTGTGTACTTGGCGCCTCCTTGCCGGTAGACCAGTCCGGGCCATACATTGAAGGAAAGGTTGATGGAAATGATGTCACCTTTCTATTGGATACTGGTGCTACCCGTTCTACTGTAAGAACAGCAGACGTTCCAAACCTACCCCTCTCGGGAGAAGCAATCCAAGTAGTGGGTGTATCTAATCAATTGATTAGTACCCCCGTTACCGAGCCCATGGAGATATCAATAGGGAACTTCAAAGAAATGCACAGATTTGTCGTCTGTGATACCAGTCCAGTGAACTTACTGGGACGTGATTTGCTGTGCAAAATGAACTGCACTATCTTTTGCACACCAAAGGGCGTTGAGATTCAAACCCCAGACGAAGATGGTATTTACAAGCTAATGTTAGTCAGACCGGACTCAAAAATTAAGCGAATGACTATACAAGACTTACCTGAAGAACTCCAACAGACAGTAAAGCCAGAAGTATGGGACTTTACAGGAAAGGATGTAGGATTAATGGCCAATGTAGACCCAATACAAATAGCCATAAAAGAAAATGCAGCCTACCCCAATACTAAGCCTTACCGAATGAGTGCCGAAGTGAGAGCAGGAGTTGCCATAGAAATACAAAAATTGCTAGAAGCAAACATCATACAAGAAGTGATGAGTAGCCCGTGTAATTCCCCAATAATTGGAATCAAGAAACCTAGTGGTAAGTACAGAGTAGTGCAGGACCTGAGAAAGGTAAACAAAATTGTGGTTCCTTGTTGTCCTATTGTCCCAAACCCAGCTGTGATTCTGTATCAGATTCCCTGGGATGCTGAATGGTTCACTGTGATTGACCTATGTCATGCATTCTTTTCGATCCCATTGCACCCAGATAGCAAATTTCTTTTCTCATTTGCTTTCAACAGTCACGTGTACGTTTGGAACAGGGTCCACCAGGGGTACACAGAGAGCCCCTCTATCTTTAATCAGATCTTGAAAAAATGCCTTGAATCTTTAGTCTTACCTAGAAAATCTGTGTTGGTGCAATACATTGACGACCTATTGGTGGCGTCCAAAAGTCATAGGGATTGCGTGATTGACACTATTGCCCTACTGAATCACCTAAGTGAAAAGGGACACAAAGTGGCCCCTGAGAAATTGCAGTTCTGTTCAAAATCAGTGAAATATCTGGGGCACCAGATAGAAAAAGGAATCAGAAAAGTCACCTCAGAGAGAGTCAGAATAATTCAAAAGATGCAGTTACCCCGTACTCAGAAAGAAATCAGAATGTTCCTTGGAGTTGTAGGTTACTGCAGGCAATGGATTGTGGGATTCGCAGTCCATGCCAAGCCTTTAATAAAAATGACAAAGAAAGGAGCACCGGACCATGTGGAATGGGATGATGAAAGCTTAACAGCATTTACTAAATTACGGGATTGTCTGTGTACAGCCCCTGCTTTGGGAATGCCAGATTATTCCAAGGAGTTCGCTTTATTCTGTGACACACGAGACAATTGTGCATTGTCGGTCCTAACTCAGGAACATGGCTTGACTAGACGTCCCGTGGCATATTTCTCTGCCACTTTGGATCCAGTGGCTGCTGGATTACCTGGATGTTTGAAAGCAGTGGCTGCAACATGCACAAGTTTAGAACAGAGTGAATCTATTGTCATGGGACATCCGGTAACTGTGTATGTTCCACACGCAGTTGTGATTTTACTAACCAGAACCAAGACTCAGTATCTCACCCCTAGTCGGCTGACTAAATACGAGAGGATTCTCGTGGGTGCTGCAAATGTGGCCATCACACGGTGTAATATACTGAACCCCGCCACTCTACTCCCTGACTCAATGGTTTTAGAAGACCAGGGAGAGAACGAGCATGACTGCATTGACCTGACAGAATTCAGTACTAAACCCCGCCCAGACATTAAAGAAACACCCTTGCCTGTACATGATGAAGAATGGTTTGTGGATGGTTCATGCATGAGACACGAACTTGTAGGCCTAAGTGCTGCCTACGCTGTGGTTGCATTAGACAAAGTTAAAGAGGCATCCTGTTTATTTGGAGTAAAGTCTGCACAAGTAGCCGAACTAATTGCCTTGATAAGAGCTTGCAAATTGGGAAAAGACAAAAGGATAACAGTATATACTGACAGCCAGTACTGTTATGGGGTTGTGCATGACTTTGGCCAATTATGGCTACAAAGAGAATGCCTGACTTCATCAGGTACTCCCATTCGAAATGGAAAAGTTATCCAAGACCTTCTAGAGGCAATCCAATTACCAAAAGAATTGGCAGTGGTCAAATGTGTTGCTCATAAAAAGGGCCTTGACCCCGTGTCATTGGGAAATGATTTTGCTGATCGGGTAGCAAAACAATGTGCTATGGATCGCATGTCAATGAATATCAGACTGGGTGGGACTGGAAACAGCTGCCAACTTATGGTGTTTGAAGAAGTGCCTACCTGGGATGAAGTGAGAGAATGGCAGCATGCTGTGCCCTGGGAAGAGAAAGAGAAGTGGAAGGGACTTGGTTGTCGACCAAGACGTGAGGATGGTGTCATTGTGGGCCCAGATGGTATGCCTGTGTTACCTAGGAACCTGCTTGCCCCTATGGCCAGACTGATACACGAAGGATCACACATTGGTAGGGATGCCATGGTTCTGGTATTTCAACAGACCTGGTATAACCCGAAATTCAGGAAGGTAGCAGAATCATTGTGCCAGAGGTGCATGACTTGTCAACAGTACAGTAGTTGAACTGGGAAAAATTGGAAAGTCAGGGGGTCCCTTTGTAAGAATACAAATTGACTTCATCACCATGCCACGCTGCGAGGGAAAAAGATATGTCCTCGTAGTAGTCTGCCTATTTTCAAAATGGGTGGAAGCTTACCCTGTCCCACAGAGTGATGCCTTAACAGTAGCCAAATTGTTACTACGAGAATTGATACCTAGGTTCGGGGTGCCAGTCACTATTGAATCAGATAGAGGTGGACATTTTCAGAATGAGGTGATGGACCAACTCTGTAAAGCGTTTGGAATCACACAAGTTGCACTGTGCACATCGTCCAGAAGCTTCTGGAGTGGTAGAGCAGATAAATGGCACTATTAAATCGAGGTTGGCCAAAATGTGTGACTCAACTGGAATGAATTGGATTACTGCCTTGCCTCTTGTTCTGATGGGACTCCGAAGTATTCCAGATCGGAGAACAGGCCTGAGCCCCCATGAAATTTTGATGGGAAGAGTGATGAGACAAGCATGGGTACCAGGAAACAAACTGTTAAGCATTTCTGATGATTTGGTTCTTGAGTACTGCAGGAAACTGGGTGACCAAGTGCGTTCTATCTCTCGCCAGATTGGGGAAGACGCCGTAGCCAACCCGACAACTCCAGTTCACAAATTGGTTCCAGGTGACTGGGTTAGAATAAAGAAGCACACTCGTTCGAGTTGCCTTGCACCGAGGTGGGGAGAAAAACGCCAAGTAATACTGGTGACCACGACAGCAGTGAAGTGTGCAGGCATTCCCAGGTGGATCCATGCCAGCCATACTCAAAAGGTAATTCCAGACAAGGAGCCTGGAGCTGAAGGTTGTCCAGCTGAGGGGTCTGCGGATGTCGGTCCTGAAGTAGCTGATGACGAACAGCCGAGCACCAGTCCAGCTGAGGGTCCTGCAGACGGTGGTCCGGAAGTAGCTGATGACGAGCAACCGAGCACCAGCCAAGATGATTGGATACCTATAATCGATTTCATTGAAGACCCAATCAGAACAAGAGAGCGAATCTACGAAGATAGAGAGTGGAATAGAGAGGTCGAGATAGGCACAGGCGAAGACCCTCAGATCATTGAGATTCACATCAAATCCGAGGACGAAGAAGGAGGTCAGACAGGGACAGAACAAGTGATCGATACTCCTCCACTGACTCCTGAAATTGAAAAGGGACAGACTAGAAATAGTGTAATAGTTCGAGCAGAAGAAAATCAAGAGATCGAAGTGCTTGAACAGGATCAGACAGAGCTAGAAGAACGTGTTCAGGACATCGAAACAGACATTTGAAAGAAAAAGTCAAAATTCACCTGAACCAGGCCAGTTTAGTAACCAGGCAGAAGAAATAGATACAAGACCTGGGACTAGTAAGACAGGAAGGGAAGAGACAGAGACAGAAGTGCCACAAACAAACGAAAATAAAAGAGCATTAGAAGAAAGCCAAAATACAGTGCCAACTAAAAGACTCAAGAAAAATAAAAATATCGAACCAAGATACATTAAGAGACTAAGATTGAGAATAAAAACAGTAGAAGAGAAACTTGCTGACAGAAGAAAAAGCATCCGAATAGCAGAACAAGCTGGAGAAAGCTCCAAAAGAAGGAGTGATCGAATAAAAAGACTGAATGAGAAATACCAGGATCCTGAATGGACATATCTGATTCTGGAAAATTTAGAGGATCTTGATATTACTGACGAAAGCGACGGGGAACTGATTACTGATTACTCTGCAGAGGAAGAGGACGAACCACCGTGAAATTGCTCAGCATAAAGGTACCTGGGCAAGGACACAAAGAGGGGTTGAAAAACGTCTTCTGAGCCAAAATGTCTGATTCAAACGTGAGTGGTAGACCTAGCCGCAGTTGTTGCAAAACATGCTGCAAAGTATGTATATGTAGTATAGTTATAGTAATATTAGTTTGGATAGGACTAACGGTTTTCATTCCTTTTATGGTAAGCAAAAATACTAATATTGACCCTACTCAGACTACCGACCCTGAAGAACGGACAACACGAAGTGTAGAAAGACGTGAAAAAGCACTCAGACAGACAAAACGAGACTTAGAAGCATCAGATGAGGAAGGACTACATTACCACGGAGTTAGAAACCAGACACACTTAAATGTTTTCGCAAACTTGTTAGTGCATTATATAGAAACTATGGAAATAGAATATTGCTATGTCTGCATGAAGCTACCTACTTCTGTGGCTGAAGGCGTGACATATCATCACCTACCTCTGACCTATGGAATTTCCTGTAGTATTTTAGCAAGCTTATTTTACAAAAGAGGACCGTTACAGTACTATTACTCTAATAATGACGTGATCTTTTCGGAACTTCCTATACGTGGAAATCTGAATCCTGTACATATCAAAAGTGACGTTACACGTTATATGGGAGAATACTTTCTGACTATAGGTACCATAGACTTAAATGAAGCACACAGAGACAACTTGACCTGTTCATTACATGAACAAGAAAAAATATTTTTGAACATGGCAGAGAAGAGAAGAGAGAGTTTCCAAAGAAAGGCAAAAGACAGAAAACACCAAAATGGGCGGAGGACATGGAAAGCACCTCAAATGGCGGGGCAGGGCCTGCTTTGTTGCTGGATTTCGAAAAGAAAGGGAAACTCTGTCTTCATCGCGAGAAGACTAGTTATTATAATAATATTTTCATTGGTTCCAGTCAATGTGAACACAATTACAAGGTAATTGGAGGTTGGGGTTTTAAAAATGGGTCAGAACCTGTGTTTCCCGGAATTTATTATATATGTGGAAACAAGGCTTATTTCAAATTGCCGGATCACTGGTATGGGAGCTGCTATTTTGGCATTGTTTTCCAGAAAATATACCACGTGAATGAAATTGCTGGAAGCAACGAAAACACTAATGGCTTAGTGCGTAGTAAAAGAGAAAGCGTAGGTGAAATAATGGGTAGTATTTTTAGTGCACTGATACCTGGAGTGGTTCTAAACACTCACAGAATTTGCAAATTATCCACAATAGTGGATGTGTTGTCTACGGACACGGCTCATGGATTTCTGCTGGTCAATACTGAAATGGTTGCGATCAGATCAATGGTTTTGCAGAACAGACTTGCTCTTGACACCTTATTAGCAAAAGAGGGCGGAGTCTGCCGGATGTTGAAGGCGCAACATTGTTGCACTTACATTCCGGACAAAAGTGTGCAGCTCAAAAGATATGTGAAAAACATTACTAATTTGGAAAAGGAACTTAAACCACTCGAGGTTGACAGTGCCTGGAAGAGACTGGTTGATGGTCTCTCCAATGTAGGTCATTGGTTTGCTAGCTTAGGTAAAAACGTATTGTTTAAGGTACTGATGCCAATTGGAGTGATAGGTCTTATCCTATTTCTCATATTCGTCTGTTGCAAATGTCGCAAACACACAAAGAAATACCAAGTGAATGCGAGAGGAGTGAAACGGAGTGCGGATGAGCTTGAATTGGAAGAAATGAATATTCAGATTTATAAAAAGGTGAAAAATTCTCACCCTACCAAAAATGAGAAAGAGAAACTGAATCACCTGTTGGAAGAGATAGAAATGTACAAGGTGTGAAAGAAAGTTGGCATCTGGTTCCATTGTTTTATGATGATAGTAAATATCATCAAAGAGGGGATTGATAGAGCAAGATTTCGCATCGCGACTTGCTCGAGTCAAGAACCTCGAGAATTTGTTATAATCCCATAATCCCAATTGTTTGTTTTACTAAATTTATGTATTTTGAATGTGCGTGTGTATCATAGTGATGCTTGCCTATGTGTTTCACTAATACGAATAACCCTTGTATTTAAAACATGGAAGCTGCTCGAAATTTTATTCTGCGCATGCGTTAGGCATAATCGCGTGACACGACGCAGTCACATTTGGAGGGAAAGGGTGCGCATGCGTAACAGCCAATAAAATGGCCGCGCTTTCTAATAGCGAGGTGAAGCTTGCACCGTTGCTTTTGTGATTCTGTCTGTTGCACTAATAAATAATTGCATAGTATATTTTATAATGATAATTCACAAGTACACACTGATGTTATGTAGTTTATTCATTTATTTCTATGTTTTAATTTGTTTTCGCTTGCTTTTCATGTACCATGGTAAACGGGGGGTCCAACTGGGTCGAGACCCATCTTGAGGGTCCTTTCTGCGCATGACCGCGCAGCCTAGGCAGCCGTAGCCTTGAACGGTGGAAATCAGCCAGCTGGCAGCCACAGTCAAGATGCTCATGTGAACGTCACCACTGACCCAGCAAGATGGAGTTAACTGTCCTCAAACTGATACAATGACATTTTTCCTATTGTATTCCGTGCGACTTCTCATGGGAACCCCAATCTTGCTAGGCGGTACCTTAACATGCAAAATAAGTCTTACAATAGTCTGTTCTGATTGGTGTGTTAACCAAATCCTACCTTAGGACCAATCGAAATTGGGGATTCTGACACTTTGCAACATTTGGGGGGTGGTACACTGACCCAAAAGAGTATATCTAGCCTAGGTTTAGCTAGAGAAATTGTCCGACTTGTCCGAATAGCTGACCTGTCACTGACCCAACGCACTCAATAGGTGACTGAATATACAGAGCGCTGCGGAGCACTCTGTCCGAATATTAACCATAGACTAAGGTTTTACTAAACCTTAAAGTGCTGGCGGAGCACTTTGCTGGGGAGTTCGCTAAACCCAATCGGGGTTCTGACTGATAGCTGCAGAGAGGGTGGAGCGCAGGCGTTGCTTCCGAACTGCGGGTGCTGGTCGTATCCTGGTGGTCCTGTCCTGATCCTAATCTGGGTTTCCTGTCCTGTTCTGAGGTGTCCATACTGCACCTGCTGTCCCATTGATGACTGCTATTCCTTGGGGTATTTCCTGTCCTTAACTGACCCGTGGCCAGGGTTGGTTTTCACACCAGTCTAGGTAAATATCTTGCCGAAAAACTCTGAACTGCACCTTTCTATTTTTCCGTCTTTGCTTCAATAAAGACATACCTTTGCATATGATAATTTTCCATGCTTTTCCGCAACCATTGCATATCATAAAGTTATCTGCATTTACTTTCATAGCGTGTTCCTATGTTACCCTACCTTTTAGAAATCATTTTCTACATTACAGTTTGCAATTTCCTAATGTGGTCTATAATTTCCTCTATACATTTAACTGAAGTACTTTACTAGAGTTATAACGTGTTTTCACATTACACCCTTACTATAGTTGTTAGGATTCCTAATTTCTCATTCATATTCATGAAAACTGTTTCCATAGTATAAATTCCGATTATTGACTGGGGTTTTCCCTGTAAATGTTATGATTTTCCAAAACTGAATTTTAGATAAAGAAACTTAAAACTTCCCAGTTGTCCGTGGTCATTTGATGAAAACATTGAAATCATTTTTTATGTTGGGTTTTGTATTTTGCTGCCTTTCCTTTTACAGCTAGCTCCCTGACCCATCGTGGTTATAGGTACCCGTATCGGTGGATGGTAAGTCGGGTACACTAGAAATAGCAGGAAGGGACTCACAATTATTGGTAGTAGATTGTAGGGTCATCTGATCAATGTATATGGTGAAATGAAATATATGGGCCCGAAACCTAAGTGGTGAAAATATTTGGTCGGGTGACCTGCGATCTCTATCAGCACTATCTGATTTAAACCCTTCAATTTCCTAGGACAAAGCCTGGAACAAGAGGTAACTTCAGCAATATGTAGCACACACTATAAATTCTTACTCTTTTCATGAGTGATCAATCTCTGCATAGCGTTCCATAGTAAATTGTGACAATCTCATAAAATGTATTCCTGAGAATTTCTAGGACTGCACTTAAGTCAGATCATTACTTTATGATCATAGCCAACAAATAAAAATGGAGGCAGCTCACTGGCATGCCAAATCTCGGGCTGCCACCCCCAATTGATATTTTACATTTACATGAACCCAGCGATGCAGGTAGTTCAAACACACCAACTGCAAAATCAGATTATGAGGATGATATCTGGATCCAGATCCCACCAAGAGAACTGTGCAGTAAGGCTAGCATCACCAAATACCCAACCAATGATTCCATGGGATGAGGTCAAATATTTCCTCAATGGGACTCGGAGAGAGCGATTAAGAACTTAGGTGCAGCTTAGGTGATGCTTTGTTCTTGATCCACAGCTCCGGAGGCTGGCCCACATACCAATAAGAAAAATGAGTCTGGGAGTCGTCTTCGACTCCGACCCAAGCTTCCCCTTTTGTACCTTTATGCAAGATAATGGTTTACAGCACCACCTTCCAGAGCGGAGGTGAGCTTACTTTCTCACATGTATTTTGGGCCAGCAAAATCATGTTTTTCAAGGTTTAAATACGTGTTCTTGTGTTTTTGTGTGACCCAGTATTCATCCAAAATAGCACCAATGTTCTCACTGACAACATACACTAAAGCAGTGAAAGAGTTTCGCCATAGACATGAAACAAACATGAATTCACTATTAGAGTGACAGGAAAAATGAAGATTAGTAAAAACAAGTAAAGTAATAACTTTGTGATTGCATGTCCAAATTTGCAATCTTCCTATTTGTGGTGTAACTATCATGGGCCTGCTAGGTGGTAGAGAAGGAGCTATCCATAATATAATTAACTTACGGAAGTGTGTGTTGGTACAGCCTTAGTGTTCCTCACTTGCTTTTTGTGCAATGTAATTGTTCTCTAGCTTTCCAAAATGCCTCTCATACACACTTTTAAGGGTGTACAAACAGGTGCCAGGCTTAACTACCTGAATCTGAAAAAGCTAAATTGCACGGAATAACTGCTCTGGCTTGCAGTGGCACCCAGCACAGAGAGCAAAAGGAAGACTATCTGCTGAAGCCCCCAACCTCCTCTGATTAAATGGTTTTGAGGAAGCTCCAATGCACCCAAGTAGAGAAGGTGTCAAACCTACTGGTCCAGGGAACTAGGCGTTGGCACACCTAGGTCAAACTCTATTAACACAACAAAATCATCTGTACCACCGACCTAGTAAAGCAAGCTTTTCTCTGTGGCACAACAGGCCACAGTGACTGATAAAAAACAAATACTGCATGACCCAGAACAATATAGGCCTGATTCCATTAACAAAAAACAAGAACAACCTATCCATAGGAAAATAGCACAGTCCAACAGATACAGCTATAAAAACACCAGCTTTCAAGCGTTCTGCACACTAAGGGGCCTAGTAATAAACATCACAAAAAACAAGTTTATGGCTTTTAACCCCGGGAAACACTTTCGAAACAATCTAACTCTCAATGGCTCTCAACTAGAGAGAGTCCATTCTTTCGACTACTTGGGCATTAGACTAACAGATAAAATGCACTGGGGGGCCCATTTGAATAAGATGCTATTGAACCACAAGCGGGTGGCGGGAGCCATTGCTAGAGACCAACGTTCCTCATATTCAAGGCCGATAGGTCCGGCATTGGCAGTGTATGAAGGAAAAGCAGTGAGCTCCGCTATGAATGGAGCTGAGCTATGGGGCTTCGAAAAGACAACAGAGATTGGAAGATCGGAGAACAAATTCTTAAGGGAACTTGCATCTGTCCCTAATAATACACCACTTAAGCCTTTGTTCTGTGAAATGGGTAGACGTACATTCAGTGACGTGGCGAGACTTCGCCCTCTCCTGTACTGGGCAAGACTAAGCCGTACCCCAGAACTCCAGTATTACGCGACTGGCCTCAATGAACTGATTGTTCTGGATACCAACAAAAGGATCAAATGGATCAGGGAATTGAGAGATCTGCTGACCGAATTGCGATTGGCCGAATCTTGGGCAACTCAGTTGCTCCCGTCCAAGAACGAGCTAAAAAAGATCTACTGGAATTGGGTCTCCCTTCAGTCCCTAGTTAATATCAGACAAGGTAGACTAACTGAGGAATTTCTTGAGCATAAGTCAGCTTGCTCTCTGGAACCCTATCTGGATTTCATTAGGAAACCCAGAGATAGGGCATTATATATTACATCTTGCTCCTGAACTCAACGATCAGATGCACCCAATCCTGGCTTGCCGATAATCATCTCAAAGTCAATGCCCTGAAAACAGAGTTCCTTCTGATCTCACCTCCAGCGAAGATCTCCACCACTCAAATGTGGCTTAAAAACCTAACCGCACTCAATGTCCAACCCATCATCGTGGACTCAGCAAAATCTCTAGGCATAACACTCGACACCAATCTGAACATGCAGCAACATATCAGCAAGGCAACAAAGGGAGCGAACTTCCAGATCAACACCCTGAGGAAACTTAAACCCTACCTCCCAGCTAAAGACTTCCAAACGGCAGTACAGGCACTAGTCCTCCCTCGAATTGAATACGGCAGCATCGCCCTCTGCGAACTCCCCCTAACTACAACTCCACCCCTAAGAGCTTCTCTAAACGCTGCAGCGCGACTCATCACTGGGTCAAAAAAGCACTCCCATATTACCCCTGACTTGAAATCCCTGAACTGGCTGCCTTTTGAAGCCAGAATACATCTGAAAATCGCCTGCATGACACACAAGGCGGTACATCTAAACTCACCCGGATACCTCGCTCAGAAACTGACAATCTCTGGAGGAGCTAGAAACACTAGAGGCACAAACAATCTTCTGTTGAAACCTCGAAGATTCCGGAAGGAAAAAACTTATAAGCGCTCCTTCTCAGGAATGGCGCCTAGGATCTGGAACTCACTCCCGCCCGAAACCAGGCTTATCTCTTCCACTACACTCTTTAAAAAGGAAGTAAAAGCTATCCTCATGGCTAAATACACCTGAACTACTATCTCGAACACTGTTAGTACTCTGCACCAATATGTGCTACATGTTTGACACTTTTTGATTATTTGTATTAATTGTTTTATTACTCACGTGTTTGGCTTTTTAGCCACCTATCTGTACTGTTTGACCTATTGATTTATCTGTCTGACTATGCTTCCTCATGTACTTCTCTCTGTAAAGCGCTCTGATATCTGCAAGGATCTTGTCCGCGCTATATAAAACTTTCAAAATAAATAAATAAATAAATATATGCAGTTTAGATTTGGTTCCCTTACGGTAAACGTGACCAGGGCAAAATGGGACCCCATAAGTTCTGTCCCATCCAATTCTCCTTGCTGTGATGCTGAGCAGGAAACTCTATCCCATCTATTGTTTGTCTGCCCAGCATACAGACAGGCCAGGCTCCGATGGCTTAAGCCAATATGTACACAAATGGACACTAGAAGTTACCTAGAGGCTTTACGTATTTTGAAAACAGATTCCTCTAGGCCCTTGATTGTTTGTGGTGTCGCCAAGTTTTTGGGTTGCGCATGGATTATCCGTACCAAAGCAATAAATAAGGAAGTTGGGCAAAACTAGCTATTGAGGCCCCAGAGTGCACACTTAGACACAGGAATGCTCTCATTAAATGTTAAACAAAACTATTTTTGTAAATTGTCATCGTGGAGACATTTGTATTAGCAAAGTCTTAATTCTGCACTTGCTGGAGTAGTGCCGTCCCGGATGTACTGTCTATATTGTTATTTTTATCCCTGTCATTTATCGATAGCAAGGTTTTTATCTTTCTATCTTTTTTGTAATATTCTTTTAAATGTTAATATTAGGATGAATTGATAATGTTCTTATTATTGTGAATTGCTTTTATGATACTTGCTATCGAATAAAGCTTATTTGAATGAATGAATGAATGAATGAATGAATGAACAAAAAGAACACCAAGTTCAGGTGCTCATACAAAGCTGTTAAAGAATATTGGGCATTGCAAGCTCCAGAACACGTCAACAAACACCCTGAAGGAAGCTGGCAAATTTTGGGATGATTGTCTACATCTCCCATAGCAGTCAAATTCTAAATTTACTTGATACCATTTGGTTTAGATTATACAGGACAAAACCAACCTCTGAATACAATTGAATCAAGTTGATTCAAATATACAAGATTTCAACTAAAACTACATTCTATTGAATGCACAATCTGTTTATCTAATATCACTTCTCATCCCTTCATGACTATTTCCCTATGTAGTGTTCTCCTGTTCTTCTGCATCATGTCTCTACTATGTCTCTAGAAGCTGGTTGTCAGCCTGTTTGTTCTGCCTTTCAGTCAGAATTCCTACAGCATTGTTTCAAATCCTGTCAGCCAAGATAACTCAGTTTCAGAATTGTAATTAAAGTTTGCCAATAAGACAAACATTTTAGATAGAAACTCATGCTACCGCAATATATCACTTAAGGCTTTCAATGTACAACCGTTCAGAGAATTGGTAACCAGTATTAACATAGATCCACAGCACATGCATTTCCTGGGAAGTGATCACGCTTGCTCTATGACACTGCACTCCAGTGTTTGTCACATTGTCTTTCAAGATCTCCATAGAGAGTTAAACAGTAAGATCAAATGATTAACTAATTTCTATCATTCTTAATTTACCATGTTACCTTGGAAGAATAGCTCACTAAAGATAAATGCTGTCTATCAGGTAAGAGACTCTGCTTTTCTTACCGAGAACGCATAAAATAGTCTCTCCCTCTGAGAAGTCACCCATTTTTACCTATTTCTTTGGAACATAGCAGGGTTAATTTCCATGAACAGTGCTTCTTTACAAGTGTAATGGGTAAGATTAATGAGGTAAGAAAACAGAGTATAAAAGCGAGAGCAGTTTTTTTTTTTATTTCATGATTTGGTTTGTACAATTAAGCCTGGGTAGATGGCATAAATGCTAAAGGCACTGGTAATGACTGTGCACAGGGGATGGAAGTTAAGTAGGTCTATAAATACAATAAAATGTCTTTGCCTGAAAGAGGAAGGGGACAGCGTAACAGGAATGGGACACAGTGGAAAACATCTTCCCCAAAAATTTCTTTTTTTTACTTTACTTTGGTCATGGAGATTTCCACATCTAACCATCACATTCCTTCCTACTGAGTGTGGCTGTCATTGTTGTATTTTCGTTTTTACCTCAGGAATATTGGAGACAATTTCAACAGTAACACCACAGCCTGGAATAGTACTTCGATGGGACATTCTTTTTAAGAAACTTTGAGCAAATCCCTAAAAGAAAACAAGAAAAAAACAACTTAGTAATAATAAATCGTTATAAAGCATAATCGGTTTCACAAAGAGAAACCAGCTATTTACTTCTAACAAGAGTTTTTTAGTGAAACTATTTCACAGTGCAGTAGATTGACATCTATTGGTTGGGTCTGGAAGTGTAATTAAGTAGAAAGTTTTTTTTATCAGAGTGGAGTCAGAACCATGATATAATCAATAAGATCACAATGCCACAATAAGTGACCTCCATATTAGAATTATTTTTGTACAATATAATTTTTTGGGCACTAACTCCCTTACTTCGGGGAGACAGGAGGGCATGTGTCGCTATAGTCGTTTCAAACTGCAAAAAAAACTGCTATTTACAGATAAGTAACTGTATTAACCTCTTCAGTACAGTAGTGGTGAGTTTATAGGAAGTTGGCACATAGGTTTTTTTTTTTTTTTAAAGATTTCTATTAAGTTTCATTACAACAAAGCATGAAAACATCCCTGTACATAATAAAGCACCATAACCCAACACTTCATCATCATAAATAATAATTATTATTATACAGTCACCAATTTGCATTGTCCCATTGTTCGTATTCGAGCCCCGTCTATCCACCCATAAATCAATCCTCCTCATCCGAGTCTGACTCATCAACTTCTCGGTCCGTAGGTGGTTCACAAATATCACCTCTATATTTATTCTATGCCCCCCAAATTTTACTCCACTTCTTAGGGCAACCCCTACTCCGGAACACCTCCTTCTCGGCAAACATGGCTGCATCCATGTCCCTTCTCCATATTGCATGAGATGGCATCTCCGTCCCTCCCCACTTTTGTGCTATGTTTCTTTTGGCGAGCATAGTCCCTAGTGTTATCCAATTTTGCCCGGTGCGTGTGAGGTCATTCGGCTCCCATATATTTAATAGACAGCGCCTGGACTCCGGAACATAGGTTTTTAAACAAATCTAAAACTGGTTATTGAAAGATTTTGATAAATGTACAAACCAAACTTGGCACAGAAAATACTGGTCACTGCACTCTTGATCCATATTTCCCAGTTTCGTTTCCCACGATATGTCAAACAGGAACACTTTACTACAGACATGAATCCCTCCCGCCAAACCCCAAGGTACAGACGATTTTATAATAGTCTGACCTACAATGGCTTCCTTTTCGCATAATAATACTTTCTAAAGGTAAATATTGATGTCCATGTTGCCGCTGTATAAAAAACTTCTTAATGGAAATGTTACCAATGAAAGATAAGTTGTTTACCTTATTCTTAGAGCGATGTCCCCTCGGTTAAGATGAACCTCCAACATTTTATTTGCTATAAAGTAAGCTATTTGCACTGCCTGAACTATCCACCTAGCGATTGTCCTTTTGGTTACGGCTGCTCGTACGATTTGTAGACCACATGTGGCACAAAATTGTTCTGTGATCCTAATTTGCTTAACATTCTGAATATACTACATAATTGCTCTCCTGATGTCTAGTGCAAGTAATTTTTATTTTTCAGGTGATGTTTGAAGTTTTTGAAAATATGACAGAGTAATAACCTAATTTATATGAATAGGAGTGATGTGTCCTCATAACCACCTTATCTATATGTTTTGTCAGGTAGAATACTTCTACAAATAATGCTTAGAGTTCACCAACTCTCCTTTCAGATGTAATGGGAACCAGATAAACGGCCTAATAGTAGGTTTGGTTAATAGTTAATGTTATCTTATGCGATGGTTCTAAAGGTGGCTTCATCGAACCAGAGAACCAAATTTATGTTCCACTGCGATCGTGGTGTTTTTGTCTGTTTGAAAATCTTTAACTGATTTCTTCTCCTTGTGTATGGTGTAATTACTGAAGTGTAGTTAAGATTAAAATCTATTTAAGTATCTCACGTACCTGACTAGCACTTTCTCGTTTAATGCATAATTCAGACAACTGATCTTAGAACACAAATTCGGATAACTACACTGCTTAGTCTCATTGTAGTTCATTACAGATGGCTTTCTAGCTCTGTTAATAACGTTCATACAATCTTTTGGCAGACTTGAAAGTTGGAATTCTAAGATTTCAGAGGCAAAGCTGCTAGTTGTAGACTGTGGGTATTTTTCAAAGATCTTTCCCCCTGTGTTGTTAACATGAGTTTCTCTGCTGGTATTAGTTTTATATTTTTTGTGCCTTATACACCAGATGTCAAAAACCAGGTATGTCTGTTTTGCTGGGCTCTAATAATTCTATCATAATTTTGAATGTCTTGACTTTATTACCTTTTGTATTTGTGGGATTGAAGGAGATGCACAAGCAAATGTCTTGACCCAAATTATCAAAAGATGATTTCCCTTTGTTATTGGTAATGTCTAAAAGGTTTAGCTTTTGCATAATGTTCTTTCTCTTGCAGTGTATTAACTTGTGTATAGTCTGAGCCAAGTTCACAAAATTGCATCTCCTATGTTTATATTTAGCTTTCATTCAAGGGATGCCTCTTTTTCCCGGTTCAGAAAATCAACTCAAGTGTTTGCCTCTCCTGGTACAAAGTTTGCAGGCACTGTTACATTTCTGGCAATTAGTGAAAGCCAATCGTCTTGCAATAGTGTTGAGTGGATAGGACATAGTCCTGCTTTCCAAGTTCGTTTTTTTCCCCAAAGAAAACATTGCTGTGGTTTTGTCTTTTAGTATTTGCAACACATATTTGATTTGCCTTTGAAAAGCCTTCATAGCTGTAGATGATATCTTCGGCACTTGTATGGTTTGGTTTCCTCCTTCTCTAACCAATGGTCCTTGATATTAGAATGGAAAGGGGAAACCACAGAACCAATTGTTTTGTATCTGTTGTGGTGGTAGTACTTTCAAATGTCTGCTCTTCAATATATTGTTTATGTTCCACCAATTCAATTATTTCTCTGCTCCACTCATTACAAGTACTGAATCCTCCCATTCTCCTTGCACTTGTGACCACTGACTATTTAAGAAATTTGGAATTGGTGTTGTCAGTCTGCATTAGCAATCAAAATAATGAACAATGCCATTTTACAATAATACTTAGTAGTTTCCTTATTGTTCTTACTTCCAGAGATGTCTGGTAAAGCATAGTTTATTTGGGCAGTACTAAAACACTCTTTGGTTTCAGAAAAGTTAGTGCTAACTTAGTTTTCAGTGATGAATCTAAAAAGGTCTTCTCCCTTTAGGGTGTTGAGTGTGATTTTTTTTATACTGACTGTGAATCCCGAAGCGTAAAGTACATCTAGTACCCCTGAGTGTCGCTTTTTAATCTTTTTATTATTTTCAATTGATAAAAGTGTCACCATATAATCAAATAATTGACTTTCGCCAGAGACAAGGAAATAGATTGCATTTCTACCTGGTCATATTTTTTATTGTAGTTCACTGCCCCTATGCCACAGCATGACACCACCAATGCAGGGTCTTGCAGCATTAGGCATTCCCTTTCTCCTCTTCGATCATGATGTTTCTTGTGATCTTTCCATGGTTGTCATATTTTCTCACACTTTTTAGGGCGTTCTCTTCCATCATGGATTTGATTTGCGACCGCGGACAAGACCTGAATGTATCTGTAAAGATGCCCTTTTAGTTGCATCCTCCTATGCATCTATTGGTGTCAGTCTCCTGCTTTGCTAGTAATGTTCCTCTTGGCTAGTATTATCTATATAGGACCCAGCGCTGTGCACAACAGAACTGTGCTCTGATGGTCACTTTTCAGGTCTGTAAGTGCTTCCTATTCCAGTTCATCTAGATCTCATCAGTGCGGGGCTCTGCTATGAGGGGGGCAACTTTGTCTCACTGGAGGTATCTAAGAAACCAGCATTTGGTAGATCTACGTATAGGCCAGCATCAGTGTAATAAGGAAAGAAATTGTCTACCTGCTCATTATCATCTTCGAGCAGAATATTTTGAAGCCACAGAATGGGAATCTGATTTGAACAATGCTTCCAATCTGTGACAGCTCGGGTGTCAAGAGAGGTTGTGGGCTATGCAAAACTAGAGGCTTCGAATAGATAATTATACAGCGAGACAGGCTTTTCTTGGGCCGACAACTTCTCTGGAGCGATATAGAGCATCGGAGTCCGATCTGGTGCAGGCATTGTGGGGTTTGAGGCTAGACACAGGGCAATCAAAACCAATGATGTCCATGGCGTAGGAATCGAGATAAGGGAGAGAGCGAGGCGGAGGCCCAATGGTGTCAGTGTCAGACCAAATGAAGTCCATTGTAGATCTGTAGGCTTCTGATAAAGGGCTGTACTTGCTGTGTGGTCAACAATAGCCTAGGGAGTTCAGGGCATGACATGAACAGGCTTGGAGTCAGACAAAGGAAGGGGAGTTGGGTCCTTGTAATACCGTCTATGTGACTTCTCACTGGTGTGATGGTGGAGAGACATGGTCTAGCCCCGCTTAGAAATCTGCGCTTGTTGTGTAATTTGTACCTTGACTTCTTGTTCAACTTCGACTTCCTGGAAAACTGGGACCTGCAGAAATTCTGAGACCTGGATCGGAAGCAAGCCGCCAACTTGCAATGAGAGTGGAGCATAACGTTCCTTGCTTTGTGTTTGGCAATGTACAGCTTCGCCTCACACTGCGTCATGTACAGACCCTAGAAACCAAAGGCAGGCATTGGGTGGATCTGTGATGGGCTTCTGTTTCCCGCAGTCGATTCATGGCTTAAAGCCTCTGGTTTTTGGAGGGGACATTTTCGTAGCAGAATGTCTAATCTGTAAATTTGGTATCTGCGAAAACCAGTTAACTTGAATGTCAAAGGAACTGACGCAAAGGGGAGGCACCTATATCCAGCTTTGCACTGTCACTTCCAGAGGGGAAAAAAAGTCACCACAGAACCCAGCGGTGCCACAAGCTGCTGCACAGGAGTTACTGCTATGAAAAGTACAAGTTCCAGTCTGGAAACCCGTGAATCCAAAATGTACGCAATTTTAGAGTTAAAAGTGTCCATCAGAATTGCACTTTTAGATCCGATTTGGCCAAGGTGACCGTCCTGCTACCAGCAGAAACGGCCGCTCCACCAGCTGCTCCTGACCGGTATCGTATCATTATACGCCTTTGCACGCCTCAGCGTAACTAATTGACTGCCCACCTCAGCCTGCTATACTGCTGCGTGATATAGATATTGATTATCTGCATAATTTTAGCGTATCTGGATAGCGAGTGATTGCCCCGCCTGCCCTTTAATATTTAAATATTAGCGGACGCACCTTCGAAAGTAGCGCTAGACTGAAATTGTCTGACTCGCGCTGTTGAGCTGCCTGCAGTTTTCCGCTGCCCGATTGCCAACTCCACTGCCATTTGCATTAGAGGCACTGCCGATCGGACCCCAGTCCTGGTCAATTACCCGATCGCCGCCATTTTGTTGGTTTGTTATTGTTTGTGCCTCCCTGCCCTGAGCTCCACCCCGCTCCCGCCTCCCAGCTGACCCCCCCTCGCCCCTCCCCTTCCACCATCCATTTATGACAGTTGCACTTGTGCGCAGCGGACGCGCCCCTTGCGCGCCGAAGGTGCGCCAAAGGTAAGCCCGTCTACGCCCGTCCGCGCCCAGCGCCAGACCCCCTGGCTCCTGCAAATTTACCAGCGTTAAGACTCATACCACATCCACTAACCCCAAACACAGCTCCGACTCTAACCACCTGAAGTGCATCCTGCTGAACACCCGCTCGGTCCACAGACACGCCACTGAACTCTGGGATCTACTCGACACTACATCACCGGACGTCGCCTTCCTTACTGAAACATGGATGAACGCATCATCAACACCTGACATCGCCATTGCCATCCCGGACAATTACAAGATCATCCGAAAAGACCGCACCGTCCAAACAGGAGGAGGCATCGCCATCGTCCATATGAACACCATCAAAATCACGACCAGCTCCGACGATAACCTTACAACCGCCGAACACCTCCACTTCCAGATCCACACCGACCCTAGGACCACACTCAGAGGCACCCTCATCTACAGGCCTCCAGGAACCCGTAAACAATTCAGCGAAGTCATCACTGACTTCATCAGTCCACATGCCCTCGCTTCCGAGAACTACATTTTACTAGGAGACCTCAACTTCCACCTGGAAAAGAAAAACGACAGCAACACCACCACCCTTCTTGACAACCTGGCCAATCTAGGCCTCAAACAACTTGTTGACACCCCCACCCATGTAGCCGGACATACGCTGGACCCAATCTTCACCTCCAGCAAACAACTCCTTCGATCACACCACAGCTCTCCATTGGACGGACCACTGTTGTGTTCACTTCAGCTACATAACCACCTCGACCCACAACCCCCCACAACCTATCCCACGGAGAAAATGGAACAAAATCACCACCGAGCAACTCCTCACATCGCTCAAACAGAACCCACCCGCCCTCTCATCGGACCCAAACCAAGCTGCCATCAAATTCAAACAATGGATCACTCACGGTGCTGACGAATTAGCACCTTTGAAAAACCATCACACCAAACAAAACAACAAAAAGGCCCCTTGGTTCATCGATGACCTTAAGAAATCCAAGAAGCTATGCCGTACTCTCGAGAAAACATGGAGAAAAAACCCAACCACCGACAACATGACCACCTTCAAGTCAGCCACCCGCAAACACCACCAGCTGATTCGATCCACCAAGAAATCAGTATTCAAGAATCGACTCGACAACAACGCCCATAACAGCAAAGAACTATTCAACATAGTCAATGAATTCACCAACCCCACCGCAGCCTCAAATGACATCACCCCCTCAATAGACCTCTGCGACTCGTTATCCTCCTTCTTCTACAACAAAATTGCCGACATACATAACAGCTTCGAAAACAGTTCCAACTAACAATCCTCTCCTCCCCCCTCTGAACCTAAACCGCCCTCTAACAACCTCAGCGCCTGGAACCCAATCACCACTGAAGACACCATCCGCCTAATGAATTCCATCCACTCTGGCTCGCCAACCGACCCATGTCCCCACCACATCTACAACAAAGCAGACTCCATCATCGCACCCCATCTCCGTGATGTCATCAACTGCTCCTTCAACTCTGCTACCTTCCCAGAAAGTTGGAAACATGCCGAAGTCAGCGCCCTCCTGAAGAAACCCACAGCAGACCCCTCTGAACTTAAAAACTACCGCCCCATATCCCTCCTCCCATTCCCGGCCAAAGCCATTGAGAAAGCCGTCAATAGCCAACTCGCTGCCTTCCTCGAATCCAACAACTCCCTCGATCCCTCACAGTCCGGCTTTCGAGCCAAACACAGCACCGAAACCGCCCTCATCGCAGCAACAGACGACATCCGAACACTTCTAGACAACGGAGAAACAGTGGCCCTCATTCTACTCGATCTCTCCGCCGCCTTCGACACTGTCTGTCACAGCACCCTCATACAACGCCTCAGCAACATCGGCATGAAAGGAAAAGCCTTGGACTGGATCATCTCGTTACTAGCTGGGAGAACTCAGAAAGTCCAACTTCCCCCATTCAAATCAGAGGCCACCGAAGTCATCTGCGGTGTACCACAAGGATCATCACTCAGTCCCACCCTCTTCAACGTTTACATGAGTCCACTCGCTTCCATCACGCGTCAACACAACCTCAACATCATCTCCTACGCTGACGACACCCAGCTGATCCTTTCCCTCACCAAAGACCCCAACACCGCCAAAACCAATCTTCACGAAGGCATGAAAGAAGTAGCCATATGGATGAAAAACAGCCGCCTAAAACTTAACTCAGACAAAACGGAAGTGCTCATCCTAGGATCATCCCCCTCTGCCTGGGACGACTCATGGTGGCCTTCGGATCTGGGCTCTGCACCCATACCCACAGACCACGCACGTAACCTAGGCTTCATCCTAGACTCCTCACTCTCGATGACCAGACAAGTCAACGCCATCTCATCCTCCTGCTTCAACGTACTTCGTATGCTCAAAAAAATCTTCCATTGGATCCCCACCGAGACAAGAAAAACTGTCACCCACGCACTGGTTACGAGTCGACTAGACTACGGAAACACCCTCTACGCCGGAATTACAACCAAATTACAGAAAAAACTCCAACGCATCCAAAACGCATCAGCGAGACTCATTTTGGACATCCCTCGCCAAGATCACATTACCGGCCACCTGAAAGACCTCCACTGGCTTCCCGTCAACAAGAGAATAACATTCCGTCTCCTCACCCACGCACACAAGGCCCTCTACAAACTAGGACCCGAATGCCTCAACACTCGACTATCCTTCTACACACCCACCCGCCAACTAAGATCCTCCAATCAAGGCCTCGCCGCAGTTCCGCGTATCCAAAGATCCACCATGGGAGGTAGATCCTTCTCCTACTTGGCGGCCAAGACCTGGAACTCACTCCCCACTCACCTCCGCCTTACACAGAACCACATCTCCTTCAGAAAAGAACTTAAAACCTGGCTATTCGATAAATAATGAACCTCCTCCCCAAGCGCCTTCAGACCCTCTGGGTGAGTAGTGCGCTATACAAATTCTTGAACTTGAACAAGGGCTTCCCACCAATACACCTGTAGAGATGTCAAATATTTTAATGACTTTCAGCTCCTTTCTACCTAATGCTTTAGCCCCCTCACTCAAATAAAATATCGTCCCCCCAACTTCCAAAAGCCTAAATATTCCTTTATCATGTCGCAGTACACAGAGTAAATTGGCACTCTCTAAGCTCTGTCACCAGGAAAGCTACTACATTTGGTCTGCACATTGCATAATTACTTAGTGAGAGATCCCATCTAGCACAATACTTCCTACGCTCTGAAAACCCTTGCAGCAGTTAGTAGGAATTTACTTTAACAAGACTATTGAAAACAATACACAAACTGCAAAGTCAGTAATTGAGAGGCCTCAGGGGTTTACAGTATTTCATGAAAAGATAGCTCCTGCGGTGCCCACTATGATAGCTACTGATAGAAAATCTAGCATAGGTGGCATGATGTTAGGCTGGATGACAATTTCCCCTCCATACACCAATCTAGTGCTCAGAAGGGATGAGCACTTTGAAACAATTACAGACAGGGTAGAATCCAAGTATATCTAAGTAGCTCTCACTCCAACCAGAAGTAAAAATGCTATGGCATGCATGCCACTGTCTAGCTAAACAAATATATACTCTTCCAACTGAACAATAAGAACAGAAACGCAAAAGAGTATCAATTTTGTGGGAAGGAGCATAGGGGAGTGAGAAATATGCAAATAAAGAAGTATGACTGAAACAAGGTTGATGTGTAGGGGTACATACCTGCCTGCCATAGACACTGACACAAATACGCTTGCGGAGTACTAAATGCATTTCTGCTGGATGACTGAGCTGCACGGTCACACGCACAATCAAAAAAACTCTTTCATCTGCTGCTGTTCCTTTGCTGAGCTGAACACAATTGTGAACTGTACAGTCCCAAGAAGCTTCTGCTTTAACCTGTAAGGAAAACAGTATTTGGTTAAAAGATTTGCTGTTACTGACTTATACATCAAACTCTTACAACCTCACGTATGCCTCTTTTGCACTCAACTTGATATTTACTTTCCCCACAAGAGGCACCCACATTGAGCATTTCTTTGACTTTGGAACATAAAATCTGAACTTTGTTTCAACTCCACCTCTATGCTTAGTTATTTATGCTACAACTTTGTAGGCTTCTCAAACCCAAGGTGAATCATTTTACGGTAAATGTTGGGGAAGGATTGTTACCCATATGCTTTTGCTTACATTCGTTCTAGCATTTAATAGTAACAGAACCTTAGAATGTACTAGCTTTAGTAAAAGGATGTGCCCATTATCAATCATTGACGTGTTTCCATTAAACACTGTGGCTGAAAAACGATAAATACAATGATCTATCTTTGCAGACAAAGATAAAGTTATATCACTTCCTGAAATTCCATCCGGGTTAAAGAGCATGTATGGTCACTTTTACTATTTCTATGATGTTGGCGAAATGACATCAGGAACAACCACTGTTTACAACAATCAGACTCTAGTCCAGTTGGTGCTCAGTGAGTAATGAGAACTACTTGGAATGAGGAATGTTGATTCCAATATGACAGAGGGCACTCAAGAACTCTGGAAACTATTTATTTACCACTTTAAATGGACTATTACCGTAAAGAAGTCCCACCACATTAGCAAGCCAAGGTTTTGTAGCCGCTGTATTTCACCTTAACCAAAGGTCCACAACCTTCACCAATGCTACTGAATGCCTGGTCTCTAGGTGTTATCACAGTAAGACACACTAACCTCACTCTCATGATGTTTAGCTATCTGCAGTTCATAGAACTCCTCCTCGTCTTCAGCAGTGAGAGTAGCGTCCCATCCACCAGCTTCTGGCTCATCAAGGGCATCCTGGGAGCTAAAATCATCCGCTAGTACAAAGGAGAAAGTATTTAAGTTTCAATAAATTAATAATGCTCTGGTTGGCACCAGAACAAAAAGACTCTTCTTTATTAATGTAATGTAGTCTGCCACAAGACTGACACTTCCGCTGTACTTGTCATTATTAATGCAGATCAGATCCTTCTTCGAAAGGGCATACAAGGACGACACTGAGGGAAAAACAGGACCCTACAGCTTCACAAACTATGGGTTGCACCTCGCAGTACATCGATATGATAAAATCCTTAAAACTCTTTCAACCCCTCAAAGCCCCCTCATCCTTCACATCAGTTAAAGTCAGCTTTTGCTATCATGCTATTGACAAGTGTTAGTCACCTTGTCACCCGTACTAACTCACTGGGTCTATCTCATCAATTGTGACATAAATAAAAGGCATTGCCATTTAAAATGCCAATAGCTTAAACTCGCGAAACTGCGAGACCTACTGCATTGCAAATGCTTGTTCTATGTGTTTTTTGCTTATTTCCATATCATTTCTGTGAAGAGTAAGAACATGGTAATTAGTGGGACGAAGCACAAAATATGAACGCGCACTGCCAAATGATATATGCCATGCTTGTATTTTAAGTTACAAGTCAGACAAACTGACTTTGGAAAAGCTTTTTTAAATATGAAATATCGGTTTGTTTTGTAAATGCTTGTTTCTTTTAGAAGTTGTGAACTACAAGACTGTAATATGGAACAAGCATTTACAATGCAATAGGTCTCGCATTAATTAAGTTTGAGCTATTGGCATTGCTAAATATTTCAACACCAATTGTAACAAAAGTCTATAAATTGTAGGCCAAAAAAAGTGTATTTCTTTTTATAGCAATTATGGCATGCTGCGCTTTAGAATATGTTTAAAAGTAAAATGCGCCATACTGCGATTGCTACAATAGTTAATTGTGGCTGCGTTAACAATTGATGTGTGCACTGATGGCTGGTGGTGTGTGTACCTGTAGAAACTGTGCACTGATGGCTGGTGGTGTGTGTGGCTGGTGAAGGTGTGCACTGCCGGCTGGTGGTGTGTGTGCCTGGTGGAAGCGTGCACTGACGGCTGGTGGTGTGTGCCTAGTGAAAGCGTGCACTGACGGCTGGTAGTGTGTGTGTGCCTGGTGAAAGCGTGCACTGACGGCTGGTGGTGTGTGTGTGCCTGGTGAAAGCGTGCGCTGGTGGTGTGTGTGTGTGTGTGTGCCCGGTGAAAGCGTGCACTGAAATCTGGTGGTGTGTACCTAGAGGAAGCGTGAACTGACGGCTGGTGGTGTTTGTGCCCGGTGAAAGCGTGCACTGATGACTGATGGTGTCTGTGCCTGGTGAAAGTGTGCACTGATGGTGTGGTTGTGTGTGTGGTTGTGTGAGTGTGGTTGTATGTGTGGTTGTATGTGTGGTTGTGTGTGTTCTGTGTGTGTGAGCTGTTGTGTGTGAGCAGTTGTGTGTGTGCGGTTGTGTGTGTGCGGTTGTGTGTGTGCGGTTGTGTGTGTGCGGTTGTGTGTGTGCGGTTGTGTGTGTGTGGTTGTGTGTGTGTGGTTGTGTGTGTGTGGTTGTGTGTGTGTGGTTGTGTGTGTGTGGTTGTGTGTGTGTGGTTGTGTGGTTGTGTGTGTGTTTGTGGGTGTGTGTGTGTTTGTGGGTGTGTGTGTGTTTGTGGGTGTGTTTGTGTGTGAGGGTGTGGTTGTGTGTGTTTGGTGTGGTTGTGTGTGTGTGGTTGTGTGTGGTTGTGGTTGTGTGTGTGGTTGTGGTGGTGTGTGTGTGGTTGTGGTGTTGTGTGTGTGGTTGTGGTTTTGTGTGTGTGGTTGTGGTGTTGTGTGTGTGGTTGTGGTGTTGTGTGTGGTTGTGTGACTCCTTTGGCATTTCCAGATGTGAGACTTCAGAGCATACATCAGTTAAGAAGTTTTGCTGGTCAGTCGCGGCCGTAGAACACAGATAGTGGGGGCACTCCTGCACTCAGGGGGCTACGAGCCCCCCCCACCCCTAATCATACAGCACAGCTGTCAGACTCCTTGCACACACGCAGCCGCTGAGGCCCCGCGCATATAGCACAGCTGGCTGTCAGACTCCTATGCACACGCAGCCGGCTACGAGGCCCCCCAATTATACAGCGCAGGCCCCCCAATTATACAGCGCAACTAGATGTCAGACTCCTGGAACGCACCCGGTTGTGAGGTCCTGGGCATTCAGCGAAGATGCTGGCTGTCAGACTACTGAGCATGGATTCGGCTGACAGTACAACTGGCTGTCAGACTCCTGGGCAAGGACCAGACTGTGAAGATCCAGCTGGCTGTCATACCAGAAATCAGACTTATCTCATTCACGGCTTCCTTCAAGAAAGAAGTAAAATCTCTCCTCTTAGCTAAATTCACATGCATTTAGACTAATGTACCTCCGTTTTCATTATGGCTCCTCCAAAAACGTTGTAGAGTTATCACTTGCTCATCCTTGCTGGACATATTTGATGAACTTTCAGTTGCCCACCTTTACACCGCTGCTACCTCACCTTATTTACATTTGTCTAATTTGTTTGCTCAGATTTGCTAGATATATTTGTTTTAACTTTCATTCCTTGATTTCTGTACAGTGGCCCACCTATACAACGTTGCTATCTTACCTTGTTTTACATTTTGATCATTTTATTTTTGCTCTCCTTTGTATTATATTTTGTTTAGCTCCTCATCTGTTTTTATCCCATTTGTATGTAAAGCGCTCTGATATCCGCAAGGATCTTGTTCGCGCTCTATAAAACTTTCAAAATAAATAAATAAATACCTGGGCTTGCAGCTTTACCCTGAGACTTCGGGCATACAGCACAGCTGGCTGTCAGACTCTTGGGCACGCACCCGGCTGACTGACCCAGGCATACTGGCTGTCAGGGTTGCAGTAGTGCAGTCGTTACTTAATGCAACAGTGGATCAACGCCCCACTCACCAGGCAGCAAGGCAAACAGAGAGCAGGCCTGACCGGGTCATCTGGTGCCCCGCTGGTATCGCGCTGCTTGCAGGACGGGGTGGTGCAGTGCTTAAGATTAGCCAGTACGTTTTCTACAGGTCCCGTGTCACAGTGCGCAACGGCCAGTTGACTCACCCCATAAATGATGTCGCGCCTTATCAAGGCTCTTACCACTTTCATTCTGGGTCTTTCCTCCCAAAATGCTTTCTTGCCAAATTCTGCTATCGTTAGAAGCATTCTCAATCACAAACTCTTTATAAAATATTCAGATGCATCTTTCTTTCCCTTACTGCTTGGGACAAGCGTTTAGAGGCGTTTGTTTTTGCACTGGGCTCGATACAAACATCTCACTGTAATACTGTATACCATTATTGTATGCTATTGGCACGGGTGTGGCATTAGTTGTTACAGTTACATTTAAGAAGAGTTAATTTTATACAACTACTGCTCGTCGCCGCTACTTTGTCTCCTACGCAAGCACTCACTAAAGTAATACATAAATAAACATCAATGCAGTGCGCAGTGTATTCCTATATGGCGCTTATGGTCCCTTCACATATGTTCACCGGATCGATGGATGGAAAGACTGATGGATGGAGAGATGGATAATGGCTGGAGCGATTGATGTATGGAGAGACTGATGGAGAGATGGATAATGGATGGATAGATGGCTGGAGCTATTGATGTATGGGTGGATGAATGGAGAGATGGATGGATGGATGTATGGGTGGAGAGATGGATGGTTGGGTGGATGGAGAGATTGATGGATGAATAGACCACCAGCTCTGCTGGAAATTCGATTAATGACAACGTCTGCACAAAGATGTGACTAGTCAGCACTCACTGCCCCCTCCAGCACTGCACCCTGTAAGTGGGAGAAGGGAATAGACCCACATGACTTAGGCGTGTGTGATGGACCCCTATCCAAAGCCCTGCAACGTACTTCTGTCTGACACACCAGAAGGCTTCAGTAATTGCCCGGTCTGAGCGGCATAGCTTGTAGTGCCACATAGGATTGTCATGGCGGTCACCTCCAGGTAGCTCAGTTTAATAGGGGGCTGTAGAATGAGTGCCACCCAAGGCTTTAGTAAAGTATCTAGTCTAAGTGGTCCCATGACAGCCTTGGTTGCAGAGCTGTCTCCTTTCAGTGTTTACCTCTCTCTGACGGGAGGGGGCTGCACATTAAATGACGCACTTCCCGCTGACAGTCGAGGAGTGCAGTGGTTGTCTTCTCCTGGTGGTTTGGGGTCTTTGACACTAAAGGCAGCAGATTGAGTGCACCCCAAGGCTCCAGTAAAGTGTTTCAAGGAAGTGGTTTCGCTTCCTGTGGCAGACCGTGATTGCAGTGGTTGCCTACTCAGGGTGACTTGTTTTCTTCTGACAGCCAGGGCTGCAGGCGAAGTGACCGCTTGCCTCGGGCAGTCGAGAAGTTTAGTGGTTGTTAGCTCTCGGTGACACTGTGAAGGCTCCAGTAGTTGTTTTGTCCGAGTGAATGGGCCCCCTCCGGACTCGATCTAGAGCTCCCCAGCAGAAGTGCGGTGCTGACGGGGCCCCCTGGAGGGTGAGCCCCCCCCCGCACCACGGGGGCTGCAGGGGCCTGTGTTACGCCCCTGTCCCCAGAAAGCCGGGCGCTGCAGAGGGTGTCCTTAGGCCGACAAGGGTTCAAGTGGTTGTCTTTGAAGAGATGTAATATCTTTATTTCTCACACTGAGTACTCAAGATCTAGATGTCACAGTATGAGGCTGGAATGAGAAGCCTAGAATAATTAATGCTATAAAATATATTTGATTGCAGTGCAATAATATGGATCAGCTTCACAGCATGAAAATGAAGCAATACACAGGGCGCCTGTAACACGCGCACACTGCAACGGAACTAAGGAGACAGGATAGAACAGGGGACCCCGTTGGGTCTTTCTTTCAAGAACAGCAGGGAAAGCGTGGACGGACATGTCTCCTCTTGCGGCTGTCAGAAACCCATCCCTGGCTCCTAGTAAGTCAGCTACAATATTTTCTTGCAGATAACAATGGTGGCTGCCAGTGAGGGGGTTCTTTAACATATTTTTCAGAGCTCTGCTGCAAACAAACACATTTAGTGGTTGCATCCAAGCAGATAAAACAAACATTCTTGCGGAGCAAGCTCATTGGGTTTAGAGCCTGCTGCAGAGATCTACGTGCAATGTATAACTGTATCCTATGCTAAAATCGGAAGAAAAGGTGACATTCAGACAGCACTGAAAGCGATCGCTTTCGCTATTGTAAAAAAAAACACAAAAAAAACACGCCCGCGAGTGGTCAGCGCGCGCCACTGCGAAGCATATGTTTTCAATTATCGCGCCCTTGTCTGGGCACGATAATTGAAAACATATGGGCTTTGGTGCGCGTAACAGACACCAATAGGCCATGGGCAGAGATACGCGACCGCCTATAGCCTATTGCGTGTTCTGTTAAAAAACAACACGCACGCAAAGCCCAATCAAAATGGACCATAGGAAATTAACACGCACAAGCGTGTGGAATTTCCTGGTCCATTTTGAAAACCCGTACAAAAGGACTCTCGCCTGCGTGAACACTGCTGCGCAGTGTATCGCGCAAGGCGGGTGACCTAAAAAAGACTTTGTGGGGTCTATAACATCCCATTCACAAACTATGCTGAGAACTACAAAACTCTTATCTGGCTGACCTTGCTGGGCCTATGTTTGTTGATCACTGTACATACACACTTGTAATCTCGTTGTTATAATTTTTATGTGTGATCACTCAGGGTACTGAGTGCTTTATCACTTCTATCTAGTTTTGGATGACTTATGTACTCTAAATGTGATGCTAAACTCATGGAGACTAGCTGATGTTTCGGTGTTGCAGTAATTACATGGCTGCTGAAAATATTGAAATACTCTATATAAACTGCATGTATTGAATTGTTTGCAACATATATATTGAACATGTCATTGAGTAGGTCCACAGAGAACCACAATTTCTTATGCTACTGTTGGAAAGGTCCCAGGAGGCTTGTTTCCGGATCAGGGAAGACCTTGCTTGGCAGTTCAGGCTGGACTGTTCCCATGAGGCACAGGGTCAAGACAGATTTGCATATAGCTGAAGTGAGGTGGCAAAGTGAGCTAAAGTAATGATGATGGATTCAACCCAGATCTGTGTCTGAAAAGTTTCAGTGCTCCATCCATTATCTCCCTGTGTTTGCACTGTTGGAAAAGTGGCTGTTTTTGCTATATTTTTGATGAAATGTCCTCACTTAAGAGGTACCCCCCTGAATTCTGGCCACAGCTCTGCTTTGTTTAAACCTCACTAGTAAACAGAAAACTTTTTCTCCAAAGAGTCTTTGGCTGCGGAGACGCATATCTATTAGCATGTTTTGAATTTTGCTGGAGTACCGTGCTGATGAGATCCAACACAGGCTGTGTAGTACCACACCATATCACATGCACCATTCTACTTTGGTTGCATTTTCTCCACTGTACAAAGTGTATCTCATTAAGAAGAGGGGTGCAGATGCTCGGTGCTCTTTCTGTGCTTCCTGCCAAATCCATGATGAGAAGGCGGGGGACTGTTTTTGAGGAATTTCTTCCTCACTGTTGAGAGATTTTTTGAGAACCATCTGTACTTGGACTTCGAGTTCTTGTGGGAGGGCATGTAGATTTCTGCTTTAATTTCCTGGATGGGTTCAGGAGCACGATTTGCATTTGATTACCTTGTGTTCATATGCCTAAACATCACCGCATCTCCTCACATGACAGTCTGTGAATGACATTTCACAGCATTGTCTGGTGCAGAGTTTCAACCCAAATGACTTTGAAGGTGACATTTCATGAAATGCTTGGTTCAGTACATAGAAGAAAAATGTCACAACTGCAGAGTGAACATCAGCAACTCTAGACCTCGTCAAACTATCATCCACAATATCAAATAATGAACCACATGGCAACTCCTGAGATTGCCAGCCTATCTATGCCTGCCAGCGGAGGTTCATGCACATTTCCATTCATCATGTTTATAAATGGTCTCTAACACCCTAGCTGTTCGATAAGGGCTATGAATGACAAAAAACCCTTATTCACTTACTTTTAATTTTTAAACAAAGTGAAGGCAAACATAACATTCCAAAAAGGGTTCTTAAGGAACACTAAGCTCTTTTCACTGCACTGCATTTCAAGTTGTAATATAAAGAAGAGGACAACTAAAAAGGAACTGTAGAACACCTCACTTTACATGATACTTTGGTAAATAGAGGAGTCACCGACTGAAAAGAGATCTACTGTCTCATTAGTTATAAATATTGTGAGCTCCAAAAGTGAAAAATGATTAGCAGACACAAAGATATTTCAAACTCAAGTATTTTGGGTTAGGATACAAGCAATGAAGATAAATTACAATCGCATGAATCAACGGAAGTCAAATGGACAGCCCACTGAGAAGGACATTTCCATAGGCTACAATTTGAAAAATCAGACCGGTCAATGAAAATCAAAAAATTATAACTATATAGGTCAGTTTGACTTGCTTTGAACCAAGGCAATCACATTTTTATCTCTTTTCAGCAAGGCATCTGAATACAGAGTTTCCAGTCATAAGCAAGTGAAAAGGGTGACATCAATCCGTGGTGGTCCATTCGCACCAACTAAAGATGTGACCCCTTTACACTAACTTCCCATCAGTCTTCAACAAACTGACTACTGTCAGTAAACAAAACTATGACAACAATCCAGCTGCAGACATGGCCCAAGATGTGAAGACTAGTCTCAGACCTGCCTGAATAGCTGTGCAAAGGGATATAGAAAGTACATGGTGATATTTGAAAAGTAAAGCAGGGATAACCGGTAAACACAATTCTCATTAATTGCATTCTTACCAAAAAAGAACAAGGAATAGTAAAATGTATCAATAACCAAAACACTAACGTATATTTTTATTTAGTCTTCCACTATCCATCCTTCTCATCAACATATTTAATACACCTCAAAGACTCTAAATCCCTACCTCCTAATTAAGCCTGTTTAAAAATGGCCTACCGTTTAGATCCAAGAAAGTAACTGGTATATGGGTTTCCATTCCAGGTACAGGAGTCCTAAAACATAAGAAATGAAAGCAATGGTGAATAAATATGATTTACTTAAAATGTATGCTAAAAAACATTCACTTAACACAATGTAACTCTTGAAATTCGATCATGGCAAAAACGTTTGAGAACGGTCTCTATGGTGGTCAATTAGCGGCCTGCATGGTCTTCTACACGTTTAAGACAAACTTTTTATTTAGCACTTGTAAGAAATCTGATTTTTTATTGAGGGGGTTAAATCTTTCAAAAGCAACAACCACAACACTAGTGAGTGCGAACCACAAAAGTCACTAAATTAACCTGTGGTTAACTCTGGTAGCTTGGCACAAAGCAGCCCTGTTAAGTACTTATGCAGCACACAAACAGAAATAAAATGAAAACACACCACAAGAGATTTCCGACACCAATATAGAAATATTGAGTACAAATGTATAAATAAAATGAGACCAAAATGACAAATATCTAATCACTAAAACTGGAAATATTCCATTTTAAAGGCTTAAGTAGTAATAGCGCCAAGAAGCAGAAAGCGCTGAGTGTTTGTATCTGGTGACGCTAGACCAGGACAAAGTCACAAGCTCAAGCTGACAGCGATGGAGTGCAGGCCAGATACAGTGACTAAGTTAGTTCCGCTGAAAATGTTACCTTCACAAAGTCCAGCGAGCAGGGTTCAAAATTTAAGGATTTCACAGGAGTAGCTCAACTGATGCAAGTCAAGGGTCCAGGACCTGGAAAGCACCTCTTGGGGATCAAGAACTCGCTCCAATAGAGGCTTGCAGGGCTCAGGCAGGTCCAGTTGAAAGTCCAGGCAGGGCCAGTTCCAGAATGTCAGGGAGGCCTCTGGAGCTTGTTGTTTCCGTGTAGCCAGAATAGGAGATCAGCCAACTGACCCTGAGAGTCCCTCTGGTAGTGCTGGGTTCAAGGAAACGGTCCTCTCTCCATCATGGAGCAAGGCCAGCCTCAAGCGTCAGGAAGTCTTCTGAAGAACAAGGCAAGTCTCATGCAGCAGGGCAGTCTTCTGAGAAACAAGGCAGGCCTCAAGCAGCAGGACAGTCTTCTGAAAAATAAGAGTCCTTCCAAAGTCTTCCACAGGTCCAAGAATGTACTGAAGAGTAGGTCTGAGGGTCCACTATTTATTCCTGGTGCTAGCTTTGAAGTGTAATAAACTTCTGGAGTTTCCCCCACCATTAATGGTTCTGGAATTTCCTTCCTCCCTCCCAATGTCCCAAGATTTCTGGGGTGACATAAGCCTGGTATCAAGTTTTTTGCGAGAGTGCTGAGGCAGGTCCTTACAAATATAAGTGGGGGCAGGGATCAGCTCTGCCCCTCCAACCCTGACGACTATCTCCCAGCTATATCCTAGTCCTATTGTTCACGGTCTGCTCCAAATAAGCACTCCTGATGGAGGAGCAATTATCAGGCTGAGGCAGCTGGAAACTCATAGAAGGCCTCAGAGATTTTAGGGCAGGAAAATGCCAACTTTGTAAGTGTCATTTTCATAACTGAACTCTAAAATCCGACTTTGCCATTAAAAAGGAGTTTAAATTAAAATTCATTTGAATCCAAAATGAAGTTTCTATCTGCTCCCAATCAAAAGTCAGCACTTATTACATGCAATAAGGTAACCCAATGTTATCCAATGGGAGAGATAGACCATACAATAGTGAAAAAATGAATTTAGGAGTTTTTTACTACCAGGAAATGTAATACTTCAAAATACATGTCCTACTTTTTAAATACAATGCACCCTTCCCTATGGGCTGTTTATGGCTTACTTTAGGGGTGTCATGTATGTGTTAAAAAGAAAGGTTTAGACGTGGCAATAAGTTTATTCAGTCAGGTCGAATGTGCAGTTTAAAACTGCACACAGGCTGCAATGGCAAACCTGAGACATGTTTTAAAGGGCTACTTAAATGAGTAGCACAATAAGTGCTGCAGGCCCACTAGTAGTATTTAATTTCCAGGTCATAGGTACACGTAGAACCACTGTACTAGGGACCTACAAGTAAATTAAAAGTACCAATCAGGTGTAAACCAATTATAACATGTTCAAGGAGGAGAACACAAGCACTTTGTCAGTGGCTAGCAGTAATAAATAACACAGAGTCCTGAAAGCCAACTGAAATGGGTTAATAAATACCAAAGGGGTAAAGGCAAAAGGTTTGGGAGTGACCTCGCAGAGAGGGCCAGGTTCACCAGCACTTAATACCAGAGACAATGCAATTTCTAAGCAGTGTAAATTTCCGGTTTTATTATTAGCCAACCTATTGGTGTTACACACAGAAGAATGAAATGTTGAGTTGACCCTGCTGCGATCCAAATTTGGTAGGCCCATGGTTGAGTGCATAAGTCACTAATCTTTCTAGCAAACGCACACAGATATATTGTTCTCCTGAATTCTACAGTTAGTTTACAATAAGGAAAACGTCGTCATTATTTGCAGTAATGAATACCAAAGGACTACTCATAAGCAAACATTGGCTAACACACTCTTTACTTGGACTATGTTATACAGATTTAGAAATAACATGCTAAGGATACAGGAAAACAAAACGCCAAGATTAGACCTTAGAATACTTTGGGTGTGGCTAGTATGCTAAGATGCAGAGGCCATGCCTAGCATTTTGTAAAGTTCTCCTCTCATTGTCAGATTTCTGAGGAAAATGTCACATCTGGAAGTTTGCACATCTCACATGGAGGTTTATTTGTCTATATTCACTTCTTGGTATGATGAATATTCATACTACACTTCCTCAACTCAAGGACATTTGCTGAACTAGTCAATTTAAGTCTGAAGAGTATGCTTCAAAATTGATAGAACTAGCATCTCTTTCTAGAGACTGGTACTTTAACCCCTTCCATGCTCATGACGAGCTGAGCTCGTCATGAGTTGCGCCGCTCGCATGCTCATGACTAAGCTCAGCTCGTCATGTAACGTGTTGTTTTTTTAAACGCCGCACAGCGCGAAAAAAGCCGCCGCACGCATGCGGTTAAGTAGCTCATACAAAATCACAACACATGAACAGAAATCAGGCGATTATTTGTTTCCTGCGCTAATTTAGAAGAACACCAATAAAAAACTGTATTTAAAGAAATGTGTATAGAATGAGCCCTTTTGATTATCAATAAGTAGGTGGTCTTGTTTGCTATTAAAATAATGAGGTGTGGGTGAAACACTAGAGTAAAGATGTTGAGGTGCATTATGTAGAATAAAGTGCACATGGGTATCAAACTCAATGTGATTACTGATAACATCACTTTGTCAGTAGATAAAATGTCTACCTCACAGCTTAGCTTAGGAGTGATGATTGGGCCAGCAGTCTTGAAGGTTTTAAAGTTAATATCACAAATTTTCGGGATGCAAAAAGTGGTACAAGAGCTTTGCAATTCACAATTTGTTGAAGCAATGGCTCAAGATGGGAAACATATCATCAACCCTCTACTATGCCACAACCTTGATCAAAAAAATTCGAGAGCCCTAAAGTGAAGTGAACCTTTTGTGGGGGTTCCCTATATTATCTACCCCTCATTATTTATTATCAAGGGGTGAGTGGTATGGCAGCTGGGTATAAAATGAACAGGTTCTGCCTTTTCTTTAGGACTCTATTAATTTTTGTTACCTCTGGCAGGTAACAAAATAAAGACAAAAAAAGTAGTAAACAAGCATATAATAATAGCAAACCACGACTGTTGAGCAGCGGAGTAGCAACTGCAAAAGTCACGGTGATGGCAAAATGTGTAAGGGAGCCTCTACCTTAGAGAGTACATAATAATCCACTAATTATTGTTAAAATGAACAAGAAAGGTTTAGGATATCTTGAGTAGATGCATAACCTGCTTGAGTGGAAAAACCTCAAACTCTTGCAAAGAAAACATCTCAAATGATCATGAAAAAACTAAAAGGTTGGGGGGTCAACACAAATAAAGTTCATAAATAGCATAAACAAGAACTAATGAGCAAAGGAAACCTGCCAAAGCAAACAGTTTTTTTTATCAAAGCAGAAAGATAGACTATTCTGGGTCAATGTTGTTTGTTTCCTAAGAGTGCCTTATTTGACCTCAATCTAAGTGAAATTAAAATACTGAAATTACTCAACATCTTTTTGTGATTAGGTACATTGGACTATTTGCCATTCATCTAAACCTCAAAGAGCAGGATGGCAGGCAGAATTCCTCCTTACTTAATTCTGTTAATTTCATACTTAAAAGATTATTCTCAGCACTTGCTGACTGAGGAGTTCTTGAACTTTAAAGCCATGCCCACATTAATGAAGCAGTTTTACGATTTTGAATGTCTATAAGCAAATGACTCAGGTCATTTCTATCAGCTAATTTTGGGATGAGACTATCTGAAGTGCATTTTTTTCTTAATAGCTTCATTCACAAATGGAAAAAATAACTGTGTTCATATGCAACAAGTAATGAAAAAGTAGTTTGCAATGTGACTCATAGATTTCATGTTCATCAGCCCCAATAGTGCAGCATGTGGCTTATAAACCAATTCATTCCCTGTGGCCAGAAAGGAATGTAAACATTGGGATGAGGTTCTTGTTTGTTGATGGCAGCACACATCGTACACAACAAAATGCAATTCACTTAAAAGTACTCTTAATTATTGTTATTGCTTAACAGATGGCTCTATTTAGAACTGCTATTCAGAATCTACCCATGAGGGCTATTCTTCAATACATTTACAAATACCACATCACAATGTTTATTCCTACCATATACAACAAAAACAACTCATCCTATGACAGTTTTTATGATGCAGAACTGGCACCTCAAGTGACCTACAGGCATGTAATAAGACAGATTGAGCTGACTTGTATCTGTAGTGAAACTTGCGTCCTTAGTGATTTTCTGAATTAAAAGTGGTTTCCAGTTTTCCTTAAAACTAATTTAAGTGCATTTCAGAATTGGGTTGCTGCCACCGAGAAAGGGCAAATACATTGAGATGCTACAAACAACAAATGGAATATTTCCTTTGACAATGAAATGTGCGTTACACTTATAACCCAACATCATAGTGTTCAATTGACCTTAAAAGCTCGAGGTGGCCTCACGGGTATTCAAACCTGTGCGACCTGCCAGTTGAAGGAGCTCAGTCCACTGAGCTTTTTATTTTATTTTTAAACCAGATATGAAATTTCATTGCCAGTTCTGTAAAGGAAAGTCATTTATAAAAACCTAAATAAAAAAATTTGCATTCCAGACATAGTATATCATTTATCGAATCTACCAGGAGGCAACTAATAAGTAGAGTTTTCTATGTAGGACATAGTGAGGGATGTTTCAGTTAGACAGTTGAACTGACACACAGATGGTAAGCTAAAGTAAAACACATACATTCTATTTTAGCCATATTGGAGAGAAAAAGCATGGAACCGATCTGGTGCAGAAATGTGAAGCTTGTGGATCAGTGTGGTGCAGAGCGGGTTCATCTTGTAATCTAAATCCCTAAAGCGGATGTAATAGTATCCAAACCGCCATGTGATTAAGAGAATGGAGAATCTGTGAAGGTAGAGTTGCAAGGCCCATTTGCCACACAAAATGTGCAGGACGTCCTTAGCAGAGGAAAAGGTTCTTTGAAAGATCTTTTCATGACTGAAGACAAACACTGATCCTTAACCATAAGATTTACAGATGCTCCTGGCTTCAAAAATATTATCAAATAACCAACCGAGACGGGCCACTAGAGTGACTAGTTTACCAAGTAGTGTCTGACACCACAGGAATAGTTTAAAAGAACCCTCACACACCAACCTAGTTGGTGACATGCTTCATCATTGGGTTCCCAGTTGGGTAGTCGAATGCTACCCAACTGTGCTGAGACACCTGATTACCTGTGCTTTGATATTATGGGATTGCATGTTGGTTTAACACACACTTGGAGAGGGACCTTTCCAGGGAGAAGAGCTATGCTGTTCCTATGATGTAAAACTACCATCTAGACACTAAGGTATGAGGTCTGCTGACAAAGCCCAAAGATCTTCCTTTATAAAATAAAAAAATATTCTTTCCAAGGGGAGGGTGGTTAGGTCTTATAGTCCTTTATCCACTGTCTGTATATGAGGACTTCCCCTTTCATAGTCTATGGACTTGCTACAATGCTAACTGTTTTAGGTGTATGCATTATGCTGCTGGTAGTGGCTCGTATACTGCATTATTGAGCACTATAGTTGAAATAAACATTTTGAACTATAACAGTGACTCTGTTTTTCTTTATTATGGACAAGTATGAGTGAACGAAAGGGTACGTCTTGCTACCGCGATTCCAGAGAGAGTCAGGAGTGATGTGTTCTGGGTTGTCTAATCATTTGTAGCTTCGTGATTATGTAGGAGAACAAATGACACTACAGCTAGTGGATTCTCTGATTTTTGGTACTGAGGCAATAGGAAGGCTTAGCCCCTACACATCGAGGTCTGTTGTCCTGCGCATAGTTCTGTGTATGTGCAGAATCCATGCAACAAACCCCTTCCAGCCAATTAAAAGTATCCTAAAAAACCCTTAATACCCCTTAAGTGGAGGGAGGAGCTACGCTCGCAACCAAGATGGCCGCATAGGCTCCCGGCTCCCTGACCTCCGTCCCCCGCCGGATAATCCTGACTTTCCACCCTGCCTCCGGGTGTGTGAACCACTACGTTACATTTTGGTGCGATCCCGGGATTTTTTCCAGCTTTGTAGACGAAGTTACGTCGAGTTTTAGTTTTGGGCCTACACCAGCTTTGTGACGCGGGACTCGAGTACTGGCCCAGCCGAGTTCCAGTTGAATAACAACGGCTGTGGGTGATCATCAGGGTCCGGTCCTTGGACGTGGAAACATTTTTAAGCACGATTTTGACGGCGGTTGTTTCTCTAGCCTACAATTGATGGAGGGTTGACGAGGCACGACAGTGCGCTGCGGGGTGGGTCCCTGGCCCGAGGACCCGGTTTGCCACACGCCAGTGTTTTCCGGGTTGGGATTTACGCCTGTGGCATCCGGGACCTGAATCGCGACCTTGGTAAGTCCTCGGTCTCCCTCCGTGACGGTCCGCCCCAAAATTAGCCGATTTCCCCGGGGTAGGCCGGCCTCGGGGGGACGCGACCATGGATATCTCGGAACAGGATTCCGTGGGACGGACTGAGTCTGACCCGTCGATACGATCTGTATTGGCAGCGCTCTGGGCCCTGCATTCCCTGGTGGAGTTCATTGTCCGGAAAATGATTGCGACTGCACACGGACTTGGACAAGTGGGACCAAACCCTGCACCATCTCAATATCCTGATAAGCCTATATCACCCACGGCAGTCCCCGTAGCGGCAATGGGCCCTGTGCCACGAGAGGTGTCGGAGCTTCATGGCAATATGATGGCCGATAATCGTGTACTCGACGTGCTCTATGGATTGCCAAGCCCACCATCATTGCCTTCCAAGTTTGTTTTCATTGTCGCTCCCCTTCCAGATGCTCATGCTTGGAACTTTCTATGGAGTGATTCAGTTTTCTACCCCTCTTCGTCGCTTTTAATATCCCTCCAGAGACAAAGACGCAGAGTGCATATGTTGATGAGGGTCACCGTTGATGCCGATGGAATTTCCAGGGACTTTATAACTTTGCGTCGCCCCACATGGAACTTTACTGACCTCTTTACACATTTTGACTACCCTGCGGAGGAGACAGCCTGTCTGGAAGGGGCTTGTAGGACTGATCGGAAGGGTCAAGGATGAGACGGACTGTTGGGGTTTGGCACCATGGGTTTTCTGAACTGGGCTCCATTACAATTGTATTTATGGGAGGTAGGGTGGTGCTTACTGTTCCCCCTGTTTAGTTTTTAAATTTGCTTTTCTATAGAGTTCTGTGTTTATTATGGGGATTTTTGGTTCTGGAGGGAGGACCGGGGGCCCGTATTGAGATGTCCTCCTCCAAGTTTTACTACTTTTAGTACCTAGTTAGATGGGGCGACAGGCACGCAGCTAGTTGGGGATAGGGCGCAAGCCATATGCTGGGGTGCAGGGTGGGGGTAGGGGTGTTTTGTTTAGATTGTATTTGTAGTTTTTTGTTTGCAATCCTTCAAAATCCTGATATAGGTGGTCTTTTTGAGTAGCGGTTTTGTGCTATGGGGTAGACGGGTTCTGGTGGCGAAACTACTTGCGTGAGTTACCCAATTGTCGCTTAATTTCACTGTGTTCGATGTGTAGATGTAACATTATAACCTTATTGCTGCACCCTCTCCCCTCCCTTCTATGCTGGGCTGTTATTCAATGTTTATCCTGTTTATATGGGGAGGAGGGATGGGTGGTAGACGTTTGGTTTGACTATCCTGAAAGTAGTGCAGACATGCACCAGATGTAACACGTGAGCAGACTTTCTTGATGATTTTCCGTCTATATACCCTGTATGTTTCTTATTGATCCTTCATTCCGCGATGTAAGCCACCTGTTATTATTGTTATTTTCCTTGTTTTTTCAATAAAAAGATTTTTTAAAAAATACCCCTTAATGGCATAATACTATAATAAAACAAAATTAATATTTGTAATTTAGTTAAATGTGTGTGCAGGTGTAAATTAGTTATCTGGGTGGTAAAGTACTGTGTTGTAAAAGTACAAAGAACACCGTTTGTGGTACTTACCTGTCATGTAAAAACAGGGTGGTACTAACCTGCGTTGTAATAATGTTGTAAAAACAGCACTGTGATGGGAGGATATCTTAAAGAATGGAATAACAATTTAATGAAAAGGTAAGCACATTATTCCCTAGTGTAGAGCCAAGGAATAGAATAGCAGCCAAATGAGCACACTGGAATATTTTGATCTCCTTATTGGGCAAAGGAAGTTCAATTAGACAAAAACACACAAACAACAATCTCTTCAGGAAAAATACACCAAAGCCAAGAGACAGACAAAATAGCCCAATTTTCGTGAGAAAAGTTCTAGTATCTGGGGGAATACTTAATGTGATATTGGACAGCAGCAGACTCATGAACCAGAACTGATTAGGTCATGTTAAAGTTATAAGAGTAAGGGAACTACTGTAGACACATCTCTTCGTTTCTGAAGACTAGAAGATAGAAATTAAGTGTATTTGCACCAAGAACACATATTGTCATTTAGGATGGTGACAAACAAATATATTACATCTCACCAATAGCTACGTAAAAATAAGCAGGCAACACAACTTTAGAATGACTAAGTCAATGTGAATGGCCTTACAGGACACTGAATACTCCAATAAAGTAACATGTAAACAAAGCTTGTGGATACGAGTGATTGCCCACCTTCAGTCAACAATAGCAGGAGCAGCAAATGAGATATTGACGGATGCAGTGCATGACAGACACATTGTCTGTAGGGTTCAGAGCAAACCTCCTACCACTCATGGACTGGATGGAAAGTTTTCAAAGGTAAGAAAGGGGCTTTAGTTTCAGCACTCATTTGTGCACGACAGACCGACTCCTACAACATCAGGCGGGAAAGGGGTCACCCTTCTACTATTACTCCAAAATGGTGACATCTTAAGACACTGGACGTCTGTGAAAATATTGCAGGGGAAAGAATGGTGAATCCAAACACAGATTAGTTTGTCCTAAGGCAAAGCAATGCATCGGAAAACGACTAACCAAAAGAGACAGATATAAGATGAGAAAAAGAGTCCTAGCATTTGCAGGAGCCATCACAAAGTAGTCTGGCGAAGAGCATCTTCAATGGCAGAAAGTCTCTTGCAAGAAGGGAAACCATCCCCTTGAGGGCAATCTGAATTTTCCAGGTATCTGACCTGATTAAACAGACATTCACATACCGATAGTCGTGCACACTCAGAGTTGGGCAAAAACTCTAAGAGCTACATATACACAACAGTGAGATCCTGTAATGGCAGTGTTAGCCTACCACTACAGGTATAAGACGTTTTGTGGAGGAGCTACGGGTTGACCCGTTGGCCAGTCATAAAGGAATACTACAGATATGTGGCAAAGGATTCAGTCTGTTCATATTACACTCATTCCTAACAAAGCAGAGCTTCACTTTAGGAGGCAATTTTAACCCTTTTTTAATTAGTTGATTATTGATGATAGTAAAGAAAGAAAACACCCCTTAACAAAGGTTTTGCAAGAGAACACACACGTGCACAATCTCTAATTGGAATTTGTTTTTTGTGAACTGGGCCATCAAAGCAATACTATAATAATACAAGACCTACACTCTAAAAATTAAGTCTAAAGAAGCTTTATTTTTACTAAAGCTTCTTTGGAATTGGTCCTTAGAGGCACACTTTTTTATTTTATTAGTTATGTTTTCTATTTAAAAGGTTAAGATTCACTTTGTATCTGGAATTTATTGCTTTAATAAAACACCCTATTTGCAACAAGTCCATATAGATTAATACAGCACAATAGGAAAATCAGTGGGGGAGTGGGTAGATGGGAGTAAATTTTCCAAGAACCACAAGAATTTCTACCACATTACTTGTTTCAATACCAATGCTGCAGTGCTTGCTTTGAAGAATATGCAAGCGAGGCCGCAAGGCACTGCCCTGCAGGAAGCAGGGCTAGTAGCAGATCAATTTAAGCATAAATGAAAATTGGGCACTTTACATGGGTCTGATGATTATTTCCAATAGTTTGTCAATTCTCTTTGCACTGTAGGCTTATCAGCACTACTTTGCTCCCATTGTGGCGCAATAAGGCAGTAGGAAGACATGTAAAAAGAGAAGAAAACTCATCATGGCCAAAAAAGTTAGATAATAAAAGGATAGTGGTTGATTGCAGTACCTTAAAAATGCAAGGTTCATTTGAAATGGCAGTGGATCTGATCTGTACAGAGACACTGTCTCAGACGAAGTTGCTTATTTGGAGGAAGGAAAAGGAGGGATGAAGGAGGTACTTGAAGCAAGTGAAAACTCCCAGCTAGAAACCAGAAAAGGGGCTTCCAGCTAAACAGATGAGCTGCTGGATATCTGAGGGCTTGTCCATATATTGTAAGTTCAGCGCTCACAGACTGCTTTTAATCAGAAAAACAAATCGCTGTGCAGAAACGTTATACAAATAACACATCTATGTTCTTTTGCCAAGGTTTACACAATTTAATTTTCCAACCATTACTTCAGCTGTCATGAATTGTATTATATTGACAGCCTGTTAATAGGCCTTTTATTGTAGTTGCTCTGTGACCGAATTTTTCAGTTGCTTAGTATTTTATTGCATAGATTCCCTGTACTTTAGCTGATCTAGAATTTTTGCTTTGTGCACGGTTTGTTATTTACTTTTACCTTCCTGGTTCATCAATGGAGCGGACCACTGGTTTTTGCTAAACTGGGTAATTTACCTGCTTTCAGAGCCTTCAGAGATGTATAGATGGTCAGCAATTGTTTCACTTTTCGCAGACCTGTGCCTACTTTGCTCTTCCACCTGTTGTACATATACCTAGCAAGGGACTTACCACTCTGCTGGTGCTCCAGGAATGCCGCTTCCTGCAGAAGGCACCAGAACAGCATTTCTTTCCTCAGTTAGCGTCAGTCTCATTTCTAACAGCTGAGCTTCCCGATCAGCATCATCCTCGGTTTTATCTAGAATCAGCAAGGAAAAACTCACAGTTATGAACGAAAGGTAAGCTTATGGAATTCTAAAAAAACCACCCAATTTTTACAGTGCACAATTCAGGGAACAACCTATACTGAACAGATCACAAAGTGTCAAGTATGTTTAGCATCCATCTAGACATTGAGGAAGTCATTAAAGGGCAATATGCTTTAGGAGTTCCTCTGAGTGCCCATGGTCTTGCAGCATAGTCGAGATGGAATGGTCCCGCAGGTGGACTGATGCAAACAGTAGCCTAGATAAATGTAATAACAACCTTATTTCAAAGTTCATGATTAACAGTTAAGCAAGTTATATATTGCAGCTTTAGCTACACAGCAACGAAGCGCTATACAGAGTATATTTTACAACGAGGGTGTAAGTTGGTGTGGGAAGTGAGCGAATCGGCAAGAAAATTGAGCACACAGTGATTATAGTAAGGGGGAGTGGATACAGAGAAGTGGATCATGGGAAGCTATGAATCGGCTTATTGTTCAAATGGGTGACCATCTCGGTGAGGGGCAACAGCACAGTAAGCATCAACCACAACTATGTTTTGGCAAGATTATCCATCATCAAGTAAATTATGTGTTTAATCAGACGTTCTTTCACTTAGTAGAGAGAGGGGGTGGTTAGAGGAAACGTGCAGTAATCCAGTATTGACACAAACAGATTCAAGTCGGAGATTCCGATACAGTTGGCCGACTCAAAATTTGTCTTAATAAGAGAATGACCAGTATGCTCCTCCCTACCTGCTTCCGTGTACGCTCATGCTTTTAGAAGGAAAGCAATGTGTTTTGGAAATATCTAAATGATGTTAACTTGATATCAACATGATTGAAGGACAGGAAGAGTATGCCTTCTTAGAAATCAGTGTAGTAGGAACTGATTTTTGAATATTCTGAGGCGAAAAGGGCATTAAAGCTATAGTGTGACTGTTTGAAGGATACGAACTGACGCTCAAGAACCCATGACACTCAACAATTTTATGAGTTTTAACCATCACCGAATGGTAGTATGATTAAGACAGAATGGAATATTAGCCTAAATTATGAACTCTCCCTTTGGATACCTTTATTTCATTGATTTATTGGGTGATAAATGTGGAGTGTATTTGTTTGGAATGTTCTGAATAAAATAAAGTTTCCAAGACCACAAAAAAGCTATTATTCTGCAGGTGCAGGTATCCAGCATAAATATATTTCATAGGTTAACATTCCGGTGTAATTCCCAGTCATCCAGCAGGAAATAGGTCTTCGCAGAGATACTGCTGTTGGGCACATTCACCTGCAGTCTTCAGGTACACCTAGCGATTGAAACTATAGCTGCTCAGGGCCCAGACTGTTGAAAAGATGATGTACCTGGTATGTCTCTTTCCTTAAAAGAGCTAAATGCATACTGGGTTTGAAAGATCATCTTCCAAAAGTCAGTTTACAACTATTGATAATGCTGTGTCCCCTCGTGTCCGTTGTCACTCGTGCTTGCTAGCAAAGAACAAGTATTTCTTGTTGGCTCTCATCAGCAGGTCTAGGAGCCAGAAGTCACTTGTGGCAAGTGTTCTTGTTTCTGCTGAATGAGGAGTGGCTACTAATTCCTCCAGCAACTTCATGTGCCTGTGTTTATGTAGTCTTCAGTTGACCCGGAGGGAGTTCTCTTTGGGAATTTCAGCGTGCGTATAAACTGGATGATGTCTGTAGGCTAAAGGAAACCCTTAATATTATGTAGCCCAGGGAAGTGCAGCCTAAATGTAGCTCAACCTAAAAGGCTACAGCACTGGGCCACCGTGTGGAGACTCACACTGCCAATTGCGTGCTTTCATTTTTGAAAGCCACATGCAAAGGTCAATTCAATTCAATTAGCTTTATTCGATTTTGGTTTAAAATCATAAAAGCGTAGTTAAAAACAGTCATAAAAACAAACATGCAATAGCACAAAGTATCTACAAGTTAAAAAACTTAGGCCCAGCCTATGGGAATGATTTTCTTATTGTTTACGTGCTTTTCACAGGATTAGCATTCACAGTTCTACCATTACATCAGATTGTCACTTACTAGAAGCAAATTAATAGAACTTTCCATGCTTATAGCTATTGTACATTGGTTCGAGTCGATTAGAAGCGGAAAAGCTACTGCCATTCAATACACAGACGCTTCTACCCGTCGAATGGTTATACCCTGTCTTTGGTCTTGATAGTGGGGTGTATGACGCGCTGGGGTAAAAATCATGTAAATCCCAGGTGGATATAGGGCCGTCTCCTTCTTGGGGCTGCCAGGTTTGCAGGTACGGGACAATATGTCTGTTCCTAAATTTAACTAGCACTAGATCACCGGGAATGTCTTTGGGAGAGAACCTAACCAGCCTACCCTTCTGACACTCACTATTCTTCCATTAAGGTCGTTTGGCAGGGGTCTATTTTTTGTTAACCAAAACATAACCTTGTTTAGTAGGTCTTCTTGTCTTTCGACTTTTCCATAAGTGAGTGCTGGTACTCCGGAAAGGACATACACAAATGGGGCGGCCTCCGGTGGTAGGTGTATATAAGGTGCTTTATTAAGCTCTGCTCTAGGAGCAGTATACTGTACTAATACAGGTTTAGAAGGGATCTTAGGAGCATTTGGGGCTGATGTATTAAGGGCTAGGGACCGAATCTGAACATTAATGCTTTGTGTAGTTAACGTAGGCACTTTGGAGGCAGCAGGTGACAGAGCGGTTAGATGATACAAAGTTTTTAATGGGTGGCAAGTTGGCCTTGATCATTTCTTCTAGTCCCGCCAGCCTATCCCCTAGAGTGTTTAATTTTTCAACCAACGGCGATATAATAGATTTGACCAGTAGTTCAATCTGGGACAGTAAAGCCAACTGGGAGGGAGGTGGTAGATGGTCTAATTCTTCGGTAGCCTTTGAGGTTAAAGGTGAATTAGTGATGGACAATGAGGGGCTTACGCACAGTTTTTGTAGCTTTGGGTGATTTCCATTGTGTTTATCCCCCTCGTGCTTCCTTTTAACGGATGAGACCTGGGGGAGTGCTATGGTTTGGGTGTTAACTTTTTTAGGTAGAAGGGGGGGGTTCCAGCGGGCAGTCGTTAGGGGATAGTGTCCCGTTAGTATTTGCAGGACAAGGTGGAGCACTATTTTGTTCGATTCTCGGTTCCACTGGAACATACCTAGTTTTACACAGAATATTTAGTTCCTCTACCAGTGAGAGGCTTTGCACAATACCGGCTGTTAGTGAAGGAGAGACTTGGGTGATTATGCTATCTACGGACTGGCGAGAAATATTTTCATCTGTTTCTCTAGGAATGGGCAATATTATCCCATTTAGATGGTGGTCTTGTGTCCCATGGCACGAACCCTTCTGAGGGATGGCTTTTCTGTTAACCCCCTTATGAGTCATAATGTGGCTTGCTTATGGCTGAGATGGATGTGGGTAATACCAAGCAGTGACACGATCAGGAAATTTTAGTGTACGAAAGTTAAAGTCCACTAATAAAGTCAAATCAAATAGTAGGTTAGACCACAAAGTATGGAGTCCAAGTCTCTTTACCTCCTCTTTTGGTAAAGCCAAGGGGGGTGGTCCGTCCCGTCCTCCTCAGGCCTCAGAGGGCCATAGAGGGCCCGCTCTTTGCCCGGGCTTAGCCCGGCGCCGTCCCGCGTTGCGGGACACCAGATGTGGCTAAATAACCCTGGTGGTGAGGGGCTGCCGTTCCTGCTCGCGGCTCCGTTCGCTGCTGGGACACAGAGTCCCAATGCCTGCTCCCACTGCTGGTATCCTCCGAGCCTCCTGGTGCCCGCTCCCACTGCAGGTATCCCCAGAGCTGTTCTCAGTTCCCCACGAAGCGTCTCCCGTGAAGCGGGAGGCGCGAGATGCAAATGAAGTCCCGGTGGGGAGGGGGGAGGGACTGCTGCTCCTGCTCGCGGCTCCGTTCGCTAATGGGACACCGAGTCCCGATGCCTGCTCCCACTGCAGGTATCCCCCGAGCCTCCTGGTGCCTGTGATAGAGCAAGATTTCGCATCGCGACTTGCTCGAGTCAAGAACCTTGAAAATCTATTATAATCTCGTAACTTCAATTGTTTGTTTTACTAATTTTATGTATTTTGAATGTGCGTGGGTATCATAGAGATGCTTGCTTATGTGTTTTACTAATACGATTAATTCTTGTCCCTAAAATGGCCGCTGCTTGACTTTCCTCTTCTGCGCATGCGTCAGTCACACTCACGTGACTTTGCGTAGAGATAGTTTTGGAGGGAAAGGGTGCGCATGCGTAATAGCCACAAGATGGCCTTTCCCTGTATTAACGTGGTGAAGCTTGTGCTGTTGCTCTCGTGTCGTTATATATTGCACTAATATTTAAATTGCATAGTATATTTTTATGATGATAAACGTGAAGTACGAAAATATGACATATAATGCTTTTGTTTATTTCCATGTACTAATTTGTTTTCGCTTACTTTTCATGTATCCTCGGCACTGAGGGGTGATGGGGCTAGGGAGTCCATCTTGGAGGGCACTACTGCGCCGAATCAGTCGATGGTGCGGTGGCATTGAAACCAAGCCAAAGAAGGTTGATGCCAGAGCCTGCATGGGAAGATGCATCTTCACCCAGCGAGAAAGCCTAACTTGTACCCTATTTGAATACATTGTATATCTTTCCATTGTATTCCCTGCGACTTCTCGTGGGAACCCAAAATCTTGCTAGGCGGCACCTTAGGATGCAAAGTAGGCCTTAGAATAGTCTGTTCTGATTGGTGTGTTAACCAAATCCTACCTTAGGACCAATCCAAATTGGGGATTCTGACACTTTGCAACATTTGGGGGGTGGTACCCTGTCCCAAAACAGTATATCTAGCCTAGGTTTAGCTAGAGAAATTGTCCGACTTGTCTGAATAGCTGACCTGTCACTGACCCAATGCACTCAATAGGTGACTTGATACAGAGGTGCTGCGGAGCTCTCCGTCCGAAATTTGACCATAGACTCTGAAGGTTTTACTGAACCTTAAGTGCTGGCGGAGCACTTTGCTGGGGAATTCGCTGACCCAATCGGGGTCTTGACTGATCGCTGTAGAAAGGGTGGAGCGCAGGCGTTGCTTCCGAACTGCGGGTGCTGATCGTGTCCTGGTGGTCCTGTCCTGATCCGAATCTGGGTTTCCTGTCCTGTCCTGGGGTGTCCATTCTGCACCTGCTGTCCCACTGAGGGTTATCGTTCCTTGAGGGTTTTTCCTGTCCTTAACTGACCCGTGGCCAGGGTTGGTTTTCACACCAGTCTAGGTAAATATCGCTCTGAGTTCTTAAAACTGCACCTTTCTATTTTTCTGTCTTTGCTTCAATAAAGACATACCCTTTGCATATGTTAATTTTCCATGTTTTTCTCTGAAAATCATTGCATCTCATTAAAGTCATTTACAGTTTGCATTTCATAGCGTGTTCCTATGTTCCCCTGCCTTTTTAGTATAACTCTTTCCATACTGTTTATGAATTAAATAATGTTTTACAAATTTCTCTTAAATACTGAATCGAAGTAATAACGTTAGAATTATAGCGTGTTGCACTTTTCTACCCTTCACTAGATGTATAGGTTTCCCCGTGTCTTTTCTCTCGAAATATGACCTAATGATAAAATCCTAAAAACGTGCATAAAATTCCTAGCATTTAGTACACTCCTTTGAATTTCATTTCCGTTATTTCTGAATTCCCTCATTATAGGGTTAGATGGTTACCTATATACTCTTCCTATATGGTTATGTGCTCTTCGTTATTCTGATTATAGATTGCCTCATTACTATAAACTGTATGATTGCAGAAACTGAAATCTAAGATAAATCTTTTAAAACTTCTAGTTGTCCGTGGTCATTTCATGAAATAAAGTACAAAAAGTTGGGTTTGTATTTTGCGGCCTTTCCTTTTACAGCTAGCTCCCTGACCCATCGTGGTCATAGGTACCCATAACGGTGGATGGTAAGTTGGGTACACTGGAAAAAAATCGAAAGGGAACTCACAATTATTGGTAGTAGATTGTGTGGTCATCTGATCAAAGTATATGATAAAGTAAAGTATATGGGCCCGAAGCCAGAAGTGGCGAAATTATTGGTCGGGTGACCCGCGATCTCTAGCAGTAATTTTCTGGTAGCATCGAGGATGGTTAGGGAATAGCTAAAGGTTAGGTAGGACTAGTTAGTCTGGCTAAGTCGGATGCTGCTATAAGAGTAGGCGCTTCAAGAGAATTGATCACTCACTTGAAAATTGTTTACTTTGAAAAATAATGAAATGTTTTAAAATTATTATTTTTGTTATTATACTGGTATATGTATTAATCCATTCGTACGTAAAACGTCTTGTATGTTGTTAAGGAATCCCCGGGGAATTGAATAGCGAGTGGTGAATAGAATCCACTTGCTTTGAGGTCAATGGCTTTTAAGGAAAGTTGGTGCAGGTTAGGCAGAACTGGAAGCACTAACTAGGGTTTTTCTGAATGTATGATTGAATAAATGTTAGTAACGAGGTTCATTGGCAAAATTCCTACTGTGGCATAACCTAGTGAGGGTCACACCGGAAGAGTAGCAGGTTCATCGGAGCTTGAGTGAAAGCAAAAGGGCTCGCTGGTGAAACTTTAGACTTGGATATATCCCGGAAAGGTGGATGAGTCTAGGGAAGTAGCAGGTGCCCCAATGCTAGTGTGAAGGGTAGGCAGAAGAGATCTACTCGTAGAGTGTGAAAAGTAAATGGAAGTAGTTTACTTGCAGCGAAACTAATTTCTTTCCTGTCTAGACACTTGAGCACAGTGGCGAATGTGTATTCGTTGTTAAATAACCAAGCACTAAGCACTTTTAGAAAGAAAGAAAGTTTCCGTTACCTTGTGAAGGAGGGAGTCAGCCGCGAAGCTGCTCTGACGTCACTCTGTGCCGCGCTGGGATTGGTAGGCGTAGCGAGCTGGTAGCAGAGCTGAAATTGTAAAGGAGGGGTGAGCGCCGGAGCGTGGGAACTGTCTCGCGAAAGGGCCGCGCACCCATTGGTCGAGATTATTTGAACTCTTGCATTTCATTGGTCGCACGAAAATAAAAGACGCACTCGGGTTGGAAGTGATTTGTAAACAAGTCACTCGTAAAAATCGTATGTGGCATTCGTATAGACCGCATACCAGACCTGATCCACGGCATATGGGATTTGAGAACGATCAGTGGAAAGGCGTTAAAAACGACATTATGTACGGAAATAAGAGAAAAGTGTCTCTTGTAAACAAAGTGAAGAATTATTTCAAAAAGGACAAGCCGATTAAAACTAGAGAAGGTGTTGTCATACCGCAACCAAATACTCCCGCATCTTTCATGATGTTCGATAAAGGGTATAACACATGTGTATGGTTGGAAAATTGGGCAGAATACACGAAAGATGACGGAGTATTGGCTTTTCCGTTAGATGGAACATTTAACAGCTGAATTCTATTCAATTTGAGAACCCGAATGAATGATTTACATCCCAGACCTAGATTAACGCAGTATGAAGCACTAGAGGAATGGGAAATCTAGGCTTTCGAAAGGGATAAGCCACGGATGGATAAAGGGTTAACTAAATTTTATCCAAAATTGAAGCAGGAAGCACGAGCTAAAAAGATGAAACAGTGGAGGCAGAACATGATAGTGGAGGGATTGTTTCCCATGATGCCAGCAGATGATCCTTCTGGGGGAAAGAAACGGTTGGAAAAATCTAAACATTGGGTACCCATCGGAGAGTCGGATGATGAATTATTAGATGACCTGTGTATGAGAAGTCCGCCTCCTTATAATGAAGGACATCGACCTTCCAGTGCAGGAGATATTTCCCGAAGACTTCCTCCCCAGGAAGAAGTTAGGTCCGCACGTGTAGGAGGGGGTTACCAAATACCTCCCTATACCGAGAGTCTAGGACCAGTGGATACCAGAAACATTTACCCCAGAATGTCAGCTAGTGGGGAGACAGGATATTCCCGTGAAGGAGATTTTTGTTCTCGACCTCCCTACGGAGGCGAGATGAGACCCTCAAGTTCAGGAATGCCGTTATTACAGCCACAATATGAGGAAGAACGAAGAGCCCTAGGAACAGGAAGTTTGTTCCCAAGACCAAATTATGGTGAAGGACCTAGTGAGACTCATCCCACTGCCCCAAGTTATGCTCCCACACTGACCCCGCAGGTGTTACATGACAAATCCATAGAGAGATTACTGGAAGAAAAGGAGCGGGAGGTTCTAGCAAAACAGAGAGCTGAGATCATTCAGAAAATATCCCAGTTAAATACCAGTCCTGAAGCATTGACAATCCCAGTAACAATCGGACCCGTGGTTTCATTGTACGGGGATCGGCATGAAAGTCCAAAACCTCCAGTCATTACTCCCGTCATAGCACAGCCCAGATCAGAACCCTTAATTGTAGATGAACAGACGAGTGAGTGTGAATCTGAGGTCTCACTGATGGATCTGCCCATTAGAAATACAGGGAAAAGGATGCAGACAAGACATAATCCTTTCAATGCGAGGGAGATTCAAATGGAATCGACTTCGGGTACTAGAAGTGTCACTTTGGTCACACCAGAGGAAATCGAAAGATGGAGTCAAGAATTAGAGAAACAAACTTCGCAAACGAAACCTTTAGACCTCTACAAACAGAGTAGAAATCGAAGAATTAATGGCAGGAAACGTAGGATTAGACAGATTAAATACCTACTCTGAAGAAGAGCTGTTGTTTATGTGCAAAAGTCTTACCCGCAATGTCAGAGTACTTCATGAAAAATTGACAGATACTGCTGCTAGTATGGGAATAGACATTTCAAAATCGAAACCCTTGCAGAAACCATACCGAGCAGAATTTTCAGACAAAGATTTGGAAAACCTGAATATATCAGCGAAAAAGGCACAGGTCAAGGAACTATTGACAGTATTACAGAAATGGGGAGAAGTAGAAAAATGGAAAGCCAGATGGGCTAGAAAAAAGGATGAGGCCAGGTCTAAGCAAGTAACTCCCGAATTTGTCCTAAAGGAAGCAGACAAACCAGAACAGTTATGCCCTATGCGCGAAGTGCCCGGAGGAAAATATGTACACGTTCCATGGTCCCGACAGGATATTGTGTCCTTTACCAATGACTTCCCGAAATTGCGAGAAAAGCCAGTCGATTGGTACCGGCAGGTAGAAAGATTTGTAAAAGTGCAAAAGTGCTTGTGGAAGGACCTGGATGGATTCTTCGACATAGTGGTCCCTGTAGATCTGTGGACTGAGTGTAAGATAGCCATAGCCTGGCCTAGTGAGGAATACCCGAGAGATGACAAAACAGGGGAACCATCGAAGGAAGTGATGAGGAAGTATGAACAAGTAATTCAACATTTGAAAATAAAAGTACCTGCAAAGGAAACTGATTGGACCAAGATAGATAGAACCACGCAGGAAAGGGACGAGACTGTGCATTCCTTTTATGAAAGGCTGTTGCAGGTATTTAAAACATACAGTGGTATAGATAACATCGAGATGAAGGACATGACCCACTTCATTTACAGGTTTGTAAACGGTTTAAGACCCGAAATTTGTCAGTGGATAAAGGATAATAAAATCTGTTGGCATACCAAAAAGATGGATGAGGTCCTACGGTACGCAAAGTACTGTGAGGACGAAATGGCAGAAAAGAAAAAAGCCCTGAAGGAGAAGGTGATGTGGGCTCAAGTAAAGCTCGCAGAACAGCAGGAAAAGCAATTGAGTAAGTTAAACAAAACTACTCAGCACCAAGGCCCTGGGGGTGGGGGTGGAGGAAAACCTAGAGCTAAAATGAGCAGAGAGGAAGCGAAAAAGAAATTTCCCTGCCACCAGTGCGGAGAAATTGGATATTGGAGAGACGAGTGTCCCTATTTGCAGTCTGATAATGCCCAAACACCTGATTTAATTCCACAGACGCAGAATGAAAAACAAAGAAAGACCCAGCAGCAGGTAAAAACGATTCAAGTGCCCCGAGCGCCAAAACCTATTTTTAAAGGGAAGTCACCACAGGGTGATGATGTAGAAATCTGGGGAGGCAATGAGGATAGAAATACAGCAACTTCGCAGTATTTGTTGAACGACACCTTTTTCTGTGATGACCAGTACTGACGGGGCCTGAGAGGGGAGGACGAGGAGTGCGTACTTGGCGCCTCTTTGCCGGTAGACCAGTCAGGGCCATACATTGAAGGAAAGGTTGATGGAAATGATGTCACCTTTCTATTGGACACTGGTGCTACCCGTTCTACTGTGAGAACAGTGGACGTTCCAAACCTACCCCTCTCGGGAGAAGCAATCCAAGTAGTAGGAGTATCTAATCAATTGATTAGTACACCTGTTACCGAACCCATGGAGATCTCGATTGGAAATTTTAAACAAATGCACAGATTTGTTGTCTGCGATACCAGTCCGATAAATTTACTGGGACGTGATTTGCTGTGCAAAATGAATTGTACCATCTTTTGCACACCAAAGGGCGTCGAAATTCAAACCCCAGATGAGGATGGTATTTATAAGCTAATGTTAATTAGACCTGACTCAGAAATAAAACGAATGACTATACAGGACTTACCTGAAGAACTCCAGCAGACAGTGAAACAAGAAGTGTGGGACTTTACAGGAAAGGATGTGGGATTAATGAAAAACATAGACCCCATACAAATAGCCATGAGGGAAAATGCAGTATACCCCAATACCAAGCCTTACAGAATGAGTGCAGAAGTGAGAGCAGGTGTTGCCATTGAAATACAGAAATTGCTAGAAGCAAACATCATACAGGAAGTAATGAGTAGCCCGTGCAACTCACCCATTATGGGCATCAAAAAGCCTAATGGCAAGTACAGAGTAGTGCAGGACCTGAGAAAGGTAAACAAGATAGTGGTCCCTTGCTGCCCTATTGTCCCGAACCCAGCAGTGATTCTGTATCAGATCCCCTGGGATGCTGAATGGTTCACTGTGATAGACCTATGTCATGCTTTCTTTTCGATCCCATTGCATCCAGATAGCAAATTTCTTTTCTCATTTGCTTTCAACAGTAACGTGTATGTCTGGAACAGGGTCCCCCAGGGGTACACAGAAAGCCCCTCTATCTTTAATCAGATCTTGAAAAAATGCCTTGAAACTTTAGTCTTACCTGGAAAATCTGTTTTGGTACAGTACATTGACGACCTATTGGTGGCGTCTAAAAGCCATAGGGATTGCGTGGTTGACACCATTGCCCTACTGAATCACCTGAGTGAAAAGGGACATAAAGTGGCCCCTGAGAAATTACAGTTCTGTTCGAAATCAGTGAAATATCTGGGACACCAGATAGAAAAAGGTATCAGAAAAGTCACCTCAGAGAGAGTCAGAATAATTCAAAATATGCAGTTACCCCGTACTCAGAAAGAAATCAGAATGTTCCTCGGAGTTGTAGGTTACTGCAGGCAATGGATTGTGGGATTCGCAGTCCTTGCAAAGCCTTTGATACAAATGACAAAGAAAGGAGCAAAGGACCCAGTTGAATGGAATGACGAGAGCTTAACAGCTTTCACACAGTTGCGAAATTGCCTGTGTACAGCCCCTGCTCTGGGAATGCCTGACTACTCCAAGGAGTTTGGCTTATTCTGTGACACTCGCGACAATTGTGCATTGTCAGTCCTGACTCAGGAGCATGGTTTGACCAGAAGGCCTGTGGCATATTTTTCTGCCACTTTGGATCCAGTGGCTGCTGGACTACCTGGATGTCTAAAAGCAGTAGCTGCAACTTGCACCAGTTTAGAACAAAGTGAGTCTATTATTATGGGACATCCTGTAACTGTGTATGTTCCACATGCAGTTGTGATCCTATTGACTCGTACAAAAACTCAGTATCTCACCCCTAGTCGGCTGACTAAATATGAGAGGATTCTCATGGGTGCCGCAAATGTAGTCATTACCCGATGTAACATTTTAAACCCTGCCACTCTACTCCCTGACTCAATGGTAATGGAAGATAAGGGAGATAATGAGCATGACTGCATTGACCTGACAGAGTTTAGTACTAAACCCCGCCCAGACATTAAAGAAACTCCTTTGCCTGTACATGATGAGGAATGGTTCGTGGATGGTTCATGCCTAAGGCATGAACTCGGAGGCCTAAGTGGTGCCTATGCTGTGGTCACGTTAAACAAAATTGAAGAAGCATCTTATCTATTTGGAGTAAAGTCTGTACAAGTAGCCGAATTGATCGCCCTGATAAGAGCTTGCAAATTGGGAAAAGACAAAAAAGTAATAGTGTATACTGATAGTCAGTACTGTTACGGGGTTGTGCATGACTTTGGCCAATTATGGCTACAAAGAGAATTCCTGACTTCCTCAGGTACCCCCATTCGGAATGGAAAAGTTGTCCAAGACCTTTTAGAGGCAATCCAATTACCAAAAGAATTGGCAGTGGTCAAATGTGTTGCTCATAAGAAGGGCCTTGACCCTGTATCTTTGGGAAATGATTTTGCTGATCGTGTGGCAAAACAATGTGCTATGGAACAAATGAGAATAAATCCCAGGCGGGGTGGGGTTGGAAACAGCTGCCAACTTAGAATGTTTGAAGAAGTGCCTACATGGGATGAAGTGAGAGAATGGCAGCATGTGACGCCCTGGGAAGAGAAAGAGAAATGGAAAGAACAAGGTTGTAAACCGAGACGTGAGGATGGTGTCATTGTGGGCCCAAATGGTATGCCTGTGTTACCTAGACACCTGCTTGCCCCAATGGCTCGATTGATACATGAGGGATCACACATTGGGAGGGACGCCATGGTTCTGGTATTTCAACAGACTTGGTACAACAAGAAGTTCAGGAAAGTAGCAGAATCTCTCTGCCAGAGGTGCTTGACCTGTCAGCAGTTCAACGCTGGCAAAACAACAGTAGTTGAACTGATGAAAATTGGGAGATCAGGGGGTCCCTTTGTGAGAATACAAATTGATTTCATTACCATGCCTCGTTGTGAGGGAAAAAGGTATGTCCTTGTCATTGTCTGCCTATTTTCAAAGTGGGTGGAAGCTTACCCTGCCACACAGAATGACGCCATAACAGTAGCTAAGCTCCTACTAAAAGAATTGATACCTAGATTCGGGGTTCCAGTCTTTATTGACTCAGATAGAGGCGGACATTTTCAGAATTAAATTTTGGCCCAGCTTTGCAAAGCATTCGGGATAACACAAAAGCTGCACTGTGCATATCATCCAGAGGCTTCTGGAGTGGTAGAACAAATAAATGGCACTATAAAAAATAGATTGGCAAAAATGTGTGATTCTACTGGCTTGAACTGGATAAATGCCTTGCCTCTTGTTCTGATGGGACTCAGAAGCATTCCAGATCGAAGAACAGGCCTGAGCCCCCATGAGGTATTGATGGGAAGAGTGATGAGACAAGCGTGGGTACCAGGATACAAACTGTTAAGCATTTCTGATGATTTGGTACTTGAATACTGCAAGCAACTGGGTGACCAAGTGCGTTCTATCTCTCGCCAGATTGGGGCAGACGCCGTCGCCAACCCGACAATCCCAGTTCACAAATTGGTTCCTGGTGACTGGGTTAAGATAAAGAAGCATACTCGTTCAAGTTGCCTTGAGCCAAGGTGGGGAAAAAAGCGCCAAGTAATCCTGGTAACAACGACCGCTGTGAAGTGTGCAGGCGTGCCCAAGTGGATCCATGCCAGCCATACCCAGAAGGTGATACCCGACGAGGAATCTGGAGCCGAAGGTTGTCCAGCTGAGGGGTCTACAGACGTTGGTCCTGAAGTAGCTGATATCAGACGGCCGAGCACCAGTCCCGTTGAGGGTCCTGTAAGCGTTGGTCCAGAGGTAGCCGATGACGTATGGCCAAGCACTAGTACTGCTGAGGATCGCACAGATGTTGGTCCGAAAGTAGCTGATGACGAGCTGCAGAGGATTTGGCCAGAAGATTGGATACCCATAATCGACCTTCCTGGAGACCCACTCAGAACAAGAGAGCGAATAAGAGAAGACAGAGAGTGGAATAGAGAGGTCGAGCAAGGCACAGGCGAAGACCCTCAGATCATTGAGATTCACATCAAATCTGAGGACGAAGAAGAAGGTCAGACAGGGACAGAACAAGTGATCGATACTCCTCCACTGACTCCTGATATCGAAAAGGGACAGACTAGACATAGTGTAATAGTTCGAGCAGAAGAAAATCAAGGGATCGAAGTGCTCGAGCAGGATCAGGCAGAACTAGGAGAACATGTTCAGGACATAGAAACAGAGACATTTGAAAGCGAAACGCAAAATATACCTGAACAAGGCCAGCTTAGTAACCAGGCAGAAGAAATAGATACAAGACCTGGGACTAGTCAGACAGAAAGGGAGAAGGCAGAAATCGAAGTGCCACAAACAAGTGAAAATAAAAGGACATTAGAAGAAAGCCAAATAACAGTGCCAGCTAAAAGACTCAAGAAAAAGAAGCACATTGAGCCAAGGTATATTAAGAGACTAAAATTAAGAATAAAAACAGTCCAAGAGAAGCTTGCAGACATAAGAAGAAGTCCCCGAATTGCAGAAATACCTGAAGACAGCTCCAAGAGAAGGAGTGAGCGAATAAAAAGACAAAACGAAAAATACAAGGATCCGGAGTGGACCTACTTAATCTTGGAAAACTTTGAGGATCTTGATATTACTGACGAAAGCGACGGAGAACAGATTACTGATTACTCTGCAGAGGAAGAGGAAGAACCGCCATGAAATTGCTCAGCAATAAAAATACCTGGGAAAAGCTACAAAGAGGGGTTAAAATTTTCTTCTGAGCCAAAATGTCTAATACAAACGTGAGTGGTAGACCTAGCCGCAGTTGTTGCAAAACAAGCTGCAAGGTGTGTATATGTAGTATAGTTATAGTAATATTAATTTGGATAGGATTAACAGTTTTCATTCCTTTTATGGTGAGCAAAAATACTAATATTGACCCTACTCAGATTACCGACACTGAAGAACTGACAACACGAAGTGTAGAAAGACGTGAAAAAGCACTCAGACAGACAAAACGAGACTTAGAAGCATCAGATGAGGAAGGACTACATTACCACGGAGTTAGAAACCAGACACACTTAAATGTTTTCGCAAACCTGTTAGTGCATTATGTAGAAACTATGGAAATAGAAGATTGCTATGTCTGCATGAAGCTACCTACTTCTGTGGCTGAAGGCGTGACATATCATCATCTACCTCTGACCTATGGAATCTCCTGTAGTATTTTAGCAAGCTTATTTTACAAAAGAGGACCGTTACAGTACTATTACTCTAACAATGACGTGATCTTTTCTGAACTTCCTATACGTGGAAATCTGAATCCTGTACATACTAGAAGTGACGTTACACGTTATATGGGAGAATACTTTCTGACTATAGGTACAATAGATTTAAATGAAGCACACAAAGACAACTTGACCTGTTCATTACATGAACAAGAAAAGATATTTTTGAACATGGCAGAGAAGAGAAGGGAGAGTTTCCAAAGAAAGGCAAATGACAAAAGGCAGAAAACACCTAAATGGGCTGAGAACATGGAAAGCACCTCAAATGGCGGGGCAGGGCCTGCTTTGTTGCTGGATTTCGAGAAGAAAGGGAAACTCTGTCTTCATCGCGAGAAGACTAGTTATTATAATAACATTTTCATTGGTTTCAGTCAATGTGAGCACAATTACAAGGTAATTGGAGGTTGGGGATTCAAAAATGGGTCAGAGCCTGTGTTTCCTGGAATTTATTATATATGTGGAGACAAGGCTTATTTCAAATTGCCGGATCACTGGTATGGAAGCTGCTACTTTGGCATTGTTTTCCCGAGAATTTACCATGTGAATGAAATTGCTGGAAGCAGTGAAAACACTAATGGCTTAGTGCGTAGCAAAAGAGAAAGCGTAGGTGAAATAATGGGTAGTATTTTTAGTGCACTGATACCTGAAGTGGGAGTGGTTCTGAACACTCACAGAATTTGCAAATTGTCCACAATAGTGGATGTGTTGTCTACTGACACGGCTCATGGATTTCTGCTGGTCAATACCGAAATGGTTGCGATCAGATCAATGGTTTTGCAGAACAGACTTGCTCTTGATACCTTATTAGCAAAAGAGGGCGGAGTCTGCCGGATGTTGAAGGCGCAACATTGTTGCACTTACATTCCGGACAAAAGCGTACAGCTTAAAAGATATGTGAAAAACATTACTAATTTGGAAAAGGAACTCAAACCACTCGAGGTTGACAGTGCCTGGAAGAGACTGGTTGATGGTCTCTCCAATGTAGGTCATTGGTTTGCTAGTTTAGGTAAGAGCTTATTACTTAAGGTACTGATGCCAATTAAAGTGATAGGTCTTATCCTATTTCTCATATTCGTCTGTTGCAAATGTCGCAAACACACAAAGAAATACCAAGTGAATGCGAGAGGAGTGAAACAGAGTGCGGATGAACTTGAATTGGAAGAAATGAATAATAAGATTTATAAAAAGGTGAAAAATTCTCACCCTACCAAAAATGAGAAAGAGAAACTGAATCGACTGTTGGAAGAGATAGAAATGTACAAAGTGTGAAAGAAAGTTGGCATCTGGTTCCATTATTTTGTGATGATAGTAAATATCATCAAAGAGGGGATTGATAGAGCAAGATTTCGCATCGCGACTTGCTCGAGTCAAGAACCTCGAAAATCTATTATAATCTCGTAACTTCAATTGTTTTACTAATTTTATGTATTTTGAATGTGCGTGGGTATCATTGAGATGCTTGCTTATGTGTTTTACTAATACGATTAATTCTCGTCCCTAAAATGGCCGCTGCTTGACTTTCCTCTTCTGCGCATGCATCAGTCACACTCACGTGACTTTGCGTAGAGATAGTTTTGGAGGGAAAGGGTGCGCATGCGTAATAGCCACAAGATGGCCTTTCCCTGTATTAACGTGGTGAAGCTTGTGCTGTTGCTCTCGTGTCGTTATATATTGCACTAATATTTAAATTGCATAGTACATTTTTATGATGATAAACGTGAAGTACAAAAATATGACATATAATGCCTTCGTTTATTTCCATGTACTAATTTGTTTTCGCTTACTTTTCATGTATCCTCGGCACTGAGGGGTGATGGGGCTAGGGAGTCCATCTTGGAGGGCACTACTGCGCCGAATCAGTCGATGGTGCGGTGGCATTGAAACCAAGCCAAAGAAGGTTGATGCCAGAGCCTGCATGGGAAGATGCACCTTCACCCAGCGAGAAAGCCTAACTTGTACCCTATTTGAATACATTGTATATCTTTCCATTGTATTCCCTGCGACTTCTCGTGGGAACCCAAAATCTTGCTAGGCGGCACCTTAGGATGCAAAGTAGGCCTTAGAATAGTCTGTTCTGATTGGTGTGTTAACCAAATCCTACCTTAGGACCAATCCAAATTGGGGATTCTGACACTTTGCAACATTTGGGGGGTGGTACCCTGTCCCAAAACAGTATATCTAGCCTCGGTTTAGCTAGAGAAATTGTCCGACTTGTCTGAATAGCTGACCTGTCACTGACCCAACGCACTCAATAGGTGACTTGATACAGAGGTGCTGCGGAGATCTCTGTCAGAAATTTGACCATAGACTCTGAAGGTTTTACTGAACCTTAAGTGCTGGCGGAGCACTTTGCTGGGGAATTCGCTGACCCAATCGGGGTCTTGACTGATAGCTGCAGAAAGGGTGGAGCGCAGGCGTTGCTTCCGAACTGCGGGTGCTGATCGTGTCCTGGTGGTCCTGTCCTGATCCGAATCTGGGTTTCCTGTCCTGTCCTGGGGTGTCCATTCTGCACCTGCTGTCCCACTGAGGGTTATCGTTCCTTGAGGGTTTTTCCTGTCCTTAACTGACCCGTGGCCAGGGTTGGTTTTCACACCAGTCTAGGTAAATATCGCTCTGAGTTCTTAAAACTGCACCTTTCTATTTTTCTGTCTTTGCTTCAATAAAGACATACCCTTTGCATATGTTAATTTTCCATGTTTTTCTCTGAAAATCATTGCATCTCATTAAAGTCATTTACAGTTTGCATTTCATAGCGTGTTCCTATGTTCCCCTGCCTTTTTAGTATAACTCTTTCCATACTGTTTATGAATTAAATAATGTTTTACAAATTTCTCTTAAATACTGAATCGAAGTAATAACGTTAGAATTATAGCGTGTTGCACTTTTCTACCCTTCACTAGATGTATAGGTTTCCCCGTGTCTTTTCTCTCGAAATATGACCTAATGATAAAATCCTAAAAACGTGCATAAAATTCCTAGCATTTAGTACACTCCTTTGAATTTCATTTCCGTTATTTCTGAATTCCCTCATTATAGGGTTAGATGGTTACCTGTATACTCTTCCTATATGGTTATGTGCTCTTCGTTATTCTGATTATAGATTGCCTCATTACTATAAACTGTATGATTGCAGAAACTGAAATCTAAGATAAATCTTTTAAAACTTCTAGTTGTCCGTGGTCATTTCATGAAATAAAGTACAAAAAGTTGGGTTTGTATTTTGCTGCCTTTCCTTTTACAGCTAGCTCCCTGACCCATCGTGGTCATAGGTACCCATAACGGTGGATGGTAAGTTGGGTACACTGGAAAAAAATCGAAAGGGAACTCACAATTATTGGTAGTAGATTGTGTGGTCATCTGATCAATGTATATGATAAAGTAAAGTATATGGGCCCGAAGCCAGAAGTGGTGAAATTATTGGTCGGGTGACCCGCGATCTCTAGCACCTGCTCCCACTGCAGGTATCCCCAGAGCTGTTCTCAGTTCCCCACGAAGTGTCTCCCGCGAAGCAGGAGGCGCGAGATGCAAATGACGTCCCGGCGGGGGGAGGGGCTGCCGCTCCTGCTCGCGGCTCCGTTCACTGCTGGGACACAGAGTCCCGATGCCTAGTCCCGATGCCTGCTCCCACTGCAGGTATCCTCCGAGCCTCCTGGTGCCCGCTCCCACTGCAGGTATCCTCAGAGCTGTTCTCAGTTCCCCACGAAGCGTCTCCCGTGAAGCGGGAGGCGCGAGATGCAAATGAAGCCCCGGTGGGGAGGGAGGAGGGACTGCTGCTCCTGCTCGCGGCTCCGTTAGCTGCTGGGACACCGAGTCCCGATGCCTGCTCCCACTGCAGGTATCCCCCGAGCTTCCTGGTGCCTGCTCCCACTGCAGGTATCCCCAGAGCTGTTCTCAGTTCCCCACGAAGCGTCTCCCGCGAAGTGGGAGGCGCGAGATGCAAATGAAGTCCCGGCGGGGGGAGGGGCTGCCGCTCCTGCTCGTGGCTCCGTTCGCTGCTGGGACACCGAGTCCTGATGCCTGCTCCCACTGCAGGTATCCCCCGAGCCTCCTGGTGCCTGCTCCCACTGCAGGTATCCCCAGAGCTGTTCTCAGTTCCCCACGAAGCGTCTCCCTCGAAGCGGGAGGCGCGAGATGCAAATGAAGTCCCAGTGGGGATGGGCTGCCGCTCCTGCTCGCGGCTCCGTTCGCTGCTGGGACGCCGAGTCCTGATGCCTGCTCCCACTGCAGGTATCCCCCGAGCCTCCTGGTGCCTGTTCCCACTGCAGGTATCCCCAGAGCTGTTCTCAGTTCCCCACGAAGCGTCTCCCTCGAAGCGGGAGGCGCGAGATGCAAATGATGTCCCGGTGGGGAGGGGCTGCCGCTCCTGCTCGTGGCTCCGTTCGCTGCTGGGACACCGAGTCCCGATGCCTGCTCCCACTGCAGGTATCCCCCGAGCCTCCTGGTGCCTGCTCCCACTGCAGGTATCCCCAGAGCTGTTCTCAGTTCCCCATGAAGCGTCTCCCGCGAAGCGGGAGGCGCGAGATGCAAATGAAGTCCCGGCGGGGGGAGGGGCTGCCGCTCCTGCTCGCGGCTCCGTTCCCTGCTGGGACACCGAGTCCTGATGCCTGCTCCCACTGCAGGTATCCCCCGAGCCTCCTGGTGCCTGCTCCCACTGCAGGTATCCCCAGAGCTGTTCTCAGTTCCCCACGAAGCGTCTCCCTCGAAGCGGGAGGCGCGAGATGCAAATGAAGTCCCGGTGGGGAGGGGCTGCCGCTCCTGCTCGCGGCTCCGTTCGCTGCTGGGACGCCGAGCCCCGATGCCTGCTCCCACTGCAGGTATCCCCCGAGCCTCCTGGTACCTGCTCCCACTGCAGGTATCCCCAGAGCTGTTTGTCATCCCCGCTAGGGCCAGCATTGGAGCCGCCGCCGCCTGCGAAGCGCTCGAGACGGGTGGGGGTTAAACGAGACCGCGAAACTTTGTTTCTCGCCCTCAGCTTCTTGCTTCCGAGAGGCAGCACCTATCCCCTCCCCGGCAAAGGTCAATAGAATGTGTGGAAAATAAAAAGCCGCACGCATAAGTTCATCAAAAGTCTGCCATGATTCCATGTGGCCGTCTCCTAGAGCAGCGCATGCGCGCTGCGCTAGGCTTCACCTAAAGAGGGGAGAGTGGGGGATATGCTGCTTGAGAAAGCAATGAGGTCTCAAAACCAAGGCACAACTGAGCACTGAGTTTAAAAGAGTCAAATCATAACTGGGCAAAAATGTCAGAATACACCAGGAGTATTTCGGGCCTAATGTGACAGGAGCATGGTTTTGTGAAACAGATGTCAAAAAGGGGGATTGGAGATTAAACAGTTATTCAATAACACTAACATTGCAGAAAAACCTGGTGAATAACAAGGTCGTCCATAACAAACATCAAATTGGAGGGGCTCGGGTTGAAATTTCATCGTAAAGTCCTTTACTGAAACTCAAAAATAATTTCTGTTTCTCACTGATTTGCATTATTCCAAATGTTTCAGTTGGCACAACATATGGCCCACTCATGTTTCCTGACATTAACATTGTTTTCTCAGGGCCACTAACCAATAACAAGCACCCTAGAATAAGTAACAGTTCGGGTCCCCTTCAGAGACTTAGTGGGATTCACACAAGAAAAGAAAATGCATGGAGAACTATAACAAGGATTTGAATTGAGGTTTATCAATTAACATAAAAAGGGGAAAAGGTCTAATACTATAAGCACTTGAATGGAAAAATAAGTGACAATATGGACACCTCTCTCCCTTCCTCACAGGCATGTGCTTCTCGCCCTCTCCTAACTCCTGACATCCTATTAATCACCATAATTTACCTGCCAGTTTATACCAAACATAACATAACAAACATTAAAACAACAGTTCTCCTACCTGGTTTGCTGACAAGTTTTTGCAGCTGCTGATCTAGGTACTCCTGGCGTTTGGTCAATACATTCAACCACTTTCGCCGTAATCTCTCAAGATCGCGGTCCTGTGTAGACAAATAAGATATTAAATACAGCAGAAAGAAATATAGATACACATGTGATTATACATTTCAACAAACATTTCACCAATCTACCTAAAGGCAGGGAGCAAGATATCACATTTAGTATATGTTTAAATATTACCCTCAGCCGATTGCCAACCTGTTAACACCACCACTCAAAAATAGACAGTGGTGGTCTTAAACAAGCTTGTGAAACTGCCAAGTTTTGTGTGGCTGTGGATATCAATAGGAAAAGTAAAGCTAAAAAACAGAAATAGTAGCATTAGGTTTGCTGCATAGCACTCAATACAGCGGTTTCCACCTCTCTAAACACTAGAAGTAACAGGGGTTATTTACAGACCTTGAAAGAACAAACGTTTAGTTGCCCCAGCCAGGATTTAAGCTTGTGACTTGCAGTACACACCAGATGTCGGCAGGAAGCACTTAAATCAGTGTGAAAACTTGTCAAATTACCCTAAAACTCCTCTAGACACATAAAAGAAAGTGCAAAATAGCCACCTGTTTGGTGATCTAGCCAGGCAGGCACACACTCAAAGCACCAAAGACCTCTTCTCATTTACATTGGGGCCATGCACCCTTCCACGGAATATGCACGCGACTAAGTCTTGGAGCGAGCTGTGGCCCAAGATGACCTTCCTGTGTGATTTTAGTGTGTTCCGTAAACACGGCATCCATCCCTGACCTCTGGAAGTAGTGATGTGTCCAAACTACTGTTTGCAAACAAATGTTTCAACAAGGGAGCCACAAAGGTCTCCTGTGTCAGCCAATATCACATTTCAAGAGACTAAAAAGCATGAGGGACAGATAAAAAGAATAAAAATTGGGCAAAACACCATAATCTAAAACAACAGCCCTGTGGGGGGGGGGGGGGTCCAATACTCAGTGCACTTGTAGAAAGAAAGGTCCTGACCATCAGAAAGCAAGATATTGGCCTCTTTTGCTGTTCAGGGGCTCACTCACAACGTGACCTACTAGAATTAAGAGACTTTCTGGAAGATCCACAAAATATATTGACCATGACCAACAAGAAACAAGCTTCTGAAATGTTTGGGTTACTGGTGGGCACCACACCATGAGCCAAGCAAAGCTGAGCCATCCTGGGGTCATAAGGAACTGGACTATGGCTAAGAGAAATCAAAGTACTACCAAGGAATACCTTTTTCCACACACATTTGCTTACTTCTCTTCCTATAAGTTTGCAGCATCAGTGAAAAACCAGGGAGATGATGAAAACCTGCTTCCTGATGGCCATAACCCCAAAAATGCAAATTTTTACCACCGATTTACCTACAAAGAGACCCCCATTATACAGAACTTCAGCAGAGAGGACTGATCTGGAGCTTGTCAGGATGCTGAGATTCCACAGGATAACCCGCCCACTGGGCCATTCCTTTTATGATAGTGAATACAGCCCACACACTGCCCTATTCATTTCAAAAGGTGGCAGCTCCTAGCTGTGTGTTAAAACTAGTTTGGTCACTCTCAGCTAGAGCCTTCTGTGATTTTATTTTACTAGTTCATCATTGTAACATATCTTTTTTATTGAAGACGCTGTATGTTGAAAAGCATTGTCGCGGACTGGTCATTAGCTGACTGGGGTAACCATTTTTAGGTCTCGCCTAGCAATGCAGCGCAGCTGCGCGCTTGGCGAGATCTATTGTTATTGACTTGGGTTCGGACGTGGAACAGGAGATGTGCACTTACCCAGACAGCTGATGTGTATGCTCACGGCGTCTCTTTGAGCTTGCGCCCGGACATCCGATATGCACACTCACACTGTCTCTTTGATCTTGCGCCCCGACAGCCGATGTGCATGCTCACGGCGTGTCTTTCAGCTTATGCCCGGCGAATGCTTTTTTAATTGGATTTTACTCGCGCCTCCAAGACCGGCTACACCGGCCCTACCAAGCCTCACGCCGAAACGAGCAGCACCAGCAGCGGTGGCAGCTGCAGCAGCAGTAGGACCAGCCCCCTAGTAAGCCCGCTGGCCCCCGCTACCTACCTGCACATGGGCCGCTCCCTGAAGGAGATCTGGGAGCACGATCGCATGTTCACTGCGTCTCTTTGAGCTTGCGCCTGGACAGCCGATGTGCATGCTTGCACGCTCACGGTGTGTCTTCCAGCTTGCACCCGGCGAATGCTTTTTTAATTGGATTTTACTCGCGCCTCCAAGACCGGCTACACCGGCCCTACCAAGCCTCACGCCGAAACGAGCAGCACCAGCAGCGGTGGCAGCTGCAGCAGCAGTAGGACCAGCCCCCTAGTAAGCCCGCTGGCCCCCGCTACCTACCTGCACATGGGCCGCTCCCTGAAGGAGATCTGGGAGCACGATCGCATGTTCACGGCGTCTCTTTGAGCTTGCGCCTGGACAGCCGATGTGCATGCTTGCACGCTCACGGTGTGTCTTCCAGCTTGCACCCGGCGAATGTTTTTTTAATTGCATTTTACTTGCGCCTCCAAGACCGGCTCCGCCGGCCCGTGGGACACTGGTCTTTGCCTCCTCCTTGCAGATGACCCGGCTGTGGGCTTATGTGTCTTGGCAATTTAAGTTTTCTTGTGCTGACACCCTCGGGTGGAGCACAGAGGCGCTCTATGACGAGGCTCATCCATGTGGGTCTCACAACACACAAACGTAGGCACTCACTACCTCCGGCTGGTTCCTCCTCCCACCTCAGCTCCACCTTCGGCAGAAGAAGGAACCAGGGGCTGGGCCGGGCGTCTCAGCAGGCTACAGTGCCTCTCCTTCAGTTAGGCTCTGTGGAGCAGACAGGCGCTCTATGAGTGCCCCACTTGGAGCTGTGAACACTAACTGCCAAGGAGCCCTTGCACCCCAAGAAATAGACCTGCGCATCTGGGCACCAAGGAGCCCCTGTACCCCGAAAGTTACACTTCTGCAAGAAGTCCCTGTAACATACAGACAGGCACGCCGTCGCCAAGAACAGGTAAGGCTCGACTGAGTAAGGATTTGTGCTTATTTTAAGTCCTAAAAATGGTTACTTTACTGTGTCTTAAACTACAACACCTTTAACAGGAAGGCAGCTTTGTGCCTTACAGCGCGGTCATGCTTTGTGGCACTATATAAACACACTGATAAAGTAATTAATATCCGGATCATATCTACTTACTTTCTGTAACTGATCTCGGTATAGTATCAGCATGTGGTGTCAGAGCTGGAATAGAATGGGGGTGCTGCAGGCTGTATATAATGGAGTGGTGGGGTAAGTTTGGAAGGAGGTGCATTGGAAAAGCAGCGTGTTGTCTCAAGAGCTGCAGGTGCACTAGGGTGGAATGGCAGGGGTGGTGAAGTTAGGAAGGAGGTGCCTCAAAAGAGCAGCGTGTTGTCTTAGAGCTGCAGGTACACTGGGGCGCTCTATCTGATTGAATGACTGGGTGGGCTAAGTTTGGAAGAAGTTGCATTGGAGGAGCAGCGTGTGGGGTCCAATTTGCAAGTAGACTGGGGGAGCTGTATGTGATGGAATAGCGGGGCTGCTTAAGTTAGGAAGGAGGTGCATTGGAGAAGCAGTGTGTGGTCTCAGAGCTGCAGATAGACTGGGGGAGCTGCATTTCATCTAGGTGGAATGGAGGGGGTGGTGTAACTTAGGAGTGAGGTGCATTTGAAGAGCAGCGTATGGGTTCACAGCTACAGGTTCTCTTGGGGGCCTATATATAATGGAGCTGCAGGGGTGTACGTTTTGGAAGGAGGTGCATTAGAAGAACAGTGTGTGTTGTCTGAGCTGGAATCAAATGGGGGGCTGGAGTCCATGATTGAGATGCACTGGGAGAGCTGCGTGTGGGTCTTGGCATGGCAGGGATGGCGCAGATCAGGATTCAGTCACACTGGCAGAGCTGTAAATTAGCCTCACAAGTCAAATAGTAGGGCTCAGGATTGAGGGGCACTGGCAGAACACACAGTGGGTCTTCAGCACTAGGATAGTTCAGTGTTCTTGTTTCATTACTGGAATTGTAGGAGTGTTGCAACAGTGGACTCAGTTGCTCGCTCCAGTACAAGAATAATAGGGTAAGATCGAGGCGCACTGGCTGAGCTCTCCGTGTCTCTCTCCTGCAATGGTATTGAGCTACTGGCATTGTAAATAAACTATCTATGTGTTGGTTTTGAAAACAGATAAATAAAAGGCATTGCCATTTACAACGCCTTTTACAATGCCATTTACAATGGCAATAGCTTAAAACTTTGCAAATGCGAGACCTATTGCATTGCAAAAGCTTGTTATATTTGATCTAGTGCCGATCTTGACATCACATCTCACGTGCTAGACTGCAAATGACTGCCCACAGATACCAATGGAGAGTCGAGGAAGGTAAAAGTCCTGTTTATAGATTGCTGGCCTAGTATCCAGAACTCCCTGGACTGGCAGAAATAGTAATGCATAAGAAACTGTCACAGGCAGGTATGTTACCAAATAAAATATGACCTGGAGAAACTATCGCAGAATCTGTAACAAGGTAATTTCTCTATTTGTGAAAACAAAATTCGTCAATATTTTAGGAGCCCTTTGGGCCGGGCCTGATTCATAGGGAGCCTCGCAAAAAGAGGGGGTTGGGTGAGGTGTAGGTAATTCCCTGCGCCCTTAGGGCGTAATCTCCGCTATGATAATTCTCATTTCCGAGGACGCAAACTCCCCCCAAATGAATCAGGCCCACTGTGTGCAATCAAAAAATCCCTGGGACACTTGGCCGCTGTACTTATAAAGTCAGAGCATGTAAAACATCTGTCTGCGCCCTGGCAGGATTTCAAAATGCGAGACGTTTTAGTGAGATGAAAGGCGCTGTAAATCAGCCGCGTTGTTACAGACTCGAGAGGACGCGGCGGGGGCCACTCCTGGAACCCTCCGCGCACTTTTCATCAACGTGAAACAGGAAGAAAGCGGCCGAGCGAGGGAAGGTGACGCAGAGGACAGAAGGGATGACGCAAGACGCTAGTCTCACTAACCAAACTTTTCTGTTTAGAAATTAAACTATCGATTGAAGAATACTGGAATCCTAATGCGTTGCACCCCTGTTTGTACTGAGTGGGACATTCTTGTATTCCAAGGTCAGCTGGGGCAGGTGACAGCGTGATGGTGTGCCCAGGTGACTGCCGGGCATATTGCAGTTTTCAACCATGGATGGTAATTGGGGGGGGGGGGGGAGGGGATAAATATTGTTTCCCAAGAACGCTGGACTCCTTCCCTCCTCTAAACTAGTTTAGCTAAAATAATTTTCGTACGCGCCCATTTTCATTTTCCACAGCCAGTGCGCTGCGAGAACTTCTAAGATGTCAAGATTGTGTTTTTTCTGTAAATCGTGCAGGAAATTCTAAGTTGGGAGAGGATGTGGCCTTGCGGCTAGAGATGCCGACTTTAAAGCCGGGGAACCAGGTTCGAGCCAGGCTTCGGCTCAACATCCTGAGTGCTCATGTAAAGCGCTCCAATACCTTTGTGTCGACTGCGCGCTATATAAAAATGCAAAAAAAAGTCGTGAATCATACACAACTGTAGCAGATACAGGTTTGCTTCCGGTTTGATGGCGGAGTTAGACCAGAGCGATGTGTGCATTAGATCGGGTTGTGTGTGAGCGTGTCTGAATGGATACCTGAGAAAGAGTTGGACATTTGTGCTGCTAGTTTGAGGACAGGGCTGCTCGTCTTCTGACCACCTGGAAGCAGTCCAGCTCAACCAGGACTTGGCCAACCCTTTGGTTCAATGACCAACATCACTTTGGCTCCAGTGCTAACATTACAACCACCCGCACTGAGTCAGGCGCAGGCTCTCCTGGCCCTGCAGCCAGAAGCGCATGCGCAGTCTGCCAATATCCAGAAAAGGGACCGATGGGAAGTGCGCTGTGGTATGCAACAAGCGGTGGTTGTGAACACCAACTGCCTCTAAAGAAGTAGGGATACAGCACGACCACAGAAGCGAAGGCTGGCTCAGGTAACAGCAGGGCGACTAGACAACAGCAGCAAATAGACCAGTAGTTGCAAGCGAGAGTAAAGTGAAATGGAAGAGAGACTCAAGTAGAAATCATCTTTCAAGAAGAAAAAGAGGAGTGAGTTATTCTGGCCAGAATCTGAGTGCAAGCCCAGAAGCACTCAATAGCCAACAGCTCAGGGCCCTAAATCCATGCCTCGCCAGCACTCCCAACTGATGCAACGCCAGTCCATTTGTGAAACGAGGGGAGGTAGGAGTCGGACAAGGGTGGTCTGTGGCTTCTGGGGAAAGCTTGGCTAGGAAATATGCGTCAGAACTATGCATGAAGCAGAATGAGACTTGGGTGACGAGTGATGGACTGTAACACATGATCACTCCCAGGTTCTGATTTCTATGGATGTCTAGGGAGGGGGTTAGAGTTCCTGGGGCCAGGCAGTTGTTGTCTGGCAGTTTTTCCACATTCATAAGTTAGGATCTGAGTTTTGGATAAATTCATTTTTAGACAAGTTCAATTTTAGGAGTTTTTTCAGCAGCTCCAGCCCTCCGTTACCTAGGTAAGCCAGGTTTGCCAGTTTCCAGATGATCTGTGTGTTCTCAACATACGAGTAGTAGTTCAGGTTGAGGTCACTAGACTAGGCAGGCACTGAAGAGGAGTGGAAAGATGTTCAAGTATAAAGGTAAACAGGCATGGAGGAAAAGAGCGGATGTGAAACGACGAGTGGGTGGATACTAGACCTGTCTGAAAAACGCTATGAGGCGATGAAGTCTAGATATGTCCTTTGATGGAGAGCTCCTACAGTCTCAGTGGAAAATATGCTGGTGGATTCTGACAAAGATGGTGGGCAAGTCTATAAGCAGTAGTGTAGCAATTTAATTTCCACAGCTGTCTTCAGGCCATCCCAGTTGGGATCAGGGCTGATAAGAGTTCCTGTGTCAGAGTGTAAGCTTGTCTAATGCTCAGTGAGCAGGCTGCTTTCATCCATGGGCATCAAGATTTGCGTAAAGGATGCCATTTCAAGTTATCCTAAAAACTGGCTATTGGAGACTGATTAATATGTGGCTTGTGCTTCAGAATCATGAGGGTCGGTCTAAAGTTTTGACCATGCTCACGCTGTTAATCTTCAGAAGGCTTGGAAGCACAATACCAAATACCAAAAAAAAAGAACCCCAATACTTGGCTTGAGCACTTCACAACATCACCAAACGAAGCTCACGGTTCATTACTATCCATTGGGGCAATTCAACTTGCGGCTCAGCAGACTGAAAAAGCTATGAATATAAGGCCCTTCAGCTCAATCATGAAGATGTTTCCCACTCCCTCTGCATCAAGTAAGGCACAGACAAAGAAAGGCACCATCCTGTCCTTGTTATTCAACAAGTGGTTCTCTGCACTGGAACAGATAATTAGTCCCAGAAATGACATGTTCGTAAGAGCAACCGTGGCATCCATTAACTATAGATAGTCTGCTCACACTAGAGGCCAGCTGTATCCTTCAAAACCTTTACAAGACCAGAAAGTAACCCTGCTTTCCTGGTTACACATTTGTAGGCTGTGGGACTCAAAACAGACCCAGATGAGGAGGAACTGAAATGGACTATAAGTTAGCAGCCAAAGATAAAAACCATCTACATCAAAGAAGAGAGAAGTTCTAACAAGTGATCCATGTATGCCAGCGTTGGACCAACAACTCCTGACGGAATTTGGCCTCTTATATTGGACTCATCAAAAGAAGAACCACTCTCGAAGGGGTTTTACATGACGAGCTGTACCCCCAATGTCAAATTCTCCAAGGAGCAAATATAGGATGTATGGCTCTTAACCAAGTGCACCCTCAGGCAGAGAAGCAACTGCACAATGACAGCATTTACAGTGTTGAGGAGTCTCAAGGTGGCATACAACTGTATTATTAATAAGCCCAAAAAATGTACTTGCACAGTACTTTACTTTACAGCAAACCTTCGAGCTTCCTGTCAAAAAAGTCACCAATGACAGCGAAGCTTGAAAGCCCATTCAAAGTCCGATAACAGCAGCTGAGCAAGGAGGCAGTCGAATGGGAACGGAGCAGCAACTTAGACTCCCCTTTGGCACACCCCAGAAGTGTCAGAGCAAACCCACTCCAGTATTTCTGCGAGGTGACACAAACTAATAATTGCAGTCCGTCAATCATCATACAGGCTTGTGGGCCCTACATTCAAGACAGTCTTTGACAGCATAATCCTCACATGCCACTTCTTTGATTCCCTTATGTGGAGCACCAGATTCCTAATCGACAAGGACGGTTTGTGAGCTATCCTTCACTATTACATACAAAGAGGTACACTGTACCTACAAACACAGCTGGTCCAGGAAGTGCCTTCTTCACCACCTGCCCCATGCATGGTAAAATAAGCTTCCAATCACCCTGTGCACCAGGCAGACTTTCATAAAACCCCACACTGTGCCCACTCAAATGGCATGCAACCCTCGGAAATGATGGGCAACTGGTAGCAGAGGTGACCAGTTACATGTTTTATAAGCAGGAAAAGTGTCACACAAACGAGTATTAAAATGGGCCAGCAGTACAAATGATATAATGCACTTGAGGGAATTGGTGTATTTATCCAACAAGCCTCTCAACTTGGAGGTACTATCGTGCCAAACATGGGTAGGGTTAGCATTTTGAAGATTTCCCAGTAAAACACTGCAAGAATTAGAAAAAGAAAGGACACACAGCAGTAATTTGGAAGACCCTGAGTCCAGTTGCTTAAGACCACAGTTTTCAGGATTCTCCCAAGTCAGTCCTGGAGGGCTGGGTCCATGCCAGATTTGTAAGATAACTACATTTATCTAAATGTGGATATGCTAAAGATCTGTCATGAATTCCTGTGCCCACTCTGCCAGATGATTCCTGCTGGGGCCAAAAATGAACTTGTGAAGTATGTCATTCTCCATCACCAAACTGACTTCTCACTGTAGTGGAATTAATGAATGCTTTAAGGCCAGGAGCCTCAGAAGTCGCAACTCAAGTTATTGGGATGGGCAGAAGAAATATGCAAACAGACCACATGCAAAGGAGCTAGCCCTGCAGATAAGCCACAACATTAGTATTGGTCAACTGAGCCCCATGGGGTGACAGACAACCTGCTAAGAATATCTTCTAAATTGGTAGGTCTAATATTGTACACTGCAAATGAGTTAATAATTAAATTCCACAATTTGCTAAAATAACTTGTAACCAGATCGTCAGCTAGTTCTAATGTCACTTCAGAACTAATATGGATTGATTAAAAAAAAAACTATTAACATTATTTTTTTCCTAATGGAGACTTGGCTGATTGCTAATCTAATCAGGAAAGGGTTGAACTTAAGTGGAACTTTCCATGACAAAATTAAAAGTTGAGGACAAAATCCTCCAGTGTGTGCACACTATGAGCGTGTTGTCCAGTGTTTTCCCAATTGCATGCCCCTAATCCCCACTCAACATCACATGCCGGTTTATATAACCTAATCTCAAATTGAGTCCATGCAGCATACTGTTCTATACACAGCACCTCCTGTTTTAATTCTCCTGCTACAATATGTTCACATTTCTATATCAACTATACAAAAATATATTCATGCTCCAAACCATCACCCTATCACTGTCTGTGTGGAATAGCAAATTACAGTTCTGATAAATTGCAATGTGGGTAATCTATGAAAAGTTCCTTGTGGTGCACTGATGCCAGGGTAAGAGGTTCAAGTCATACTGAGTTACTAAGTGGAAAATACAACTAAAATATTCCTTCTTTAAAGCATTACATCCAGCCACTACCACACCCTAACAACATAGTCCTTTTCATTGATGCTTCTGTGGTGGTGTTACGTTTATTGGTGCATACATAAGCAAAGAACAGTTGTATCAGTAGTGTAGCTCTAACACACGCAGAGATCACATAAAGATCATGTTACGGAAAGAAGAATATATAGAAAATCCACATCTAGCACATTTTTCCTCGGTGATAATCCTTTACCTGATAGCTGTCCATATCATCCTCTTCATCCTGTAGCACAGAAAATACATTTGTTACAACACTGGCCTCCAGAAAGACAAAAGTGCACAGTTATTATGCTCACAAGTGTCTGAGTATGTGCATACTGTAGCTTCTCAATGCATTCCTAGCTACTGCAGGACCCTTCTGGAACCAAGACTGCAGAAATTAAGGCAGATCAAAACCTGTATGAGGTGGATCGGACTTTCCACGCGATCAGTGGTTCAGGTTGTTACAACAGCTATCTATTAAGCATTGGAGATGTCACGGCATATGCGTGCAGGTTCATAAGCAGGGCAACAGAAACATATCCACAGTCTGCTTCTACCTTTGAAATAATTTTGCACATTCTATTTGATGGTTTTCTGAACTACAACATTTTTTGATATACAATTTTCTTAACAAGACAAACACAAAAGGTAAATAGATATGAATTTCGACAAGCTAAATCAATTTCTTTGGTGTATATTTTTACTTTTACATTGCAATGTTTCATCTGCAACATTTTTGTTTTTGCCACAGTTTGTGCTAGAACCTCCATTGTACTTTCAACTGAACAGGAATGATGGTTTTATTTAGCAGAACACAGCTCTGGAGCGAGATTGGGCCCCATGTTTGATTATCTGCCACAACTAACCATGCTTGATTCATGAAAGTATCGCCCACATATTTCACCCCAAGCTTTTAGCTGCTACACCCATCCCATAAAGCCGACAGCATTAGTAAACGTCTCTGTTACTACCAGCTCCATACCAAGAGCAGCACTTACCAAACAGCATGTTTTAATAATTTCCATTACAGAGATGATGCCTTTCAATTCAAAGGTAAATTATTGATTAGCTGCAATTGACTGAAAGTTTTAATGCAATCTGATACAAGTTGCTGACCCCTACGAACACAATACATTTCTTGGGATGGAGCATCCTGCCAATGCCTCAGGCAGATTGTCTGCAAAAGGGAGATTTCCTACCTCTCGCAGGCAATTTGAAGCAACGATTTTAACATTTGCATGGATAAAATCATGATGTACAGAAATATCAGACAAATCGAAGCATCAGAGAAACAAATTAAATTAATATATTTCCTCATTATTCACAGGGAATCTTTGCCGTGATAGATAAAAGAATACACAGTCACCTAGAACAGAAAAAGAAATGGAAGAGTTTTCTGGTACTGCTTACAGTACACAATACAATACTAGCCTCACCAGTCTACACAATACAAGACTAGTCTCACCAGTCTACACAATACAAGACTAGTCTCACCAGCCTACACAATACAAGACTAGTCTCACCTGTCTACACAATGCAACACTAGTCTCACCAGTCTACACAATACAACACTGGACTCACCAGTCTACACAATACAACACTATTCTCACCAGTTTACACAATATAATACCAGTCTCACCAGTCTACACAATACAAAACTATTCTCACCAGTTTACACAATATAATACCAGTCTCACCAGTCTACACAATACAAAACTAGTCTCACCAGTCTACGTAATACTAGACTCACCAGTCTACACAATACTAGTCTCAACAGTTTACATAATACAATGATAGTCTCACCAGTCTACACAATACAATACTAGCCTCACCAGACTACATAATACAATACTAGTCTCACCAGGCTACACAATACATTGCTGATCTCGTCAGTCTGAACAATGCTAGTCTCACTCGTCTGCCACTGTGTTTCTGTTCTCAAAGAATGAAGAGGACTTGATTACGAATACATTTCAGTATTGTCTCGAGCGCACAATGCTGGTGTGGAGATCTACTGGCCTGGGATAGGGCCACTAGGACGCTTGAGGGGCACACAAGATTACCCGGGAAACACATCTCTGGAAAGGGACATGGCTGAAAGAGGTGGTGAAGCTGCAGGGCTCTGTGGCCTGGGATACTATAGGCATCACAACACTGGAGGACATCCTTGAGAACGGGGATATCAAGCCCTTCTCTACAGCGCAGCGGGAACATAACTTACAACCGTCCCAGAATATGCCCCACTAGAGGTGCCGGATACTGATGGAGGAGTTAGGAATGGTGCAATCTCCAAGGTCAATAACAATATGTCAGACATGCGAAGCAAGCTACGGGGGGAAAGATGGGGGCACGGCGTGGGTGACCTCGAGGATATAGACTGGGAAGTGGCATTAATGAACCCTCTTGAAGTGGCCATTAAATCGTGCTTGTGCATGATTCAATTTAAGATACTCCACTGAGCATACTAGGACAGCCAGAGGCTAAATAACATAGGAAGAACCTCCACACTGCTGTGTTTGGGATGTGCTGAGGTGGTTGGTTAATTTCTGCACACATTTTAAGAATGCCCCCGAATTAGAAGGCCATTGCTCAGGAATTATCAGACATACTGGAGGTATCGCATCTCGCGAGACCTGAGCCTTCTGTTGCTGGGGATCTCAAACGATGTAGATGTCCCGTGCTTCAAGCTTGTTTTTAGTGTTCTTGGCCTGGTGGTGGCAAAAAGGGATGTGGCTAAATTCTGGGGTGCGCCTAATGTGCACGAGTGGTGAAAAGGAATGGACCGCTACATAGCAGTGGAAAAGGTGATATATGGCTGCAGGGGATGTTCCTGGAAATTCTACAAAATATGGGGATGGTGGAGAACCGCATTATGGGTTGGGCTCGGCAAAGGGCAGTCCCGGTTCGACTCCTGGCTTGACTGCCAACTAGTCTCGAATTGCTTCACAGAAATGTGCGCAAGTATCCTAAACGTACTCTCCTACATTGACTGTGTGTTTAGTTGCTTTTAGTTCTACTTTGCACAACTTACTGCGATCATATGTACCATTAATATGCACCCTAAAACCATGGCGCATGTTACGTGTGACTATATTCTTTTCCATTATTATTTTTGCTTAGAAAATAAAAACAAATACAGTTCAGTAAGCATACATAAAGAAGAAATGCAGAAAACTCTACCTGGTGGTTTTCATATCCTTTTTGAGATTTGAAATGCCGTACTTTCGGACATCCAACTCCAATCGACAGTATAGTGTCTTCTATTAGAGGCAAAGTCCCAGAGTCTTGGACAGACCTCACCTCCACCTGGATACGCCGCGACTGTCCCTGTAGAAGATGAATTAGTTTGAATGTTCATGTGGTTACATTATGAACTGTGCACAGGCATTCCACATTTTTTTTTTTAAATCTTAAAGTAAATGAACTATTCATTCCAACAGACTAAATTACATTTGGAGAAACCAGTGTTATCTTATTTTAAAATGTAAAGATCCAATTAGCTTGCTCACTCTCACGGAACGTGGACTCCACTAAACTCAGTCACCCTCCGACATGTCTTATGATGAACAAAACAACACATTAACAGAAATGGAAAAACATAAAAGAGAAATTTGACTTTAGCAATTCAAAAGTTGTACTAGAATAATAAAACCGGACAGGAAATACAGACACTACAATGTAGCTTATTTACACATACAAACAGTTGTTTTATACGAAGTGTTAAATCAGAAAGAAATTTACACATGTATAAAGCAATAGGACCATAAAAGAAGTTTATTTCACTTTGCGCGAGATTGATATTACTAGACATGGTAATATAAGAGAAGGAGTCAGAAATTAGAAATATAATCACTAGTTCATGGCTAGCTGACAGGCACAACATTTGTTGAGTAGTCCTGAAAATAAAGGAAGAGTGGGCTGCTACTATGAACCTGAGGTACTTGGGGTGAGCAGGGTGTATTGGGATATGGAAACAGGCGTCCTTTAAGTCCAGAGTGGCGCCTTGCTGAAGGAGCAGGAGCACTTGTTGAAGTGTGACTAAGTGAAAATGGTACGACTGAATGTATAGATTTAGTTCTCTGAGGTCTAGTATAGACCTGAGAGAGCCGTCCTTTTTGGGAATTAAGAAGTACGGGGAGTGTACCCGGTCACCTTGATAATTTAATGGGACTGGTTCTATAGCTCCTTTTCTAACAGAGAGAGAATCTCTTGCTTTAGAAGGGTAAGATGTTCTTGTGACATTGCATATGATTGTGGGAGAATGTTTGGGGCAGTGTCTAAGTTCCAGGCAGTAACCATATTGAATAATTTGTAGAACCCATTTGTCTGAGGTGATTGTGTTCCAGACAGGTAGAAATTGGGAGAGATGTCCCCCGACAGGAGTGGAATGATCGGGCGTAGTGGAAGGAGATCACTGGTTGTTATTTGCGGGGGAAGTGCCTGTGGAGTTGCCCCTGCCTCTTCCCTTACCATCGTTTCCCCTAAAACCTCCTCTGAAATAGCCTCTTGATGAGGGTGATTGGTTGTTGCCCTTGTAAGAGGTGGAGGGATTTTCTGTGGCGATATCCTTAGAGCCCCCCTGTAAAAGGAGCAACAAAAGGAACCCCTATTTGTAGCTAACTGCAAGGCCCCCATGGACTTTGCGACCTCGGTATCCTTTTCATTTTTTCCAGCGAGGTGTCAACTGCTGGACCAAAGAGGTGATTCTTTGTCAAATGGTTGGTTGAGAATAGAGGCTTGAAACCTGAAATCCTCAACCAAGCATGCCTGTGTAGATGTACGCTGGTGTTTACTGCCCGCGCTGCTGCTATGATAGTTAGCCTTAGATTTATGTTCATCAGGCAAAAATTGCATGAGCTTTTTTAACTTATCATGAGCCCGATCATATCTGGCTAACAAAGCCTGAGCATTAGCGATGCGCCAATGATTAGCCACTTGTGATGCTACCCTTTTGGGAGAGGCATCAATTAATTTCGACTCCTTATCGGGAGGAGGGGCCTCACCTGTGGTCTGCGAGTTAGCTCTTTTGCGAGCATTGGAAACCACAAGAGAGTCTAAGGGCAGCTAACCTTTGATGTAGGCAGGGTCAGTAGGTGCAGGTTTATATTGTTTCTCAACCCTAGGAGTGATGATTCTTGCCCTTACAGGGTCTTTAAAAACCTCATCTGCCTGTTTAATCATCCCCTTAAGCATGGGCAGTGTAGGGGTAGTTCTTTGAGAGGAACTTAGGGTCTCAAATAAGAAATCCTCCTCTAAAGCCTTTTTATGTAGTTCCACCCCATGGTAATGAGCAGCTCAATGTAACCTATATTGTCGTTGGGTGGTGAGGGTCTGGATGGATAGAAGTCAGGGTCATTATCCGTGTTGGGATAAGTGTCGTAGTCCTCCCATGGGTCAGTATCCTGTGGCTTATCCTGATCCCCCATCCCCTTCATCCTGTGGGTCAGGTGATAGTGGTGGTGGTGAATTTGTGGGTGTGATGAGTAAGTTAGGATCAGTGGGCAAAGGGGTGGAATAGAAGGTGGTGAAGGGTTAGCACCCACATTTTTTCTCTTCAAAGGAATATGGTACTCCTCTTGTTGGGCCATCTTCCTTTTTTCAGGTAATTTGGCATGGATATGTCCAGTGCCTGGGTTTATAACCAGCTCTTTCTGTTTCAGATCTGAAGGTGGAACGTCAGACCGAGGCTCCTTTGGCGGAGTCCTTTTTGTCTTTGCATGTAGTTTTCGGCATCAAAAGCTTCGGCTCCAAACCTTTTGGTTTTGGAGATTTAGTCTTCGATAAAGGTGGGATGTGAACCACAAAATGTTTTGATTTCAACGCCGAGGATTTCTGTCCGGCGATGGCATGGGGCCAACTTGAGTTCGAAAGCTTGTGTTTGTGTTTCTGCTCCGGGCCGGGACGCTCAAAACTTTTTCTCTGTGCCGAGCTTGGCCCGCAGGCAGAGGAAGGACCCGAGCCTTTTTGGTCTTATGTTGTTGGGGCAAGGGGGCTTCTGTACTCACGGTACGCTGACCAGGTGTAACTTGCTCCTCTTCTTCCATGTCGGAGTCGACCTCAGACACGGAGACGTGTTCTGCTTCCTCTGCTCCTTGAGCTTGTTGTTAGTCTAGATCTTGGCTGGGGATGTCCGGTACGGAGCCGCCTTGATGTAGCATCTCGTGATGTTGAGCCCGACCGTCACGAAGCGTCTTCTTCGATCAAAACGATCGGCACGCGTCGCTGTCTTTCTCGTCGTGTTCCAGGGATAGACCGAGGTTGCACACTTCATGCAGGTCTGTGCGCGGAAACTTGGCGCGATATCCTGGACAGAGTTTGAATGGAGTCCGTTCCATCGACTGTTAGCAAGCTCGGTGCGGGTAGGTCCAATGGCCCGCCACAAGTTTTCTGATCGAAGGTCTTTGAGGCAAAACGATACGTGGAAAATGGGAAACACGATAGAGAAATAATACCGCCGAGGGTAGTGGATTACGCGTCAAAGAGAACCTGAGAAACAATGCCAAACCGGAGCGCAGCAGTTCACATCCAAACCCGATGGCGGAAAAAAACAATGCAACAATTGAGTTGATGCCCATGAGCACTATCACCGAAAGGAAGAGGTACCTACCTTGTGACTGGAAAAGACTTCTTCGATGGAAAACAAACTGCAAACATCCGGACCCAACACTAGATGGCAGGCTATGCACAGCATGTGATCTACAGCTAACATGCTTTGAACAATAGATTATGAAACGAGTACAGTACCTCCAATACAACAACTATAAAATAAGGTAAAATCATAAAGAATGGACTATACCTACCAAATGAACACATGTGAACTCCAGAGAAATGGAAAAGCTTGTATGTTACTGGTATTGGCAGAGCTTATCTGAATTAGGTATGGCATTGCAGTGCTGTTCAGAATGTGTGTTTACAGACCATAATTTACTGAGGCGTCAATGTCCCTTTCTTAATGCAACACAGCCGGCCAGAGATTAAATATTCGGATACATGCTAAGCTGTAGCTGCTGATCTGCAAGCTGATGAAGGGAATGGAAAGCACAAAGTGTTGTATTTGACTGGCCTGCCTGGTCTCGAGCAGGGGACGGGGAGCAAGTAGCAATGTTTGTTGCTAACACGATTCTTGCTTGCACCAAACTCACAGTTGCACATCCACCACTGGCTGGCTGCTATTGCCTGGACTAGGCAGGCATATGAGTTGACCATTTGTCACTTGCCTCTCCTTAGTGGGATGCATATAGTATATGATAGTGCACACATCAGTTACTGGCTGATCTGCTCAGATGGCAGGGGCTCATCAATGTGCTAGAGGCATTGAAATGAAAGGCCAGGTAAACAAAGTAGATGTTTGCCAGCCTGTACATTTAATAATTGTTTCCACACTTCTTAGTAGTAGTGGACCATAGGATGTCAATGGTGCTTCACATGCTGTGTGCAGTGGACCCTAGGGTGTCAATGGTGCTTCACATGTTGGGTGCAGCGAACCCTAGGATGTCAATGCTGCTTCACATGCAGAGTGCGGTGGACCCCAGGATGTCAATGGTGTTTCACATGCAGAGTGCAGCGGACCCTAGAATGTCAATGGTGTTTCACATGCTAGGTGCAGTTGACCCTAGGATGTCAATGGTGCTTCACATGTTGGGTGCAGTGGACCCTAGGATGTCAATGGTGTTTCACATGCTAGGTGCAGCGGACCCTAAGATGTCAATGGTGCTTCACATGCAGAGTGCGTTGGACCCCAGGATGTCAATGGTGTTTCACATGCAGAGTGCAGCGGACCCTAGGATGTCAATGGTGCTTCACATGTTGGGTGTAGTGGACCCTAGGATGTCAATGCTGTTTGACATGCTAGGTGCAGCGGACCCTAGGATGTCAATGGTGCTTCACATGCAGAGTGCGGTGGACCCCAGGATGTCAATGGTGTTTCACATGCAGAGTGCAGTGGACCCTAGGATGTCAATGGTGCTTCACATGTTGGGTATAGTGGACCCTAGAATGTCAATGGTGTTTCACATGCTAGGTGCAGTGGACCCTAAGATGTCAATGGTGCTTCACATGTTGGGTGCAGTGGACCCTAGGATGTCAATGGTGTTTCACATGCAGAGTGCAGCGGACCCTAGGATGTCAATGGTGCTTCACATGTTGGGTGTAGTGGACCCTAGGATGTCAATGCTGTTTCACATGCTAGGTGCAGCGGACCCTAGGATGTCAATGGTGCTTCACATGCAGAGTGCGGTGGACCCCAGGATGTCAATGGTGTTTCACATGCAGAGTGCAGGGGACCCTAGGATGTCAATGGTGCTTCACATGTTGGGTATAGTGGACCCTAGAATGTCAATGGTGTTTCACATGCTAGGTGCAGTGGACCCTAAGATGTCAATGGTGCTTCACATGTTGGGTGCAGTGGACCCTAGGATGTCAATGGTGTTTCACATGCAGAGTGCAGTGGACCCTAGGGTGTCAATGGTGTTTCACATGCAGAGTGCAGTGGACCCTAGGGTGTCAATGGTGCTTCACATGTTGGGTGCAGTGGACCCTAGGATGTCAATGGTGCTTCACATGCTAGGTGCAGCGGACCCTAAGATGTCAATGGTGCTTCACATGCAGAGTGCGTTGGACCCCAGGATGTCAATGGTGTTTCACATGCAGAGTGCAGCGGAACCTAGGATGTCAATGGTGCTTCACATGTTGGGTGTAGTGGACCCTAGGATGTCAATGCTGTTTCACATGCTAGGTGCAGCGGACCCTAGGATGTCAATGGTGCTTCACATGCAGAGTGCGGTGGACCCCAGGATGTCAATGGTGTTTCACATGCAGAGTGCAGTGGACCCTAGGATGTCAATGGTGCTTCACATGTTGGGTATAGTGGACCCTAGAATGTCAATGGTGTTTCACATGCTAGGTGCAGTGGACCCTAAGATGTCAATGGTGCTTCACATGCTAGGTGCAGTGGACCCTAAGATGTCAATGGTGCTTCACATGTTGGGTGCAGTGGACCCTAGGATGTCAATGGTGTTTCACATGCAGAGTGCAGCGGACCCTAGGATGTCAATGGTGCTTCACATGTTGGGTGTAGTGGACCCTAGGATGTCAATGCTGTTTCACATGCTAGGTGCAGCGGACCCTAGGATGTCAATGGTGCTTCACATGCAGAGTGCGGTGGACCCCAGGATGTCAATGGTGTTTCACATGCAGAGTGCAGTGGACCCTAGGATGTCAATGGTGCTTCACATGTTGGGTATAGTGGACCCTAGAATGTCAATGGTGTTTCACATGCTAGGTGCAGTGGACCCTAAGATGTCAATGGTGCTTCACATGTTGGGTGCAGTGGACCCTAGGATGTCAATGGTGTTTCACATGCAGAGTGCAGTGGACCCTAGGGTGTCAATAGTGTTTCACATGCAGAGTGCAGTGGACCCTAGGGTGTCAATGGTGCTTCACATGTTGGGTGTAGTGGAGCCTAGGATGTCAATGGTGCTTCACATGCAGAGTGCAGCGGACCCTAGAATGTCAATGGTGCTACACATGCTGGATGCAGTGGACCCTAGGATGTCAATGGTGCTTCACATGCCAGTACAGTGAATAGTGGGATGTCAATGATGCTGCCCATGCGGGGTGTAGTGTGCACTGCGATGTCTATACTGCTTCACATCCAGGAGGAGCGGATAATGGGATGCCAGCTGTGCTGCACATGCAGGTAGCAGTGGCCACTGGGACGCCAATAGTGCTTCACATGCTAGGCGCAGTAGATACGGACACTGCAATAGCACTTGACAAGCCATGAGCAGTGGATGCTGGATTGGCAATGGTGTTTTACAAGCCAGAGAGTCATAAGGATAATGAAACTAGGATAAACTAAGACATTAAGTCAATGCAACAATTGTTCCCATACTGTTTTTACTACCACTGTGATCCAGAAAATGCCCCCCTTTCCAACAACTTACAAAATAGAATCTAAAACACCACTACATTTGCACACAGCACTGGAACATTATGTAAATAAATGGTTATGTGCGTTAAGTTAGATTATATCTCACAATATCTTTCTGTTCTAACTATGTAAAAGTCCTACCTGTCTGAGCTGGAATATGCCACCTGTCTGCACATCTTTAGCAGGAATGACTTCAACAGGGCAGTATTCTCCATTCTCATTCAGTTCCAAGATTTGGACCCAGAGTTCCACCTTTCGAGTAACCTCACTCCATCTACAAACAAAGGTATACAGGTTAAAACCGAAAACGCTGTGCAATTTTGTGCTGTATAAAACCATACATCTATTTAAATAATGGGATTTTGGTGGGAGTGTTGTGACCAAAGTATGGATTTGGACACAGGGACAACTGCAGACCCTGACCATTTGTTTTGAAGTATTTGATTAAAATGCTGTAAACACACAAATATCAAAAAACTTTACAAATTCTTGTGCGAATTTTAGTTGCAGTTCCTGTGTTAACAATTTTTGCATATGATAAACATTGATAAAAAAAGTGTCCAAAATGCATAATAGGACTGTTACAACAGGGAAGGTTAGTGTGTACTGAAGAACATTGAGCTTGATCTAGTTTAACTAATACCAAGCATACTCCAATACCCCACAACATAAATGATAGCCTTGGCTTACTAAACAGTTGTGCTGCTCTTTCACACCCGTGATATTTTAAATTTAGTTGCCATTTTTCTTTACTCCTTGTGCAAACAAGTTAGTAATTACATGAGGACTCAGAGAAACTTGTGCTTCCTCCGGACCCATTTTCAAGCAACCGATCATCCACTTAATCTCTAGCACAGACTTCTCCTATTGGACAGAAGAATTGCAAGATGTCTAAAAATTCAACAACAAAAAGAGAGGCCATAAATACAGGAAAGCATGGGAATTTTACAACTTTTGAGTTCATACATCCTGCCAGCTATGTGGCTTTCCTGTTCTTTAGGTAAGAATACTTTTTTGTGAATAGTGGCCACGTTCTCCCCTACATAAGGGTTTCTCTATATGGTAGTAAACACACTAACATTTTGAACGTATCCAAATAAACTTTGCTGCAAATGCGATACTCATTTAAATATTTATGCGGATTAAACTAACAGATATGCTTCAAGACCATAAACTCAAGATCCCAGCCGTCTGTGCCCCCTGCCTAGAAAAAGATCTGGTTCTGGTACCTTACGCCAAAACAGATCACAAAATCAGAAAAGATGGATTTCTTTGAGACTGGTAAATCCATTATTATTAGCGCCAAATGTAATCCCTCTGCTGTGCTGCTGCTGAACTTTAAAATATCTGGTGCACTGCTGAACTTTAAAAAACTCAGGTGTACGGCTGAACTTTAAAATAATACTGGCACCCTCCAGTTCAAAAGGTGCACCTATTTCAAAGTATTGATCTTCTTTGAGAAATAAATCACAGTAAAAGTCCACAGTGCCTGGTGTTTAGAAGCGGACCCACTTCCCGAGTGCGGTGATTCGTCATTATATATTCCTAATCTTTTGGACTTTCATCACTACCAACAGTATATTCAGGTACCTGGTTGAGACACAGGAAACAAATTTACAGCGATTTCAATCTGTACCTTTTGCTCAGTCGATGTTACACCAAATAAATGCCACTCCACACTGTTGGGAGAGCGCCACAAATGTGTACATCTCACAAGACAAAATATAAAATGCCACTTCATGACTACTTCTGAGGAGCCTGGCTTCAAGTGGCATATGGAAAACCTACATATATATATATTTTTTTTGTATGTGATAAATTTGAAGGCAATAATCATGGTTATAAAAGAAATGTACCAATGATCATATGCATTTGAATTTTTGTGTAATTAAATGAATTTTTGACTTTGTACAAAATGATATAATGAAAAACATAAAAACAGAAGAAATGAAATGCTTTGCTAAAAAAATAAAATAAAAAAATGTTGAAATAATCAATATATGGATATTGGCATACTTTCAAAGTAAATTTGTTGGTCAATGAGGGAAATGATTATATAGATATAGGTGCTGTTTTCCCCTCTTTTCCCTGACCTCACACTTATTTAGAGGGGGTCCCTTTAATTTTGCTGAAACCTACAGATAAACACATTAAATTCTCAACAGTCCTTTCAGCAGAATCACATATATAACACTGTGACTTGAAATATACTACAACCAATACACAATTCTAAAGAGTGGACCTTTTAAACTTGCCCTTGCCCATAATCAGTTATGCCACCGTAGAAGTGATTCTGAAGTTAAGGACTCAACACTGAGTCACAATGGCTCTGCATTTTTTGTGTTCCGGTGATCTACTACACAGGTTCTTAATTCATGCTTTACGCATTAACAAGCACACCTCAGACCACACTTTTGATTTAATGGTTCTTTGTGGATGTGCATCTGTGGAATGCCATGAATGAAGCGCTTTTCATGAGTCCTGACCTCTTGCTCCAAATGAGACCACTTATCTGAGGCCATCAAGTCTCAACTCATCTTGCAGCACGGAGTAGTTTCAGAGCATTTTGTCAGATAATTTGGTTCTGAATCAAACTTGATTATCGCTAGAAGATTTGAGTATTATTTTCCTGTGTTCCATCTGTCATCGTATGATCTAATAATACTCAGTAACTGGTGATTTGCTGTCACATTCTGATTTCTCACATTTATGCACCTACAGATGTATTCTTATTTCCTAGATGGATTACCACTACAAGTCCACAAACGTTAAAAGTATATCTCCTATGTGTCCTCAAGAATTGTGATTATTAAGATAATGTTGAATGGAAGTGGTTAGGATAACCGATTTCTCCTGTTGAAACTGCACTGGCTCCAAGAGGTCTGTATACAAGACAAAAGATGAGTTTCTGGAAATTAACTAGTGGCAGGTAGCCAGGCCTATCGAATAGAAGGTGGAGGGATCCTGGAGAATACTTTATTTAGTCACAAGTCATTTCAACAAGAAATGATGTACACCACAACACAATGTGTGACATAGTACATCTTAAATTGTTAGGCGTGTAATTAGCGATTGGAGTTGTATGTGAAGGGGTTAGAAGATGAACACCAAATGTTGAGTCTGTTTGGTCAATGTATTGTATGCTGTGTTACACAGGGCAGATGCTGCCAAGAATGCGAGTGGAATGGATCTGGGTGTGAGCCATCTGTCTATGATGAAGATTTTGTCAAGATGGTGTGTGGGGGTGTCTGTGGCATGAGTTTTAAATATGTGTTAAATATCTAAAAGCCGTTGGAGGACTTGTTTCTGGCAGTTCTCCCTACCTTTTTGGGACAGGGCCTTGCTTCAGCCCTATGGGTGTTCAGATGTGTAATTTCTTTCTTTAAAGGCAAGACTAAACACTGAACAAATTAAATTCTGAATGCTCTTTGAAGCAGTGCTGTTTTAGTCCCTTGTTTTATAACTGGTCCCTACTACTTCAACAGCAAAACAGTAGCATGTGAGGCTATTTAAGCAGCTGGATTAAGTGGATAATGTTGATCCTGCCCTATTCAGAATGATGCAAAAACAACAATTGATGGACGAAATGTTGCACAATGGCAAAACGTTCACCCCAGTCACAGATCTGGATTTAATCCATCATTATTTTGCTCACCACACCACCCTAGTTCATACATGGCCATATGCAAATCAGTCTTTACCCTGTGCCTCATGGCAACAGTCCAGCCCGAACTGGCAAGCCATGTCTTCCCTGGACCGGAATCAAGCACCCTAGGACCAGTTTCTGGCTATCAGCCTTCATCAGCCAGGATAGCTTGATTTCAGTGGCATGGAGAGCACGGGACTCACGTCTGAGCATACCCGTCCCACTTGGGGTGACAAATGCAAAAACAACAATTGATGGACGGAATGTTGCACAATGGCAAACCATTCACCCCCAGTCTCAGATCTGGGTTTAATCCATCATTATTTTGCTCACCACACCACCTCAGTTCAGACATGGCCATATGCAAATCAGTCTTGACCCTGTGCCTCTATTCAGAATGATGGCATTGAACATTACTGTGACCACCGTGCCGAATCAAACATTCCAGCAGTCTACTATGTCCCTATTTGGGAACAAACCTCTACACCAAAATCACTTGGGAAGCAACATCTCAGGAGGCTTGTGGGAAGAAAGCAAATTCCTTGTAATATCATTCATTTGCATGAATAAGGCTGTATTCCTGTTTACAATATTGCAGTACAAAGAACAATAATGATCGAAACACTTGTCATGCACACATAACTTTTTTTCTTTTAATCAAAACGGCCCTAATTGCTAGACATGCAATAAATATTTGAAGAGCAACATGTTCTGATAAACGTTTGTAATTTACAATTAACTGGTGTTGTAAAGATGTAATCTTAAAGTTACCTGTCTCGGAGACTGCGGGTCTTTGCTTGAATTATTCCCAGGTCCCATAGAGCTGGGTTCTTTCGAGGATCATTTGGTTTATGACCATACACTTCTATTGCCAAGGCTCCTTCAGTAAGATAATCAATGAAATCTTCAGAAATAGTTGTAGAAAACTCCTATAAGTCAAACAATGTGACAGGAAATGCGTTAAAAAAAGTTAAACTATCACTTCCAAGTCAGGTTATAATGTAAGCTGCTTAGCTGGTTACAATTATTCAAACAGCACCCATCAACATTTTAGAGGATTTTTAGATTTGCACAAATCTCTCAATGCATTATGGTTTTAGGACAGTTCACTGCTTTCTTTCTCCAACTAAGTTCACCAGGTATTATAGGACTTAAATAGGAGCCTATAATTCATGTTTCAACCTATTTTCTTTTTTATCACTGTTGGCATTTCAGCCAGAGAAAACCTTGCATTGCAGTGATCTTGCCACTTTCCCCACAATGTTAGGGAAATATTTCAATAAAGTTGAAAAGGCTGTAGCATTCAAGGAGTATCCTATAGTTACTTTGCTCTTTTAGATTGAGCAAAAATGACTTCTGCTGTAGGTCAGTATGGTAGATATGTAGTAGACAATTTCTCCTGATTATGACCGGTCAAGGAAGTAAGGGTTTCTATCTCCAGGTTCCTCCACTCAGATGCAACTTGTTTCAGGGACATGAAAATATCCAAAAGGTAAAAAGCTTGACTGAAAATACTTCAGGGAATTGAGTGCTTGCATTTTTCTTAGGGATCTCCCAACGGACAGTAATGTAGATCTGTTTCAGTAAAGATATGGTGTTTATGGGGAAACTGTAATGAGAACATCTGCCTTTCAGCTGGAAGACTGTGCTGTAAGGCTAGATCCATTGGCATTCCTAATTGCAGAATTAGGTTTAAGCAGTTAGAAAATACATACTCATCCTACTTACATTAAAAATATCATGAAAAAATCAAAAGCACTGGTAAGATCTGCGTTATGGAAATTACCAAATTACAGCGGGTGAATGACCAAGATTCATTTTGTCAATTTAAAGATAACATAACGATGCAATGTAATTGTCACTATGTGTAGAACCAAACCATTTGTTTTGGGGGGATGATAAATCAAGTATATCAAAGTCACATCTCATGGAAATTTTATTTCTGATGCTTTGCTGATTCAGACTATCATGCAATTAACTGAGTCTCCTTACGTTTCAAGATCATCAAAAAACAACAGTATAACAATTTTAATGGTGCCGGTCATTTCAGAAGGCTGTCAGTGCATCAGTCCCAGATACCCCGATGTGGTTGCCCATCAATGATAAATTCTCTTTTTCAAAAGCAAACACTTCAAAGTCTTCAAGAATATAGATGGACAAAATCAAATGAATGATCATTGCGAGACTAAGTCTAATCTACCACCACAACAACAATAACTGTTTACACATATAACAAAATATTTATGGAGAATATGGGCTTTAATAAATGAGTTTATATAAGCAAAACCAACACATCTTTTATTGGAATGGATTGTTTGAAAAATGTTTAAATGAGGAAGATTCAAGGACTCAAGAGAAACCTATGTCATGACCAAAGACTTAGATTATGCATTTATCTTTCTCAATTTATTGCTCAACAGCCCCAAATTAACATTAACTCTATAACAATTAGGATTATCTATCCCATGAATTTAAGGTACCAAATTAATTGCCCACCAATTACGGTCCTCCTAATCCATATAAGACAATCCCCAAGGAAAATCATCTTTTCTTTCCTCGCTGCTCTGCGGTCAGATAACTGATTTTTCTTGTGTAATATGCCCATAACTGCATTGTTACTATGGCAGTACGATACTGTGCTTCTGCTATAGGTTTCCTTACATCGATTGGTGTGGCAGGTTTTGGGCACTATTAACAGAGCTTACTCTGTTAATGGAGGGAGCATACACAGGCTGAACGCCGGGCGCAGGCAAGAAGCCCTGAGGGAGCTTAGCCACAATCTGCACTTTATTTTAAGAGTGGAGTGTATGACTGAGTGAGGATGGGCAGTGCGGTAGGTGGCACAGAGCAAACGGGGCCAGCTTCTCGTAGCAGCTCCTGGTCTTTTGTTCTGGGAGATTTAAGAGATGCTGAGCTGCAAGTACTGCACTGATATCTCTTGAAAACATACAAATACAGCTGTCCAAGGTATATCAAATCATCCTCCCACCCGATTGGGGAGCATTCTGACTTGGTCTGGCGGCCAGGGCTTTGAGCGAGAAGAAGAGCGTGTAGGCAGGCAGTTGTTGAGTCCTGCCCAGTCTATCCAGGGGTAGTTTTGGAGTGGCAGAATGTGCCAGAGGAGTCTGTGAGGTAGACTCTGAATCAACCCTAACATTACAGGCCATATTTGCCCATGTACATCGCCATTGTCAGTACAATTAAAGTGGCCATAGCTACTGAACAACATGTCTGGAAGTCATACGAGAGGAGGTGGAAGAGTCTGTGGATGCCACTTATGATTCACTAGGGAGGGAGTCGCTTGGCAGGCAAATACTGCTACTGGCATCCAAAAGCCCTTTGAGGATGGAGGGACTTCTCCCCAAGAGAACCCCAGGGCATTCAAAAAGCCTTTAGTAAGTCTATGGCCAGAGGAGACTTAATGACAATCGTTCCCTTGTACGTCTTTTAAACACTTAGGCAGGCCTACTTGAAAATAGATATGCAAACTCATTTAAGAAGTTATGGGAACACGAGTATCCTGGGAGTACTCCGAGAGAGGATAAAAGTTCACTGCAACAGGGAGGCCTAAATGACCGGGAGTAGTCAAGAGACCCTGACAAGGGTGAGGAGTCAGGTGAGGAACCTGGACCCAGGAGACTTGGCAACACAAACGTTCCAGGACAGAGGACAAGCCCGCCAAGGGGTCATGGAGCTCAAGAAACTGCACAAGATGTTAGACCAGGAGGATACATTTCATCCAAGGTCTGTGGAGTGCATGTAGGCATAGCAGATGTTGGGTCCTGCCTAGTCTATCCAGCGACAAATTTGAATGGCAGAAGGGCCAGAGGATATTTGCGAGGAAGGCTCTGAATCAACCTTAACATTACAGTCCATATATGGCCATATTCATTTCTATTGCCAGTATAATGAAAGTGGACATAGCTTCTGAACATCATGCGGGGAGAAGAGGTGAAAGAGGGGCAGTTCATACGGCCCTCGGATGAACAGGTTGTGGACGTCTCAGAGGCTTCACTACACTTCTCTGATGCACTGGAGTCCCTGGGCAGGCAGATATTGCTACTGGCTGCCAAATGCACTACAAGCACAGCAATAACAAGTGGCCCAATAGGTAAGCAGTAGAAAGCCCTTTGATGAGGAGGTCAGAGGCACAGGGCAGATATATCTAGGGTGGATCATGAATATTATTGTAAAGTCTTGGTGGGATAATCCTCACCTCAGTGTCCTAAACAAAACTGAAACATTTCTCACAATAGCTAGGGAATTTTACATGCTTTTGCATTACCAAATACAGAGTGCGCACGACAAACTATGATTACAGAAACATAGTCACTCAATCACCTAAAGACTCATTGAAGGCAAGATGGATGCATAATAAACCCAACAAGCCAACATTCATTGACCTATTTATGCCAGTATTTATTTGTGAAGATTACAAAGATGCTACTGTGCAACCAGTAGCATCAGTGATCAATATGTGGTTAACCCGCTTTGACATCATTAAGCATCTGTATGTGGCCTCTTCCTCGAACCTTTACACAGTATATAACGATGAACAATCCTGCCAATGGCAGTCAACAAAACTGTTCTACTCCGCAAATGCATATGAAACTAGATGATAAATGCCTTATAACTTACTTTGCAGTGATCAAACACAACCATGCACTGTGGTTCCTTGCTGACAGGAGATGATGTGGTGGGGTCTACTTCGGGGGCCACTGTGACAGCTTCCGGCAGGTCCCAGAAAGTGTATGTGCAGAAAACAAAGTTGGAGAGATGTTGAGGCAACCCTGTAGCTTGAAGTATTTTAATCTTGTGAGAGAATGAACAAGGGAAAGGAGTTAATTCTCGTACAATTCCTCATATGAGCGGACATGAAAACTAAGTAATTTTACATCACAATTCTATAATTCCTTTTTTATCGCATACATATACAAAACACGTTTTTACCATACTGTGAAATTCTTCAGCATTACAAGATATTTAAAATCTGAACATAACTGCACAGTGTTGTTAATATAGTATATGAAAAGCATTATATAGAGCTGAGCTCCAATATTGATTAAATTCACCATTGGATCTAGTTACTGTAAAGCCGAATTATTTTCCATTTTCCCCATAATAAAAGGTTCCCAATCCACTGCCGAAGTAGATAACGAGATTGGCATTATCCAAAATTATAACTGATCCCCGAGTGGTGCTATGGTTTCCTGTAAGACGAGAGGGTAAAAGAAGGTTCCACCTTGGAAAAATAAGCATGGTCAATGAATTACTGAGGTTTTGGTACATAACTGGATAGTTATGTTCGCCAAAAAAGCATCTTGCTTATAATTATTTTATCAGAGTGCATAGAGCCCTGATGACTCCTCTAAAGGGACACCAGAGTCCTAGTTTGCATCCCTTCAATCACTTAAAGGCAGGCAACGGCACACAAGCAATTGTTTTGTAGAAATACTGGTGCCTGGTAAACCGACTTAACCAAAAGTACAAAAAATATAAGACTATGCTACTGGCCTCTCCATGTAACTAGCACTTAAATATTTACACAATTACTTTTGGTTAGAAGGTAATTCATTTGCCATCACTACAACACATCTTTTTCTTGAGTTACTCCCAGCAATTTTCTACAGCATAACCACCACTAAAAACTAAACAGGGGCTTCGATACTCCTGAAAAACCATCCCTGACGTTATCCTCGCAAAACCATCCTCCATTGAATGACCGCCAAAAAAAACCCAAAACATATAAGTAACCAACACCAACAGGAAAGGCTCTAGTGATAGACCAAGCAAATCACATGCAGCAGAGCATTGTGGTAATTTATGAAAACAAGTAAAATTCTGAGTGAAATGACCCTAACCAAGATGATCCAGTACACTTATTCTTGATGAATTGCTTTCAGATGAAAGTAATAATTTACTGCTGACACATTCTTCATGCAAAGGCCAAATGCAGGATTGTGCTATTGTAACCATTTATCAGAGAACATGATTCTGCAGCTCCCTGAGGACATCCTGGGGCAGGCAGCACTATAAAAATTAGTGGCTGATTGAACAGTTATGCATTAATTTCTCTCAAGTTGTCTGTGTATGGAAGCATTGATATCATAAATAGGACAAGAACCGAAACACTTCATGCTCCTTACAAATAATTCAAGATGGCCCACCTACTCTCTCCATTTTGAAATGCGTAACATTCAGTACATGCTGCTTATGTTAGGGAACAATGGTAAGCCCTACAAAAAATCAAAGTAGCATGGTTTCTGCCAAAAGACTAATTCTATGCCAGGACCGCAGGCGAGGATTATGCCTTCTTTTGTCACTTTATTTTCAAATAGCAACCATTATTTTAAACATAATCAACTACATTTCCCATGAACACTTGGGAAAGAAGTAGAAAAAAGTGCAGAGCCGAGAGAAGTGCTTCTGTTTTTTTTTCTATGTATTTTGGAAGTGCTCTGCTTACTGTATAATTACCTGTATGTTGTATTCTCTTGGCATTGATATCGCATGTACTTGCTGAAGCCGCTTTGCCACGTTACTGTACAATTCGTTGTTGTTTAAACTGTTGGTTGTTGTGCCCTTTAACTGTGGTAGCGTTCTGCGCTCCTACGCGGTCGTGACTGGTGCGCCTCCTGCAGTTGGAACCTCCCGCCGCTAAAGGGCGCTGGAGGCACAGCGGGACCACGGCGCGCAAGTTGAATTATCTGCCAATGCTGGTTAATTTGGTTGTGACTTACAAATCATTACTGTGCCCTACTAGGAAAACCTTCTAAGACCTCTGAACTCCCCACTGGGATTCTCTGATCGAGACAGGAAGGCACGGAAATGCATGACATTTGGCTAAAACATACAAAGTAATTTATAGATGGTTTGGGGTGGGAGGGTCTGAAGACTATGGCAGATCACTATAAAAAAGCCTGTATAATCAGGTATCCAAGGTAACACTTAAATGTATGAACGTGAGGTATAATAAATACAAAATGTACATTTAATGTTTCAGTTTATACCTTTTGACATCCTTTCTGGACAGAAGGTACCAAAAGGGTCTTGAAAGGTTGTGATCCTCTAGGTTCTTGGCCAAACAGTGAAAGGTCTAATAAACAGAATGTATATGTCTCAATGGTATCTCAGAGCAGGCTGAACAGCAAGGACAGATGGAATACGAGTCTATGTTGGAACAGAGGAAACATGGGATGAGGAATAGGGAACCATCAAACTTTATTGTCACGTTAGTAAAAGATTTAGCACCTTCAATTCATGTGTAGATGTGCATCCTGCCTCAAGCTAACGACTGAGGTTACCAAACGAAATATAAAAAGAGATGATTAAGAATTCCTCCCAAAATGGTAATTCTTGAAATCTTATAGTCATCTTGCTTTGAAGATGCAGTGTTAATAAGACAGTCCACTATTAACTTACCTTGCACACAAGCTTTTGCTCCTGGGCTTCATTTTCAATTGATCCATCAAATCCATCATCACCTCCGCAAATCCTGTCCTTGATATCTCCACTCACACGGACCACTTCCACATGAAGGCGTCCTGAAACCTGAAGAGCAGAAACCGAAAGATCAAGCTTTGGCTATTCTCTAACAAAACCCATCAAATTTCAATGGACCTCCTAGAAGTCGCATGTGCTTGAGTACCAAAAGTTCAACAAACACAGCTCACTCATTTCACACTTCTGAAGTCCATGATACATGGATTTACACAAGATGTCCCAGGTAAAATGTGAAATAGATCACAACCCAATCACTAAATATGGAATATAATTAGAGCCCACGAGCAGTAGGTATGTGCTTCTAAAAACTGACAAATGAGTCTGCCTTTTGAAGAAAAAGACTTTGAACACAGTCAGGACTGCTTCATGCACATAAAGAACAATGTCACATTTCACACTATGGATGGACTATGAATGTATTTTCAGATACTATGCAAACCTAACAACATGTACAACAGGTAACAAAGCCAGTAAATAGCATGTTTTGACCTCTTCACATGCCATGTGTAACGTAACCCACCTAGATGCCTGACACCAACTGAAGCGACCCTACCTCCACTAACCAATAAGCTATTCTCCACGAAACTCCACTGCATTGCTGTGCTCTGATGCTTCCTGACTAGGCTCCTGCTCTAGAAGGCTCTTCCACGTTGACATGCATGCATATTCTAACTGGGCCCAAACATACATTCTCCATCACTCATACACACACTGACAAATAAAAGTATATGTGTTCCAAGGAACTTTTCTGTGTTGGAACAACAATGCATTATTCCCACATTCAGCCTACTCAATCTATACTACTATAATAAAGGAAGAACTTTCAGCCTTTGAGGCGGGTAAACTCGGGAACCACAGCGCCAATCCACACACCCGATACACCGTTGGAATCGTCAGGGTGTGTAGATGGTTATAGGCTATATATATTTTTTTTAAAAACGTTATTTAAAAAATTTACAGTAAAAAAAAAAGTAGTCCCTCCGAAGTAGCGCCGGCCGCGACGTGCGTGCTCACGTCAGGAGCGCGGGGAGGAGCGGCGTCCAGGAGCGCGACGAGGAGCGGCGGACATGGCGCGGGGGAGGAGCGGTGACGTGAGGAGAAGCGGACAGGCCAGCGGCGGTGCGAGCAGCAGACAGGCTGGGGGAGCGGCGGCTGAGGTAAGGGAGCGGCGGACATGGCCCAGGGGAGGAGCACTGACGTGAGGAGCAGCGGACAGGCCAGCGGCGGTGCGAGCAGCGGACAGGTGGGAGGATGGCGGCTGAGTTAAGGGGACCCATGTCGGGGCAGGCGGGGGACGGGCTGGGCGGGGGCCCGGGCTGCAGGAGAAAAGAGAATGATCCCGTGTTTTTATGGTGAAACAGCAATCATTAACACACCTCTAGGCCAAAAAGATTAGCTATAATGTAAGCTTTCCCAGCCAATGTACACTCTGTAGAACGGATTGGTCAGCTGTACACCTCTGCAAACAAAAACAGACATATTTAAAGCAGTATATCAGCAGCGGACAGGCGGGAGGAGGGGCGGCTGAGGTAAGGGGACCCATGTCGGGGCAGGCGGGGGACGGGCCGGGCGGGGGCCGGGCTGCTGTACAATGTCGGGGCGGGCGGGGGTCGGGGAAGCCTCTTCCTCCCGGACAACGTTGGGACGGGCTGCTAGTAGACATATAAATGAACAAAGTCAGCATACCATAAAAAAGCCAAATTAATTCTAGAAAACTAAAAAAAAAAACATGTATACCATGAATGCACACAGGGTATACAATTAGAATGGTCACCCCCCTAATGGGTGCAATGTAACTCAACTGAACTGTCTAGTTGTGGCCTTTAGCAGATGACAAGCTGACCCTTCCCCCCCACTCATCGAGTGTATCAGGAATGTGAAACACTCTGGTGAGGATGAAGTGCACAGATATAAGAAGCCGCCAAAAGTAAACTCGCAGGACCTTAGGGTCACATTTTAACCACATTTGGATGTCAAACATGGTCCAAAGGAACACAATACTGCGTCTTTTCATCTTTTTTTATGCATTTCCTTGCCTACACTGTCTTATTGCTCTACTCTTAAAACAAAGTACTTAGTGGCGGGGCTCCAGTCCTGTGTCATTTTATATTAAGTCTGGCTTAAGGGCAGCTCCATTAGCCAATAGATCTGATTCAGGCGGGTATTCCTGATTTTTTTAAACAAAAAATTGCTTTATTTCAACTATCTCTTGCACAAAATTGCCTTTGTGTCTAAAGAAGTCAATGAGGAAAATTCGGTTCCCTGATTTTTGTTTCAATATCTCCCACTTTCCTGCTCTAAAATATTGGCATGTATGATTCATTAAAATGAGCTGTTGGTTGGGATTTTCTATTATGTCTTGTGCCATAAGCCCCCGGCGTTTAAAAAGATAGACAAAAAGATAGGCAGAAAGACAGATAGATATGCAGACGGAAGGATAGACAGAAAGATATGCAGGTAGATAGATATGCCGATAGATAGATATGCTGATAGATAGATATGCCGATAGATAGATATGCCGATAGATAGATATGCCGATAGATAGATATGCAGATAGATAGATATGCAGATAGATAGATAGATAGATATTCAGATAGATAGATATGCAGATAGATAGATATGCATATCAGAAATCTGTACTCACCAGGTTAAACCAGCATGAAAAGTGCTATTAACAGCAAAGATGCTATGAACTCTGCTCTGAGGAGTGGGGGGAGGGAGGAGGGAGGATTTCCTTACTATAGTGTCCAGAAATGCGCCAGAGAACTAGATATGTTGTGCCGTAAGAAGCAACACATTTCCTACATGCAAGAAGAGGACCAATGTGTACTTCAGATACGACGTAAATTGAGGATGGTCGTCTAACTCCTACTGTGATTTTGCTTTTATTTTCCAGTATTGGATAAATTAGATTATTTGTCTGAAAAAACAATAGAACTACCACCTCCATAACTTTAGTAAAGACTCTGGGTTCTTGGGTAATGCCAAAAGGTAGTACTGTGAACTGGAAGTGTTGTTCTACATGAAGCAGAGCAACAAGTAAACGAGTCGCGTCTGAGACTCTGTTTTAGAAACTGAGCTCTAGAATGGACCGCAAGCAGCCTCCTTTCCTGGGTACCCTGAGTACCACCAATTTTTCCTAAATGAGAGAGAAAGTCTCTCCAGGCCACCTTTACATATAGGAGCTTGGATTTCATTCATGAAGATGTTTTTGGGATGGAGAAGGATAGGCAGGCTCTCCATGACAAATGTAATTAATGTAAGTATGTTTCTAGCATACTCAAAATGTAGCAAATATTCCTGAATTAACAAAATGCTCAAATAGTATTGTGATATCAATTACAAATAGTCTTTTCAAAGGGCTGTAAACGAGTAGCAGATCCTTCAGTACAAACTGTACACTGTAGGTTTCATAAGTCGATAAACAGAATTGCTTCTAATGAACATCACTGTGTCAGCCATGTTTCACCCTGTATTGTCAGAGAACCTGGGCATTCTCAAAGGTGTAATTATCTCACAGAATTAGGTAATCTCCCAACTAGTCATTTACATGGGCTTTGTACAAGGAAGAAGGCAGCTGAGCCGTTTCCGCATGTATCTAAAGATGCACGTATCCCATAAATTGGTCACTCCTAACCAAGTTAATTTGTGATAGTAGTTTGAGATTAGGTCTCGCTAATTAGGCTTGTTACACGCCAGTCTCATGCGGTCTGCTGATCGACAGTTTCAGTGGTCAACAATGGTTTCTAAATACTGCCAGTGCAACTGAGGACATACAACTGGGCATCACCTGATAAAGACCCAAGCAGTATCCGTTCGGCGCGCTATCACAGTCATACATACCTCTCCTTTCTGATTGATGATTGGAACACCATATTGCAATTTCACATCATAGAACAGAGACTCCAGGAATACGTTGGCCACACCAATGAGACTGTGGTTTTCCTGCTCATCATAGAATGGATCAGCTCGCCGAAAATAAGACCTTGTCACCTTCAGTAAAGAGAATGATGCCACATTAGTAAAAGAAGAAAAACAAATTCAGCAGCAATTGTTTCTGCTTGTGCCATAGACAAACCCCTTTCCTGGACTCACCAATATGTCATCAAGTATCCCATAGAACATATCTCAAATGAGGCCTCAGAATTAATTCCAAATCAGTAGATGACTAACAAAGGAGGAGATGCCCTTGATAGTATGCATGAAAGAACACATTTCCAAACTGTATCTCAATCAGACTGAATATACAAGACCTGTGAGCGAAGACAACAGACATTTCTCTGATCCGCCCACTGAAATCTAGGACGCTACCTCAATTCACGCCATTGGCATCTCCTTTTCAAGAAAGGTTTGAGTGCTTTGTCTTTGACTGTCTGGAAGGCTGGAGTAGGTACAACCCAGTGCCTAAATGATTATGCTAGTAAAGTGCTTGCTACAAGGTCGAACATTGTTTTTAATGTTTTTGTTAATAAACAAATTAACACAAAAACACCCCCCCCCCCCACCCTCAAGTGAGGCCTCTGAAACCTAGTAGATTCAGATTGGTTTTGAAATCATAATTTTCTTCAAGTTCATTTTTAGGTCTGGCTTGACAGTTCAAATGTTGCCAGACATTATGTAGTTAACAGAAGTACTAGTGAGAGAGGGACTTAGGGTTCAACACATATTTGTTACTTTGAGCATAGCAATTAATTTGGCGGACGTTATGTGCTTTCACTGAAACAGAGTGGATGTACTGAACGTTTTGCATTCTGTGAAATCTTATGCTCAATACAGCAGGGCAATATTGGTTATCTTGACAAGCCAATGATCAAGTCTTAAAGGCCTAGTCTGTCTATTATTACAAATTACAATAAAGGCGGTAGTCGGATGTATTTATGGTGAAAAACTAATGTTAAAGTTAAAAGGCATATATTTAGGAGTGGATTGATAATTACTCTGTATTTAAGCATGCAGCGAGACATGTTGTTACATTGAATCTCACAGATTACTGTAGCGCACAAGAGTTTGATGTTGGTTATCCTTCTAAAAGAGATGCACTCTGGCAATCCTAGTAATGTGCAAGTAAGCCTGATTTACATATTGTGAAAAGCATATGTTAAAGGCAATAATCTTCTATGGGTGGATTGTATTGTACTGTGCTAAAGCTTGTAAGCAGGGATTCTGTTACACGGAATGTCATCATTTTCTGTAATAAGCAAGGTTTTGATGCTGGTGAACGGCCAAGCCCTTTGCCCAACTCTCTTCATGAGTGACCAGCCCATGCTGCCCGCAGTGGTGTTGGTGACAGATCTATTTTTTAAGGTTTAGCACAAATTGATTGGACAAAATTAACTTTTTAAAAGAAATCCAAAAATACCTTTCCTATGGAAACTCTGGCTCAATAATAACTACTCTGGCACGACCACCATCAGTGTAATATGTAAAACGTACGTACACATTTTATATACATTAATTACACAGTGGCAGTCACCACTGTGTAGTTCTAGTTATAACCAGGTTCCATAGGAAAGGCTTTGTTTGGTTTGCCACTAACTTTGCAGCCGTTTGATGGATCTTCACAAAACGTTCCAAAAAAAGGTTCATCCACCTCAGCTCCTTCCTAAAAAGTTTTGGGGTGATCCGTCAAGTAGGGCCGTGAAAAAGGGGGTGGTCCCAAAATGTGTTAGGAAAATTGCACACCAATACCGGACAACTGCTGTGATTTGGTGTAAATTGGTTTGGAAAAGAAAAACACTGAGCACAGTACGGTTTACTGTAGAAGGGCATGTGAACTCTAGATATGTATATACTTTAAGTCATTATAGATATCATCACAAATTTCTATGAATATGTATATGTAGTCCTAATTATATTATTAGGAATGTGTATTTATTATTTTTGTACATGCGATCTTTATATGTAAAGTATTTTTTAGCTAATATACATTTTTTTTTATAAAGATAAAACAAATGACTAAAACTTTCTTGGAATTTGTGAAGATATCTATAATGACTTAAAGTATATACATATCTAAAGTTCACATGCCCTTCTACAGTAAACAGTACTGTGCCCGGTGTTTTTCTTTTCCAAACCAGTATTTTCCTGTATCCTATTTCCAGGGCCAGTTCGTTTTCCAGAAAAAGTGATTTGTTGTAAATCCATTCAGTACTTAAGAAAATAAGATTCAAAATGTGTGCACATATACAAATGCTGTAGTACTGCAGATCTGGGAGATCCAAATATTACATTTGATTGGCTGCCTCACACCAACATAGCAGCAATTTTAGGACTAAGTCCCAGTGTCCTTAAACAAAAAAGTTAAAACCCATATTGATTAGCCATAAGTGATGATACCATGAACCCCTAGGTCTAGACCCCCCCTTTCCAGAGAATTTTTTTATTTTTTATTTTAAAGAGGAGGGTATGTGCACCCTTATCCCCGAGCAATTGAATGGCCCAGGGGCCATTTGTAATGAAATATTTTTATGAATAAGGGAGGGAGCATACTGCCCCTCACCACTCCCCCCCCCCCCCAACTAGTAAATGGCCCTGGGGACCACATCCCCCGGGGCATGAGACCAATTAAAAGTTTTAATGGGGAGCGGGGCATGAGGCCACCTCTCCCAGAGCCATTTCATGGCCCCGGGGACCTTTATTTTGGAAGTGAGACGTGCACCCTTGCCAAGCACTGCTTATGACCTCACAAGGTACATCATTCATCACACGTTTCTATGACATCATTGATAACATCACTGATGACATCTGAAATGACATAATTGATGACAACAGTGTGAATGGCGAGAAAGCCGTTATAGTTAATATAACTAGTGAATTTCAGTGGTTTTTTTTGTTGTTTGTTTAACTGACATTATGACCCAACTAGAATGTCACTTTAACCTTTGTTTTTCTGGGAATAAATATTTACAGATACACAAAGGGACTTTGGGTCAGCTCTCTTTTTTGCCGCTGGTCTGTACGAGTGTCATTTACACTCTGCTTTTATCCATGACAGCAGACAATGGGTAAGGCTACTACATCCATTGGGTTTCTTGCTTTGGGAGTGATGCCATTTGTCTGATCACACATGCACCCCCTTGTGAAACCGAGTGTACTTCAGGGTCAGTACTTCGGTCTTACATTTTATCCTTCTATAGGTCTCTTTTCATGTGTTTTCTTCACTTTTTTATTTTCCTTGTCAGAAAATAATACAGCTCCTCGAACAGTGCAAAATAACTGCTCACTTGCCGCAAATTTCATCTGCCGTGCCCCGCAGCCACCACCTCTTAACTAGGCAACCACAATGGAATGGAATCATCCACAGCTATCATTGTTTTACCATTTCACGATAACCAACATGTTGGTTATGAATGTGGCGGTCATCCGGGAACTTTAAAACAATGATGCACTAAATACAATACTGCTGCAAGATTGCCACTCACTACTATGTTTAATCTTATTAGTTTTTGTAAGCATATGACAATCATGTTTATGCAGCAGTATGTTTGCACTAGCCACTTTTATTCTTATAATTTACCTTGCATAAGTTCTTGAATTTATGTGTGATTTATTGTAGTTCTTTAAGTGGGTAAATGTAAGAGAGAGTCAGTGGGTGGATGAATGATGCACAAATCTAGAATGAACGACAGAATGCTTGTGTGATTACTTTTTGAGTGCTTAACCCTATCAATAACTGAAGACGTACTTTCATTTATAAGCCTGTCCAACTGGCATTGCCAATGCTCGATTTTCTTTTGTGCATTAGAGAGATTGTCTGCATATAGTGATAGCCCTTAAGTTCCTTTCTGTCCATTCAACATCGGAGTTTACCACGGACGCCTAGTTTTCCTGTGCTCTGTTCATGTTCTTTTGTAAATCCTGGTGAAGGCAGCACTTACAATATGCGTATATCGTGGCTCTGGGAATAACAAACAGACAATGCAGCATGTTGGTGAAAGTTACTTACCGGGTTGTCTTCATCGCAGACCTTCCACTCTTGGTAAAGATCGCGCATATCCACCAATCTGTTTTCTAGTTTCTCCAGTGACCAGATCTGTTTCCCTTTCCCCTTCCTCCGCACTTGGATCGCAGGTTCACTAAGCATAGCACCACGCTGCCACAAACAAAAGCCATGTCAAGGATTTTAAAACAAGGTTATATGAACTATAAAATTAAATACTAAAATGGTCTCAGAAGCAATAGCTGTTAAACGGCTATTAACTGTTATTGATGACCAGTTTTAAAAATATAGATCTTGTATTTGATATATTTATAGCGCAACTCCACCTTTAATCGATGAAGTGAGCTTTACATTGTAACAATGGGTAGGGGTCTGGATTACCAATATTGCAGTGATCAGAATCTCTTCACAACAACATGGGAGTCAGAACAATGCATTACAACTTAAATTAGAATTTAGCATCAAAGGAAGATTTGAAACTTACAGGGTGTTATGTTACACAGGACAGGTAGGAGCAAAAGCAGTTGGAGAAGGGGAAAGAGGAGAGGAAACAAAATAAGGAATACATGTTTTGGAACAAGTTAAATAGAAGAGGAAAAACCTAGGGATCAGAAGGGGAATGAGACGCGGGAGAGGACTGACAAAGTTTAAAAAGGTAGGATTCTAGGTATTTATAGCTTTGAAGGAGATCTTCAAGTTGACGGGTCTTCTGGTGGAGGGTTCCAGAAAGATGAAGCTGCCCCAGAGTGCTGGATGGCAGCTGGTATTAATAGGTAGTTGATTTATGATGACATAATAAACTATTCTTGCAGAAATGTGTTATTTGATGGGTTGTGTTACAGTGGCGCAGGGACCACCCAAATCCAGACCAGACCTTATATGAACCTTGCATTTAGCATCAGTGCACTATTTTGATATCCAATACCGTTGTGGCTATATTACCAGAATAGTCTGTGCACAGATAATAGAAATTCACATTGTTTTGGAGCTTATAACAAACTGGTATATTTTACAACTGTGCACTTGTGGAAAGAGCAAAAAATACATGGGTTAAAAGAAATGTTTCTAGGCCGTTAGAAGCCTGTGGATTAAACACTCTGGTAATCTGTACAACTTTCCAATACAGAATTCATTCGAAGTGATGAAGCAAGATTTCACATACGTGACTTGCTTAAATCAAGAACCTCGAATAACTTATAATCCTGTAATTCAACTTGTATGTCTTACTAATTTTCTTTTATTTTGGATGTGCGTGTATATTAGTGATGCTTGCCTATGTGTTTTACTAATACGAATAACCCTTGTCCTTAAAATGGCCGCCGCTTGGGGATTTTCTACTGCGCATGCGTTAGTCACACTCACGTGACGTGACGTAGTTGCAGTTCTGGTGGGAAAATGTGCGCATGCGTATTTACCTCCTAAATGGCTGTCTGTATACTCACATGGTGAAGCTTGCGCTGATGCTCTCGTGTTATTGTCTGTTGCACTAAATTCATAATCGCATAGTATATTTTTATAGTAAGAAGTATAAAGTGGCTACTCATGGTATATAGTACATTCATTTATTTCTATGTTTTTAATTTGTTTTCGCTTACTTTCCATGTACCGCGGTTTTGAGGGTCTGATGCAGTGCTCAAAGACTCCATATTGATGTGAGGTCCTGCGCATGTCCGTATTCCGGTGGCATTGACCAAGTGCCAACTGAAGGTCCCTGCCAAGACGTGCCTGGGAAGATGCACCTTCACCCAGCCGGAGAAACTGAAATGTACTGCATTGGATACAATTGTATATTTTCCTATTGTATTCTGTAGAATAGGTCATGGGAACCCCAAAACTGCTAGGCGGTTCCATAACATGCAAATACGAGCTTGTAGAAGTTTGTTCTGATTGGTGTGTTAACCTATCCTACCTAAGGACCAATCGAAATTGGGGATTCTGACACTTGCAACATTTGGGGGGTGGTACACTGACCCGAAAACAGTATATCTAGCCTAGGTTTAGCTAGAGAAATTGTCCGACTTGTCTGAATAGCTGACCTGTCACTGACCCAACGCACTCAATAGGTGACTGAATACAGAGCGCTGCGGAGCACTCTGTCCGAATTTAACCATAGACTCAAAGGTTTTACTAAACCTTAAGTGCTGGCGGAGCACTTTGCTGGGGAGTTCACTAACCCAATCGGGGTTCTGACTGATAGCTGCAGAGAGGGTGGAGCGCAGGCGTTGCTTCCAAACTGCGGGTGCTGGTCGTGCCTTGGTGGTCCTGTCCTGATCCTAATCTGGTTTTCCTGTCCTGTCCTGGGGTGTCCATTCTGCACCTGCTGTCCCATTGATGACTGTCCTTCCTTGGGGTATTTCCTGTCCTTGACTGATCCGTGGCCAGGGTTGGTCTTCACACCATTCTAGGTAAATATAGTGTTGGACTCTATACCGCACCTTCTATTTTCTGTCTTTGCTTCAATAAAGACATACCTTTGCATAATTGATTTCCATGCTTTCGCAGAGCTACTGAATGAAAGCTCATACGTTATTGCTGTTTTTCTTAGCATGTTCCGATGTTACCCTACCTTTTAGAACACATTCTCTCCATACTGTTTTGAATCATAGATGTGGTTTATAATTTTCTCCTGCAAGCTGACTTGAAGTAATTGTTGCTATAATTTAGCATGCTCCATTTTTCCCCTTCCTATAGGTGTATACAATTTTTCTAAGTTCTCTCCCTACCCCTGAAGTATTTTCCCAGTAACAAAATTCTAGTTCGTGCATAAGTTTACCCACCCATAGCTATACTTCGTGAATTTCCATTCCTGAAAGCTGTTTAGCTTATTCTCCCATTAGACTCATAAATGGTTGCCCTGATTTACTTTTTGTATGGTTATGTGATCTTCATAATCTTGATTGTTGACTGTCTCTTGGTCGTGAACTGTTTGCTCTCAGAATCTGAAATCTAGATAAAGCTTTTAAAACTTCCCAGTTGTCTGTGGTTATTTGATGAATACAAAGAAATAAAGTCGATATTGTATTTTGCCTGCTTTTCTTATACAGCTAGCTCCCTGATCCATTGTGGTCATAGGTACCCGTAACGGTGGATTGGTAAGTCGGGTACACTAGAAATAAATAGGAAGGAATCAGGGTTACTGGTAGTAGAGTGTTAGGTCACCTGATCAAGGTATATGATAAATTGGAAATATATGGGCCTGGTACGTGTAATGGTGAAATTATTTGGCCGGGTGACCTGCGATCTCTATCAGAAGCAAATTTGGATCATCTGCAAAACAAAGTAAGGAAGTAGGCACTTTACAATATGTCTGCAAACCTTCCATCCTTAAATGTTTTACTACTTGTGAATATTTAGTGCACCTACAGATGCTGCGACGTCATGCAGACAATTGCCACCATTGTAGAAGCTTTTGCTATTTAGCAGTTTCTAATGGTAGTCATTCTTGTCAAACTGCACATGTTCATGTTCTCAGGGCTAAGGGTATGAACATAGCTAGGGTGAAAAATGCAGGCACTCGAGGATAGAGGCGATGAAAGCCCATAAAATGATTATGATAAATGTGAACACATTTTTGATTGGGAGTGATTTCAAATGAAACCTTTAAAGTGCTAATGTAACATGACGGGAAATGCAATTGCTAAAAATTCTTTCTGAATTCTTAATCAATCAATTCACATTTCTAAACACTAGAAAACAAAAAAATTAAAAACAAAAATCATGCTAACTTCTTGACAAAATGAGTACCAAAGTCTCTATATAACTAAGTTCTGAATGAAAAGTGTGTGAGCACTTGGAAATTAAAAAGTTCTAATTTCTTGAACAAAATGCACAAATCATTAAATTGAATCCTTACAAAAATATCTGGCCAGAACCTTCGTTTAGAAAAGTTATGGAAGCATTATTCCAAAGTGTGCCAAACACTTGAAATAACATGTGGCAAACTACAGAAGAAAAACGTGCTAAATAGTTGAAAAACGTGCTCAGTCTCCTTAATAAATGGAGTTTCAAATTTGAGAACAAAAACATCTGCTGTATTAAAGAAAAATAGCAATTCTCTAACAAATCGATGCCAAATGCATGGGCAAGAGACTGTTTCTCAGTGCAGGTGCAAACGCCATTAGAAAACGCAGTCAAACGTGTACCAGGTAGTGAAGGGGTCAAAGGTGTAGTGTGGCACTGCGGTGCCATCCATCTGTTTCGGTGAGCTAGAGTAACAATGTGCCATGGAGCTCTGTTTGTGAACAGGGGAAGTGTTCTCACCAAAATGTGATGAATTCAGCTCTTCAAGGAGATCGACACTTAAAGTGCACATACAAGTAACTGAATACCAGCTGAATTACATTTCCTACAAAAGCATTACACCCCTTACTGTCAATCATCAATTGTTTTATGCAGTTTGTATCTGCAGTGTGCCTCCAATCTTTCTAAAACACATGCTTGGAATAGACAGAGGAAATTTGCAATATTGCTTCACAATTACAAATAACCAATTAAAAACTAAATGAACACACCATTCATTGGATTTAATCCTCTATATTTCATTATTTTGTAAATCATTAGTTGCACAAATATCTCCAATACACATACATTTAGAAGGCTGTCCTAAACAAACTTCCTAAAACAAAAACCAAACAATTGACTTACACGTGATTAAAGTGCATGAAAAATAAAAAGAGGAACGTCTCTCTCTCTCTCCTGCGAAAATTCAAATCTTCGCAGGAGAGAGAGACGTTCCTTTGACTCCAAATTAGTGATCGGAAAGCGGCACTTATATGAATAAGGTTTAGATTCTCTACCGGCTGGTGGATGAACCATATGCATAAATTGCATAAGATTTGGTGAAAAGAAAGACCTTGGAAGATTGAATATCTTTGAGGAGTGAATATTGTCGGCTGACAGATCCTCCTTTCCCGACCTAAAAATAGACGCAGGTTGTTGATCGCGACAGGTTGTCCAGTCGTTCTGTAGTCCTGATGAAGACCCGAGCTGGTTGCGAAAAATAAGCACCGTAACACAGTGTCGAAACATCGACGTAACAATATCCATCAGTCCCTACTCAGTTTCAACCACAATTGAAAAATGATAATAGGGTTGTCACCAATGTACAGCGAATTTTGGAATGGTTTGTAATTGTTGTAAATGTATGTTTAGTTGTCTAAGCACAGCAAATGCCACTTCTATCTTTATTTTCATGCACTTTAATCACGTGCAAGTCAATTGTTTGGTTTTAGGAAGTTTGTTTAGGACAGCCTTCTAAATGTATGTGTATTGGAGATATTTGTGCAACTAATGATTTACAAAATAATGAAATATAGAGGATTAAATCCAATGAATGGTGTGTTCATTTAGTTTTTAATTGGTTATTTGTAATTGTGAAGCAATATTGCAAATTTCCTCTGTCTTAAGGACAAGCAAAGTAATTTTTCTTCCCAACAGAACCATTGTTGCACATATACACTTGGAACCCAGGTTCTGAGGGTCACAGGGCCACCCCATTAATATTAATGGAATAGACAGATACATTCCAAGTCCTTGGCCTATGATCAGTGATTTATAATATTCAACCTTTATCTTGAGTATGCACTATTCCATTTTGATTCTACTAAATATGGATAATTCTATGCTTGAGCCATGACCAAGGAGTTTTATGCACCAGACAGGCCTCTCATGAAACTTTACATTCCAACACAATCCCCTTGGCCTGTACTATGCTGATTGACCATGTTTTCGCACTCAACTTCATCAACCGGGTCAAGGTTCCTTTGTATTCCTGACATACAAGATACAGCTTTCTCTTTGGTCCAGTGAGGGTTTACTGTTCTCAGCATTTCATGACATGATTTCTTTAACCAGATGTCGAGGTTTTCACAATGTTTGCAGGCTCTATGCAACACTGCATATGGAACTATAGCTCCCTGGTCACTCCAGGGAACACTTGGTCATCTTTTATTCATGTATCATTCTGTAATGTCAGTCACTGTCACCAACGGATTAGTATTGTGACTGTAGGTCCTATATAGATCCTAAAATCCCATGATAATAGGGTTCACGACTCACCTCAGTGATGCTGTTGAGCAGTGATGCTCACTCTTCGAGGTTCCCTAAAGCTGAGAAGAGGAACTGAGCAGGGCAGGTGTTCGCTGCATTCACCTTTCCCTCCCAAGATCAAACTCGTCTCACACCCTCTTGCAGTCAAAAACGAGTTCAGTTAGTTTTCTCTTGGACATCACAGGTACTAGCCTGCATGGTGGACAGCATATAATCCATTCGGGTTGGCACCAGAATCATCCTACTGAAAGTTTGAGCAGTCACACCTCTTGTACAATGTAAATCTCCAACAGTCACAGAGCTAGAGATCAGACCCAGCATTTCCAAGCAGCTCCCAAATACACAATCCCTAACTGGACATAACTGATGGTTTACAAACAGACTGGCAAGAGTTATGCTTCACTTCTCAGACCAGTACCTTGCCTGGGCAACAATAGCCAAAGATGTCCTGGATTACTCTGAAATTCTAAGCAAAACCTGCAGACTGCTGTGTTTCACATAATCACTGTTAAATCCATAAGATATTCTATTTCGCAGTCAGAGCGGTGGTGGGTTGCTTCACTGTCTTCTTCTGGCAGAGTACTTTTTAAGTGAGGTTGGGTAGTTTATAAAGCAACAGCACCTGACTTCTAAGTCTAAAGTTGTTGAATTTCTCCCACTTCTCTTAAAGCCAATCAATACAAAGACTAGCCGACTGATAACGCCTGCAGTCATTTTCTGGCACATCTACTTCCTTGTGGAATTCTTTCCCCTTGGTGTTCGCACTGTACCAAACTACCATCCTTTCCACAAAAAACTGAAATCAGCTTTCAGTCCAGTCATCAGTGAAGTTCCTTGAGATGTGTATTTTTTGCATTTTAATTTCTGTTCTACTATTTGTCATTGTCTTTGCTTTATATTTTGTAAACACCTCAATTGCCTGGGTCACGCTCAATGAAAGTTAAAAACAAAATAGATGTTAATGTTTATATAAAACTAAAAATGTATATTTAGCAATCTCAAGTAATCTGGGTTTTAAGGCACCAGCATTTTGAAAATGTCCCAAAGGCTGGTGATATAGGACACTGTGAGCGCTGCTGCAGAGATGGGTGCATTGTTCGTACGTCTGGGACATCCTCAATGGTATCAGTCTTTCGAAAATGAAAGTGCTTTGACTTTCGGATTTCTCTGTAGGGTAAGCCTTAATAACTAGAGTAGAGAGATTCTTGTTTATCTGCTAAAGCAGTTCACTTGGTTGAGAACCTGTAGCAGAGGTATGAATGCAATATGCACCTCAAAGGTTCAAAGGTCAGCGAAATAGCTCTGTGGTCAAAGCACTACTACAGACAACCATATGCAAAATACAGCTCCAGCTGTCTGTTTTCTTTCCCACAGGCATCAACAGACTGTCTTGGTTCAACGCAGAACAAGAGTGGTGCATATATTTGCATGTTGCATTTCACTGTTCGACTGACTCCACTTTTTCTCTGTGCCACTATTACTGCTGGCAGGTGTACGATCTCACTTCCTACTGCCCCCTTGCACCACCTCCCTTTTATAACATAATGTGCATCACTCATAAAATCCTTTGTGTACGTAAGTCAGATCTATGAAGGGAGAAACAAGAAAATGTTGCACGTAAAACCAGAGTTTATATAAAGAGGCGCAGTGTTGAATAAGCAGACGTGATGATTGGGCTGGAACAGTCGCATGGAGATGTTTTGCAGTCTTAAGTGTCACTTAGGAGTTGGGCGTGGCCAACTGCAGAACATGGCGGTCGCTTCCTGAAGGAGCTCCGGACCCGCACGGCATTAATCCTGCCTATTTGCCGTATCTTGTGACCCCTGTCGTGTGCGGAGCACGGCCGCCGCAGAAGCTACCGGACGCCGAACTCCGTGGCCCCCGCGGGGTCCTGGCGGGGACCGGGTTCTGAAACGTGGGGATCTCGGCCAGTGAGGCCTGTGACGCGCCGTGAGGCCCGAGACAGCCTGGGCTGACGCTGCGGAGAGACCGGGCGGGGGCCGCCCGAGGCTGGAAATACCACAGGGGCATAGCGATCGGAGACCCTAAGCGGCGACGCGAAGACCAGGCGACGCCACGAGCAGATACCGGGGAGACGCAGGACAAGCGACGCGCCCAGAGTGGAACAGGTGGGCTGCTCTGGAGCGCGGGTCTTGGGACGCAGCTACGCCAGTGCCGGGGTTCCAGTGCGGCGCGCGCGGGCCTACCAAACAGTGAGAGGGAGCCGGAAAGGGACGGTTTCTCCCAAGTGAGGGCTGTCATAAGTGTCCACGGGGGAAGAGGTGTGCTGCGGGCGGCCCCTGAGATGGTACTGCCACTTTGAAGGTGTGTGGGTGCAGGTACCAAAGGACTGTGGAGTGCTTGTAGACAGCACGGAGGCCGGTAGGGAGGAGTTATGGGGTGAGGCTATAAAGGACATTTGTGCTAGCGACGGTGTCCCCACCTAGGGAGTCGGCTCTGGAGCGCAGCTGCAGTGTGGAACGCCCGCCCCCCAGTCCTCCTCGGAACTGCATGGCCGGACGGCACCGGGTGGCGGTGGCTGGAGGCTGGTGATTGCGGCGCTATAGGTTGAATTATAGTCCGGAGGACCGCAGTTCGCGGTCTGACTGAGTGCATTACAGGGTGTGCTGCGCACGGACGGCCGAGCCTGCTGCGCAGGAGGGGACTACCGGTCAACATAGGAGTTGAGCCCTACGGAACTGAGGAGTGTCACTCCACCTCCACTACAAGGGACAGGTCGTTGGTGCATGCAGCAATGGGGCGAGTGAAGGGCAAGCAGCAGGACAGTGAGTCTGGGACGGACCTCGTCCCTAACACCGCGATATCGATGGATGTATCCCAACAGGTCAGCTGTGTACCACCTACCCAAGCAAGGGAAGCGACGGACAAATTAGACTTAATCCTACAAGAGGTGCGCGAATCTAGCAAGTCCATATAGGCACAGATAGGCGCCCTCACGTCTGAACTGTCGTTACTCCGGGTGGACCACGCCAAACTTGCTGACAGGGTAAAGGACCATACAGTGGAATTGAAAGCCTTGTCCCCACAGCAAAGCCAAAACACTGCCGATATAACAACTACAGTCCCAGGTGGCCACCTTTATGGACCGCGTGGAGGACGCGGAGGGGAGAGCGAGGAGGAACAACATCCGGGTCATAGGCCTGCCGGAGAGAAGCGAAGGGGCAGACGCGACTCGATATATGGAGGGCTGGCTTAAGGAGTATGTCACTTCAGAGGGCTTCTCGGACCAATTCTGCATTAAACGTGCTCACAGGATACCCACGGGCCGCCCGAAACTGGGGACCCCTCGAAGGCCACTCATAATTAAGTTGTTGAATTACAGAGACCGCGACGTGCTGCTACAGAAATCGAGAGAAGTGCCACAAATTAATTTCAAGAACACTAAGGTCTCGTTGTACCCAGATTACACGTTGCTGGTGCAGAAGCAGCGCTCCTCCGTTTTACCGATCAAGAGGAAACTACGGGACCTGAACCTGCAATATGACCTCCTCTTCCCGGCGCGGTTGAGGATTATCCACGAACGGAAATCTTATTTCTTCGAGAGCCCTGGGGACGTAGAGGAATGGTTGGAGGTGATGGAGCTGGGGAGACAATCGAGGGCTAACTCCCAGACCTCAACATCCACCATGCAAGATGGACGCACGGCGGAACGCCGCATCTCAAAGAGACTGCGCAAAAGAAACTCTGGCCAACAACTCAACAGACGCAGAGTGGTAGGGAGACGGCGATCCTCGCGGTCTCCTCCTTCCGGACTACAGCACAGATCGGCGACCCGACTACTCAGACGTAGTCGACACCCAGAAATCGGACACGGATGGGAGTGCGGCCCCGTTTCCCTCTGTGACCCCACAGACAGCGGACGGACTGATTCCCTGAATGAGTGCATAGTATTACGAACTTGAAACAGAACAGTAATGTATATGACTGCGTTAATGCTGCGAATATATTTACTATAAAGGCATTGTGTTACTTGTAATTAAGGCCCGGGGGCCCGTTTGAGTTCCACGGTAACAATGACTAGGATAAAGCACTGCATGGGTAGGTTTGGCCACGTACCCTAAGTTGTGAAAGCTTTTCATGGATGTTATACAGGTTTATGTGTTTCCTGTTTAGTTGGGTGGTCCGGTATAGTTTCACGACCGGACTGAGTATTGGGATTTGCTGGGGAGGGTATTGCTCCTGCGGGGTGCATTTTCTTGAGTTGGCGCAGCACTGCACCGGCTCCGCTGGCTGCACGATGGCCGCATTCAGACACAAGTTTCAGACACAGAATAAATATACCATAATGACTTGGAATGTCAGGGGTCCGTCCCGAAGCGGCATAAAGTTCATGCGGCGGTATTAAGACGCAAGGCGCAGATAGTACACTTGCAGGAGTCTCATTTGGTTGAGCCGGAAGTTTCGAAGCTCCGTAAAAAGTGGAGAGGGCCGGTGCTTTCGACTACGTGTTCAGGGTTTGCACGGGGCGCTGCAATCTGGATCAGGCATCGTGTGCCCTTCACGTTGATGGAGCAGAGAGTTGACCAACAGGGGACGTATATCCTATCTAGGGGCACCTTGGATGGCCAACCATTAGTATTGGTTTCAATATATGCCCCAAATTCGGAACAGGACAAGTTCCTATGCAAGCTGTCTGCCGCCCTGGTGGGGTGGGAAAACTACCCATGGATCATCGGTGGGGATTGCAATGCCGTGATGAATGTCATGCTTGATAGGTCGCACCCCCCTCTACACGGGACGGGGGTTAGTAAACAAGCGAAAGCGTTGTGTCAATGGACAGAGGGCTGGGGGTTGTGTGATGTCTGGCGGATACGACACCCAACACACAGAGAATATTCCTTCTACTCACCAATGCACGTTACACACACGTATTTATCGGGTGTACTGCTCCAATAATATCGCGATGCAGGTACTACACACCACATATCTAGCGAAGTCCTTCTCCGACCACGGTCCCTTGGAAGTGGTGCTTGGTTGGGGCAGGGTGCCCACCCCAGTGCTAACATGGCGGTTGTGGCCTCAAATGTTGGAGGACTCAGCGTTCCGCACTACTATGTCCGACACTATCCAGCAGTACTCTAGGGACAACAGTCACACAGCATTCCCCAGGTTGATCGAATGGGAGGCCTTTAAAACAGTAGTCTGCTGGAAGGCAATTGGGGCGACGGAAAGGGCACACCAAAAAATACATAGGTCCTTGCTAGATGTTGAGGAGAAACTAAATAGGCTGGAGCAGGAAGCCGTGCTGAATGAGGACAAACGTGCCCCGTTGCAGGAAGCCAGAATTCGACAAGCTGAACTACTAGAGTCCCTCCGAGTCATAGACTATCAGAAATACACTCAACTGTCCCACACAGATGCAGATAAGGCAGGGACACTGTTGGCCAAACTACTGCGAGACGACCCCCCTAACGTTGTGATTAATGAGGTAACTAATGTTGCGGGAGGTGTGGTGACTACTCAGGGTGAAATCAATGAGGCCTTTAGGCAATATTATGCAGGACAGTACAGTGCACCTGAAGAAAATGTAAGGGTGTCTACGGATTAGTTTTTAGCCGCAGTTCACTGCCCCCAATTGATGCACAGAAAGAACTACTAGGCCCCATCACTGAGTCGGAAATCAGGGCTGCTATTAAAGGACTTCCCCAAAACAAAACTCCTGGGTTGGACGGCCTACCAGCTGAAACTTACGCCGCATATGCGTACCTCCTCGTACCCCAACTGGAAATCTTATATAAGGAAGCATTGAAGGAGGGTGCTTTGCCCCTCCCTACAGCGCAGGCATTGGTGGTGTCACTCCCTAAACCAGGCAGGGACCCCACAGATATGGCTAGTTATCGGCCTCTGTCATTATTGACGACAGAGTACAAAATACGCAGTAAAGTCCTGGCTAACACTCCTACCAGTAAAACACAAACTGATTCATATAGACCAAACAGGCTTTTTACCGGCGCGAAGTACATCCCTGAACACCAGAAGGCTGCATCACCTTCTCACAGAGGCCCCGACCCGGGAAGAACATGCGGACTGCGTTTCGCTGGATATGCGCCAAGCGTTTGATACGATTAAATGGGATTATATATTTCAGGCTCTGGCCAGATTCGGGCTCCAGGAGGAGTACATTAGTTGGATCAGACTCCTATACCATGCTCCCATGGCTACAGCGCGGACAGGGGTACATATCTCAACGGAATACCAGATACGTAGGGGTACGAGACAGGGGTAACCACTCTCGCCACTTATCTTTATATTGGCGCTTGAATCCTTGGCATTACAGATCAGGGCAGACCTGCCTGACATGGGGATAACTGTAGGCGACAACAGGCATTTGCTATCGGCATACTCTGATGACATCATTCTTTATCTGCGCGACCTCCACTCCCCTATGGACTCTATGGCCGCAATATTTGCATCCTTCGAAAGACTGTCAGGTCTCGCCATTAACTCAGCGAAATCGACGGTTTTCTACTTTAAGGAGCAGGAGCCTCTGCTGGACTTTCGCTTTGGTTCGGTGCACTTCAAGGTTGCTCCTCATACATTTAAATATTTAGGTATTCATATATACCAGACCCAGGCCGATATGCTAGAGGGCAACTTGAACAGAGACCTGCGGTCCAGCATTAACTTCTAGACATCCCTGCCACTGTCGGTGGCAGGTAGGGCGGCAATTGCCAAAACGGTGGTCCTACCGCGGCTGCTCTATTACTTTACAAACATACCACTTATGGTCCCAAGCACCACTTTTAAATTAAAGAACACCTTGTTCGTTGAACTCATTTGGGGGTCGGGAAGGCGAAGGATCAGCCTAAAGAAATTGCATCGCAGTACGTCCAGAGGGGGTCTAGAGGTGCCTGATCTTAGGGCGTATTTTTATGCTGGTCAACTGCAGTGGCTATACTTTCGGCGGGGCGTAACTTGCAGGAGATTGGGATGACCGACCAAGACATAGGAAAGGGTGCTTCACACCCTTTTACTACCACATAGCAAGCTACCGCAAGAACTCCCCCTCTTCTGCATACGGCGCTGCAGTGTTGGAGGGCGGCACTGCAGTATAAGAGGGCATCTCCTGCCTATGCTCGGAATATACATTTACTTGGCATTCCCTTAAAGGGCGGACACTTATTGAGGCGCAGGCTTACACCTTGGGCGGATGTGGCAGTCACTACAGTAGCTGACCTCTTCGGTGAGGGTATTTTAATGGATCATGATAACTTTGTTCGAGAAACAGGAGCACCAGACCATCTGTACCTTTTACATGCAGCACTACTGCAATACGTCAGAAAGTATTGGGCCCCGCAGAGGCAGGAGCCCCCCACTAACGACCTAGTCAAAACACTATACTACATGGGACGGGGACGTCACCTCATCAGGTGGTTATATGTGGGGCTTTGCTCCCACACACACACACACAGTTGACTTGACACTTCTCCGCACAGCCTGGGAGGGGGACATAGACAGGGACCTTGCGGATAAGGAATGGGAGAGAGTGATGGAATACCCTAAAAGAGTATCTCGGAATGCGCGCATTAAATATATTCAAACTATGATTATGCATAGGGCATACCTTACATCACGCAAACTCGACAGCATGTACCCGACAGCGCGCCACCACTGCCCTAGATGCCAACTAGAGGGAGCGGACCTAGTGCACATGATATGGTCTTGCCCGAGGATTGGAGGGTATCGGACCTTGGTCAGGGGTCACACGACGGAAATCACTAAAAGGGCGATGGATGCCACGGTGGGGGTCTGTATACTGGGACTGCGGAAGGGAACTTCCAAGTATAAGGTACAATATAGATTTGAGAACTTGGCGCTTCTTTTGGCGGTGAGAGCGATCACCATGCGGTGGAAATCGAAGACACCACCCACTATACATGCATGGCACAGCGAACTGACACGATGGGGGGTTGCAGAGAGTGCCGCACTAAGAAGAGAAGAGGCTAGGGAGCTGCGTAAGACCCCAATCTCGATGGATTGGGACATTATGTTGGAGGCATGTAGAGCTTTGGACATAGACTTTGACACAGCTGCTGGCAATCCATAAGGTGGTGATTAACCATGCGGGTGAATGAGACATGGCCCCGGGTATTTAACACGGAAGAGGGGCGAGGGTCAAATCAGTTTATACTCTAACACCCCACACCCCCAAGAAACACAAATGTACGCACATAGGGGGTGTATAAAGTGAATTACACATACAAAATATACAAACAGAGAGGACCCCAATAAGGCAAATCGCTCTGTTTGGAAAAACTGCCCTCACTCACATACCGGGGTATGTGACATGCTTCATCATCGGGCCTGCTTACAATACGCCCTGGTGTAGCCACACACAGGGCGGAGCATTAGGGAGGGGGAAAAAAATAATAAATTCCTCTTAACAAGACGTACAACCAGGACAGTTCAACATAGACGACACGTAACACAAATATTGGTGAAAGCCGTGCAAACACCAAGGGACCACAACTTAAAAGTGCGACAAAAGGTGCAGTTTGGAAAGTGATTAAAACTGATTACGGGTACCAACCAAAACACAACCTTTATTAAACTTTTCTTGATACCCCTATCAGGATTAAAAAATGCAAAAGGATGGGAAAAAGCCTCAAAGAGATAATTAGGAACCTCAAAGCTCCCTCCTACCACTGCCAGAGTCAACATGTTTCGACTGCTCTGTGTGTGCCTTAAAGGTCACTCCGGTCTTCTTCAGGACCGTCGCTTTCAGTGCCACTCTGGGTTCCTCCGTACTTCGGATGATGGTACCCCAAGGACGAGGCAGGTCTGCTAGATCCGTGCCCCTCCCATGTTGTGTGTGGAAACTGCTCCCTCAGATGCGAGAAAACATTCACTGCAGCAATAAAAGAGGAGATAGTACAGCCACCCTATTAGTATTTGCATGTTCTTTCTATCATTCTCTTGTCTTCATATCTCCTTAGAACCCATCGTCTAATGTTGAGCCAAAATACCGGTTGCATCTTGTGCCCAGAACTCTGCTCATACTTCACTCATCGCTCGCCCGTACATGACATGATATATGCATGAAACGAGCCCTTACAATTATCCATGTCCTCATATTTTGCGTCATCACTCGTACCTTGTACCTTGCCCCCTCGATGTTCGTGAGACCATCATTACGCTACACCCCACTTCTCATATTGTCTAAGTACCCCCACTCAAAAAGTTTATCTTTTTTGTTGTTCACTTACCGAGTTTATAGATTTTACAAACTCGAACTGGTGTCCGGCAAGAAGGACGCCAAAGAACACAATCTGAAACAAAATTAATGTGGGAGGAGATGTTACCTTCAATGCCTCCGCCTCCCGATGCACACCTGAGTTTAAAAACGCTAAGTCTGTATATAGCGTTATGGTGCCTTCATCGGGTCTATTCAGACACATGCGCTCTATGCGCTCACCCCCTTGAGCCCCCTCCTTACCGTTCTGTAGGCAAGTCCCTGCTCAATCACCTGCAAACCGTGACGCCGCGCGGTGTCTATCAGATCTTTAAATGTCGGATCCCGGCTAGAGCTATCCCTCCCGCACGTAATCCGTGTCATGGGAAATGTAGTCCTGTTAATATGCGCCACCTCACGTTGCTGGTTCAAGACTCCTGTGGCACTGCAAAACAAACCTGATCCACTCTTACTTATGGGGCACGCTGCTCCATTGGAAAGGCCCCTACATTGTGTCGTGGTGGGATGTTTGTAAAGGAGTGTACCTATTGCTAGGATCCCTATGTACCACCCCTCTTAAAACTATAGAATCTTACTATGCCTGTACCATTCCCCATATCACTCATGTGACCTCGATGTCATATATATTCCCACTTCTCATGAACTCTTACGGATAGTAAATAATGCATATAAATATATATACACGATATTCCATCCCCTGAGGTGTCGGGTCCAGAAAGTCCCTCATGGGGTGAAAGTAACCCGGAATTCAAAGGGGAATTAATGTGGAGATACTGGTGTGCCATGGAGCTATTCAATCAACAGTGAGGGCTTCTCGTTATTCTAATCGTATTTTACTAGGTGATAGAAGCGACCCGCCATGTTTATTTATAGCAATCTACTGTCTGCTCAATGCCTGCCACGGGATGTCATCATTGAGTCCCACCAAATGGCTACTCAACCGATACACCCATCTCTGCTCCCGCCGGAGCAAAAGGCTTTGGTCATCTGCTTGGTGTCTGCCTAGTTGGACTTTTTCTATTACGGTCCACTTCAGGTCATCTATACCGTGTCCTTTTTCTTGAAAGTGAGCCGTGAGTCTTGTGTTGGTCTTTCCACACATTATCGTGCTCCGATGTTCCGTAATTCTCACGCGCACTTTTCTACTTGTCATCCCCACTTACCTTTGTTGGCAGGGGCATGTTATCAAGTAGATCACTCCCTGGGAATTGCAGTTAGTATGGGATCTCTGTTCCCAGGGAGTGCGGAGGCCATGGTCATTGGTTTTAGAATTGCACGTCAGGTGACAAACACTGCATGAGCCGCACTTAGTATGACCAGTCAGTCTTGGTAGACCAGGCAGTGTGTTGGTTTCCCTCACTCCTCCCAGATCCCTGGGTCTAGTGTGTAGGAGGAGATCCTTCAAGTGTTGACTGCGCCTGAAGGAGAAGAGCGGTGTTTCAATGTTCATACCTCCTGTGTTGAGTATTTTCCAGTTCTGTAGGACCAGACGTTTTATTTGATGTGATGCCGTGTTGAAAGTTGACACAAACACTGGCTTTTTCATCTCAGGTCTAACAGTTTTAGTGAGTAGTGACTCCCGATTGGCGTTGAGGGCCCTTTTCTTGGCCTCCTTGATCACTTTCTGCGGGTAACCCCGCTGTTGCAGTTTCAGTGTCAGAACTTCTGATTCGGCCACAAAGTCCTCCCTAACTGAACAATTCCGGCGGATCCGGAAGAATTGCCCCACTGGTAAATTTTCCCGTAGGGAGCGTGGGTGGAAGCTCCCAAATGCCAATAAGGCATTCTTGTCCGTTGGTTTATGGAAAACCTTGGTCTTCAGGGTGCCGTTGGTGGATTCAATCACTAGGTCCAAGAATGGTAAATGGGTTTTGGTGACAGTCGAAGTGAAGTGGAGGAACGGATTCTGGACATTAAGCCACTCCAGAAAGCGGTCTACAGAAGTTCTCTCACCCCTCCAAATCACTAAGACGTCGTCGATGTAGCGACGCCACAATCGCAGATTGTTCGCCCATGGACCGTTGGCATCAAGGATCGTCGCCTGCTCGAACTGGGGCAAATACACTCCCCATTGATGTCCCATGGGTTTGGAGATACAGTGACCCCTCAAATTCGAAGAAATTCCTGGTCAAGGCTATCTCGGCCAGATGTAAGATGAATGTCTGAGGTGTTTCATAGGGCCACTCCCCCTCAAAGAGTAACGTTTCCATGGCCCCGGGTATCAGCGGAAATGTGTAAAGTGTGTTGCGAAAAATGATTGTGTCAGTGCCGGTGATCGACCCTGAAGGGGGTCATCATGTACATAAGCAGGATCAGTGGGTGGAGGGTGGGTGAAGCACAGTTGTGGGTTTTAAGTATTCTATGTTTTGGCGAGACAGTAATACAACTATATGCAAGAGGTTTGTACTGATATGGGCAAGATGTCATGCTATCATAATGTTCTCAAATTAGTTTGATACTGGTTCAGCTGTAGAGTGATCGAGAACTCGGGGTAGTGCCTGTAAGTACCAGACAAGGGGTTTCCGCTATGCAAGGCAGAGGCACGGATGCGACAAGATGTGTTTGTCACCAAACTGTTTAACACTCAGATCTGCAAGTATATGTACTTGTATGTTGCATTGGAAAAAATAAAAAATCAATAAAACTTTGTTTTAAAAAAAGTGTCACCTAGGAGTTTTGGTGTTCTCTGGGAGAGAGCCATGCAAATGAGATGAACTTCCACAGAGGCAATGCTATGATCTTTCATAAATCAGCTGCAATTCTAATCTGACATCCAAATGAAGTGGGTGTAAGGAGATCAGCAAGGACAAAGTGCCCAAAATGCCGTAGTTTATTCCAGAGTTGTGTGAGCGAAGAGAAAAAAGAAAACACTTTTCAAATGAAGAGAAAGACAAACAGCGAAAATGCAGTATCGCTTCCAATCATTTGCCTATGTTGCTTATTTATACATCACAGCTCAGAAAAGCACTCGCGAGCTTAAACCAGCAACATATTTTGATGAACAGTTTTATTTGGGCAGTAACACAATGGACTTTTTAAAACTTTTGTTAAGTAAAACAGCTTCTAGAGTGCTTTCTATACACTACCCAATTGTTCTACTACAAGGTCAGCCAAGATCTCGAACAGCATTGTTGTCAAACCAACTGGATAAGGCTTTCATGAATCGTCCTATTACCTTCCTGTTAGCATTGAGGCTCGACGCTGGGATCTGCAGCGTGATCTTGTACTCTGTCCTCTTGTCCATCTCCTCTGCAATGAAGCCAGCCTCCCGCACGTAGAGATTGGAATTGACAATCTGCTCTCTGAGCTTCCTCAGGCTGTGGTTTAGCATCGCCTCTCTAGAGAATAGACAAACACATCAATGCATCCATTGCATCATGATACATAAGCAGAGGTATAGACTTCTTTAACAAAAGGCATGAAGCGCCCAGTGGCTTACACTGATTGACAGATGTTCTAGAAAATGGATGCACAGATGACTGCAATAACTGGCTTATTTATGAAACAAACCACCCAGTGATGGGTTCAAAGCAGAAGATGATATATCTCTTACCTATACTTTATTGTACAGCTGGTTCAATTTCCTCTGCACGTGTGTGTAATACACCAGCATTTTCGATAACATGAAGCTCATAAAATAGCCTCTTCCATTACTACAGATATCAGTGATTCACAGCCATTCCCTTAACATAAAGTTAGAGTTACTGTTAATATGTACGTCTTGCTTCCAGGAATAGCATCTAGAAATGCTAGTTAGTCACACAGAATGAAGACAGACTGTAATGCTAACCTTGCTATTATGAACTCTTCGAACATCTTTTATTTTTAAGATTTTATGATGAAAATACATTGCAATAGTAAATGTTGAGGAACACAACATTTATACACAATTACTTAAGACTCCATTGGGTAGAATATACATATAACAGAACCGCCTGGGGTCATGAGATAATCCGCATTCTATTCTGCAGATGTATGCGATAGCAAGGGACATGGTTGAAGGTTGTCCAAAAGATTCGACTCCTGGTGGTGCGGAAAATAAGATATACCGCAACGATAAAATCAGGATGTCTATGAGGGTTTTCGAGTACAAACCAACGGTTTTGTAGAAACTAGTGTCCATTCTATTTTTGATTATTGTGTATCTGTCCAGGGGAACTGAATGGACCTACAATCCTCTTCCCTCCACCTTGATATAAATGTCCAAAAGATGTGGCAAAGGTTGATAAATGCAGTAAATAAGGGTTGCACACCTGCAGCTGCCTTCCCAAATACATCCTCATAGACTTAGTTCAGTGTAGTCCATTGGCTTAGACTCTTTCTAAATTCACTCACAAATTCAAGTAGAACTGGTTCTGGATGTCTCTTTAAATATTTATATTTCATACTGCTAGTCTCTCTTTCGTCTCGCCCAGCGCCGAGCATCTCTCTGTGGGTAACCTTTTCTAAAGTTTGGTTTTAGTGCGCTATGTAAATATTCATCCTATCCTATACTTTTCGTTCTTGTTAGAAGAAAGCAGTCTATTGTATAAATTTCAGTATGACTGTCACATCTTTATTTGCAGCCAATTAACAAAAGGATCAGATTTGTGTTACAAGGAACAAAAACTCCGGAACTGTTACCTGTGAGTATGTTTACTTTAGGTAACATGTCATAGGTAAAATAAAGACAACAAAGGGCGAGCAAACACTTCTGTTAACCGCTCCTCTCTGACCTCATCAGCTTTGCAAGCCTGTACTTTAAGTCAGGAACACAGGCTCAGGAAGCTTCCAAGGTAGCAGGGAAAGAAAGACATAACATTTCTTTTTATTATTTATCCATAGTCAATGTACTCAAAGGTACAGAACACCAATTGAGTCAATACCCAAAGTAACAATGAGAACCTAATCTTCACGTTTCCTAGGAGGGGGATAATTCAACCGTAAAACATACTCCAGTTAAAGTACTTGTAAAACTTTAATTTAACATTTAACTAATAGATTACTTTCAATACAATCACCTAGAGCCCTTCCAGGATCAATATTATCAGTGCACCTATTCATCCTATGCTTGAACCAACTTGGCCGTCTCATTCAACACAATAACATGGTCTACCACGTTTGAGGAAAAGTCAACAAGAAGCCCTGCCACATGTTTGGTGCTGTGCGAAACAACGCCACTTTCTCATTCCTCCATTCAAAAGAGAAATGTCTTCTTCAGTGACATCCAGAATCTTTCCAATCCGCTTTCCAGCCTTTTGATCCAATGCAAAGCCTCACAGATTACAGCTAGTGAGTACAACCGGACAATTTTTTCTTTTATCTCCTCTAATCATCCAGCAACACTTTCAGCACACGGCACCAGTGAAAAGGCTTTATTTAAGCTTTGCCTTCACAGTGAGAGCATCACCCTCTGTATGTAGGTATATGGTATTCCTATAGGAGGGGAGTGCAGTACAGGGTCAAAGAAAAGCATAAAGTCAACGAAAAATAAGAGAGGAAGCTGGGTTGTGGATAGTTAATGTATTGTGATGTAGCGTTCTTTAAAGACATAATTCTTCAACTCTTTCCTAAAGTGGAGCAGTGCTGGAGTGGACCGTGATAGATACAGGGATATTGTTCCGATCTTGTGTGAATAGATGGCACAGGCCTGCAGTCTTGTTTTTTCTTTTTCAGATCTTAGTGTGCAGTCTGATTGTGTCCTGGCTGTATGTGGGCCAAGAACAACCAGAGATGGTGAGATTGCCTGCAAGATAAGCAGGGATGCTGGTTATGATTGCTTTGTAAATGATGCACCTGGTTTTGAAGATGGTGCAGGTCGGGCCAATAGAGTTCAGGATAGGGTGATGTGATATTTCTTCAGGCTGAGACGTGCTGCAGTGAGTAGGATGACCTAAAGTGGAGCCTGTGTTGAGTCTGGCAGGGCATAACAACTATCCAGAGGCAAGTACAAGGGCTTGAGCATCAGTTCTAAAATCAGTTTCTAGAAGAAATGGTTTCTTCAGAAGAGAGAACAAGTACCAGGCTGTCTTTTTTGTTTTTGGCAGACCTCACAGCCAAGTATATTATCCAGGCAGTGCAGAGCTCAGAACCATGTTGCGTGCATCATCACTGATCTGTGGTCCTCAGATTATATCAGCCCTGCAAAAGGACTTACACTGCTACCCAAACATGGAGACAGTCATTTCAAGGCTAAGTGCATCGCAAATAAATCAATGCATGGGTGTGGTCCTGCATACCTTTCAAGCACTGGCCACATTTCCAACCCATTGAATGACTGTGGTGGGATCTAGTGGGCTGTCTAAAACAGTGTAGCCATCCATCACACCATGTACAAAGGATTTGGTGGGAATTACTTGTACAAGGGTCCTACAGCGCAAACTGCATATAATTTAAATTGCATAAAAGAATTGAACTCAAAATTCTCAAATTCCAAAGATGGATAAAATTCATCTGTTCAAAATCGCTTATGGGCCGAACAGGTGTCATGTCTCTCAAAATCTGATAGTTTTAGATCTAGCGCTTTCAACACAGCTATAAATTGAGAGGCGGGTGCTGTGCAAAGACCTCAAACAAATACATTTTTGATCAGCCAGTACTGACTCAAGAGATTCAAAGAAGAGAACTTGGAAGCCTCAGGGTACCTGAAGGTAACTGAACCCTACATATTCACAGGCTTACCATATTAATACTCAAAGAGCATGCACAAAGGTACCTCGATGTGCAAACCAACTGCAGGAGCGGAGAATACTACAAGATGCTCGCTGTTGAAGGATACGCACATGGTGAAATGGAATAAGAATTTCCAGAAAACAATCCCATATTTCTATGAGCACCCAAGGGGAACACTGATGTGAGAACCAGAGTTGTGACAGTTAAAGGTGCTATTATTATCACACAATCTACCTGTATCGTCAGAGATGGTATCAATATACATGGCTTGATTTCTGTGGAGTTGCTGTGGAGATCAATAACGAATACCACCTGTTAGCACTATACTTTACCACACCTAGCTGAATGTTATCTTTATGACTGCAGCAGACACTAGCAACCTTACCCAGCAGAAAACATGTTCAATTAATGCCACTCGTGCCTGGTACTTCCTGGATGGACAGTGATGCATTCCCTTGCTCCACACTCCCTCTTGTGCACAGTTATGTCTGCCTTTTCTGCACTCACTTACATTTTATTACATTTCTGCAATCATGTTAGAACGTTCTGCTTAACTGTGTTTCATCCACCTTGTGTTATTTCCTAGATTAAATGTCTGTGCATTTTTTTCTGTGAAGTAATTTCTTCCAGAGGACATCGTCCAAGTCACTGCCCAGTTCACCTCACCTGCACAGCCAGTCTCAGCTAAGATTGCCTGCAGCACATCAGTTACCACATGATATCTCGCCTCCTCATGTGATGAGTTACGCCGTAAACCATGCGCTGGAAAGGACGCCTTAGCTCGGAGTACATTTTAGGAAACTATCATTCACTGTCTGTAGGCTGGTGTTAGGACAACTGTGGAGTGAGGATTGTGGAGCTAGGATGAGCAGTTGGAAGGATTTGGATTTCTAAAAATGCAGAGAAGTTCATCGCTTCTAGTAGTTTCAGATTGATTCTGGTCTCCAAATCGACACAGACTTGGAAACACTTGATTGTTCAAGCTTCTTGAAGCTTGAGGAGGTTTTTCCCTTTTTTGTGTTCTAAACTAAGACGGTTTCCAATAACATTTTAAAAAGATGCTTAAGCCCAATGTCTTGTCAGCAACAACTCTTTTGCTTGTCGTTATTCGACTGTTACCATTTATAGTCACATTATGCATTTTTCAGAAAAGCAGATTTTGTTATGGCTTATGTCAGTGTTCTTGAACACATTATTGGGCAGTAAAGACTCAAACTGATTGAGAGGTGCACTGTGATATCAAATGATGACATCTGTGGTACCAGAAGAGATGGCTCACCTACATTTACAAGAACAAAAAATTCCATCATTAGTTGGATCAATGAATCTTACTCTGGCAGATCAAACTAAAGAAAAAATGCGCTTAGGAAACTGAGACCTTCCCAACAACTGCTTTTCATGTCAGAAGACAATTACGGAACATTCACTGCCAAGCCAGTAGGTCTCGCCTTTGCAAGCTGATGAAATATTTTTTGTTTCCGTTTTTCATTGTAGGCATGTGTTGTAAAAGCAAAATAAGAAAACAAAAACGTGCCGCTGTCTACACATAAAGCCCATAAGGTTGCAATATAAATGTATATTAAAAAATAAAATAAACTTACCATTGCATATATAGGAGTATGGGTGATTTGTACTCGTACCAAAAGCTGGCACAGAAAACCTTTTTAGGCTCAATGCACATCACAGGACAATATGAATCTTACAGGTGCAAAAAAAGATGGTACTGGTTTTGAATTACTGTAAACTGAAGACACTACTCAAACATACAAAGATGACTAAAAAATAAAAATCAAAGAAAACAAGCATTGTAAATTATTCGGCCTATCACACGGAAGTACACTTCTTTTTAGGCAGATGAGCACTTCCTCTAGTCACAGTGGCAAACAGCCAATGGCTAAAGTGGGTTACCCTTTTCCCAATGCCATTGGCTGTAGTATGAAGAAGCAAAATATGAATGACAGCTCAACAGATCAATGATTAAATGGCCAGACCTAAAGCCCCTCTATGTGAATGTATGTGCACCATCTTGATGCACACAAGCGCAGCACCATCTAGATGCGCACAGCACCATCTTGATGCACACATGCACAGCAACATCTTGATGCACACGTGCACAGCAACATCTTGATACACACATGCACAGAACCAGTTTGATGTACAGCTCCATCTTGAAGCACACACGCACAGAACCATCTCTGGTAAAAGGCCCACCTCTCTTCCGCCCACTGTCGAAGGCGTTGCTGGGCATTGGGCGAAGAGATTGAGAACCGATCCATGCTGCGGTACTGCTGCTGCTTCTCCGGGGAGAGTCGCCGGCGTAGCTGGTCCAGTTCATGCTCATACATGACCCTCTGACGCTCCAGCGCTGTCCGCTTCTCCTCCTCGTGCTGCTGTTCCAAGCTCTGCAGGATGCTCTGCATCGGATCTGATGGGAAAAAAGTGGACGGTGCTCTTAGTTCCTTCACTGTTCTCAGCGCTAATTGTTAAACACTACTATTGGTCACTACTGATCTCAGAGCAAGTGCAGCATAGTGTCATATGGTCCATTCGCAGCATATCACATAACAAGATATCAGAGCACAACACAATCACTCACACAAATGGTTATTTAAAGCTTTATACTGTGCAAACTAGACCCAATATATTCTGGGTGCTTCACATGAGAACTATTATAATACACAAGCAAATTAGTTTCATTTAATTACACTTTGCTCAGGAAAGGTTTAAAAAATTCAAGGCTCCACCAGACAGGCTTCTGTTCCATTAAACCACTTCCATCCTAATGACAAGGTCAGCTCGTCATGCAGTACACTGGAGCTGTGCTTATGACGAGCTGACCTTGTCATGAACAATGGGAAATGAATAACTCCAGCACCCAGCGGGAATTGCCTTAGCATTGAAGGTGTTAAGGAAGTTCATATTTAAGTTTCCCTTTCATGAATTATTCCTGGGCCACTCTGTACCAGACCAGGTGGCGGGACCACATCATCAGGAATGATGATACTGGAGCCCAAGGAATGCAGGATGCAGACATCCAGACATACATTTTGCTCCTCTGCTATGCAGGAATGCCATGGCACTACTGCCAGCCCTGCACAGGCTCATCTACAGCCAAAGTGTGGTGATTGAGGTAGGAATCCAACGGAATCAAGTTCCACCGCTCTTAAAACAGGTTGTCTTATTAAAGTAAATCTTGATGAATAAGTTACTTACCTTTGGTAAAGATGTATCTGTAAGAGACATTAGAAGTTATAGATTCCTTACCTTAGAATTACCCCCAGACGTCAGACTGGATCCGGAGAAATTTTTCGTAGCAGTACCCCTGCGCGTCAGTAGTTGGAGTCGGTCAACTCCGTGTTCGTCATTGACAGAGATGACATTGAGGTGTCTACATAGAGGACGCCCCTGCGATCAGATGTCAGTTCTGACACGACTTTCCCGTCAGAAGCGCAGAGCCATACAAGACATTGACCACTGGTGCACAAAGCAAGGGCCCTGTAAGGGAGTCCGTATCCCTAGAAGTCTGTTCGCAGAATGGGGAAGATGGGTGGGGCGGTAAGGAATCTATGTCTCTTAGAGATACATCATTACCGAAGATAAGTAACTTATTCATCTGAAAGATACTGTAGTTCTACATTCCTTACCTTGGAATAGATACCCCAGCAATACCAACCTTGAAGGTTCACAACAGGAAGGCCTGGAGAACAGGAAGGGCTGGAGAACAGAACGGCCGAAAAAGCGGTCTCTCTGGACTTGGCTGTCCAGGCAGTAACGCTTGTTAAATGTGTGCAGTGATGTCCACATAGCTGCCTGGCAGATGTCAACAGTGGAACTCCACATCCCAAAGCAGCAGTAGCAGCAGTCACCCTGGTAGAGTGGGCACGCGGTCCTACTGGGCGTTCCTTTAAAGCCAAAGAATAACAGATCTTAATGCATAGGATGACCCATCGAGAGACGGTATGTTTGTGCACCGCCTGACCTTTCTTGGTACCCACATAACCCACGAGGAGTTGAACATCCACCAAGAAGTATTTAGTGCGGTCAAGGTAGAAAGACAGCGCATGTTTTGGGTCCAGACGGTGGAGTCTCTCCTCCTCTTTGAACGGGTGCGGAGGCGGGAAGATGGTGGGCAATGTGATGGTCTGACCTACGTGGAATGAGCTAACCACTTTGGGCAGAAAAGTGGGACTACTATGGAGCACTACTTTGTCCGGATGGATAGAAAGAAAGGGAGGTCTGGAAGAAAAGGCTTGAAGCTCACTCACCCTGTGAGCAGAGATGATGGCAACCAAGAAAGCGGTCTTCAAAGTAAGTAGGCGAAGAGGACTATTCTGTAGTGGCTCAAAGGAAGCACACAAGATAAGTGAGGACAAGATTCAAGTCCCACTGAGGCATTACGAAAGGAGAAGAGGAAAGGGACGAGTAATGTCCTTCAGAAATCTATTAACAATAGGGGACTTGAAAAAAGAAGGCTGATCTGGAAAGCGAAGAAAGGCCGAAATGGCCGAAAGATAGCCTTTAAATGTGCCCAGAGAAGAGCACTGCTGGGCCAAAGAAAGGATGAAGAGGATAACCTCTGAAAGAGGGGCAGAAAGGGGATCCACAGCCTTTGCTGTCCACCATGCCACAAATTTGTTCCATCTACAGGCATATACCATTTAGTGGAGTGACGCCTGGCTGCCAAGATGACATTACAGACTTCGGGAGGAAGGTGGAAAATGTCAACTGTTGCTGCTCAATCTCCAGGCAAGGAGGTGGAGACTGGATATGTTCGGGTGGAGGAACGTCCCCCTACTGCTGAAATGAATATGCTACTTACCAGTATGCATCTGTTCTTGGCATGTAGGGCTGCTGACATTCATATCTATAGCATAGATCGTCGCCTAGTGTTGGGTCCGGATGATTGCACATTGTTGTCCTGGAAGAGTCTTCGAAGTATCACGAGATAGGTGGCTCCTCCCCTGGACTACAGTGCGCATGGGCATCGACTCCATCCCCAGATTGTTTTTAGCCATTGTGGCAAAGATGGAGTGTAATAGTGTAAGCGATGGCCATGCTCAATATTGAATGCAAGAAAAGTCTGCAGCCGTTACGGGCGCCGGGGAGAAGGGCGGGCGATATGAATGTCAGCAGCCCTACATGCCAAGAACAGATGCATACTGGTAAGTAGCATATTCAGTTCGAGGCATGTGGGCTGCTGAATTCATATCTATAGCATAGAATACATAGCAGTCCCTCCATTAACGGCGGCCGCCCGTGTCAGCTGCAGAAGTCTGAAAAAGTGTTTTAAGAACAGCCTGTCCTACAGCTGACTGCTGTTTGGAATGCACATCTACACAGTAATGTTTGGTAAAGGTATGTGGTGTAGACCATGTGGCTGCTCTACAAATGTCTTCCAAAGGAATATTACCTAGGAATGCCATGGAGGCCCCCAACTTGCGTGTGGAGTGTGCTCTGGGGGGGACCGTTAAAGTGCGCTTAGCTTTCTGATAGCAAATCTGAATACTTTTAACGATCCATCTGGCAATTCCTGCTTTGGAAATGGGGTTGCCTTTGTGCTGGGCTGAGAAGGCAACAAAGAGTTGTTGTGTCTTTCTAAAATGTTTGGTTCTGTCAATGTAGTACATTAACGCCCTTTTGACATCAAGCGTGTGGAGCATTCTTTCTGCCACGGTTTCAGGGTTTGGAAAGAACGCGGGCAGTTCTATGGTTTGATTGACATGAAACTGCGACACCACCTTAGGAAGAAACTTGGGGTTAGTGCGCAGCACCACCCTGTTTGAATGAATCTGTATAAATGGCTCTTGTATTGTGAGCGCCTGTAGCTCACTAACACGTCTCAGAGACGTGATGGCAATGAGGAAAGCCACTTTCCATGTCAAGAACTGAATCTCACATGAATGTAGAGGCTCAAATGGGGGACCCATCAATCTGGTGAGGACCACATTGAGGTTCCACACAGGAGCCGGTGGGGTCTTGGGAGGGATGACCCGCTTCAGCCCTTCTAGGAATGCTTTAATGGCAGGCACCCTGAAAACTGAGATGCTGCCTGTTCTGGAGATAAGCCGCTACGGCGGATAAGTGTATCCGAATGGAAGCATATGCTAGATTGCATTTGTAAAGATGTAACAAATAGCAGATGATATTAGGAATGGATGCATCTAGCGGGTTGATATTGTGTTCTGTACAGTAAATGACAAACCGCTTCCATTTTGCCGCATGGCAAGCTCTGGTAGTGGGCTTTCTTGCCTCCCGGATGATGTCCATGCATTCAGGGGGCAAATTAAGGTAGCCAAACTCTAAGACCTCAGGAGCCAGATCGCCAGATTGAGCTGTTGCGGATCTGGATGCTGAATGTCGCCATGGTTCTGCGTCAAGAGCCTTGGTGTGAGGTGCAGCCTTTGATGCGGTACCACGGAGAGTTCTAGAAACGTGGTGTACCATGGTTGGCGTGCCCACGTTGGAGCAACCAGGATGAGCGTCATCGAGTGTTGCTTTAGCTTTCTTGCCACCAGCGGAATGAGAGGTGCTGGGGGAAAAGCGTACGCAAATCTGCCTGACCAGTTCATCCATATCGCATTGCCCTGCGACTGTGGATGAGGGAACCTGGCGGCAAAGCTTTGGCATTTTGCGTTTTCCCTTGTGGCAAACAGGTCTATCTCTGGATGACTCCACTGCTGGAAGTACGGGCGGAGTACCGATGGATGTAACTCCCAATCGTGCATCTGGTGGCTGAACCTGCTGAGCAGATCCGCCATTTGATTGTCCTTGCCCGGGAGGTGTTCCGCCATGAGGAAGATGTTCCTCTGAATGGCCCACTTCCACATGCTCTGAGCCAGATGAGACAACTGTGGAGAGTGCGTACCTCCCTGCTTTTGGATGTAGTACATGGCTGTCATGTTGTTCGTCCGGATCAACACGACTTTGTTGCACAGATGTACCTTGAAGGACTTGATCGCCATGAAGATCGCCATCAGTTCCAGGTAGTTGATGTGCATCTTCTTTTGCTGCGTCGTCCATAGTCCCTGCACCGTGTAGTGGAGCACATGAGCTCCCCATCCCTGGAGGGATGCGTCCGTCGTCAGGATAATCTGTGGCACAGGCTCTTGGAACGGTCGGCCCTTGCAAAGGTTGTGTGGATTTCACCAATGCAGAGAGTTGTATGCCCGACCGGTCACCAACACTAGGTCTTTTAACTGTCCTTGAGCCTGAGTCCACTGATGCGCCAAGCATTCTTGGAGCGGACGCATGTGCAACCGTGCGTGCGGGACTATGAATATGCAGGAGGCCATCATGCCTATCAACTGCATGAACACTCTCGCTGGTAGTGAGTGTTGCGGTCTGAACCTCTGGATTAACGACTGGATGTTGTCGATCCTCGCCGGGTTTGGCTGAGCCGTGGCTGCCAGAGTATTTATTGTCGCGCCCAAATATTGCCGCACATGGGCTGGCAGAAGGTGCGACTTTGGATAGTTTAGTGAAAACCCCAGACTGTGAAGGAGGTGAATGGTGTGGGACATGTCTGCGGCGCACTGCTGGGCCGACTTGGCTTGAACCAGCCAGTCGTCCAGATAAGGGTAGACATGTATGCTCTGTCTCCTGAGGTGCGCCGCTACTGTCGCCAGACATTTTGTGAACACTCTGGGGGCAGTGGTCACCCCGAAAGGGAGGACCTTGAACTGGTAATGCCGGTTTTGGATGGTGAACCGGAGGTATTTCCTGTGGGATGGATGGAGTGGTATGTGAAAATAAGCATCCTTGAGGTCAAAGGTTGCGAGGAAGTCTCCCTGGTTTAACAATGGAAGAACCTGCTGCAGTGTCAACATGTGGAAGTGTTCTGAAAGAATGTACTGGTTCAGGGGGCGTAGGTCCAGAATCGGTCTGAGTGAGCCGTCGTTCTTTGGGATTAAGAAGTACAGGGAATAAACCCCTGTGCCTTCTTCCTCCACTGGCACAAGCTCGATTGCGCCTTTTTGCAGCATCACAAGAACCTCTTGCTGCAATAAGTGCAAGTGCTCTGCTGACATAGGACGTTGTCTTGGGGGTATGTTTGGTGGAGTGGATGTCAGCTCCAAACAATAGCCGAACTGGATAAGTTCCCTGACCCACCTGTCTGTGGTGATGGACTTCCAGACCGGCAGGAACTGTTGGAGTCTCCCCCCCGACAGGTGTTGGATGGTCGGGGGGCAGTGACAGGGAGTCACTGTTTGTTTGCGGCAGAGGAACGGGAACTATTGTTGCCTCTGCCTCTACCCTTGGCACTGTTTCCTCTATATCCACCTCTGCCCTGCTTGGTGTACGAGGATTGTGCACCACCTTTATTGAATGGCGTCTGCTGCGACATGTGTCCTCTGTTAACACCTCGACTGCCTGAGCGACGAAAAGTGTTCCCTATAAATTGCTGTGACTGGATAGCACCCATGGATTTGGCAGTCTCAGTATCTTTCTTGATCTTTTCCAGGGTGGTGTCCACCTCTGGACCAAATAACCTGTCTGGGTTAACCGGCTGGTTGAGGATAGTAGTCTGTATTTCTGGCTTGAACCCTGAGATGCAGAGCCATGCCTGACGCCTCAACATCACACTAGTAATGATTGCTCTCGCTGCCGTGTCCGCAACGTCCAGCGCACACTTCATAGCAGCGTTGGAGATGAGCGTTCCCTCCTGGATAAGCATTTCAGCTCCTTCTTTAAACTGGTCTGGAAGGTGTTGCAACAGCTGCTCTAGGGTGTCATAGTGTGCCCTATCGTATCTGGCCAACAGTGCCTGCGTGTTTGAGATGCGCCAGATGTTGGCCGCCTGAGCTGCTACTCTCTTCCCCGATGCCTCCAGCACTTTTGACTCTTTGTCTGGGGGAGGAGCTTCACCCGTGGTTTGGGAGTTCGCCCTCTTGCGGGCATTAGAGACCACCAAAGAGTCCAGAGGCAACTGGCCCCTAATGTAGGTTGGGTCGCCAGGTGCCGGTCTGTATTTCTTCTCTATTCTAGGGTTGACAACCCTTGATCTCGTGGGTTCCTTGAAAATGTCTGCTGCATGCTTAAGGACCCCTTTGAGCATCGGAAGAGTCTTGGCAGTTTTTTCAGCAGTGGAGAAAGTGTCAAAAAGGAAGTCAACCTCCACAGGGTCAGCATGCATCTCCACTTTATGGTTTGTAGCTGCCCTTTCAATTAAGGCATTAAATGCCGCAGTATCTTCAGTGGGAGACGTTTTAATGTTATAAATCTGAGGGTCATGGACTGTTTGCTGGTCCTGATCACCTGTGTCCATCCATGAGTCCTGTTGCTCATCAGGCTCTGTGTGCGCAGGAAAGTTGTACTCCTCATCCTGCTCCCCTTCACCTCCATCAGAGTAAGTGGGTGAAGGTGTTGCACTCCTCCCAGGCTGTGGAAGAATCTGTTCAACCAGCACTGGTGTGTCTGGCGCAGGCTTTTTGCGCTTTAGAGGAATTGTAAATGACTGCAGAGGCTGTGATGTTATTTTCCTCTTGTAAAGCGTGAGCTTCCCGGTGTCGGCATCGATGAAATGCTCCGACCCTTTTTCCAATGAAGGTTGTCGATGACTCAAACTCCCACCTGGGCGAGTTGGCTTCGACCCTACTGAGTCTTTGGGCACCGACCGTGGTGCGAAGGCCTTCGGTGCCACCTTAGGCGGTAACGTGTAGAGGATCGGCATGGAAGTCTTCTTCGGCGGGTCAGACGGCTTCGGTGCGAAAGGCGTTTTCGGTTCCGATGCTGAAGCCTTCTCCCTAATCCGCTTGAGGGAGTCCGAGACCTGCTTCGTAAAGGAAGCGGACGGTTTCGTCGACCCGGCCGACGACCTTGGGCCGCCCCCAGGGGAAGACCCGAGCGTCGACGACTGTCGTTTGTCTGTTTGAGGCGCAGGAGGATCCGTGACCGGTGCACTTCGATCTCTGTCCACGGCCGCAGACGTCGACGGCTTCGGGACGGCAGCCTTGACTCTTGGCGTCGTGATCCCAGACTTTGGCTCGGCGCCCTTGGGTGACTTCGTCTCGACGGGCCCTTTGCTTTTCGGCTCGACAGACTCACCAGATGTAGGCTCGACCGCCTTCTTGGGCACGCCCGCCTTGCTCGACACCGACTCGACGGCCTTCTTCGAGCTCGGCTCCTTGACCACCTTTGGCACCTTCGCCTGGTCGACAGCCTTCTTCGGCTTCAAGGCCTCCGACGACGACGGCGTCTATGTTGGAGCAGACGGTTTAGTTTTCGATGACGCCTCGGCCATCTTTGTCGACACCGATGGTTTCAGTTTCGGTTTCGATTTTGGTAATGGCGGCTCCGCTGAGGTGTCCGTAGCCGGGCCGGAAGGCAGGGCCGTGGATTTTGGTGTAAGGTCCTGGGTAAGGCCGTGTGGCGATCCTGCGACCTGAGCCTTGGTAAAAGTACGAACGGGGCATAGCTCATCCTCCGAGCTATCTTCCATGGCCCCATATGCTTCGTCGTCGTCCCCTACCTCCTCGACGACTTCCTCCAGGTCTCGGCTTTCGACGTCCGCTTCGTAGTCGGACTCGACGTCCACAGCCGGAGGTGAAATCTGCAGTTGAAGATCTTGGTCGTCTGCTTCCGCGTCGCCGAATATGTCCACCGGTGCTGGAGCCGATCGCTGGGCCTCGAGGCGCGCCACGCGCCGCATCTTGATCGTTTTCTTCGATCGAAATCTGGAACAGGCCATACAGTCGGCCTCGTTGTGGTCCGGCGACAGGCACTTGTTGCACACAGGATGGACGTCAATGTGTGGGTACTTCAAACCGCACACGGGACACTTCTTGAACGGGCTCCGTTCCATGTCGTCTCGTCGAGGGTCTTGCTGCGTTGACTGGGCCTCGATCACCTAAGAGTTACTCGACTCCTTGGAAATCCAACTCGACGAGTTGGAGTACAGCCGGGACCGAACGCAAACAATACCGACGGTTCAGAGAAGGCCTTTTGGCCTTAAGAAAAGCCTATAACGATTCCGAACAGGAGTTGTCGAAATCACATCCGAACCCAATGGCGGAAAAAAACAATCTGGGGATGGAGTCGATGCCCATGCGCACTGTAGTCCAGGGGAGGAGCCACCTATCTCGTGATACTTCGAAGACTCTTCCAGGACAACAATGTGCAATCATCCGGACCCAACACTAGGCGGCAATCTATGCTATAGATATGAATTCAGCAGCCCACATGCCTCGAACCAGAAGATCCTCCCGAAGAGGCAGACTAATTGGAGGATCGGTGGCCATGCTCAAGAGCTCGGAATACCAGACTCTTCGTGCCCAGTCCAGAGCCACAAGAATTACTTGGGCCCTGTCGCGTTTTATCTTCTTCAGCACTAGGGCTGAAGTGGTACAGGCGCAAAGGCGTACAGTAGGCCGCAATTCAATTTGCGACAAAAGGTGTCGCTGAGTGAGTGTCGCCTTGGAAACTCCAAAGCGCAGAACTGCTGACATTACCCGTTCTCTTCAGTGGTGAACAGATCAAACCTAGGCTGTCCCCACTGCTAAAAGAGACCTTGCACCACCTCCGAGTGAAGATGCCATTTGTGATCCATCATGCACAGGCGGCTGAGTTCGTCCGCCCTGGCGTTTAGGGAACCTGCCAGGTGCTGAACCACCAGGGATATGCCCTGATGTTCCAGCCATGCTCAAAGGCGATGAGCCTCTTGACATAGGGCCCACGACCCCACTCAGCCCTGTTTCTTGCAGTACCACATGTGGGTGGTGTTGTCCGTGAACACCTGCACCACACTTCCCCGGACAGAGGGAAGGAATGCCTTCATTGCAAGTCGGATCGCCCGAAGTTCCAAAAGGTTGATGTGGAGCCGGGACCCCGCCGGAGACCAGAGGCCTCTGATCTCCGCCTCTCCCATGTGGCCACCCCAGCCCAGGAGGGACGCATCAGTCACTACTGTGTGCTCCGGTTGGGGAAGGGAGAGGAATCTGCCATTGACCCAATCGCGATTCGTGAGCCACCACTGCAATCGTCGTGCCGTGCCCTCTGAGATCTGGACGTGATCGGGCAGGTTGCCCTGATCCTGTGCCCACTGGGACTTTAGGTCCCACTGCAGAGCCAGCATGTGCCATCTGACATGATTTACCAAAAGGATGCAGGAGGCCATCAGGCCAAACAGCCAGAGGGTCATCCTGACCGAAACCTGGGATAGAGGCTGAAAGATATGAATCATAGCCTGAATATCCCAGACTCGCTGCTCGGGAGGATAAACCCAAAACTGCGTCGAGTCCAGAACCACCCGAATAAAGGGAGCTTCTGGGAGGGAACCATGTGCAACTTCAGCACTTTGATGGAGAACCCTAGCAAATGCAGGAGGTCAGCCGTAGTCTGGAGGTGGGAGATGACTGTCTGGGGCGAGCCCGTCTTCAACAACTAGTCGTCGAGATAGGGGAAGACTGGAATTCCTGATCTGCGCAGATGGGCTGCGACCACTGCCATCACTTTTGTGAACACCTGAGGGGCACTGGTGAACTGAAAATGCTCCTGGCCTACCGTGAACTGCAGGTAACGCCGGTGGGCTATTAGGACGGGATGTGAAAATTAGCGTCCTGCAAGTCCAACGCTACCATCCAGTCTCCAGGGTCGAGAGCAGATAAGACTGAGCAGGCGTCAACATCTTGAACTTCTCCTTCCGGAGAAAGCGGTTGACGTTCCTGAGGTCCAAGATAGGACGCAGGCCCTTGTCCTTCTTGGGTACCAGAAAGTAGTGGGAATAGCAAACACAACCTACTTCTGGCACAGGAATGCACTTGATGGCCCCCTTGGCCAAGAGGGCCGCAACTTCCTCTTGTAGAAGTTGCAGATGATCCCCCGACATGCGGTGGTCCTGGGGTGGAATGGCTGGATGGGTAGTCTCGAAGGGTAGGGAGTAGCCCCTTTGGACAATTTGCAGCACCCACCTGTCCAATGTGATGTTACGCCAGTGGGGGAGGTATGGCAAATCCTGCCGCCCAATGGCGTTTGATGGGCCTGAAAGCTCGGACTAGGAAGGCTTTGAGGCGGATGCTGCAGGGGTGGAGGTCGACTGACCCGCCCACTGGCCCCCTGCCCTGCCACAGTGAGGCCCACATCCGCGGCCGCCTCTAGGTTGGTTCTGCGGCTTGTGGCTGAACGAATGTGTCGAGCGCCCCTTCCGTGGCCACGAAAGGGACGAAAAGCAGAAGTTGCCGTGCGCATGGTAAAAAAGCCCAAGGACTTGGCCATTGCCCGGGAGTCCTTAAAGCACTCCAGCTCATGATCTGCTTTGTCGCCGAAAAGGCGATGGCCATCAAAGGGTATGTCCATAAGGGAGTTTTGGACATCCCCCATAAAGCCAGTGGACCGCAGCCAGGCGTGGCGGCGGAGCGCCACCGTCCTGGAAATTGCCCTGCCTAGCGAGTCAGCGGTATCCAGTCCACACCGTATGGTGAACTGTGCTGCATCCCTCCCCTCAGCAACAGCCTGGGAGATCAGTCTCCGGACCTCCTCCGGACATTGAGGCAGCACTCGCGCAACCGTGTCCCACACAGAGTTGGAATAATGTCCCAAGAGGCATGAGGTGTTCACCGACCGCAGCGCTAAGCTGGCAGATGAAAACTGTTTCTTACCAAACTGCTCCAGCTTCTTGGATTCCCTATCCGGAGGGGCGGTAGGGAATGTGCTCTGGGAAGTAGAGGCCTGGACAACCAGACTCTCGGGGGAGGGGTGGGTAGACAGAAAAGCAGGGTCGCCCAGAACTGGGCGGTGGCGTCTGGCCATGTTACTATCCACAGTAGCCCCTGCTGGAAAATTCAGCAGTGAGGCCATCTTCTCTACATACCTTTGCATTTGCTAAAGATTTGAAAACATTATCCAATTCCTCCAACATGAACATTTTCAATAAAGCTTCCTTTGCCTGTCCACTCAAAACTGGAATGGACAGATTTTTTTGTTTTATAAAGTCTTGCAGTTTAATCTGGTCTAAAATCCAACTATGATCCTATATGTTTCTATAGTGTTGAAGTACTTTATCTTGAATACTTTTAATGTCAGTGACCCAGGAATAGGTCCATGTATCAACATGTGAATTTAGCTGCTCTTTCGTGTGCTTACCATGCTAAAAACCGACCCGAGTATTCACTCTCTTCATAAACCTTATGCATATCAGCTCTGTTGCTTTGGTTAACTATGTTATAATAATGATCATGCGTTTCTTCCTTTGTGTGCTCAAGTTGCAGTCGGTTAGAGCTGCTTTTCAGGTGAAAATATTTCTCCTGGGTCTGTTTTAATCGGTCCGCTCTGTTTTTACTCTCCAGCTTGGAACTTCTCCTACTTGCGATATCCTTAGACATTGTGATCGTCCTGATGGTTGCTTTAAATACTTCCCTCACTACCTCTAAACTTGCTGAATGCATTTTCAGAAAGAACAAACTGGCAAATTTCATTTTCCATTTCTGTACCCAGAGCTCGTCTTCCAGGTTATGATCTATTAAAGACCCACCTGCAAAAGGGCTGATGGCTGTTGAATACCAGCAATATGCCCTTCTAAAAACTATTCAGATGCTGTGCATGTTGTTTAAAAATCATATTGTCAGATACCAGATAATAAAAATCCAACCTTACTGCAGACTTAAATCTAGCTAATATACATATTCACGCTGTTTACCAAATTGCGCTCTCCAAGGATCGGCTAGATGCAAACTTTTCTGATATTGCGTCAATATCCTGCCATTTTTACTTGTATTTGGTCTACAATTCACTGTGGATGAAACCAGCCTAGGAATATGGAGAAAAATGAAATCCACGCCTAAAATCACTGCACCAATAAAGACCATAAATGACTGAAACAGCTCAACCAAAGTTCTGGGTGGGGTTATATTGGGGCATATATTGTAGCAAATTTGAAGCGAGAGCCAACTATTGAGCCAATAATCCAAGACCATCTACCGTCTTTATCCATCCTTGAAGCTAAAATCCCGATCTGCAGACGCGTAATAATATAAATACCCACACCTCTACTGACTGCAGAGATGGGCAAGATACTTTCAAACTCTGACCATTTCTGGAACATATGAAAATTGTCAGATTTAGAGTGCTTTGGGTTGATTTCTTGTATAAAATTATATCTGGGACATGTCTTAACATGCATTTTTCAATGGCTTTTCTTTTACGATTCTTGTTAAGACCATTAGCATTGAACAAGAAGACTTTCAATTCATCACTCTCTGTATTTATCCAAAATCAGAAATGCCTTTCAGTTCCGGTGATTGAGACATGCAGTGGTGTGAGCGTAACTGATCCTGTTTAAATTGTTGAATGCTTCGCTGATTATTTTCGAGAAGTCTATACCTCGGTGTCCGACAGGCCCGAGGAGGATTCGCGGTTGTTGCTTCGGGATATAGCACTTCCATGTTTGTCGGAATCGGATCGTGACTGTTTGGATGCCACGCCCTCGGTGGATGAGGTGGCTCTCACGCTACGCTCCCTTCGTTCCGGCAAGGCTCTGGGCCCAATGGCCTTCCTGTGGAACTGTATAAGTTACGCCCTGATACTTTAGCTCCCTATCTCCGTGATATGTTTTTGGCTGCGCGAGATAATTGCTCCCTCCCCTAGAGATCAGCGTCTTGCGACCATTGTGGTGATCCATAAGGAGGGTAAACCACGAGATTGCTGCTCGTCCTATAGACCCATTTCGCTCTTAAATGCGGAGCCCAAGATCCTTGCCAAACTGCTTGCTAATCATCTGATTACGGTCGTTAGCGACCGGATTCATCCGGATCAATCAGGTTTTATTCCGCACCGTAACACGGCATTAAATGTGCGACGTCTGCATGGTGTTCTCGCGAGGGCCCCGACGCTGCGTGAACCGGCCATCTTGGCGTCCTCGGATGCCACGATGGCCTTTGATACAATCGAGTGGTCTTATCTCTGGGCGGTACTCGCCAAGTTTGGATTTGGCGCGGGTTTTATTGGTTGGGTCAAACTCCTGTATGAAACGCCACTGGCACAGGTGGTGGTTAATGGCCGCGTCTACGTGCCTTTTACTCTTGGGAGGGGCACGCGACAAGGTTGTCCGTTGTCCCCGCTCCTCTTTGCTTTGGCGTTGGAGCCTCTTGCCGCTTGGTTACGGTGGGAACCTTCGATGAAGGGTATACGCTGGACGCCGGAATTTGAGGATCATATTTCCTTATACGCGGATGATATTTTATTGTACCTTACATCTCCCCAAAAATCGCTCAACGTATTGTTTGACGTACTTCACTCCTTCGGGAAGAACTCGGGTCTTATCATTAATTGGTCGAAATCCTACATTTATGTACTTGCGGGTGATATCCCTCGCTTGCCCTCGGCTGTCCCATCCAGTTGTCGCAGTCCGGCTTTAAGTACTTGGGTGTGTTTATCTCGATGGATCCGGCGGTTCGCTATGAACGTAATTTGCTCCCCCCGCTCCAACGGTTACGCTCCGATGTAGCGCGTTGGCGTAAATTACTGTTATCTCCCCTAGGGCGTGCGGCCCTTTTTAAGATGATGTCCTTACCGCGGTACCTATATGCCCTCCAGAATAGTTTTGATGTCATCCCGTCTAAATATTTTCGGGAAGTAGAATCGTTGCAGAGGCAACTGATATGGGACGGACGTTCACGCATAGCTCTTCCGAAATTGACACTTCCCTGGTATGATGGCGGTATAGCGCTCCCGGATATTCGCAGGTATTATTGGGCTTCCCACCTTGCTGCCATCAATCACGGGATGTATGGCCAGGCGTTGAATCCAGCATTTGAAATGGATAAGTGGCTGCTCCCGGGTGGTGATTACTACAGGGCACTCTATTCGGGATCCTCCCGTTCACAACTCACGGGACCTACCGCTATTGCCGTGCGGGTATGGCATAGCGCAACGACGGCTATGGGCTGGAGTGACAAATTAACTGGTGCGACACCGCTCTATGCCTCTGCGAAGCTGGGTGGCCTATGGAGGACGAAGGGATTTGATAAGTGGGACATGATCGGTATTGGTAAAGTGAGTGATCTCTGGGTTAAAGGAAGGGTTAAGGCCTTCTCGGATCTGCAAACAGAGTATAAGCTGAGTGACAGGGAAAGATTTTGTTATATCCAGGTACGTCATGCTCTGCACTCTGTGTTGCCAGTAGGTAGTGATATTCCGGATTCCTCCCCCCTCGAAGATCGTATCCTAGATGGTTATGTGCCAGATAGTACTATCTCACTGTTCTACAAGAAAATGATTAATGACCGATCGAGTCTGCTCGATCGCCTCCGTGAGGCATGGATTGCTGATGGTATTGAACTGGATGACGAGGACTGGCAGTCCGCGATCTCCTCTCCCAAGAAGGTGGCGATTCCAGCCCGCCTCTGTCTGGTCCAACTCAAGATCCTCCACAGAATCAATGTCACCGGTCCTCGTCTGATTCATATGGGCTACTCCACGGACGGCATGTGTCGGCGTGGGTGTGGTCTTCTTGGCACCTATCTCCATATCATATGGGAATGCCCTGAGGTGGTGCGATTTTGGAAACGTATACATGAGATTATGGATGAAGTTACGGGTGTTGTGATGATGCCGGAAGCCCGACAATGTTTATTGAATGTATGGGGGTCCAAATGACTATGACGTATCGCAGCTTCGGTGGGTGACTCTGGCCAATATGGTTGTGAAGAGGGATATTGCTCAGTTGTGGGGATCCCCAAGGCCGCCTACAGTGGCTGCTTGGAAAGAGAGTCTGGACTGGTGCATGTTTCGAGAGAAAACAGTGTATATTGCAAGAGGCAGGCCTAAAAAATGGGGGAAGATTTGGAACCCTTGGAACTCATACCGTGGAGATATTTGTACGCCCCCGCTCACCGCTATTCCGAGTCCTTCCCAGTCGCCCTGACCTACATTCCTTCTAGCTGTGGTATATTGTGCTGTTCATTTGCAATTCTACCTGTGCCTCCCTCCCCTCATCTGTATTCGAAGACACTTTTCTCCTGCTATTATGTATCTCCCGTCCTCCTTGAGCGCAAACCTCATGGCTGTATTATTACTGTAATGCCTTGCTTGTTTGTTTGATGTTTTGTTTCTTTGTGTTTCAAATAATAAAAAGTTACACAAAAAAAAAAAGAAATGCCTTTCTCGCTCAGCAGGCCTGCAAACCTTAAGATAATATACAACAAGCAACCCATCAAGACATATATCCCAGATGACAAACCGAAATAATCACAGCTATAAAACAGGAGCTTAAAGTGCCTGTGCTATGAAGTGCTAAATGTGCGAAAGTACATATTTCGCCTTCGTCTCGGACCAAAGCAAAATCTCCCAAAACAATTTGGAGCTAAACTTGAAACAAAAAAATTCCGTTACGCAGTCCCCCATCAGTTTCCCCTCATCTTATCAAAAGCAGTTCGAAAAATTCAGGAGCATAAAGATGTAAAATGCATCACGAGCAGAAGTTAATAAAATGCATGCCTGGCACAAAGTGCAAAAGCGGATGAAAACAATATACTGTCTAATGCAACAATTACAGATCTTTTCCACCTAAAGCAAGAACAAGCCATCTCCCCATAGTTATTTCAAAGATAATACATTTCTCTTAAAAATATTATTTCTCCAATTTTTCCAACTGCAATTACTCCAATGCCCTGCCCACCCAGTCCTCCCTGCCACCCCCATTAACCCCTCCATCTCTCTCCTTCTCTCCCCGATTATCTTTGAGAAATGATGCATGCTCTCTCCCCTTGGAGATAACGGGTGCTGCCTCCTATCGAGGGCGCCATGGTACTGCACCTGGGCATTCACCAGAGGGAGGTCAACCCTATCACCTAGAGGGAGGTCAACCCTATCACCGAGAGGGAGGTCAACCCTATCACCTAGAGGGAGGTCAACCCTATCACCTAGAGAGAGGTCAACCCTATCACCTAGAGGGAGGTCAACCCTATCACCTAGAGGGAGGTCAACCCTATCACCTAGAGGGAGGTCAACCCTATCACCTAGAGGGAGGTCAACCCTATCACCTAGAGGGAGGTCAACCCTATCACCTAGAGGGAGGTCAACCCTATCACCTAGAGGGAGGTCAACCCTATCACCTAGAGGGAGGTCAACCCTATCACCCCATTAAAAAAAAATATATCATACAAATATAGATAAAACGCGGCGAGGCAGTATAAAGAAAAAAGCCTTCGGGTTAATAACATTAAGTCAAGGATCATTCCATGATACAACCCAAACACAGCGTATCTACTGCTATTAACCAACTAAAGAATTGTGTCATGATTTATAAAAGATTTGTGCCTGCTCAGAGGTGAAGATCTGGAAGCTACCCTTATACAAAACTTTCAACTTAGATTGCTGAGCCAGTGAGGCCCGTGCTCCAGTTCTGAAAGAGTCCAACATGTTTCTAAAGCCTTAAGTCTCTTGGCTGCTGCCATTTCTCAGAAGACCCAAGAGGAAAATTCTTTTGGAGAGCCAAAAGACTTCTGTTACATTTCTTTAACGAGTTCCGCCTCTTTTATCTGGTAATCTGCAAAGTTCACTAGGACTGTTTGAGTATTTCAAATGTGGATTATGAATTTGTCTGGAGACTCGGTGGGCTCTTGTGATTGTAAAATCTGCAGTAAAGCTAGACTTCATGTATTTCTACTTTAATCTTTCAATTAGCGGAATCATTCCACCCGAACTTTCTGCATGCTTCAGAGTTCCAATAAACCTTAAATTGTGTGAATGGCTTTTCATTTCTTATTGCTTTTCCTTTATAACATATATTTCTCTTTCCAGATGTTTGGAACCTTTCCAAAGCCTCCCTTGCGGATTCCCAAGGTTTGAGATCCTCTATTGCACCTCACCTAATCTTTCAGTAATAAGTGAAAATTTATTATCAATGCCAGGTATCTGAGTTTGCAGCAGTAACGTTAGCTGATCCTGTGAAGTCTTAACTCCCCTAATCCCCTGCAATATTGTCTCAAATAAATGAAGAAGTGGGGGAGCAGTTCCAGAATTTTAAGGAGCTCATGAGAAACTGTGGGCTCATGGATGCTAATGGAGTCTGTTAGTGTCTCAAAGGAGTTATAGCGGACATAATAACAATAATTTATACGGCGCCTGGCTACACGGACTGGTGTGTCCCTACGCTACAAAATACAACTACATGCAGGGTAGGGCAGGTAGGCGTAGCTCACATCTAGTACAGCCAGGTTTTCAAGCCTCTTCTAAAAACACTTTCAGATGTTTCTGCACGCAACAAAGGCAGTAGTGTGTTCCAATTTTTGGCTGCCAAATAGCCAAATGTGCGCGCACCCATCCTCGCCCTTTTGATTTTTGGAACTTCGAGCAGATGAGCTTCTGTCGTTCTCAGATGAGGAGTAGGATGGTAAGGGGTCAGGAGATCGTGCAGGTAGCTGGGTACTTTTTCCTGTAGACTCCGGTGACAGAAACACAAGGCTGTCAGAGAGATTTGAAGTATTGAACTCTGGAAGGGCAATCCCTCTGTGTGCTTTGATGATCCCTCAAGCAAGCTGGAGAGTTGTGTATTGTCCTTGGATCTTTATCTTTTTTCTGGAACTCAATTCGCAGATACTTTTCAAACAAGCATTTGCAATGCAATAGGTCTGGCATTTATGAGACTTTGAGCTATTGGCACTGTACATGTCAATAGCTTAAATTCTCGCAAATGTAAGACCTATTGAATTGCAAGTAGTGTTTTTTTCCAAGGGGCCCAATCCGCGCCTGCAGTTAATAGAGGCCACGCCCCTTTCCTAGGAAAAAATATGCATCTAAAGAAAGGGGCATGGCCTCTATTAAGTGCAAGTGCGCATGGGGAGCTTGGAAACAACTCACAAAAAAGATATTTGGTGACGCATTTGCAAGAGTTTAAGCTATTGTCATTTACAATGCCAATAGCTCAAACTCTCCTGAATGCAAGACATATGGCATTCCAAAGAAACGGTCGCCATTGTTCGAGCTGCTTGGAAAGTGAAAGCGCGCATGCTGCGCTGAATGTTGCTGCAAAGCACATTGTGCCTGCAGTAAGACAAAACTCCCTAAAGAAATAGTGCTTACAGACTAAATATCACATACGGTGTAACAACAAAGGAAAAGGGCCAGTCCTCATGGGAGGTTACCAACGAAGACAAGGTGGTCCTAAGGAGGGACTAACAAGCTGATTACTAAATCAGAAGCCAGCATTTACAAAGGACAAAGACACAAGCCAATGACAAATATGGGCGGGGGAGTGGGTGGACAGCTCCACACAACTACAAAATGCCTTGTAGAGCAGCACATGCGCTTCCCTGGCTCGACCTAAAAGGAGGTATGCCTTGCCATTCTCTGGCTGTCATCTTGAGATCCCTTGTCTAGTCCTTGACCTCTCTCCTGCGTACTCTTTGTACTTAATTGACCTGTTTTGTTTGTGTTGCGCTAACAGTGTGGTCTGAAAAAGTATGCATAAGAGGAAAGACACAGACTTTTCCTGGCCAAATAACTGTATATTGCACCAGGAAACTTTTAGGTCGTTTTTTGGTAGCCATAGAACAAGTTTGCACACGACCAGGCAGACCAGATAGTCTTTTAGTGTCAATATTTGAAACAGGCTGCCAGTTTTTCCATGGAGGATTAAGCCAGCTAGGAAATTCATTGCTTACTGTAGTTTCCTGTGAAGCTGTATATCGGTAGTTGGTAATAGCAATCTTTATCTAATACTTTTATTGCTGATGTAATGAAATGTACTGATAGCAGAGAGGAGACTCCCCAATGGAATGAATATCAGCCCAAGACATCCTAACTGCAAACATGTTTCTTAAAGATTGGCCGGAACTTACTCAAGAAATACTTTGGACGCCTGAATTTAAACCGGGGAAACATCATTCACCACCAGGTAACAAAATGTCTCTTTACACCAGTTCAGGTTATGTCCCCATCCATTGCTTCCACTACTTCCTTCCTAACTTATTCGGACTCCCCCACCCCAACCAGGGCCGGCTTTAGCGATGGGGGCGCCTGGTGCAACAATCATTTTTGGTGCCCCCACATCTGATGACCGTCTCCTCGGATTCTCTCATTACCACCAGGCAAATGTGCCCCTCATCTCTCCAATTATGGGTTATTGGTAAACACAGCAACCCCACCTGCGGTCAGCACCCCCTCCACAGCTCAGCCCAATGTGGCCGCACCGGTCACACTGCCCTAAAGCTGGCCCTGCCCCCAACTTCACATTGCCAATAAATTCTCCATTGTCCTCCTACCCCATCTCAGTGTTTCCTCAATATCACCTATGCTGAAAATCATATGCCAACAATGATTTGCGGCAGACCAGTATGTGGAAAAGGGGCACATCATCGACTGGCAGGCTGCTGGAGAGTAACTGTATTCAGTCCTCCAAAAAACTCCTGACATGTTTGCTCGGGTTAGAGAGCCCTCGTGGCCAGCATTGCTGCCATTGTTGCTGCCGCTGTATCGCAATGTCTCTATCCTTCACCTCTCCGCAGGCTCAGGATAGGGTAAGGCCCTGCCCACTGGTTTCTGCTAGCAGCCAGGAAAAAAGATTTAATTCCCTGGCTGCACTCTGCTGGACAGGGAACACAGTAGTGTCCCCGTGGTTGGGGTCCTCGGAAAACTGCTCACATTGGGCCCCGGGGAATGGATGGTAGTGGTTTTGGTGATGGCATTGGTGGTGCTGATGATGATGGTGGTGGAGGTGGAGGTGGTGGTGGTGGTGGTGGTGGCGGGGGTATTGGTGGAGGTGGTGGTATTGCTGAAGGTGATGGTATTGATTGTGGTATGGGTGGTGGTGTTGTTGGTAATAATAGAAGTTTTTGAAAACAACCTGCCAGGTGGCTTTAGTACAGATGACATGTAACACAGATGTGCTTTTGTCAGCTTCAGCCCATTAGCGCTGGATTATGTGCTACCAGGAAGTCGCATGACTTAATTGTGGAGTGGTGTAGGTATTAGTGGTGTATTGGTGGTGGTATTGGTATTGGTGGTGGTAGTAGTGGTACTGGTGGTTGTATTGGCAGCAGTATTGGCGGTGGTGGTATTGGCGGTGGAGGTGGTGGTATTGGCGGTGGAGGTGGTGGTATTGATTGATGGTGGTGGTATTGGTGGTGGTGTTAATAAAACAGGCTTTTGAAAACAACCAGTCAGGTGGCTTTAGTACAGATGACATGTACCACAGATGTGCTGTTGTCAGCTTTAGGCCATTAGCACAGGATTATGTGCTACCTGGAATTCACACTACTAAATTTGCTAATCATTTCTAAATCTATTTTACTTGGGGGGGGGGCGTTGAAACAGACACAAGATAATGCTGGGTTAAAGTGATTGAAAGTACGGCACCCGTATCACGGGGGCGCCTGTGCTGCTTAAAAAGACACAAGCGACTCAAAAAAACACAAGCTGTTTCAGCTGAAGCAGTGCATGTCCGGCCTGCAGTAAGCGAAACTCAATAAAGTAAATAGTGCTTAAAGACTAGATAACAGGTCTTGTGTAACAACTGAAGTAAAAGGGCCAGTCGCCATGGGAGGGTACAAATGAAGACAAGGCCGTACTAAGGGAAACATCCTTTACAACGCAACTTTTACCACGCAGTGCCTTTACGACGCAACTTTTACAACGCAAACCATTACAACGCATTGCGCTGGGGGGCGCTCTAGGATAGGGAATAGGTTTAATTTACTATCCAAAACCTTTCCTACTATCCACGGGGACTGGAGTTGGAATAGTAAATTAAACTATTCACTATCCAGCGCCCCAAAGCACTATGTGTTGTAAAGGCATGCGTTGTAAATACAGCGTTGTAAAGGCATGTGATGTAAAAGCATGCGTTGTAATGTCATACATCCCCGTACTAAGGAGGGACTAACAAGCCTATTAACGAATCCGAAGCCAGCAGTTACGAAAGGCAATGACACAAGCCAATGAAAAATATGGGAGAAGAGTGGGCACAGCTTCTCTCCCATACTCTACTACAGCAGTCTCGTTGTGCGAGCAGAGCATGAACGCTGCTGCTAGGCTCAACCTAAAACTATGGGTGGAAAATGGCGCACAAACGCACATTAGACGCACAGTTCACCTTTGTTAAATCAGAGATTTTCTTTCCACTTAACAATGTGAAAGAATACACTTGTAGTTCGTATTAAGGGTGAACATCTATTCCAAACATAGGAGCAAACCTTTCCAACAGGCCCTTCTTGGTGACTAAATTGCGCAGAAGTTAGAAGGCTTTCCAAGGGAAAAGCAAGCCATTGCATCTGCACTCAACAACACACCACAATACAGAAGAGCAAGGTCTCTTGACATCAGCCAGCCCTTACCATTATTGCCAATGGCCTTCATCATCACCTCCATCTGTGCGTACTCGTAGCTGAAGTTGTTCTCGCTGGACACTTCGCTGGACGTGTCCCCATCGGCGTCCAGCTGTTCAAAGCTGTTGCTGTTCCTCATACTATTTTCTCGCTCATCATCTTCGTGCTCGGATTTCTTTTTTTTCTTTGGCAAATTTATCCTGCAAAATAATTGGAAGGAAAATAACACAACGTGGCCCGTTCTCATCCAAGAAATGAGCTTCCAGTCAGACACAGTCTGGCGCTTCACGAACAATTTCAGGAATGTGCTGTGTAGCGGACTCCACCCACGGTCAAGACTCGAAAACCTTCATTCAATGTACCAAGAGGCGATTCTGAGCCCAGCCAGGAGATGGAATAATATTGAAGAGCACAATTTAGAAAAAAATCGTAGTAAAACAAATACATGAGCTGCCCTAATTCGCAATGGTATCTCAGCAACCAGTCTCTTAAACATGAAATCTGCACTCTCCGTGTGATCACAACAGCCCAGCAAGACCGGAAGCTCTTACGAAGCTCTTACGACTATAAAATTACAACACAGGCGTCCAGTCAATGCTCAAGTCACCCACACTGGACACTACCTCGCTCATAAATGCATCCTCTGCAAGGCGTCAAAACACATGACTACAAACCCAGACAATCCTTGAAGCGTTCGAACAAAAACCTACTCTAGATAAGGTGTAGATTCGAAAGTAGATGCTTCGATTTCCAAGAAGCCAGGCTATCCCTAGATCAACTACAATGAAGGCACACAGGCTGAGTGAAGATTTTTTGTAAATAATTAGTACTTTCATTGAATTATTGAATGTGAGGGTGGTACCTGTTTTAAGTTTTTACTGTGAAATTGTTTTTTGTTTTTTTACCATTTTTCTTATAATTCCTCTTTTTCTTGTGTATGTTTATCCTCTCAATTGTTTCCACCCTCACTAGTCTTACCTTTTTGTTTTTCCCTTCTCTCTTCCTTCCTGCGTCCTCTTCTTTATTTTAGGTAACGTGTATTGTATTTTTCTCTCTTGCATTTTGTTCTTTCTTTTAGGGTTTTTAATAATGTTATTACTATTTTTCCGCCTAATGGGGCATGAACTCCTTAATGTACTCCCCTTTATTTTTCTTATTGTGGTATCCCCCATACCTCCTGTTTTTACTCTGCCTCTTTGTCTGCCTGATCCCTCTTTTCAGCTGTGTGTTCCTTTCCACAGTAAATACTCCTTTTTTCTAGTCACTGTTTATTCTCTTTTTTAAGCATCTTGCAAACTGAGAACATGCACTATAGCCAATAAGCACTTCAATGGTTTATGTATGTTTCACTTTTTAAAATGTTACATTTTCAAGTGACACTTTGGAAGTGTTGAGGTAATACCGGATGACTAGAAGACACCGAGTGTTTTTGGCAATGTGTACAGCAAATCTTCCGACTTGGGATGAACTGCAGACCGTTCGTGGCGGTCTCTTGGCAGCCGGGAGTTGCTTGGAAAGGGACCCAGAAGAGGCCGGGAGAAGCGCACACTTTTAGTAAGTGCTAAACACCCACCGATGTGAAATATCCATTAGACGTTCACACTCACCTGTGCACCGGAGGGGGGGTTCCTCGCGCTCCGGATCTGAGAGCAGAGTGCCGGCCTGCAGCGAGCGCAGGCAGGGAGGTGTCTGCAGGCAGAACTTGTCTGGACCAGGCACACTTCTGCCTGCTGCCGCCAAGCCGGCATTCTTCACAGCCACGTCTCTGCATAAGATCTGGACTGGCTGCAGGCGTTGGACTCGCGGGAGGAGCACGCATGCGAGGGCGTCGAGTCTCTCCCGCATGACGTCAGACATACCATATACCCTGAAAACCTAGGTAGTCAACTACGTTCGGGGAGAGAGGCGAAGCAGTAGTGTCAGGGCCCTAATGCAAGCAAGGATATTGTGCCAGAAGCGCGCGTTCGCGTGCGTTCCACAGGGTGGCGCTGTTTCCCCAAGTTTGTGAATATCGGATTACAGAAGTGCAGTTGGGCTCTATACCCAAGTGAACAGGGCCAAACTCTATAAATGGCGTGACGACGCCAGTTCTTTCACACACCAGACCCAGTGATGTTTAGCCTAAAAACTGTACCGAAATAACAGAGACCTCGGGTTAGAGCTCATACAATCAGTCGGGGGCATTCAGCCATGCACTTCTTGTAACAAAACACAGCACCCTTCATCTACCGTTCAAACAGCGGCTGCTGCACCAGACAGGGAGAAAAAGCACACACAACGACAAGGAACACCCGTCAGTAAGAAATGAAAAGTCACCCCCACAAGACAAAACAATGAAAACAACGCATGCAGCCTCTCTGTGCAGAACAGAGGCCCGGCCCCCAGATTCCCTCAAGCACTGGTACAGATCATTCCCTGCGGCTGGACTCGGGGTGCGGGGTCCGTACCTGAAGAAGTGGTTGTTGCCCCACAGGATCCGGTCTCCGTGGTAGAGCTGGGTCGGGCCGGTGACTGCGGAGCCGTTCACGAAGGTCCTGCGGAAATCAAGCACCCTTGTTAGAAGCTTGAAGGCCGAGCATTGTGCCCCGGACACTGGGTTCACTGCAGCGGCGCGCGGCTCGCTGCACACGGACGGGGCTTCGGAGCAAGAAGACCCGCCAGCCGTGCTCCCCTCACCACGGAAGCACGGGGTCCGACCGGGACAGACCCACCGCCCCAGCTGCCCCTTCCTTAGCCTCCCGTTTGTCTTCGAATTCACCATTAGTTTGTTTACTAAAAGCATTATGTAAAGCACAATCCTTTCATTCTCTCCCCCTCCCCCCCACTCCCCAGGTAAATTCTCACAAGCAAGGGAAGTATTCTGATTATAAGGGGCAAAAAACAATCACTCGAGAATAAAAAAAATATGAGCATGGGAATTGCGTGAATAGGTTGACTTGGGTCTCAAAATGTAATTTCATCTGCTAAAATGGCTGAGTGAGTGAAATGCTGGCTGCTAACATCTGAAGGTCACACGTTGGAATCCCAGTGAGGCAAACAGCCTTGCATCCTTCTACGGCAGATACATTAAGCCCAGTTACAATGGCGAATAGGTCTATCGCTGTCCTGTTAGGCAATACGTTTATAGAGGCATGCATTATTAGATCATGGGTTACTCTTTTCATTGTTTATTTGTCCTGCTTGCTTCAACGAAAATCTTTGAAACAGCAGCTGTGCTGCGTGAAACTCCCCACAAACTCAAATTATCAACAGGAATGATGTTGGTGGGAGCACATTAACTTGCTTAAACCAGTTGCAGCAATACGGTAAACTCATGTTCTGCCCTTTGGTGTCACCAGAGTGGGCACCATGTGTTAACAGATTACTGATGCTTCACTGCTGACTTGGCATACACGGATACGGAAATTGTTCCTCGTCTCCATAAAAAAAAACATATCCAGATTGAAGGCGCGCTGGCGCAGATGAGTTAGAAGAGAGGCACATGCAAGATACCAGCCCCATCTCTGGGACCCGAATGAGCGCTGTGCTCACTTCAAGGCTGATCCTTGGGTGGTTACAAGTCTTTTTTTTTGCATTATCCAACATTAGTTTTGTTTCGAGTTTTATGAATACCATGTTCTTCATAGCGCCACACACAACACTGCTTCAATTTATAAGCACTGTAAATAAACATATTTCTAATACCCACTTTACCGACATTGGAAGAATGAAAGGCTGAGCCTCCCTCGCTGAGGTTCGGACTGGTGACTCAAGAACCGAGCAGTCTGTCAGCTACAAGAGTTCAGCTCACTGAGATATTTTTCTCCACTTGCACTGTTTGCCATTAGTAGTAAGTGATAGTTATTTTTACAGAATATTCCTATCTAGCTGTTTCGGCCTGTCCTCCTGCTAGGGTGACCAACCGTCCGTAAATTTCACGGACAGTCCGTAAATTAGGGCTTTTGTCCGTTGTCCCTGATGAAGGTCTTAACGGACGGCATTTGTCCGTAATTTTAGCTACTCGGGTAAATAACAAAAGTTTATTTGCACAATTCAGATTCCCCAGCTGACGTGCAAGGGAGTCTCCTGTGCTGCATTCAGGAGGGAGGGGCAGACGGTGAAAAGAAGTAAGCCCAGGGTGTCTGCTTCCCCAAAGAAATGCAAATGTGTGTAAATGGGTAGGTGGCAAATGTAAAGACCGCTTGAGAGGCGCTAATTGCTGATAGAAAGTAGCCTGGGGCGCCGCGCACCAAGCACACAGTTCGTGAACCACTGCATGGAGCTCGATGCAAAAAATAAAAGCTTAGCTGAGGAAAAAAATGTTTCGCTCAAAAAGGCAATGACTGAACAAAGCGCAGGCAGCTTCGACTTCACTATAGACACTTGCTGAACTAGGAAGCGTTACCAAACCATCTTCCAGCGTGATCTGCATAACCAGCGCCAAGTCCACGTTCACTACACTCCTCACTGAGGTCTGCATTATGTTTATCCTCTCTCTTACTGCCAGAGCTATTTAAAACGCACGAAGGTAGGATCGACGTAATGCCACAGTCTGTCTTTTGAGCCAGGTATGCCATACGTGGCAAATAATAAACAATTTTCCATTCCTCGTGCCGAGGTGTGCTGTGGGGGGGGGGGGGGGGGGGGGCAGGGGAGAGGGGCATGCAGGTTTTGGAATCTGCTGAAACCCCTATGTTCTTAGGAAATGTCTGCCCTTTTTAATCTTCTATTTCTTTTCCACTGAATAGCAGGTGGAACCGCTGGTTAATCTGACTATAAAATTCAAGTACGTACATGCCAATATCTGGAAAGAGATAAGAGGGAGGTTTAGATAAAATCCCGGGAATGTATTGTCTCTGTTGGGCTTTTATTGAACAGGGGGATCTTTTTGGCTGGGGGACATGTAAAACAGTCTGATTGTTGGGTTAAACAATGTCCCACCATAATCAGAAGTGCTGGAAAGAATGGTGGTTCTGTTATTTTACTTCTGGCCTTTAACATTAAAATAAATGTTTAAATTGGCTGCATATGCTCAGGTTGTGCATCTGTTTTGTTGCTAAGGATTGGCATGGATTTGCATTCAGTTTCATTCAGTGATATACAGGGTATGATGCAAGATGCTGCCATTGAAGGCTTCAAGGCCTGGAGTTTAAAAGTAGAAGAGGTTAGGCGAGTATTTGTTGCCGATCAAGGAAGTGCTTGATTACGGCACCAGTACGGCGACACAATAAATGCTACACAGGGCATTTAAAGGTATTTGGCATTTATGTTTTTTGTGGCTGGCCTTCCTATATATCATGGTAAATAAGTAGCACGTTAAAACGCATTGGCTGTAAGCTATTTCCTTAGCTGTTGTATTGGGATCTAATGGGATGAAAGTGATAGTGCCTGTGTATGGGTGGGTTTTCTGAGTGTATTGCACAGTGACAGGGAACAGTGACAGGATAAGCCACAAGAGGGGCTTGGGAGGAGTGAAAAAAACACTCCTATAGAAGGGCAGAATCGATAATTTCACTCAAACTTTTGCATATACCTCCTTCCATGATTTCAGCATCTGGCAGACAAAACAGTTTATCAGCAGCCATAACATGTAGCACCCATGCATATACCTTGTAGAATTAGGTATTGTTAGGGGTGGGGCCTAGCATGAAGCATTCCTTCACAGTTCCCTTATCTAAGAACCCGGTATCCCTCCAATAAGTCATTGACACCCCATGGGGCTCTGCAGTGAATAAGATAGGATTACATCTGTGATTATAAAAGCATCATCCCAATTATTTTCAGGAAGAAAAACGAAGTACACCTGAGGCCAGGCTTACATTCCCCCACACGTCAAGAAAAGTGACATAATGGGGAGCCGTAGCTAACAGCCAATAGGTCAAGGGAGCCATGGGTCGAACAAGTTTGGGAACCACTGGATTAGGGCAAAGCAAGCTGTGGAAGGGGATTTCGGGACACACAGAGAAGTATACTGCAAACTTTGAGAAAGAAAAGGGCACCAAGATCGAACACCTCAATACTAGGTGCTGTTTAATTTATTTTCAACTGCTGGGTGGCAAGTGTTGGATAGCCACTTGAAAGTTTGGCAAAGAGCATATAGTCCTCCAAGTTTTTTATCCTACTTTATGGCACATTATGCAAAAGTGTGCAATAGCACCATAAAAGGTTTGAGTGAGCACAGTTTTGTGTCACTTCAGCATACATTATTTCTTGGATATTCTGATGACTTCCTCTGTTTGATTAGGAACTTCAACAATTTGTTTAGAAACGTAAACTTTCTTAGTAAGTATTTTTTACCAGCTTTTTTTTATCTCCTCCGATTCCTACATCTGGCATTGCCACCCTTTGACATGAAGGTGTAAATTTTCATTTATGTACCACATTACCATTTAATTTTGGTCATCTCGTAATAGTGCCACCTGAAAGCAGAAGTATTAGATTTTTTTCCTACAACCTGAGGAGCCATTTTGTCCATCAAGTTCTGGCCTTCTACTTAGACCTCACATTTGTTTTTGTTGCGTTCTCATGTGCTTTCTTTGTTGCTCTTTGCTGTAGTTGCTGAAGTGGCTGACATGCCAGATTTTGTGGGGTGCAGGACTGGAAGCTTCTGCCCACACCAGCACACTTGAGGCCAGAAAGCAGGGTCCTGAAATTTGCACCAGTCGGGCGCATAAACAACAGATCTTTCACCCGCTGCGCAGGATACTCCCAGGCAAAGACCGGGCCAAAAGCGGGCCTGTTTGCGCCTGGAAGGGCTGGGCCATCGCCCGTGGTTTTGCTGCTAGGGGAACTGTAATTTCGGACTACAAGCCTGTAATTAGCGTGACCTGTGACTTTAATCAGATGTCATTGTCTGTTAAAAGCACCCTAGCTTATCTTGTTTTCTGCCCACTAGCATTGTTGGATGGCTAAGCGAAAGCTAGGTCCTAAGATGGAGGGAGCCACTGCCAAAAAATAAAAGACCAGTACATAGATTGGTATATTAAAAAGGATTGAAGATTCCCTGACTTAATATATCAAGCTGGAAAAGACGAATCTTGGAAGGCCGGCCCTCTTCTCTAATCCAACCGCCATGACTAAATCAGATATAGTCTGGGCTAAAAAAAATTTAACGCACTGTGCACTGCCAAAGGGAGGAACCCGAAATCTCAAAAACTACTATTAGGGAGTATGTTATGTTACAAACCTTACCATCCTTGGAGCCGTATCTTGAGTGGGTGGATAAACCGAGACAGATTGCCCTTAATTTGGTTTAGACTAGGCTTTGTGAGATGGCACCTCGGTGTCCCCCTTGGGCAGAGAGTTCATGTATATTACATACAGTGGAATCCAATCTCATATGTAATGATATGCCCTCTGTGGTGAGGGGCGATATGTCCTTTTTGTTGAAGGGTCATAAGAGGCGCACACATCCTAGCCCCTTGCAGTACATTGCCGCTGATTTTGGGTGGCACTCATCCTGAAAGGCTGCTATGGTCTCGCAGCACTCTCTGGCCTTTTCCTCATATGTCCTCTTTTGTATCTCTCCGCTGGCATAGTCAGTGCTCGTCCAGACAGAAATTCACACTAGTTCACGCAGCTTTTCTCTCCCTCAGTCGGAATCCATGGGCTGATGATGCCATTCTGGAGTTCATCCTCATCTGAATTATTTACTATTGCGCGACCTCCTCTGATGTGTCTGTAAAACTTACTTTTTGTCCCAATTTTTTTGTCCTGAATTTTGACCCTTTGTCCTGAATTTGTGTCCTGAATTTTGACCCTTTGTCCTGAATTTTTACACTCACTGTCCTGAATTTGCACCCATGCCAGTTGGTCACCCTACCTCCTGCCAAGTTTGTCAGCAGGGGTCGCACGTTACCCGGGAGAGCCGGAGACAGGCCATGTTTTCAGGACAATCACGTAGGGTAATTTTACATCCAGTGAACCTAACTCAGAATACTGCACACCATTTCGAATGCCCCTAACTGCTATGCCTGGAATGACTTAGCTCACGTGACTTTAATAAACATTCTGACCATTTAACCCGCACGGACGAGAATCCTCGGTATTCCTAAATCTGCATCTTCCAGAATGCAGGGGAGCAAGCACTGAGAGGGAGGCAGAACACAGGTGCTAACAGCACACCCGACTGAATTACTGCTACTATGGTATTATATAAGTTTTATACTAAGTATACTATATAATACTTATAATACTTAGTACTACTTGCAACACGTTGTAATCTACTAGAATTGCGCACACCTACAGGAGGCCAGGTGCAAACCATCAAAAACAGAATGTCACCCTTAGGAGACTTACACGGAGGTAACATTAGTTCGTTTAAAAACATTTGATATAAAATCAACCGCTTGTGATTAGTTGATCATGCCATCTGCTTAGTACTTCTCATTTTTTCTTTCCACTTAGCTTTCTTTCCACAAGCTCAAAAGATGGCATAAAATGGAAAGAAATGTGACCCACAGATGGCTAAAGGCTACTGGGTCTTGAAGCACAGAGTTTGTACAAGTACAAAACCCTGCTGTGGGGTTGTGTTTTTTTTTTTTTAAAGATGAATGACTCGCGAGAAGAAATGGATTCACAAAGTCTAACAAAAAATTCCCTAATATATTCTGGGGCTTGAGCGTATCATCACAAAACTCAAGATTTTCCACAGCAAAAAAATATGTATTATGCAGAGGGGCGGGACCAGGTTGAAAATGTGGTGAAAGGGAGGAATTATAGGTGATCCCTTATGAAAACTGCCCCAAAACAAAGAATCATGCAATAACCCAGAAAATAAAAAAGATCGCAATTGGCGCCCACAGCGACAACACTGAGGTAACAGAATTTAGAAAATGTCTGCCATTCCCCCACCATTGAGAGCGGTCTTGCGCATTACCTGGTGTTCTTCTTGGGGGTCAGTATCACCTGCGCCTCGGGGGAGATGTCGATGATGCAGTGCTCAGGCAGGATCCCCATGCCACACAGCTGGATGTCTTGGGAGTCATCAGATCCTATCAGCGTGTGCTCCTGTGGAAGAGAAGCATGACGTCAACAAAAGGGGACATGGACAATTTCACAAAGGATGTCACAGGTGTACGTGTGCTCCTGCGGAAGAGAAGTATGACGTCAACAAAAGGGGACATGGACAATTTCACAGAGGATGTCACAGGTGTACATGTGCTCCTGTGGAAAAGGTGCACGAGGTCAACAAAAGGGCACATGGACAACTTCGCAAAGGATATCACAGGGGTATGTATGCTCCTGTGGAAGAGAAGCATGACGTCAACAAAAGGGGACGTGGACAACTTCACAAAGGATGTCACAGGTGTACATGTGCTCCTGTGGAAAAGGTGCACGAGGTCAACAAAAGGGCACATGGACAACTTCACAAAGGATATCACAGGGGTATGTGTGCTCCTGTGGAAGAGAAGCATGACGTCAACAAAAGGGGACGTGGACAACTTCACAAAGGATGTCACAGGTGTAACGATCTGAAGCAACAATGATGTGGTTTATTAATTATTCATGAACACGCTTAACTACTCTTGCTCGATAACCAGATTCCTTGATGTTATTTTGCTCTTGAAACTAGTTTCCAAACCAGAACAAGCAGGAATAAATTACATGGATAAGGACACGTTTAGTCCATAATATGTTTTCCGGATGATGACACGCAAAGGTTAAGATTTACTACAGCATCCTACAGATAAAACCTTCTACAGAAAAACAAGGAAGTAGAAAACACTTCAACCGAGTTTTATGTCAAGACCGGAGGATCTATCTTACCTTGCTTTCATTTCTATAGCAGCAGTCAAGAACGACTGAAACTGCAAATCCCAAGAGGCTTAGCAACAGGCTAGCCAATGGGAATGAAAAACATAATGGTCACAACAACCAATAATGTAACCCTAATATGCATAATGTTCTGCCCAACTGCGAATAGCCCTCTGTTCTTGCTGCTCGCAGTCAAGGATAAGTACCTTTCTTTAATGGGCATTATACTTCTAACGTTTAACATTCATTATATAGGCTTGTTCTATTATTTAAAGAATTGTTGTACTGCACTGTTGAGCGCCTCTCGCTCTTTGTTCCTCTTGTATTTACCATGTGTGTGACACTGCACTTTTCCTCACAACCGGCGCCCGCCATTACAGAAAACATTCCTTTTAATAATGGACATTAACTGATAAGGAGTTGGAAGTGTATTTGAAATGCGTAAACCCGTTTGTTGCACAAGTTACTACTTGTGTAACGATATATCTGTAAGATTATGGCATAAAACAAGGACCCCCTGAATGAGATCAAAATCCTGGATCAGGGCAAAGCAATTTTTAGCAACAAAATATATCCAGGCATTAACAGAGTAGACAACTGGCAATAATAAATCACATCAAACACAAGTAAGAAGTACTAATCCATAATCATGATATTTGTAAAAATTTAATGATACTTAAAAAATGATGAGCATATTCAAATACACATTCATAATGATAAAAGATACGCAAGATAATAATAAAAGAAGGATATCATATTCAATTATTGTATTCTATAAAAATTAGTGAGGAGAAATAAGCTGTGATAATTTCCCCAGCTGATTGGAAAGGTTGATGTCTGTCTGCCTACAGACATCAACCTTTCCAATCAGCTGGGGAAATTATCACAGCTTATTTCTCCTCACTAATTTTTATAGAATACAATAATTGAATATGATATCCTTCTTTTATTATTATCTTGCGTATCTTTTATCATTATGAATGTGTATTTGAATATGCTCATCATTTTTTAAGTATCATTAAATTTTTACAAATATCATGATTATGGATTAGTACTTCTTACTTGTGTTTGATGTGATTTATTATTGCCAGTTGTCTACTCTGTTAATGCCTGGATATATTTTGTTGCTAAAGATATATCTGTAAGAGACATTAGTTAGTATTAGATTCCTTACCTTAGAATATCCCCAGGCGTCAGACTGGATCCGGAAATTTTTGCGTAGCAGTACCCTTGCGCGTCGGTAGGCGTCGTCTGCGGCTCCGCGTCCGTCGTGGGCGCCGTGATGACGTCGTCGGAGTACTTAGACGCCGCTTCCGCGTGCTGACGTCAGTTCTTAGACACAGCTTTTCCGCGCCAGCAAACGCAGAGCCATGTTAAAAACCAACACTGGTGCCATTGAAACTAGGGCCCTGAAGGGGACAACCCTAACCCTAGACATTGGTTCGCAGAACGGGGAGGATGGGTGGGTCGGTAAGGAATCTAATACTAACTAATGTCTCTTACAGATATATCGTTACATAAGTAGTAACTTGTGCATCTGAAAGAGACACGTTAGTATTAGATTCCTTACCTTAGAATAGATACCCCAGCAATACCAACCCCGGTGGTGGGTCTGCGAACCAATACTTACACCAGAAAGTCCTGGAGGACGGAACGGCCAAAGAAGCCATCCCTCCGGACTTGGCTGTCCAGGCAGTAATGTCTTGCAAACGTGTGCAGCGATGCCCACGTAGCTGCCTGACAGATGTCTTGTAAGGGCACACCCCTGCCCAGGGCAGTGGTAGTCGCCGTGGCTCGGGTAGAATGAGCCCGCAATCCAGCAGGGGGCTCCTTCCTAGCCAAAGAGTAGCATGCCTGGATACACAAGATGATCCACCGGGAGATGGTCCTCTTGTGCACTGCTTTCCCCGTCTTAGCGCCCACGTAACCAACAAAGAGTTGGTCATCCACTCGGAACTGGCGTGTGCGATCCAGATAAAACGAGAGCGCACGTTTTGGGTCCAGACGATGGAGCCGCTCTTCCTCTTTAGAGGGATGCGGAGGCGGAAAGAAGGTAGGCAAGGTGATAGACTGCCCAATGTGGAAGGCCGTGACAACCTTGGGCAGGAAAGATGGTTTGGTACGAAGCACCACTTTGTCCGGATGGACAGAAAGGAAAGGTGGAGTACAAGAAAGAGCCTGGAGCTCACTCACTCTCCTGGCAGAGGTGATGGCAACCAGAAAAGCAGTCTTCAGAGTCAGAAGGCGAAGAGGGCAATTGTGAAGTGGCTCAAAGGGAGCGCACATCAGAAAAGTTAGAACCAGGTTCAAGTCCCACTGAGGCATCACAAACGGAACAGGGGGAAATGTGTGAGTGATGCCTTTAAGAAATCTGTTCACAATAGGGGACTTGAACAAAGAAGGCTGATCAGGCAGCCTGAGAAAGGCTGAAAGGGCAGAAAGGTAGCCCTTGATAGTGCCCAGAGCAGAGCCCTGCTGGGCAAGAGAAAGAAGGAAGAGAAAAACCTCTGAAAGAGGGGCAGCAAGAGGATCCACAGCCTTTGCTGTGCACCATGCCACAAATCTGTTCCACCTGCAGGCGTATACCGACTTTGTGGAGGGACGCCTGGCTGCCAGAATGACGTTACAGACTTCAGGAGGCAAGTCAAATGGCCTCAACTGTCGCCGCTCAATCTCCAAGCATGGAGGTGGAGACTGGACAGGTTCGGGTGGAGGACCGTCCCCTGCTGCTGCGACAGAAGGTCCTCCTGAAGAGGCAGACGAACCGGGGGATCGACTGACATACTGAGTAGCTCGGGATACCAGTACCTTCGAGCCCAGTCCGGAGCCACAAGGATGACTTGGGCCCGGTCGCGCCTGATCTTCTTCAGCACTCTAGGCAGAAGTGGTATAGGCGGAAAGGCGTACAACAGACCGCAACTCCACTCGCGACGAAAAGCGTCTCCGAGCGAGTGCTGCCTTGGAAATTCCAACGCGCAGAACTGATGACATTGCGCGTTCTCTTCGGTGGCGAATAGATCTAACCAAGGCTCTCCCCATTGCTGAAAGAGGCCTTGCGCCACTTCCGAGTTCAGACGCCATTCGTGATCCATCATGCACCGACGGCTGAGCTCGTCCGCCCTGGCGTTCAGAGAACCCGCCAGGTGTTGAGCCACCAGGGTCACGCCCTGGCGTTCCAGCCATTGCCAAAGGCGAAGAGCCTCTTGACAAAGGATCCACGACCCCACACCGCCTTGTTTGTTGCAGTACCACATGGCGGTGGTGTTGTCCGTGAACACCTGCACTACACTCCCCCGGACAGAGGGGAGGAATGCCTTCAGTGCCAGACGAATCGCCCTGAGCTCCAACAGGTTGATGTGGAGCCGGGACTCCGCCGGAGACCAGAGGCCTCTGATCTCCGCCTCTCCCATGTGGCCTCCCCAGCCCTGGAGGGACGCGTCCGTCACAACTACGTGCTCCGGTTGGGGTAGGGAGAGGGATCTGCCGCTGACCCAATCGCGGTCCGTAAGCCACCACTGCAGCTGTCTCGCAGTGCCCTCCGAGATCAGGACATGGTCGGATAGGTTGCCCTGATGCTGGGCCCACTTAAACTTCAGGTCCCACTGCAGAGCCCGCATCCGCCACCTGGCGTGATGCACCAGCAGGATGCAGGAGGCCATCCGCCCCAGAAGCCGCAGCGTCAACCTGACCGAAACCCGGGATAACGCCTGAAAGATGGGAATCAGAGCCTGAATATCCCGGACCCGCTGCTCGGGTGGATAAACCCGAAACTGCGCCGAGTCTAGAACCGCACCAATGAAGAGGCGCTTCTGAGAGGGGCACAGGTGTGACTTTGGCACATTGATCGAGAACCCCAGCTGATGCAGGAGGTCTGCCGTAGTCTGGAGGTGGCTGACGACTGTCGGGGGCGAGCCCGCCTTCAACAGTCAGTCGTCGAGGTAGGGGAAGACTGAAATCCCCAACCTGCGCAGATGAGCTGCGACCACCGCCATCACCTTTGTGAACCCCCGTGGGGCGCTGGTAAGGCCGAAGGGGAGCACGGTAAACTGAAAGTGCTCGTGGCCAACCGTGAACCGCAGGTAGCGCCGGTGGGCCGGCAGGACGGGGATGTGGAAATAAGCGTCCTGCAAGTCCAGTGCCACCATCCAGTCTCCTGGATCCAGGGCAGCTAAGACCTGAGCCAGTGTCAGCATCTTGAACTTCTCCTTCCGGAGGAAGCCGTTAACGTTCCGTAGGTCCAAGATAGGGCGCAGGCCCCCTTTGCCTTTCTTGGGTACCAGAAAGTAGTGGGAGTAGCAACCACACCCTACTTCTGGGCCAGGAACGCGCTCGATGGCCCCTTTGGCCAAGAGGGCCATAACTTCCTCCTGCAGAAGTCGCAAGTGATCCCCCGATACACGGTGGTTCTGCGGTGGCATGGGTGGAGGAGTCGCCTCGAAGGGGAGGGAGTAGCCATTTCGGACGATCTGCAGCACCCACCTGTCCGACGCGCCAGTGGAGGTGGTGATGGCGAACCCTGCCCCCCACTGGCGTCACATGGGCCTGAAAGCACGGACTAGGAGGGTTTTGAGGCGGATGCTGCGGGGGAAGGTGTGGACTGACCTCGCCGCTGCCCACGACCGCCCGGACGGCGGTTCCCACGGCCGCCACTGCGTTGGGTATTGCCCTGCGGCGCGTGGCTGGCGGCACGTGCGGGCGCACCCCTTCCGTGGCCACGAAAGGAGTGATAGGCAGCCGGTTGCTGGCGTTGGCCCGAGAGGCCTAAGGACTTGGCCGTAGCCCTGGAGTCCTTAAAACGCTCAAGCGCATGGTCTGCCTTGTCGCCAAAGAGGCGACGGCCATCGAACGGCATGTCCATGAGCATGCTCTGGACATCTGCCGAGAAGTTGGCGGATCTCAGTCAGGCGTGGCGTCTGACCGCCACCGTCGTTGCCATCGCTCTACCCAGCGAGTCAGTGGTATCCAGCCCACACCGGATGGAATACTTGGCTGCATCCCGGCCCTCCACAAGGGCTTGGCCGAGTTTGGCCCGTACCTCCAACGGACACTCTGGCAGCACCTCCGCGACCTTATCCCACACAGAGTGGGTGTAACGTCCCAAGAGGCAGGCGGTGTTGGAAGACCGCAGGCCCAAACTAATGGATGAAAAGATCTTCTTCCCATACTGGTCATACCTCTTGGATTCCCGATCCGGCGGGGCCGACGGGAATGCGGTTTGGGAATTGGAGGCCTGGATAACCAGGCTCTCGGGGGTAGGGTGGGAGGACAGAAAACATGGGTCGCCCGGGGCGGGGCGGTGGCGTCTGGCCACGTTCCTATCTACGGGCGAACCCGTAGCGGGCTTGGACCAAGTGCCCAGAAGAACGTCAGTCAAGGCCTCATTAAAGGGCAGCAGAGGCTCGGCCGAGCTTGACTGCGGTTTAAGGACCTCAGTGAGGAGGTTAGTCCTCACGGCCGCGACGGGGAGCTCAAGGTTTAAGGCCTTGGCAGCCCTCATCAGCACCACACTATATGTTGCCCCCTCCTCCGAAGCCACGGTAGGAGGGGAGACAAACCCAGGGTCTGGAGAGGTGTCCAGGCCACTGGCCTCCCCAAGGTCTTCTGTCCAGTCCTCATGAGACTGACACTCCCTGGTCAGAGGGTCCTCAGACCCCTCCCAGTCCTCTCCTTCACCCATCTCCTGAAATTCAGGGTCCTCAACCAATGGGGCCTGTTCATAAAAGTGAAATTCACCCAACGGCGTCTGGAGCGGCGCCCAACGGGGCCGGCCCGACGGCCGAACAGGAACGGAAGTAGAACCGGGGTCGGCGCCGCCCGAGGACGGTGCCGGAGGCGACACCTGAGGGACCGATGCCGGGGAGGTCGTCAGATCCACCGGCGACGAACCAGATCCCGAAGGAGGACCAGCGGCGTCCTGCGGCGCCGGGGCCGAAGGCACCGGCGGCGTCGGAACAACTGGACCCCTCGGCGCCGGCGGCATCGGGATAACAGGGGCCTGCGGCGCCGGGCCCGAAGGCATCGGCGGCGTCGGGGCCGAAGCACCCGACGGCGTCGGGGCCGCCGACCCACTTGGGCTCCCAGACGGGTCCGCTGGGCCCGTAGGCGCCGCGGAGCCCGTCGGAGGAGAGAGTTTCCTCATGGCCATGAGGAAGCGCTCGACCCCCTCCGGCGTCGCGTCGAGCCCAGGGACCGTAGGGTATGGGGCTGGATGGGGCGCCCGCGACTCCGACGGAGCCGCGTGGGCGGTGTCACCCGAACCCCCGGCCGCATCGCGCGAGCGTCGGGGGGAGTCCGAGGAGCGATGACGCCGCTTGGACTTCTTGTGCCGCTTACCTGACGACGACTTCGACCCGGAAGAGTGCGGCCTACTCTCGCAGCTGTGGAGGCTCCGGGCCCGCGACCCGTCCCTCGACCTCCCATGGGATCGGGACCTCTCGCGGCGCGGGACCGACTGCCGGAGTTCGAGTCGCCTACGGGACCGCTCCCGCCTGGCTTTCGAAGAGAGGGCTCGGCAGTCGGAGCAGGCCTTGTCGTCGTGGTCGACGCCCAAACACGACAAACACACGCGGTGAGGATCCGTGACCGACATCAGCCGGTCGCAATCGTCGCTATGCTTGAAGCCGGGCATCCCTATCGGCACCGTTTCGGAGTCGAGAGACTCGAAATAGTAATCAAAAAGGATCAAAAAGTTTAGTCAAAATTGACTAGGGTTACTGCTTTTTCCAGATCTGCGCTTGCTGGCGCGGAAAAAAGAAGAACTGACGTCAGCACGCGGAGGCGGCGTCTAAGTACTCCGACGACGTCATCACGGCGCCCACGACGCCGACGACGGACGCGGAGCCGCAGACGACGCCTACCGACGCGCAAGGGTACTGCTACGCAAAAATTTCCGGATCCAGTCTGACGCCTGGGGATATTCTAAGGTAAGAAATCTAATACTAACGTGTCTCTTTCAGATACAGAGATTTACAGGCAAGAGGAATCAGAGAAACACAGTCAAACAGATGGAGTAGTTCAAATGAAAATCAGAAATGACCACAAAAGAAAATCCAAACTGGGGATGAATTTCAACCACACGTAAACAAGAAAAGAGAGGTCAAAAACTATCTCCTGACCAATCCAGGAGAAATCGCAACAGACCACAATTCGAGGAGTCAGAACATGGTTAACAAACCCGATTTGGGTTGTAAAGAAAGCCCTCACACACTGACCTGGTCAGTGTCATGCTTCATCATCGGGCCCCACCAAAGAGGCCGAGTGCCTCTTTGGTGTGCTACGACGCCAGAAAGACTGCGGAGCTGGTTTTGTGTGAAGGGCGTGCTCTAGTTTACAGTGAAGAGTTAAAAGTGCCTGAAAGAGGGTATCAAAAAAACAATTTAATAGGCGATCCCTAGGGCACGTAACAAAGAGTATTAAGTGCCTGTATTTAATTGCCAAGGTTCAGGGTTGGTAAAATACAGGAAATACTCAAATTTATCTAGTCAACATGTTTCTGCCATAAGGGTGGAAATTACCAAGGCATTCGTCAGGACTATACCCCGGCGGTATGGGCTCTCTAATCACCCACCCTGACCTGGGGACGTGAAAGTGAAAATTATACAGGTGAAAAAAGTGCGTAAAAAAGTGGGAAGAGTAAAATACTCATTCCAAAAATACTCCGTAAATTTGGAGTTTCACCGCACTTTCAAAAGGGGCGCTACTAGCACCATGGGTCTCGGGAGGGGGTCGGAGCGACCTGGCACATCGCCCTCAGCGCTCTCGACCCGCTGGAAAACCTGCTTGTGGCCTCAATCCTCGGGGTCCGGAATTGAGGCCACAAGCAGGTTTTCCAGCGGGTCGAGAGCGCTGAGGGCGATGTGCCAGGTCGCTCCGACCCCCTCCCGAGACCCATGGTGCTAGTAGCGCCCCTTTTGAAAGTGCGGTGAAACTCCAAATTTACGGAGTATTTTTGGAATGAGTATTTTACTCTTCCCACTTTTTTACGCACTTTTTTCACCTGTATAATTTTCACTTTCACGTCCCCAGGTCAGGGTGGGTGATTAGAGAGCCCATACCGCCGGGGTATAGTCCTGACGAATGCCTTGGTAATTTCCACCCTTATGGCAGAAACATGTTGACTAGATAAATTTGAGTATTTCCTGTATTTTACCAACCCTGAACCTTGGCAATTAAATACAGACACTTAATACTCTTTGTTACGTGCCCTAGGGATCGCCTATTAAATTGTTTTTTTGATACCCTCTTTCAGGCACTTTTAACTCTTCACTGTAAACTAGAGCACGCCCTTCACACAAAACCAGCTCCGCAGTCTTTCTGGCGTCGTAGCACACCAAAGAGGCACTCGGCCTCTTTGGTGGGGCCCGATGATGAAGCATGACACTGACCAGGTCAGTGTGTGAGGGCTTTCTTTACAACCCAAATCGGGTTTGTTAACCATGTTCTGACTCCTCGAATTGTGGTCTGTTGCGATTTCTCCTGGATTGGTCAGGAGATAGTTTTTGACCTCTCTTTTCTTGTTTACGTGTAATTGACTGGGGGCTGAGAGAGTGTCCCTTTCTCCCTACCTCTCCTTTTGTTGTTTAGATGAATTTCAACCTTCAATCTTGTGAAAACAGAGAAGGGCTCATTAAAAAGGAGAGCCTGAGTACATATATAAATACTAGACCACATCTCGTTCGAATGAGCGAGGGAAATAGCCATCCGCCGCGCAACCAACGGAAAGAACAAGTCACTAAAATACCTCGTCTTGTTGCATAAGGCTGAATACAAAGACTAACAAGCATTTACAATGCAATGGTTTCGCCTTTGTAAAAGTTTGAGCTATTGGCATTGTAAATGACAATTTTGCATTTATGTGCTGGTTTTGAAAGCAGATAAATAAATGGCATTGTCATTTACATTGCCAATAGCTTAATCTCTCACAAATGCGAGACCTATTGCATTTGCACACACACACACACACACAGAGCCACACACAGACAGAGGCACACACACAGACAGAGCCACACACACAGACAGAGCCACACACACAGACAGAGCCACACACAAAGACAGAGCAACACACACAGACAGAGCAACACACACAGACAGAGCAACACACACAGACAGAGCAACACACACAGACAGAGCAACACACGTCCATTCGCGCTAGGATACTCCTGAGTAGTTGTGCGCGTTACAAATCATATATAACATAACATAACATAACACACACAGACAGAGCAACACATTATCCAAAAAAATGGATTTAGCATAGAAGCAATTTTCTAGCAATAGCCACGTTAGTGCTTTCTAGCAATCAGACAGGATAATTGACATGCTATTACCTCAAATGCCACTCTGCAAAGTTTATTTTGCCCATTTGCTTCAAAAGTCCGTGTTTGCCTTATGGTGCAGATCGAGATCTTTTCAAAGGGATTTCCTAAAATTGTGCATGAAGTGGGGTGTGATGTGGATTCTACTTGGTAAGAGCAAGTAACAACCTCATGATGTGGGATGGTAAGTGGGAAAAATGATCGTGTTTTATCTGTAGGAGAAAGTAGACACTACTCCTCAAGTCATCTGCACACCACACAGACCCCCCAACCTTCACTCTCCTTCGGACCTGATTTGGGAAGTTTATCCCAGGATCAAAGCACAGGCAGAGCTGTGAGGATGTCAATTCACAGCTGGGAGCTGATTGAAAGGGTTCTTAGAAATCTGACTGCACGATTTAATACATAAAATGTGTTATGTTATCTGGCACTTTTATGCCACATAACTGCCTTTAGCATGGCAATCACTTGGACAATAAGAGTTTGGACAACCAATGCTTCATAAAATCCTCTCTTTCATAATCTGCTGCTCAGTAAACCATAGGGTTCCCAAGCATCCCCTGCACCCATCCTGCACTGGTGGCGGTCGGGTTCTCTTCGGTCTTGAAACCACCTTGTGTGGGTGGCCATATCATTGCTTAATGGAACCCTATAAAGCAGGTATTATTGTCATACTGCCCTAAAAGACACAAGTTGCTATAGCAATGTGGCCCGAACAGAGGGATGCCAAACTTCCAAATATGTTCCTTTCAAAGTGAGAGAACTAGCCAGTCTGACACAGGTGAGCCCAACCCAGTAGGTCTTTGCCATAACAGAGTAAGAAAGGCCGACACATCTCTGAATATAAATTACCGTACAGTGACATAGCGGCAATATCCCCAAGCTGATAAAGGGTCTGCATCTCGCTTCTACCAGTTACCTCCACCTCCAGTCCTGCAGATGTAACTAGATCAAGGGTATCAACGGCTCAATACTTAAAAGGGGGAGGAGTACTGTTTTACCAAGGACAAATATATTTTAAAATACCTCTGCAAAGAGTCAAACACTTTGGATATTTTCAAACAATATATATATTAATAATATAATTAGTCCCAAAAAGTTACAAGCACACAAAACAAATTAGCCGTTCGTGCTGCTCTCAAAATTGCCACATACGCAAGACATTTCTACAATACGTTTCTATAAAATTATGCATACCAATTTTCCATCCTGCAAAAAGTGAAAAAACACAATTATGCAACAACGATCATCTACAAATATATATATATTAAAAAAATGAAACATCTAGGTGAATTTCTAAAGGAGTATTTACATAATGACCATAAAAAAAAGTGATCACGCTAATCGATTTTAAGATCAGAATACCCAATTTTTATTCTGTCCCACTTTGACTTTTAAACTATTAAATTAATTTAATGTGTTACATTAATCTAATGTGTAACGTTACATTAACTGCAATTGCACGGTCAACAAGAGTCCACCACAAATTCGAGCTATTGAAAATGTGATTGGGAGAGAGACCTTCACATCTGATAGCTATTTTTGTTGCTTTCCAAGTTATCAAATTTCAGATATCCTATAATCTCCTTTTAGAGGATTAAAAAAAATAAAACACCACATTTTTTCATAACCGAGATTTGCTAACTATGAATGTGATTTTCCACTGATATGTATTCCAATTGCTTAGAAATCAAATGCTTGCTCACTCAGAAGTTGCAAAAACTGGGAATTAAATCTCAACTTCAAACTCTTATCCAGAGCCTCCCGACTGCCATAAAAAATATGCTATGTCTCAAATCAGCCCTCTGGGATGCCATCTCGAACTAGCAAGATAGTTCCAAATGAGGACCATAGTTGCACTAGAATGGTAGGTAATCTTCAAATAATCCGGAAGGACATCTTTGAAGCATCACCAACTACAAGGAAAGCCTAGGCTACAAACAAAAATATTAAGTCTAGTTAAGTCAAGACACTACGTTTACAGAGCTTCAGAGATATCCTGGTGCCACGAGACAAGGTATACCTCTAAATGAGCATCTTCATTTATCAGTCCTAAAAACAATGCTTATTGACAACTTCCTTAGTTAATAAAAAGGATAAATGACCACTTTAAAAATCTTATCTGGAGACCAACCGCCCATATAGTCAATGGTAATATTACACCCATTTTAAATAGCAAAAAATTAATCACAGAAATTCAAACAGGTTGGAGACCAAAGCAGATAAAACTAAGCAGTTAGATAGAGCACCTACCTCATCATCGTGCTGCTGACAGTAGGTGGTCCTATCAGAGAAGGAGATACTGAAGGATGGTGACTGCAGGTGATGGAGGAAGGCCTGAGATAGCGGAGAAACAGGTGTTGCCTGCTGATGGTGGTTGTTGTGAGAAGTGGATGTGGCAGTGGACACAGAGGAGCCAGCCGGGCTGTTGGTTGAAGTTGGTGCCTCATGTCCAACAATGGCAGAAGATGTTTGTGGGAAACGCTCAACGATGAAGTGGTCCTTTGTCAAGCACACACGCTGGTGGGCTCGCACACAACTTGCACATAGGTTCTCCTGGCAGTCCAGGCAGTGGGAGCTTGCTCCTGTCCCTTCATCACACGAGCTGCAGCGTGTACCAGTAGGGCTGGGACCCGGAGTGCGTCGAAGCAGTGATCCACCGCCACCACGATGATGGTACTGGCGGCCACTGCTTCCATTCGTTCCACTGCGGCCGTTATTTTGCTGCTCCTCAACAGCATCCAAGAGGCTGCTGAGATGTAGGAAGGCCGTGCTGTCCATGGCAGGCTCTGGACAGTCACAGGCAGGGCAGTGGAGGGGCTCAACAGGGCTACGCTGGCCCTCTAAGCACTGCCGACAGAAGGTGTGAAGGCAGGGTAGTACGTGTAGAGACCGGTGCCGGACAGGGAGCAAGCAGGTACCAGAAGATGACGGGCAGGATGATGATGATGAGCCTGATGAGGTTGGGGCAGAGGATCCGCTACATAACTCTTTGCACTGATGGCACAGCTGGAAGTCTGACTCTGGGAAAGCAGCCATGTATGTGAATATGACAATCAGCATTGTATGTAGGGATAACTCCTGGATATATGTAAAAAATACCAGCTGACCTGAGTTGGGTAGGTATATTTAACAGCCACTGTCCGGAGGAGGTGCAACTAAGGCCACTGGGTTACTGAAACATCAAACTTCATTAAAGGTAGGTGCAACTTAGAGCCCAGTTATCTAATGATGGGTTACAATGAATGGATATGAGAAGGACAAGAGTGGTGCAAGTAAGCCCTGTGACGTATAGGGCTTGGTAACTAAGCCCACCGTAATTGAAGAATCTGAAATTAAAGTTTTGAAAATCCTACAACTCAATGTTCTGGATTGGAGACCAAAGGTTGGGAAGAGGAGTGAATATGGACTTGAAACTAGTAACTTCCAACCTGTGCAAAGACCCACAACATCGGGGAGAGCTATCCACTCGTACTCACTTGCACTGATCACAGCCAGTGAGCTCTGGACCGTGCCACCAATCAATACTGTCAGGCGTTTGAGGTGAGGAGAATGTGTTTTAAAAATATAATCACTGCCCTGATGACGAGACTCCAGTTCCTACCCTACACCTTTCTACAACCTTCCCTCTCCCGACTCAGCTTACAACACCCGTTTGTTTACACTGATCAGGTCGGTGAGATTCTAGGATGAATAATCAAGGGCGCCTCTTGCCTCCGCCCTCTTGTCCAATCAGTCAGATAACAACGTAGTGATTACTGTGTGGCTCCAGCGACCTGTTTGTTTACAGGGAAGTTCCTTTTAAAATGAGTCTCAATTAAACTTGCTCAAATAGAAGCTCCAGTGACACATTCCTGCAAAGGGGGTCCTCTCCTGCGAGCGGTGTAAAAGGAGGCTCAAACGATGCATTCAGTCCTACGGGAGCGCATGTTCCACTTTGCCATTTCTTTAAAGGGAGGACCCAGTAAAATGCCATCCAGTCAAGTGGGGAACGCCTGCACGGGGTGGCTCACGCGGGCGGCTTCTAAGCGCCAGGGGTGGCCCCGCGCTCCTCTTCAGTGCTCCCCGTGCACGCCATTTCTCATTCGCAAGAGCGGCGTAAAAGGGCAAAAACCACAACAAACCCCTAAAATAAAATAAAAACTCGGGTCCCGTTTAAAAGGTCCCGACCAATAAATCCTGGAGCGCGTGTGGGCTTTGAGCAGCGGAGGGGTCAGAAGGACACACCTCCGTGCGGGACCCGGGCCCTTCTCGGCTGCTTGTTTTGCTGCTCCGGCGGAGGCGGCGGCTGCTGCGCTCGAGCGGGCGGTGTGTGAGAGCGCGTGGGGGCAGGCAGGAGTGAGCGTGTGTGGCTTCCCGGGCCCCCCTTCTGTGACTGAGCTGCTTAATCCGGACACTGCTGCCAGCTCCGGCGGGAAGGGGGACACGGACAGCGGGATGGGAGGGGAGCACTCACCTGGACTTCTTCCGGCGGCGAATGACAAAAAAAAACCTTGGAAGAAAAAAAAATAAATAAACCACCGCCCACCGCCGCAATGACTTTCTACAAGGGGCGGAGAGGGAAAAAAAAAAAATCGCCGGAACGCCCACGAATCGCCTCGCACAATGACTGACAGATCTCTCTTCCAATGGCTAGCCTCCATTTATGGAGCTAGCCAATGGAAGAGAGAGGCGGTACTAAACAACATACTGTTCTCAAAAGATTTCGCCTGCGCGAACGCTGCTGTGCAGCGGATCGCCAGGCGAAACCTAAAAAGAAGCAGTAAACATGGCAAGGATGGCTGCTGATGCCCCCCCATAAAAATATATAAACTTAAATTATCCCTAAGTTGAATTAAAAGGGAAAAAAGAGAAAACAAATTGCTGGACCACAATAACGAGCCTCCTGATGAAAGCAAGATATCTTCGTTAGTACCGGTGTCTGGATTTTTGAGAAACGTACAAATAGGAATCACATAAAAACAGCAGCCGTGACAAATTCCAGGTTTTTAATAGGAGTGATCACCAAATCAAGCGATCCTTCAACTCTTATAAAAACATCCCCTCACAGCTCCCAAAGGATACCCTGTGTCCACACAATAAGGAAGCAAGCTTTTTTCTGTCGAGGTCCTGAGGAAGGTGGTACAAACCCACCAAAACGCGCGTCGACCTGGCGTGATAGTTCACATGACAATCTGTGATACCTTAGCCACAGAAGAAAGAGAATGTATTGAATGAGAAGTGATGCATGTGTTAGTGTATGTGTGAATACATCTGTAAGTAGGTTTAGGTGTGTGTTCTGTAGGGTGTCCTTTGTTCTTGAATTTGTATATGTAATTTGAAAAGTTTATATATGATGATCCAAATTTTACTATTTATTGAAAAGATTGAAAAAAGAATACAATGAATTCAAAAAAGTATAATTCAAATTTTGATATAAATGAAAAAACAAATAAATTATAAGTGTTATTGCCATGTTTTGAAGGACTCTTTGGAAAAGTATGTAAACTATGTGACAAGATGAAAAGTATTTAGGCCATGAGGGAATCTTTTTTCTAGTTGTAGTGTTGTCTTCCTCTCTGTTCCGTGGCCAAAAGTATTTAAGAGGGGGTCCCTTATATATGTTAACGCATCATGCCCTGATGCCACGTCCTGTACATCTCAAATCTTGGAGTTACGTCCCTGCCTATAATTATCGACTGTAGATTATTAGTGCATAAGAACCTGCAGGTGCTGGGGGTGATGTGTTGTTGGAAGAGCTAGACATCTCTATGGGTTATAGAAAAGGTGGTGTATCTGGGTCTGAAGAGCGCCACAGTACAGCTATACGGTGTCCTAGGTGACCAGGTTTTAAGGTGCAGATGAAAAAGGGTCCATGTTACGAGATGGGATCTCTTGCAAGAACGATGCCAATCATTTGGATCAGTTTTTCAAAAGAGGAGAGTGTGGCCCATGCGGACAGAAGTGGGGTAAGGGCCCAATAACTTTACACGAAAAACAGGAACCCGCACTTCAATGAGTTTCACACCATATATTTTTAGGGATGAAAAAAGATAAGCACTATTTAATGTGTTTACCTTGGCGATTAGTTGCGCCAGTTTTATTCATCAATTTTCACAAAAAGAGAACATGTCACTATAGTCAAGAGAAATATCAGAGCCTTAAACGTAACGGCCATTTAGTGTCCAATATTTACAATGAAAGATTCAATATTTACAATGCAAAAAATGTGATTTAGACAACAAATTAACAAAACATACATAAATTGTGAAACTGTGCAAAAGTAGTACACAACCGTCTTTATGTGATATCATTTCACAGATAAAGTGAGGGGAAGAATTATTCACATGTTATTTTTAAAAAAAACATAACATTTTTTATGAACCAACAGTTTTTTTCAAGACTGAAATGTAATATTTGGCAAAAAAATGGAGATTTTTTAGTGGTTCTCCAAAAACCAACACGACAACCTCTCGGTAGAAATGTTGATAGGCGTTTGAATCATAAACAATTTTAAATGTTTACAGGACTTGATCCTATCCGCCTACGCGTTTCGAGTTTGTGAGGGTTCTTCTCAAACTCTCTTCAGGGCCAAATGAATTCCATTCCCCATTTGTTAAACCTAATAGTGAAAACATAACAAATAATGGATACTTAGTGCTAGCTGCTTCCATCAACCCGCTACAGTCTCCTCCTATGTACAATTTATTAAAATAACACATACCTCTAGGGACTCGAGGTAGGTTAGTTCATCCAAATGACTTGTGGAATTTCGAAGGATTTCAAAGGATTTGTGCGTATTTCTAAAAAAACAGGAGTTTTATATGTGAAACCTGTTTTTAAACATAAGGTGCCATTTTCCGTGAGGCAGATCGACAGTGTGCTCATACCTGGCTATAGTTGAACAGGTCATCTGCTCATACTGCTAATTTTCAGTTTCCATCATTCGGAAAAAAACAGCGCTGTAATTGGAAAGGCTCGTGTTATTTTATGTCTGAGCCAGCATGCTTCACTCAATATTATACAGCTACTGCCTTGAATGGAATAGCACTTACTTTAATTATGTTGCCTCATGCAGTGTATTAGTGGTCAACGTCCTCTCAGTATGCTTGACATTCACGGTGTCATCGCCATTAGTCTTTCTCTGGCACCGCGACTCTGTTGAAGAACGGGCGGCAGTCAGGAAAGAATTCCGAGGCGCGCTTTGAATTATGTTGGAACCGCTAATGCGTGTACTCGCATTTAGGCGGGCGGCTCAGTTTACATTTAGACAGATTGGAGCCGCGGTCGAAATAATTCCAATAAAGTGAGCCCGCGCTTTAAGTTAAGCGGGAGCCGCTACTGTGCGCTCTAGCACTTTGTCAGGCGGCGCATACTGGGATTTCAACGCAGGGGAGCTCGCGCTCGTGATTGTAAAAGTCAAAAAGCTCGCATTTATGTTTGTATTCAACATAGCAGTGTGAGGCTGCTGGACTGTATTAGTTAGCGCGCTGTGAGGAGGCGTCTTAGATACTCAACATACCTTGCAGTCCACGGACATGAATCACTTCCTCATTCCTTCACATGAAGTGAATGGAGTTCTGGCATTCTTACTAAACGGGCTACGCCTCCATTGTGGGCCAATCACAATCAAAGGAGTTTTGTGTGGTCCAACTGATACATCTCCTTCTACAACACTTTGGCAGGCCACACTAAAAAAAGAGCACGTTTTACCCCGAGAGAAGAATTGCTTAAAATCAAAAAGAAAAAGGAGTTGGACAAACTCGTATGTGTTACGACTTATGGAGCGCACACAAACAAGTTCCGCCAGATTATTCTGCGGAATTGGCATTTGCTGGAGGGTTTGGAATCCCCGTTGCAAAAGCCCATTTTCGCGATGAAGAAAAATCTGAGCGTTGGCCAACAAATCATCAGAGCAGACAGTTTCATCCAGAAACCCAAAAGTGATTTAATATCTAAATGGAACCTCAAACCAATCACTGGCCACCACAAATGTGGCAATTGTGTGGCCTGCCAAAGTGTTGTAGAAGGAGATGTATTTAGCCATAATGGCTTGAAATGGAGACACAGTTTGCATACAAACTGTAAGAGTAAAAATGTGATCTATGGGATTGTGTGCGTTTGTAACAAATTGTACATAGGGAAGACATGCCAACAAGTAAATGTCAGGATTACACAACATCGCTCGAGATTAAAGAGAAAAGTGCAAAATGCCCCAATGGTTGAACATTTTACCACTGCAAATCATAAGGAGACAGATTTCAAGTGGACTGTTCTAGCCGCGATTGACCCACAGCATAGGTCACCGAACGTAGAGGAGGCACTGCTGAGAAAAGAGGCCTACCTAATACTCCGGTTTGACACTATCAATTCAGGCTTAAACTCTATGAGTGAACTTTCTAGACTTTAAACCATTAGACTACATGCCCCATAATGCATCAGTTGGACCACACAAAACTCCTTTGATTGTGATTGGCCCACAATGGAGGCGTAGCCCGTTTAGTAAGAATGCCAGAACTCCATTCACTTCATGTGAAGGAATGAGGAAGTGATTCATGTCCGTGGACTGCAAGGTATGTTGAGTATCTAAGACGCCTCCTCACAGCGCGCTAACTAATACAGTCCAGCAGCCTCACACTGCTATGTTGAATACAAACATAAATGCGAGCTTTTTGACTTTTACAATCACGAGCGCGAGCTCCCCTGCGTTGAAATCCCAGTATGCGCCGCCTGACAAAGTGCTAGAGCGCACAGTAGCGGCTCCCGCTTAACTTAAAGCGCGGGCTCACTTTATTGGAATTATTTCGACCGCGGCTCCAATCTGTCTAAATGTAAACTGAGCCGCCCGCCTAAATGCGAGTACACGCATTAGCGGTTCCAACATAATTCAAAGCGCGCCTCGGAATTCTTTCCTGACTGCCGCCCGTTCTTCAACAGAGTCGCGGTGCCAGATAAAGACTAATGGCGATGACACCGTGAATGTCAAGCATACTGAGAGGACGTTGACAACTAATACACTGCATGAGGCAACATAATTAAAGTAAGTGCTATTCCATTCAAGGCAGTAGCTGTATAATATTGAGTGAAGCATGCTGGCTCAGACATAAAATAACACGAGCCTTTCCAATTACAGCGCTGTTTTTTTCCGAATGATGGAAACTGAAAATTAGCAGTATGAGCAGATGACCTGTTCAACTATAGCCAGGTATGAGCACACTGTCGATCTGCCTCACGGAAAATGGCACCTTATGTTTAAAAACAGGTTTCACATATAAAACTCCTGTTTTTTTTGAAATACGCACAAATCCTTTGAAATCCTTCGAAATTCCACAAGTCATTTGGATGAACTAACCTACCTCGAGTCCCTAGAGGTATGTGTTATTTTAATAAATTGTACATAGGAGGAGACTGTAGCGGGTTGATGGAAGCAGCTAGCACTAAGTATCCATTATTTGTTATGTTTTCACTATTAGGTTTAACAAATGGGGAATGGAATTCATTTGGCCCTGAAGAGAGTTTGAGAAGAACCCTCACAAACTCGAAACGCGTAGGCGGATAGGATCAAGTCCTGTAAACATTTAAAATTGTTTATGATTCAAACGCCTATCAACATTTCTACCGAGAGGTTGTCGTGTTGGTTTTTGGAGAACCACTAAAAAATCTCCATTTTTTGCCAAATATTACATTTCAGTCTTGAAAAAAACTGTTGGTTCATAAAAAATGTTATGTTTTTTTTTTTTAAAATAACATGTGAATAATTCTTCCCCTCACTTTATCTGTGAAATGATATCACATAAAGACGGTTGTGTACTACTTTTGCACAGTTTCACAATTTATGTATGTTTTGTTAATTTGTTGTCTAAATCACATTTTTTGCATTGTAAATATTGAATCTTTCATTGTAAATATTGGACACTAAATGGCCGTTACGTTTAAGGCTCTGATATTTCTCTTGACTATAGTGACATGTTCTCTTTTTGTGAAAATTGATGAATAAAACTGGCGCAACTAATCGCCAAGGTAAACACATTAAATAGTGCTTATCTTTTTTCATCCCTAAAAATATATGGTGTGAAACTCATTGAAGTGTGGGTTCCTGTTTTTCGTGTAAAATCATTTGGATCAGGGCACGACCTGCTATGGTGAGGAGAATTTAAGAAGACGCATGAAGGGTGAGCCGGATGAGAGACTTCAATCATTGTTGTAGTAGGAAAAATGTCTGTACTGGTAAGAGATAAATCATGCTACTAGAGGACGGACTGATACATGTATACCACAGCTGATTTACTTCTTTGAAGATAGTGTTTAAGAGGGATGACCCATGAATGATTACATACATGCAGAAGTAGTAATGAGGACATCTCACAGGAGACTACTGAAGAAAGAGATAAGTAGTGCAAGGAAGATTTTATTTATCAGAAGAAGACGAAGAAGAATCCGGCAGCTGATTCTTCTTAATATAAGGAAGACATACAATTGCTAAAAGACGCTCTTACATTTGTCAGGCTAGTATTGGCCATCACTTTTTTTTTTTTAAAACACATGTTTCATCCGAGTGGCCACCAAACATCTAAAACTTTAGCAGGAACTTCACTGAGCCTTTTCCGGGCCATTTTACAGTTCAATTCTCAATCTCTTCTCATTAGGTAGAAAACCACCACTTTAAAAACAAAATGTTTCACTTGCTTGCAGGGCTTCATTTGCCAAAGTGCTGGTGCCCAAAGCTCTGCTCGGCGGTGCTGAAATGGGTGTCTCGAATACCAACGCTGCGTAGTGCGGAAATCAGCTCAGGCCTCTCTCATTCATTACAAGACCCTGCTGCCCCTTTATCTCAATCCTGCCAATCCCCACTTTCTACTTTTGTGCCAGTTTTCCAGTCTCCCTTTCATTCTTTCTGGTTTGTGTGTTTTTCTCTCTGCTGCTGCAGTCAATATCTGATGAAGAAACATAAGTGCTGGTCCCCAAAAAATTAGTGCTGGTGGGCCCCACCAGCAACCACTGGCTCACATTAAGCACTTTTGCATGTCTATTGAAAACAAGTGATTTATTATGTTTAGTCTTGGAGTAACATAACATCTCTTTGGTGAGAGGGGGAATTGTTGACAGTCTCTTCAAGTTATTATGTATTCTCTAATGTATCTGCCACTTCCTACATAACACCAGATCAAACTTGCATTAAACATGTATGCAAGGTGAGAATGTGTACCCTGAGACCACACTCCTTGCTTAGAAAATTTCAAATGCTAAAGCCAACACTGGGCTAAATTATCTAAAACACTGACTTTTATTACTGATTTGATATTGACCAGACTGGTTTTAAAAACTGGAAATATTCTCTTATTTTCTTCATGTACACAGCACCTTATTACCTTTAAGTAGTAGACAAGAAGTTCGTTGAGTGCCGGATCCGCATTCAGGTTCACCAAGAAGCATTTATTGTCTCCGACCTTAATTCCAGACGACTGAAGAGAGATCCCCAAGCTTTCAAGTTGTTTCTGACGCTCCTGTTGATGAAATAAACATTCTATATGTTAATTAGGTTTAGTTAAAGGTACATTAGCAGTTTTACATTGGCACTCAGGTCAATACACACAGTAATTGCACAGTGCAGGACAGAGCAACAGCTGCAAAATTTGAGGGGGAAAACAATGCATATTTACATCTTTTTCACAATTCTGTAGGAAAGAGAAGTCTGGAAAGATATAAATGAGCCTTTTGGGTAAGAGTCGTAACTCACACATTACAGAGGCCAGGAGATACTAGGCCTGATCTAACAGGAAGTGTTACGGAGAGTCTTACTTATGGGAGAAATTGTAGAGGCATACTGAAGTAAAAGCCATTGTGGGGTGGATTAGTTGTTTGACAAGGATAAGAAGGGTCTCAACCCCCTCCATTGTTCAATTTTGTCATTCAAATGTATAATACTAATCGGATTATTCAGTGATGGGAGTCCAGTGGTCAGCAGACATAGGCAAGTTTGAAACATAAGGATTGGCAATAACCAATACCAATTGGTGGCTTCTTCTGGTAGATAATGTGAGTGGGTGACACCTGGCAGTGACCAAGGGCATTCCGTGTAGGAAGGCGGGTGATACAGCACCTGGGTGAGTCAAACCACTCTTATATGCGCAAATCTCTTGAGGCGCATATTGCATGGACAAGACATCGTTTTTCCAGAAGATTGCTTTTATTCATAATTTAGAATTGTGGGTTTAACTATATTACTACTGCGTTTATTTTAACATGAAAAGATGCATTTTAGTTCAACCAAGTCTTATTTTGCAAGACACTCACAAAAATGAGAAGTCAGAAGCAGCTTTCCAACTAGAAGAGCTCAAACTCCTCCTGTACATTATAACCATCTATGACACATTACTGTATTATGGGTAAAAATTAAAAAAAGGAAGAGAGAAGAAAGTTAGCCAGCACTTAATAAAGGTCAGCTTATGCACACCAGAAAGCTCATCACTCCACCCCTGTTATACATAAGGTTTGGTGATTATCTGTAGTTTCACCCACATGACTGAATTTCTTTAACTTGCAGGTGAGTTAAACCTTCACCTACTTAACCCAAAAAAAATAGTTGCACAGAATGGACTTCCTAATGACCTGTTTACGCCCTCTGCAGGGCTTGGTCAAAGTATACTACCTTGCCCTTTACTTTTTCCAGCTAGTCCTCTGCGTTTCAAAAGAGCAAGTTCATTGTGGGTTTTTCATTCAAATCAAATTTGAGACAGCAAAGTTGGGCACTCTATTTTTCGAGAGTGACTGTCTCTTATACCGGGACTGCAAAGTTCGGTTTGCTTCGGTTCAGTTCCCCATAACTGTGGTCCTCTACCTTAATCCTAGTTGTGATATAGATTTAGGATAATTGTACCACATGTCAACTGCATTCACACTGGGTACAAGGACGAGAGCTGGAATCCACCAGGTCAAGATCACATTCATGCTGGGATAGCAATGTCCATCGTGGACATTCTATCAGAGCATAGAACGTGAGAACCCGCAGTCCCGCCGCCGGAAGTCTGGAGCCCTGTTATACCTTTTTGGACAGGGAGTTATTTTAACTACATCTTTGCCACAACTATATCTGTGCCAAAACCAAAGTATAAGTGCAAAGGAAAGTCTCTTTTAAGTAAGATCCCCATATCAGGTGGATTTTTATCGTTTTTCAAGCTTGGTCAAGACATCTTTAACTGACCTAAATAATCTAAAGGTTCCGGACGGCGGGAGTAACTTCAAAATCTGTATACTTTATCAGAAAAAAATTCACATCGGTGAACAGATAATATCCATCTACAAAGACAGAAAGTGCGAAGTCACTTGGACATCCTAGTATAAATACAAGACATCGACGCTGCTTCTATTTTATCCCAACCAATTGATCTACACACCAAAATATATCTTGATCATAATTATCTGTGGCTGCTCCAGAAGAAGGCGCTGGTCGCCAAAACGCGCGTAGAGTACCAACCTGCCACTTATTTCCCTTTTACTTTTTGTTCAACAATAAGAATGTTTTAATATGTGAAATGTTTTCATTATTATGTCACCTTTCTAATTGTGGATTTTTTTAATATGAATTTTAAAGGTCTTGAAATATGATCTCATGTCTAATCATTAATAAAATACTGTAACTTTATAAATTTGTTGTAGCTTAATTTCCTTGATTCTATTATTACTGAGAGTGGATTTGTATTTTATGATTGCCTAGATTGTTACATATCAACCCCACATTCTATCATTGCATACATTTCTGACCCCTCCCCGACACAAGATACGTCTGGTGGGTTGAGTAGATAACATCACAAAATAAAATGATGGACGCTCACCCCCAGTTACAGATCTGGGTTTAATCTTTTGTTATTTTGCTCGCCACGTCACCCCAGTTTAGACCCGGCCATATGCAAATAAGTCTTGGCCATGCACCCCATGGGACCCGTCCAGACCGAACTGCCAAGCCAGGTCCATCCTGGACCGGAACCAAGCGTTCTGGGACTGGTTTCGGGTTATTACCCCTCATCAGTCAGGCTACCTTGAATCCAGTGGTGAAGAGAGCAAGGGACCCACACCTGGGCATACCCTCAGCCAGGAGGAGGTACCCAGGAGTTAGCAGGGATTCCCCCAACCAAGTAAAACTCATCCCTTATTCTTTTCCTTGCTTGTGACCGACATCCCCATGTAAAATGACCTCCCCACCTGCAGCATTTCCATATTCCTAAACCAGCCCAATGGGGTCTCAGGAAGGATAGCAGGGCAAAATGCCGCAAACACAAGGAGATCAAATCTGGGGATCAAGCATTCTCCAGGATTGGTGGTGCTGCAAGAAATTCAAAAGCTGCAGCACCACTGACTGGCCTGGCCTTCACCAAGGCTCTGCTCAAGGTTACTCATCACGGCGGAGATCCTGCACACCCACACCGGACAGAAGATTGTAAAACCAGCAGAGGAGCTGCTGCAGCGCTGCCCTCCTCTCCCTACAGACCAGGTCTAACTCTCGGAAGCCTCCAAAGGTACCTTCCAGCTGAACCGGCGGAGAGAACAGCAAGTTAACTACTAGCACAAGGAGTTTGACGGCACCTACCCCTATAGAGTGACATGACCCAACATGACCAGACGGACTGGAAGGACAGTGAGGAGGACAACTCTGGTCATGGAGCCACTCAATCACCTGCAAGTACCAAGAGAGGCGAGCCTGCTTCCTCCCCGATCCTTACCATTTATGTATGTTTGCAGTATTCGCATGGCGGGAATGCAGCAGAACGCTGTATACGGTCAGAGGCAAAGATATAGTCAAGGAGTGACAGGAGGAGTAGCTCTGTTCTGAGAGTCTAAGTGGACTGTCACTGTGTGGTGGTGTGCTGTTCTTTAAAGAGGTGCGTCTTCAACTTTTACTAAACTCAGATACTCGGTGCATAAATCGAGGCTTCTTGCCATGTCGTTTGTGCATCTTCGCCTCCAGTCTGATGGTGTCGTGGCTGCAGTTGGATTGAGTCTCCCTGGAGCTGGCGACACTTGAGCTCATGCTGGTGGTGTTCTTTTTCACTCAGAAGCAGGAGGCAGTTCCAAGTTCAGTTTCCGGGAACGAGTACAACACCATATCCATTTCTTCTATAGAAAATCGGGGCCATGTGAAGCTGCTTCCGACAGCAATAGGGAACGTTTGGTTTTCTGAATGAACTAGGACGCCTTCCCATTCTTGCGACCTTATTATATTAGATCATATTTACAAACGTCTTATATGTTAAATGAGTGGCTACTGTTTTCATATCTTGTAGTAGTAACCAAGGGAACAACCTGAACAAGAATGGGTTGAGGTTGTATTGGAACAAGGCTATCAAGTATGTTAATGCAGGAGCTGAGACTCTTACCATGAAAAGCTACAGCTACTAAAAACATCAAATGTGAATATAGCACAAGCGACAGGCAAAGAGCATCATTAAGACTACAGACGTGATCACGTCTTCTGCCATTTATGACTCTGTAAGCAGCAACATTCTAAAAGTGTTAAATTAAGCATATCAGAGCATATGGACATCTCCCATGGCAGAGCATTTAATTAGTGTATTCTGAGCACTTGTTAAGTGAATTACACTGAGAATGAATAAGACCAACCTTGCTACTTTAAGGGGATATACATTGTGAAGATTTACTATAGACACATAAATCTGCAACTTGAGGCAATACAGTAAACCAGATGTACCATCTTTCTAGGTCACACCATCAAATAACAAGGACTCCAGAACATAAATGTGAGACACAGAAGGCAGTCATTGTTCTATTGAGGAGCCCTGATGCAGATCTGAACTCCACGCGTGGCTCTCTAGCCCATGCGAAAAGTGGTCCCTGGAAGCATGTCTGCCTTGCACCTTTGCAGCACCTGGGGCAAGTGTTGCAATGGAATCAAACAGCAGAAGCCCTACACAAGAACTCATTCTTTGAGGCATGCACATTCCCCTAACACTGCTTTCAGCTCTTTAATAATTAGATGTAAACATGTTCCATAAAGTGATTTCACCAATGCGGTGTTAGGATCATTTAGAAAGTTTAATAAGTGTCATCAAGTTAGACCACCTGCTTGATCCTGACCCATTTATTTTTGCTTTCTGCGTTTGCGTCTACGATCACGACCAAGGGCACAACTATGACTGCGTTCTTAGATGTGGAGGGAAAAGGTTATACACGACTCCTGAACGAAGAACTTGAACAGTGGTCTCAAGAGAAACAGCTGATCCCAATCGGGGTTCCAAAGAAAGTGCCATATTGAAAATAGCCTGCTGACTCTGATCTGTTTAAGAGAGGACTCTGCCCAGTCAAATAACTTGTCACTATTTGAGGCATTTATTGATTTCACTAATGCTTTTGACAACGTCCCCCGAGCTCGCTTACGGGCTAAGCTGCATGGCTGGGGGATCCCGCCTCGTCTCTTGAATGCACTTGAGTCCTTGTATAGTGAGACCCGGGGGAAAATCAAACTGGCAACAAACTAGCCCATTTCAGAGAAAATCTATACGATGAGGTCTCACGCAAGGATGCATCCTTGCTCCTTTATTATTTAACCTCTCTATTGCGGATCTGGAATGCAAGCACTCCAATACACGGATGACAAGGTTATGCTTGACCTAACCCAAGTGGGTCTACAAAGCACTCTTGATGCCTTGGTCCGATACTGCAAGATTAACTCAATTTTGATCAACGTAAATAAGACGAAGGATAGTAATATTTGGGAGGAAATTAATTTAAAATGGCTCGTGGCATATGGAGGGCATGAAAACGGAGGGAGTGAAAAGTTTCAAATACTTCGGTGTGCACTTGGATGAAAGAGGCAACAAAAGGGCCCAAAAAGTGGCTTTTCAAGGGCTCAGCAAAGCATCTATAATGCGCAATGGGGCATCTATAATGTGCAATGAGGCACCTAAAAAGGAGCTTGGCTTGCCCAAACTTAGCAAGCACTTCTAACCGTGGTGGCCAGTATAGAGTTGCCAACCCTCTCCTACAGCACTATAATGTTGAAAGACATCCTATTCGATCTATTGGCTAGACAACAATGTGCACAATATCGAAATTTCCCAGAGTGCACTAGCCAAGCCCAGGTTAGGCTGGAATTCAACATCGCTAAGCAAAATCTGCCGCTGGGTGTCAAATGGATAGCTAACTGCCTAACATTTTAAAAAGCTAAGACCAGTATGCTAAAGAAGCTGATATGGAGGAGAATACAGGTTCAAGGCATGGTGTTTAGAGGGGCGGTGCGGTGTGGAATAATGGGATTAGTGCCATATTTACTGCAGGCCAATGTCGGGTAGTAAGCATCAGGAAACCTCTGTAGTGCGATAGCGGGACAAGTGCAATATTCACTAGAGGCTGATTAGGTTTGTGGAATGTGTGAAGTTATATTGAGTGTAATAATGGGACTTATTTAAACTGGACAGTTTTTTTAGAAGGGGGAGGGGTTCCCGCTTGATGGCTCTCTAGTGGGATGAAATATTTTAGGTTCCGCTGTGTGTCATTTTGGAAGACGGGTTATGAGTATCCCTACAATAGGATGACTAGAGTAAGGCTGCTGATAGATGAGTATGAGTGGGAAGTTGTGGTAAAGTGCAATTTCCATGCTGAAACGCCAGTTTCCACCGAGTCGCTTTCAATGGTGGTTTCTTCTGGTTTCCAATGGGGGGTCAGCTTCCATGAGTGGTAAGAACTGTATTGACTACTGTCGGCTCGTAAATGAAATGTGTAAATAAGGCTGTGTGTTTTTACTTGGTAGGGTTCTGGGCAGGGGGTAAATATGTATATATTTTTGGAGGGATGCTGGGGGACTTTTACTGCAATGGTTTTAATTAATCAAACAGTTACTAAAATCTAATCTAACCTATGCGCACTTCTGTTGAGCCTGGATGCTTTTTGTGCATGTATTAAAAATGTGTCCATGTTTGGCTTTACAGACAGCCAGACTTAGCAAGAGCCTTAATGGACATCTTAATGAACCCTCCCTTGCAATTTTTAATCAGACATAGACATCATTACAAGACAAATAGTTATAAATGTCAACACAACAGTGAATTTAACTAGGAGATTCATCAAAAGCGTATTCCTGAAAAAAGGTTCTGTATTGTTTCGAACATCCCAGTTAAAGTGTTGGGGATTGGGAACGTATTAAAAGTAATATGGTCTAAGTGTTTGCTCTCCCCATCCCTTCAAGAGGGCAACTTACGCAGTTATGGAGTTGGTGAAATTACAACTTGAGCAATTTGAGAAGCCCCCTTCACTTTACTAGACTCACTCACACTAGAGTGCACCCAGCAGCATGTGTTCCAGCTTGCTTCATGACAGGGTCTTTGATCCTGCCATGAAGAGGCAATGCTGATGTGAAGAGGCCTCAAAAAGCCTCTCAGCAGCAATCGTGCCTGGGAGGCAGTGACAAGGTGGGGAATGGCTGCAACAGGCAACCCTCACTATTGCGGTGCTTGACAGAGCCCTGTTGAATAGGCACTACAAATCCCATGAGTCTGTGCGGTTCTCAAAGGTACTCCACTGAGTGGCATCCATTTTGTGGAAGTGATATAAAACGCACCATGCTCAGTCACACAGTCTGTATTGAGAAGTGCAGACGGCAAAAAGAGTACCAAATGGATTGTTCAAGTGCTACATTTTGGCACTAGGATTGAGGTGCACCAAACTCATGACGCATTCAAATCGATTGTTTTTTTTAAATATGGGGCATATACTGTTGATTGAAACTATGTTATGCAACAGTGAAAGACATATTTGATCCCAGGTACTGACACAATACAATGCGGTGCACAACGAGCATAGTGGCAGATAAGGAATACAGCTAAACAGTAGAAATTGGAAAGGCACTAAAAGAAGATTGCTGGTCTTATTTTGGTTTACTGAGAACTGAAGGACCATGTATTTGGAACTTGAACAAAACTCGTGCAGGGGCCTTCCCCAATAGTAATAGTAATAGTGGTGATTGAGAAAACAACTGACCTTTAATGGAGTTTTTTTTAGAGGGCTGTAAACCAAACCAAGAGAAACGTGATCAATAGAATATGTGCTGCGGAGATCTTAGGTGGAGTTTAAAGTAACCGAGCTGTGCCCAGATTAGGCGCCATAGGTTTTAGGTTAAAGTCTTGTTAAGAAGTCATGATTTTCTTTTACAGTTTCATCTGAAACTGGGTCGAGTGGCTCAGTGGGCAAATGCATACCCACCAGGATTCTGCTTTTGACCCCACAGTTCCAGGTTCAAATCCCGGCGGGTCGTTCTTCAGAGGCCAAAAAATGTGAGTGCCAATGAGTTGGGTAATAAACATCTGTTATTCAGTGTGCAAGATACCCAAAAGTGTGACCAAGTGCTTAACAAATTACACCTAAACTATGCAAGGAATTAATATATTATGATTACACAATGCGATGAATACAGCTTTTGATGAGGACTCTACCCATCCTGTTCCAGATCTGGCTCCTAGCAGGCACCCTCCGTCCTACTCTACCTCTTGCCTACTTTTTGCCACTCCAAAACTCAGCGTTCCACAGAGCGGAGTCAGAGCAATGAAATGCGGGGTTCCGTAGTGTAGCCTTACAGTGGCCCAGTTTTGGATAACTTGCACCGACTATATTAGCGGTCTATCCTTCATTCCCACATTTCAGATTAAGAATTACCAGGTATAATGTCAAACCTTGAACTAGATACCATTCCAAGTGGCACTGCCAGCCACCAGTTTAGCGGAGTAACTTCTCGCTTGCCACAATCCCTGCAGGGTAGACAGGGTGTACGCCCTCACTCAGCCCCTAAAAGCCATCGAGATGTTCTGCTTTCATGTTAAAGTAATGAAGCCAACCTCCTGCAGATGTTAACGTACCTTGAAGCCCAGAGAAGTGTACAACACTGTTCACCGAGCCCTTTGAGTTGAAAAGGAAGGACATATCTGCTAGTTCATACAAAAAACGACTTGTTAGCATGCTGGTCCGAGGCCTCTGGAGAGCTGCCTCAGAGAAATGACCATGGAGAGTCACCTCTGTGTTCCCTCACCCTTGAAGGTTGGTCTTCATTTAAAGACTGCTACGCTGGACCCACTCACAGGCAGACATGTGATGTTTTAAAAGGACCAAACCTTTAGCAGTTACATTCACAATCCCCGTGGACTTTAGTTTTAAAAGACGCATAAGGATACTGAGTCAAGCTGGAAAATTGCTGCACTCCAATTTCTGACCAACCAGAGATTTCCCTGAAGATTTGTTACTAAAAATGTTTCATTGTGTTCGTGGGCCAATGCACCTAAATGTCTGGTACTTGGAGTGCAGCACTTGCAATTGAACCAACTTATAGAAAGGTATGTTTGAAAAGGAACCAATCAACAACGCTTGGACATACCACGTATAACCGAGTTTAGTTCCCTTGGCATGCACCTCTATCTTTGAACCTAATAATTCTGGCACCAATATCATCATGGTGGAACAGATTTTAAACTTTTATCAGGAATTCTGGATAAAAAAGCCAGATATGCTGCCGCGTCGCTACCTTTGCAATAAATCTTATGAACCTCAAACGCCTGCTGCTTAGAGATTTACTAGCAGACCAAAGAAGTAACTTTTAGAATGTTTCTGTAAAATACTGTATAAGGCAGAAATTCATGAACCGAAGGTACAAGCACACACCAAAAATTCAACAAAGTAAAAAATACAAATGGAGTTTCGAAAGACTCCATTTTAACGCTGTTTCAGTTACAAGGTATTGATGTGAATCGCAATGATGCATTGTAGGCGCTACCTCCTCAACACTGCTTTGTACAGGAGCTAAGGACGAATTCTGCAATATAGTACTGTTTGACCAGTACAATGCATTAACTACTGAGTAATAAGGCTCTTATACTAATCCATGTATCGCCAACCTTCTGTGTATTATTTATTGCCTTGCAGAGGTCCCTTTCTGTAGGGGGCACTCCTGAATACATTAAAAAAAAAAAATTGGAACAAACCTGTGCAACCTCCTCCGTTTTCCGTAACTTCTCTTCCCAGGTCACAGTCATCTCTTGTATAAGTTTTTCGGACTCGTGCAACCGTTCGTTAAGTTCTGGTGCCTTCATGGACTGCAAAGATAGGCAAAGAAATCCCATTACCACAAGTTGCAGTCTACAGCCACCACATTTAAAAACAAATAACTATGCAACAGGAGGACAGATTTATTTAACCCTGCCCAAGCAAACACGTGTGTTCCCAAATCATGAAGCTAGAAAGTTTGATTAAACAGGAGGAATAAAACAGTTTCCACAGTGGTGCAAATCAGACCTAAGAGAAGTTTACGCTTCAGATTCATATGATCATAGTAGAAATGGTGCAAGTGTTGTGCGCCCTTCCTTGCATTCAAAGAACAGAATAGTGAGGCATTCGCTACAGTAAAGGGGACCACATCACTTTTGTCCACACACAAGTGAATTATTTTATTTTTTCTTATATATAGAGCACAGTGCAACAGAAATTTCCTTTAGGTGTCATCAATTTTGTTAAACGGTCTCATTTTATTCGGGACCAAAATGCCCCTTTGAATTAATTGCTTGTGAATTAAGCCTGGGGTCAACAATTCTCGGGCTCGAAACACCTGGATAAAGCATATTAGAACATTAGGATGTTGGGAGCTCCATTGAAGACAATGGAGTGCTCCGGGCTTCTATTGGCCGATAGAAGCCTGGAGCACCAACATTCCATTGTTTGTTCACGCCTTTTGCTGTGCACAAACCCCAAAGGTTTTTCAATCCCCTCGGACTCAGTGAGGCCTTCGGATTAGTAATTTGTACATTCTGCCCTCTAGGGGCGGAATGTTCTAATAGCCTTAGAGTCCTCCGTAGCTAGGCTATAATGGCCATTAAAGTCCCGCTCCCTTGTTAACGGCCCTCGCCAAGGAGGCCTTTAATGCCGGTATAGCCCGCTATAGGGGGTTTACTGAAGAAAGTGTTACTGCACCTGTAGGACAAAAACCTTTGTTTTCACACCACAATACCTCTGCTTTGGTGAGTTGTTCCCTGAGTTTATCAACCTCCTCCCGAAGCTCGCGTATGATACGCGCGTTGGGATCTTCGTTGACTACAGCGTGGTTGACTATGCTCTTGGCTCGGTCAGCGTACCGGAGCGTGGACAGTGTCTCATCATAGTTATCGGCAGCAGGGCTAACAGTGGCAACCATTGCAGTTTTACTGTTACCTCCAAGACTGTCCTTTAAAGGAGAAAAAAGTCAAAAAAATCAGAATACATAAAATATCTACTTTAATATGTAGCCCATCCAAAAACACTGCAAATTTACTGAGTTGCACATAAATAAATCTGTTTTTTATTACAACTACATTACCAAGACTAAACCTTAGAAAGAAAGGTCCACCGTTGTGAACGAGGCATATATTACAGAAGCAATTTCTGAAGGACTTTCAAAGCGACTTCTTCTACACTGCCTAAACTATTTTCTACTTCAAATTTAACAATGTTCTGAAAGATGTCTATGCCTGCTATGACTGATTTAGTAAGGACTGTGGAGAGAACCAGCTACATAAATATATATATATTTTTTTTAAACAAGTTTGATTGTCAAATCGCACGTATGTTGCGAGGCCCTGCAACCCCAGGACATCCGCAATAGCAAGGTTACACAAGCAATGAAAGCAATTGACCTTTTTTTTTAAAGTACAACAACCAACATCTATGGCACAGTATAGCAATAAGGATACTAAACCCCCCCTAACTCCCCCCCCCCCCGAGTCGTACAAAACCCCACTGAGTCCAGTCCATGCGCGGTGTAAGTAGGACAAATGAGTATATGCATATGTACACACTACCCCCGCCCCCTCCACCCCAGAACAAGACCACAGGGCCCAAACATCACTCCGTAGGAAAATCATCCGCATCTATGGGAGGTTCCAGCCACAAGCCCTGATAATCCGCCCACCGCTTCCATATTTTATAGTGTTTGCGGGGCATCCCCTGGCTTTAAAGATTGTCTGTTCCAGTCCCATGCAGAAGTCCAGACCATTTTTCCATGCTGTTACCGAGGGGGTCTGTGGGTCCTTCCACACCGTGGCGATATCACGTTTTGCCAACGTGAGACCCAGTTGCATAAGATGTCCTTTGTAGAAGTTACCCCTATCCCCTCCATAACATGAAGCAGGGCAAACCGCGGCTCACGCAGGAGTGCCCACCCCAGGACCTCCGACAGATACGAAAATACCCCCCGCCAAAATCGATCGAGTGATGTGCACTGCCAGACAGTATGTATGAAGGTGCCCTACTCCCTGCCACATCGAAGACAATCTGGGGAGGTAATCAATCCCGCCCGCCACAGACGAACCAGAGTGAAGTATGTCCTGTGTAGGTACTTAAATTGAATAAGACTGAATCTCATCACAAGGGCCTCCCTCCAACATACCCACATCCTCCTCCCAAACCCCCGAAGTGTGGAGGAGCAGTGCGTTACCAGAGACTGGTAGATCTGGGAGATCTACTTTGTCTCCAGATCCCCCATGAATACCTTTGCCTCCAATGGACTAAAGTCCGGGAGAGATTCCAGGCCCTCCAGACTGGGAGTCAACGCATGGTCAAGTTGGAGGTACCGAAAGTACTGGGACCGGCGCATACAAAATTCCTCCTGTAGTTCACTTAAGGATTTAAGCGATACATCCCTCAGTACATCGCCCAGGGTTGGAATACCTATATCATCCCAGCTCCGGAAGCCCTGTAGGGCTGCCAGGGTGGGCAGACGCCCATTGTGCCACAGAGGAGTTTCTCGGGTCAGGGCCTTCCACCATCCCATACGCCTCAGAAACTGCCTCCAGATTTGAAATACGACCCTCGTAGCTGGTGGCAACGCTCCCCGCATCTGGGCCGAGTAAAGGATAGTATGTAACGTGTGAGGCCCCATAAGATGACGCTCCAACGCATAGTCCGGATCCCCGCTATCGCCATACCACCACTCATTGAGGACTAACAAATGTGAGGCCTGGTAATAAGAAAGGACTTCGGGGGTCGCTAGTCCCCCGCAGTATGTGGACAGAAAGCAGGTGCGCTACACGCACTGCCCCCCCCCCTACAGGAACTGCCCAAGCACAGAATTCACCAGCCGGAACCACCTAGGTGCGATCGGGTACGGGTGATTCTATAGCTGGTATATTAAGCGAGGGTGCGCCACCATCTTGAAAATGGCTGCTCTGCTGTATATTGCCCAAGGCATGTGCGACCAAACCTTCAGGTCCACACAAACTATCTCCCATACCGGTGCCAGGTTCCGCTCCCAGGATATAGCCGGCACATCCGAGAGGAACACCCCCAGATACTTAAGGCCACCCACTGCTACCCGGAGCGCAGACGCCCATGTGCCCACCCTCACCTGATCACCCAAGGCCCACAGCATGGACTTGCGAGGGTTCTTGTATAGCCCGGATGTTTCCCCGAATATCTGCATAATCTCCAGGAGTCGTGGCCCCGTTCTGTCCAATGCTGTAATGAAGAAGAGGACATAGTCCGCATACAGTGCAATCCTATCCGACAAACCTGGGGCCCATTCAAAACCCCTGATTTGCGCATCGATACGCACCAAGGCCGCCAACGGCTCCATTGCCAGGGCAAAAAGATACGGCGACGGGGGGAACCCCTGCCTGGTACCTCGTCTGATAGAGAAACTGGATGAGACCGCTCCCGCCACCGACGCCATCAAATCAGTGTATAGGTGCTTCAAGTATGACAAAGTGCGGGCCAAAATTAAGTCTATGCAGTAGGGCGAACAGATAGACCCAACTGAGGGAGTCAAACGCCCTGTCCATGTCCGCCAGGAGGAGAGCTGCCGGCTCCCCAACCTGTCGGACAACCGCCACCATGTGCCCGCCTTATAGTATGTCTGGTCGCCCTCTGGGGCATAAACCCGGCCTTGTCCAGGTGGACCAGTGTCGAGATGTGAGGCAGGAGGCGATTGGCCAAGGCCTTGGCCAAAACCTTGGCCTCCACATTCAGAAGAGAGATGGGGAGATAGGAGGCGTGTTCCCCCGGGGGCCGCCCGGGATTATGAAGCACCACTACCTCCGCATGCCACCAGTCCGGGGGGAGCCTGCCCTCCGCCCTGGTCTCCAGCGCAGCCCGATAATTAGGGGCCAGCTGTAAGTTGTATCGCCTAAAGAATTAGCTCGGGAATCCATTGGGTCCAGGCGCCTTCCCGGAGTTTAGCTGCCCCAGGGCCGTACCCAGTTCCTCATCTGTCAGAGGGAGCTCTAGCTGTGCACGTATTGCATCCGACACCGCTTTGGGTGGGAGGTCCGCAATGAATTTGTCATCCGTAGCCGCCGGCAAGCACTCCTGTGGTGCACAGAGGTCGGCGTAGTACTCAGCGAAGCTCTCCACTATGGCCATTGGGTCCGTAAGCAACTCCCCCCCCCCACCCCCACCCCCACCCCTCATCCAGCACCCCCGGAAGGGCCTGGGGTTGGACAGTGCCCTGGCAGAGCCTATATAGCATCTTGCTGGACTTGTCCCCCCACTGACATATCCTGCTACGCGTTGCCAGCCGAACCTGTTGGGCCTCATCTCTCAGGAGAGCAGCATAGGACTGCAGCGCCAGGAGCAGCTGTCGCACCTGTACTCCCTCACCTGCTCCCCGGCTCTGGCGTTCAAGCGCCTCCACCTCCGCCTGAACCAATTTGTCCCTGTGCTTTTTATGGCCCGCCACACACCAAGCTATATCCACCCCTCGCAAAGTAGGCTTTAAGGCCTCCCACAACGTCGCTGCACTAGAGACCGACCCCTCATTATTAGTAAGATAGCATATGTTTCCCATACTCATCGTTCTGCATATGCCACACCGAGTCGTCCCCTGCCAATCCGCATCTCAACGGACACCGGGGAGTAATCCGAAAGACCACGGGGAGAATCTCTGCTGATACCACCCTAGCAGCATATTCCCGCCTGTCCCCATGCATGCGCCGCCAAGTATCCACCCAGCCTAGGCCCCCACCAGAGAGTGCCGTTTCGTGGGCTGACCACCCTCCAGTTCCCTCCCAGCCCTGTTTCTGTCTTTGACCACATCCACAACATCGGTCAAGTCCCCGCCCACCACAGAGACCACCTCCAGCATGTCTGCCCATACAGTAAGTAACCGCTGCCCTAGTGACAACTGTAAGGGGGGGGGGCGTACACGCAACCCAGTATTATAGGGTCCTCCCCAATCGTGCCCCGGATAAATAAGTAGCGACCCTGTTGTGCATGTATGTATGGGACCCCGCGGTGCACCAAGATCGCCACTCCTCTCGAACCCCTCATGAATCTCGCATGGAAAACCTACTGAAATCCATATCTCTGCAGGCATAGGACCTTAGTACCCATCAAGTGGGTTTCTTGCAGTAAGAGGATCTCTGCTCTGGCCCTCTTAGCCTGACTCTACATAAATATTTTGACAAACTGATTTGATAAACAGCAATCTTTCTACCTTTTCTTAGAAGACTTAATGTTTACCAGTAACTGGTGAATTTCTGATACATCAAGAATAGAAAAACAGAGTTTGAAGGGACTAGGACCCTTTGCTGGCTGAAATAGGCTTTGCCCATGACTGAATTTAGTGTGAACTCCAGGAAGGGATGTGTTTGGAGGGGACTTGTTGGCACTGATGGAGAACCCAAGGCCGCAGAGCGGGGACATGGTAGCCTGGGTGTGTGATACTCATTGGTTCTTGCTTGTGTGCTTAATCAGCCATTTGTCCAGGTAGGGAAAGAAATGGACGCCTCCCATTCTTAAATGTGCAGTGACCACTGCCAGGTATTTTGCAAAGACCCAAGGGGCGGGGGTGACACCAAATGGTAACAACTTGAACTGGTAATGACAGCCACTTCTCACGAATCGCAGGTAGCGTCAGTAGGCAGGCTGGAACGAAATATGGAAGTAGGCATCCTTGAGGTCTAACGCTGTCATGATGTCCCCTTGCTGCAGCAGAGGGATGACATCCTTTAATGTTACCATATGGAAATGTTTGGACAGGATATACCTGTTGAGTAGCCTGAGGTCAAGGATTTGTCTTGAGGGAGCCATTCTTCTTCGGGATAAGGAAGTGGAGATAGAAATCCCCTTTGTCCTGTTGGTTGGGGGTGGGGTGGGGTAGGAGTACTGGTTCTATAGCCCCTTTTTAGGTCTCGCCTACGCAGTGCGCATGTACTGCATAGGATACCTTTAGCAGTTGTGCAGCTCTTTTTACAAAGCACATACTCGTGCTTGTGGGGGCATACGGCTGCAGGAGTGTGCAGTGGCGTGCCACAAGTGCGAGTAGGTCCTTTGAAAAAGAGCAGACTGCTCTCCCAAACGCACGCGATGCACGCCTTTTTTCCCGCACGCTGCACACCTTTTTGTTTTAACTTTTGTGCGAGGCGCGCGCGCGCTTGTTCTGTGATGTTACTCACTCGCTTTTCATGACTTCTCCCATCGCGCCGCACTGACATCCTCCTATAGGCTCGTCTTTGCTCATAGTGCATGCCAGTGTAGAATTTCTTTAAAAAGAGTTCTTAATATTGAATATATCTCTGCACAAGACGTGATGGACCTAGATGTTTTTCCTTTCTGTTTGTCTTGGCTGGGTGCACTGACTGTCTAGGTGCCACAGTGTCAGAACATTTTTTTCTATTGCTAATACATTTAGTGCAGTTGTTCCCAGAGTGAAAGAAGCTGAAAGCATTCTAGCGGATTGTGTTGTGGGACACTTAAAAAAATAAATGTCAGCAATTTTTTTTATTGGTTTGCATCTACAGTGCCGTGAGGCAAAAGTTGTATACCAAAAATAAATCAACAATAGTAAGTATGGAGGATACAAATAGTAAAAACAAACCACCTTGCCATCCCCAAGTTCTTCAATCCATCACCCTGGTCCTGTTTACACCCCAAGGGAAGGAGATATGCTGCCACTGAGGTCCTTCCCAACCGGGCAACACATGTCCCTGGCCCACTCATCCGGCGCAACATCCTCTAACCTTAGTGTCTATTAGGGTAGCAACGGGGGCAGTCAGGTCTTTCGCAATTCCCCTGTATTGGCACTTGTTGGATCTATTCTCAACATGCTTCTGTGTGTGGTCTCTCGCTTTTCCATGCTCATACAAAAGTCCAGCCATTTCATCCACTCCTCTACGGATGGGGCCATGGTGACATTTGAACCTGTCCACATTAGAGTGTAGAACATCCCGCAATAAAGAGAGAAACTGTGGGGACCTTAATCATCTTGTCCTTTAACCCCTTCCATGCGTCGGACGGCCGGCGGCCATCCGACGTCACGGTGGGCGTGTGCGGAGGACGGCCGGGGGCCGTCCGAACCACGCCCACGCCGTAAATCACCCGCACCGCGGCGGAATGTTCGCCGCGGTCAAGGGGCTAACCCAGAGTGGTCACAGAGCGAGAAAATGTATATATTTTTTAAAACCCCATTGCGCCCCCACTGCTGATCCTTACAATGTCCGAGAAGCAGTGCGATCAGAACATTTCCCAACACCTTCAAGGGTCAGAGAACAAGGTGTTATCTCGTTTCTAAAGGCCATTTAGTCTGCAGTGTGGTCAGGTTAAAGCATTGTACTGCCTAGGACAACCCAAATAGCCAGAGTACTAGAAAGCATCAACAAGCATTGGCATAGCCAATAGGTCTTGCCTTTGGGACCTTATAAGTATTTAAGCAGCACAATATTCTTGGTGCAACATCATATGTTGCATGGCTAAACACTAATAATGTCCCAAAGGCGAGACCTATTGGCTATGCCAATGCTCGTTGAAGGAGTGTTTGAGCCTCTTCTTCCAGGCGGTTGAGATGCTCTCTGCTGAGGCTGTTTTTGTCGGGTGGGATGTTGAGACGAGCTGTGAGAAGTTCTAGACAGTAAATGTGGCAAACCACTGCTAAGACCCAATTATCTGATGTGATTTCCTATCAGTGTGGAAGGAAATACTGTAGCCTCCCTCAGACAGGTGAATAATTGGGGGCAAGGGGTGTGGAGATGGAGAGAGTACATTTTTAACAGCAGAGGGTCCCTTGCAAGAGCCCTCTTTCCCACATCTCTGGTGTTACAGCCCCTGTACTAGTAAGACTGCGGCTGTTGTCTCTGATAGGAAGAGGTAGGCTTGGTAGAGGTGGTTTTGGAGTTTCCCCTGTATTGATGCCTCTGAAAGAAACCTCTAGGTTTGGAAGTTTGGCAGGCACTCATGGTCTTGGTTGGGGCAGTGTCTTTTTTTGCAGTTTTCTCGAGCATTTGGTTAAACATGGGGCCCGAAACATGGCTCCCCATAAAAGTGCAGGTTGAACAAATGCTGCAGAACTTTTTGCTTAAAGCCTGAAACATGGAGCCAGGCATGGCACTGAAGCAAGTACTGAAGCCCCGAGCAGCCCTATTCGCAGCATCTAGCGCACACCTGAGGTTGGTGTTTGAGATTGTTCTACCCTCTGCCACTAATCCCCTGCTTTAAAGCAAAAGTAAAAAAATGTTTTAGGAGATCGCTAAGCTCATCAAAGTGTGCTCTGTGGTACCTGGAGAGTAGGCCGACTAAGTTGGCGATTCTCAAATGAATTGTGTCTCCGACCGCCACCCTTTTACCTGCAGCATCTAGGTTTTTTTTACTTTCTTTATCGGGCAAGGGAGCATTGCCCGTGTCGAGAGTTAACACGTTTGGTCTCAGTGCGGACTAACCAAGAATCTGGAACAACCTGACCTCTGATGTATGGAGGGTCATGGGTGAGATTTTATATTTTTTGTCTTCTCTAGGTGTGACCAACCTGGACTCGACCAGTTCTTTGAATGTGTCTGTGGCTGACCTCAACATTCCATGTGCATAGACAGGAACTGCACATTCCACCCCAATGTATATAGGTTCCTACAAGGAGACCATCATCCTCATCGAGAACGTGCATATCAACCTTGTGGAAAGCGGCTGCCCTTTGGAGGACCTCAAGATGTATGCTATTGTTTGGAGGGAGCCTCGCTGGGTAATGATCCAAGTCTGGATCCCCCAGGGGACCAATATCATAGCTGTCCCATCGGTCATCAGTGGGCACCAGATCAAACGGTGCATCATTGGGGTCAGCTGGGTAAAGGGATATGCCCTGTCTGCATCAGGGAAAGCCTCCGGTGAATATGGCTGTGGTGAAGTGTGTGGGTGCAGAGGAGGGGGTGGTGGAGGAGGCAGTTCATCGGGAACGGGGCTGGTGCCTCTGTCTTTCGCTACTTGTGTTTTGGGACTGGGGGAGGTTCCAAGGCAACTTCCTCCTTAAATGTAGGCTTTTACTTGCAAGGCAAAATCTCTACCAGTACTGGAGGCAGTCTTGTGGAAATCTTGCAGGTGTTCAGATAAACAAAGATGTTTTTCTCCAACGTCCAATACCTCCTGAAGCCGTTGGAGAATAGGTTGCTCCAAATCGTCAGAGCCATGCACCAAAAGCGTCTTAATAATAATAAAGAGTTTTATAGAGCGCGAACAGTTGCCTCACAAGGAGGTATCCCGGCGCTATAAGAACAGAACGGCCGTAGAAGTCATGTGGCATACTTAACGTTGTGGAGTGAAAAGCCAGGTTTTCAGCAGTCGTTTAAAACAGGCTTCTGAGGGGGCCTGTTGGAGAGCGGAAGGAAGAGAGTTCCATAGCCCCGCCACATTGGCCGAGAACGTTCTTCCGCCCAGCCGTGCCCTTCGCACTCGTGGGATCACAATCTTCACCTGCCCGTTGGAGCGGAGGGACCGAGACTGGTGATACCTGGGGAGTCTAACTTTCAGGTAGTTAGGGCAAGTGCCAAACAGGGACCTAAAGGCCAGCGTCAGGGTTTTGAACTTGACCCGGCTGGCCACTGGGAGCCAGTGCATTGCCCGTAGATGCGGAGAGACAGAGTGTTTGAAAGGAATGCACCTCAGCAGTCTCGCAGCCGCATTCTGTACCGTCTGAAGGCGCTGGATTAGATACCGTGGGAGGCCGAGATAGAGTCCGTTTGCGTAGTCCAGCCTCGATGTTATTGTAGCATGGACCACCATTTTACGGCACTCTACTGGTAGTAGTCTCAAGATCTTGCGTAGATTTCTCAACTTGGTGAGACAGCAACCAGCAACCTGCTGAATATGGGAAGCGAAGGAGAGGTTGCTATCCCATCGGACTCCCAAATTTTTCGCGCTCTGGCTCGGTGACGGAGGTGTTCCCATTTCCACCGGCCACCAAAGTTCTGCAGGGGGGGGCAACCCCTTGCCAAAGAAGATAACCTCGGTCTTCTCAGTATTCAATTTAAGTTTATTGGCGTTCATCCATCTGGCCACATCTCGGAGGCATCCCTTAAAAGTCGCAAAGGCCTCTTCCGACACCTCCGAGTATGGAAACACCAGCTGGGTGTCATCAGCATATGAGATTGCTTTGACCCCCCAGTTTGAAATAAGTGTGAACAGAGGAGCCAAATAAACATTAAATAGTAGCGGGCTTAGTGCCGACCCCTGGGGAACACCACATTTCAACTTGGAGGGTTTTGAGACAATCTGATCTAATGCCACCTTCTGTGTTCTTAGTGATAGGTACGACTGAATCCAGCTCAATGCTTGATCTTTTATCCCTATCTCAGCCAGCCGCTGGATGAGCCTAACATGATCTACCGAATCAAAGGCGGCCGATAGATCCAGGAGAACCAGCATAGCTGATTCCCCGGCATCCATTGACCACCTCACTGATTCCGCTACTTCAATCAGAGCCGTCTCCGTGCTAAAGCCCGGTCTAAAGCCCGATTGCGTCTCATGTAGGACAGCATTTTCTTCTATGAACGTATTCAACTGACGCTGTATTAACTTCTCCAGCATTTTCCCGGGGGCTGCTAGGAGAGAGATTGGCCGTAGGTTGCTCAAATCCAGCGGGTCTCCATTTGCTTTTTTTTTCAGTGGAAGGAGAGTGGCATGCTTCCAGGCGTCCGGGAATGATCCCGAGGTGATGGATCCATTCCAAATAGACTGCAGAGTGGGGGCCACGAAATCAGTGATAGATTTCCAGAGTTTTGGCGGGCAGGGGTCATCAGGAGCCCCCGATTTACATTTTTGGAGCTCCTTAATGACTGCGTCAAGGTCAATCAGATGGAACTGCTCAAACACTACTACTGGCCCAGTTTTTACTACAGTGTCCGATCTCTCCGTCCTGACCTCCGGGCCAAAGGAGTCGTACACTTTTTGTATCTTGCACTCAAAGAACTCCGAAATGCTGGTACACAGTGCCAAGGATGGGGAAACCTCTCTTTCTATACAAGTGGGTTTAAAAAAAGATTGCACCACTTTAAAAACTTCCTTGCTTGAGTGCTCTGCTTCTCGGATACTGGTAGCGAAGTAGGCTTTCTTAGCCTTTCTCACTGCCTTTTGTAGATTTTTTAGTGCAGCTTTATACAGGTCCCTTTCTGCGTCTTCATATGCACCAAAAGCGTCTTTGGAACTGATGTCTTGGGTGCCAATGCAGGTATCGATGCAATTGTGTCTGCGGATGCGAAGGCGGTGCTTTGGACGCCGATTAACGTTTCGGTGCTGATGAGGGCTTTAAAGCAGAGGCTGGCTTCGGCACCGGCCTCTGACGCGCTTTCAGGCTCAGCGAGGTAGGCACGTGGACAGAGGCAGTGTCTGCTGCGAGGCTTTCAGTTGATGCCGACCAGTGCCTGAAGGCAATGGGGCCCCGGAGGGATGAGTCTTTGTCGACAGGCTGGGTGCCCAACCCCATGAGGGCAGTGCTCTGATTTGCTTAGGCACCGTTTGGGGGGGGACTGGTATATGACAGGGTTTCAGCCATACTAAAGTTATGTGTTGAGCTCTTCATTTAGGATTCCTTAGGAGTGGAGTTGCCAAGAGGCTGGAGTACCTCCAGCTCAGAGTCAGAGCAGGACTAGGTGATGGCTGGTGGAGCAGAATCCCAGGGGGCCCGGCCACTTCACCTTCCTTGGTACCGGGGAAATGCTTTTGCTCGGAGATGTCGGGGGTGTTGAGGGAGAACTGTGCCCAGTCCTTCCTGCTGGTATGAAAGCAGGATGTATGACGTTACAACGCATACTTTTACAACGCCTACCTTTACAATGCAATTTTTACAACGCAGGATCCATTACAACGAATACCATTACAACGCATGTTTTTACAACGCAAATACCTGTACAACGCATACCATTACAACGTAAGTATTGGTAAGTATATAATATTTTTTTTAATGTAAATTAATTAAAATTAATTTAATTTAAATTTAATTTTACATTATTTTTACCCTGTACCCCTGTACCCCAAAACCCAAACCTAGCCCTGAACCCTAAAAATACCCCTGTACCCCAAAACCCAAATCTATCCCTAAACCCTAAAAATACCCCTGTACCCAAAAACCCAAACCTAGCCCTGAACCCTAAAAATACCCCTGTACCCCAAAACCCAAACCTAGCCCTGAACCCTAAAAATACCCCTGTACCCAAAAACCCAAACCTAGCCCTGAACCCTAAAAATACCCCTGTACCCCAAACCCTAAAAATACCCCTGTACCCCAAAACCCAAACCTAGCCCTGAACCCTAAAAATACCCCTGTACCCCAAAACCCAAACCTAGCTCTGAACCCTAAAAATACCCCTTTACCCCAAAACTATAATTATATACTTACCTATACTTACGTTGTAATGGTATGCGTTGTAAAGGTATTTGCGTTGTAAAAAATGCGTTGTAATGGTATCCGTTGTAATGGATCCTGCGTTGTAAAAGTTGCGTTGTAAAAGTAGTCCGTTGTAAAAGTTGCGTTGTAACGGTAGTACACCATCAAAGCATCCTCAGGCAGGCCTCTCATGGGGTGTCATCATAGTCTGGAGACAGAGGTTACACACCTTGTGGGGGGCAGTCCAGGGGAAGTTCGAGTGACACTGAGGACAGTTCTGAAGGGTGTCCGTTCCATCACTCTGTGTATATTCTCCATTGAAAAAGAAGACTACTGTTGTTGGGGACAAGGGCACAAGCCTCTGGTGGGACCCTAAATCCTGAGGTGCGTGGAGTCGATGCGGACAGGTCTACAGATTAATGTCGATGGTGGTTGTTTTCCTGATATCGGAGCCAGGGAATACACCAGCTGGGCCCAAAGGGAAGCAAAGAAACATGCAAACTCACAGCCCCAGCAGTGCAAGGCCGCACATGATGTTAGTAAAACGCAATCTAACATGGAGTTGGTGCCCATGCGCATAGCAGCCAAAGAAGGAGTAACTATATATATATATCTTGAAACTCGAAAGACTTATATGAAGGAAAAACACCTTGCACATGTCCAGGCTCAACACTAGGTGGCAGGAGTACACAGGGCATGTGTGGTTGTATGTCTAAACAACTACTGCCTAAACCACGGCTTCCTTAACCATTAAAACCTAACCACGAGATTTTCTCAACTACTACCTTTTTTAACGATTTACTAAACCACGAAATTAAACATCTCGTGTTTGGCCAGTAGATGGCACTATTGTAATTACAATACTTCTTGCGTGAACCACTCGTAAAAAATAAAGGGATCTAAATGTTTTTAAATCTTTTTTATTTTTTTACAACGCATACCATTAGCTTTTTTTATTTTTCCTTTTTTGTGGGGGAGACCCCCCCACGCCCCTCCCTAATGTTACCTTAATTCTGAGGAGTGTAGTGGAGAGACTCGTGGTTCAGGGAAGTCGTGCTTAAGGAAAGTCGTGGTTTTGGAAAGTCGTGGTTTTGGAAAGTCGTGGTTTTGGAAAGTCGTGGTTTTGGAAAGTCGTGGTTTTTGAAAGTCGTGGTTCCGGCTTCGTTGTTCAGGTAAGTCGTTATAAAATTATCGTTGTTAAGGATGTTTCCCGGCATGTGTATCTCTACAGCAAAATATGCTAGAACAAGGAAGTCACTGACAAAACTTATGGGGCTAGAAGGCTTTATCTGGTGTCACGGTCTGCATTTCTATCATTGCTGGGCCTTGGCAGAGCCGACCCTTACTCTTGTAATAATACATGTGAATAGAGCCAGTTGAGGTGGGGCAGTTGAGGCTTCATGCGGACTCATTATTTAACCCCTCAGAAGAGGAAATCATGTTCGAGATGGAGAAAGTCAATGCCCATTCAATCCTTGGCACCTTTTTGAAGACATACCTTCCACTTCTTGATAGAAGACTTCCGTTTCTATGCTCATTCAGTCCTTACCCTGGTGGAGTGATCACCAATATGTAACACCACAGTGCACTCTGCCTGTCCATTCCCTCCTTCACATGCCAGTACATACAGAGCACTGCAGTCCAGTGCCTGCACTTCTCCAGGCATAACACACGCCCGAGCCGCCACATGCCTCTTCATACGTCAGACACCATGGACACAGTCCTGGGCTTTTATTACACAAATCACTTTAATGGAGTGCATTCGTCTGACTGGCTCAACCGGAAAGTCTATAACTTCAATAAAAACCCACGGCTAGAAAAATGACTTAATAGGATAGATTTGACAATTTCCGTTACACACCACAAATCGCATACATGCACGCCCGCTAGCGGAGAAGTGTGGCTCAGGGGTTAGAGGCAGCAGACCCGGAAGTTGAGATCGGTCCTGGACCAGGGTTCAATTCCCCGCCTTGGCGGGTCTTGGGCTAAAAATTCCACGGACTCGATAATTCTCGCCCCGGTGCCTCCTCGACTCATGGGTTCACACTCTGCGACTCTGGGCAATAGCTTTCTTAATCTCCACAACGGCCCCTCGCGGCGGGATGCCTGACTTTCACCTTGTGGATACCCTGCTATCTCACAGGGGAATACCAGGAAGGGTTCCCTAAGCAAGCGCCGGGAAACCCACTGCGGGTAGCTGTGCGCTATATAAGCTCAACTACATTTACATTTACATTTACATTTACATTAGCTGTATTTTTAACACACATTTGGAGTTTTCTTTGTGGAAAGTTTCACTAAGTTTGACTTGATCGTCTGCTTTAAAAGGAATAAACGTGGTTTAGTATTTTGTAAGCAGGTTAACATTTTAAATTATGTATCTTTGCTGGACTTTTAAGTGTATTCGTTAGCCTGTGCTTGTTTATTCACAGCAGAGAATAAACGGTTACGGGCCATGAGGGATAGAACAGCATTTTCAAATGCCGTTTGTTACAGTGGTTATTCATGGAAGTGCTGCATTGCTGTGCGATGGCAAACGTGGGATGAGGGAGAGACAGACAGACAGACAGATCTACAGATGCCACATGGAGATGCAGCTGCTAAATTCCATTCCTGACGCATCATGAATCCAAAGCTCTCCAGCACAACTGATTTAATGTACAACAATTCCACATACTGAACTCTGGTCACTTATCCAAGGGATCTGGTATAGGAATGCCAGAGATGGGCGAAACACAACCTAACAAGCATTAGCAAAGCTAATAGGCCTGTCCTTCGAGAGCTGGCTGCATAACTATTTTTCTTTTTTAATTTTTACCATGAACATATCCCACACAAATAAATATGTATCTATCGAGAAAACATGCAGCCACCTAAATGTGGCTGCCATATGCTTGCATTAAAACAATTCAATTACAAATCATTCTATGTGATTGTGCGGTTTGTGATTTTCGTATTTAAATGACAAGCCTTTCCATTGCGCCATGTATTGCATTTGTTTTAAGGAGACAAGAATAAATCATCACAAAGAACTCCAAACGCAGGCAGCTACAATGTCACTTAAACGCACACAGCAACTTTAACTGGGAGGTAGAAAATAGATCAACATCTAACTGGGCACTCCGAGTGCAGACAAAATAAATAGCTGGCACTTAAATTGGATATAAAGATAAATACAATAAAACTCTTTGAACCAAAATGATTACTAAACAAAAAGGGACTACTTCTAGGTGGATGTGCACAATGCACAGGGGCTTTGTTCAGTCACTGAAAGTGAAAGGAGCAGACAGGTATAGTAGCACTCATCCATTGCACCATGCTCTATGCTGTGACGGGAAGAAGCAAGATAGGAATGATAATTTATCAGACCAATAGATGAAGTCCTTTGACCAATAGCATTTTAATACATTTTTTTGAAAAAACAATAGTCTGGAGACAAACCTAAAGCACTGCCAGAGGCTAGACCTAACAAGCATGGTCAAAGTCAATAGGGTTTGTCTATGCAAGATCTGTTGGCTTTTTCAGTGTTTGTTTGTTTTTTATTCCTCTGGAACTAAGATGACTCCTTTGGAAACAGCGAAAGATGGGGAATCGTCTGTACACCAGGTGGCAGCACATCCACTATTTTGGATGGGAAGGGAGAGGAAACCTTTTCTTTATACAACCCTCACTCATTCTGTAGTGACATCAGGGCTTTAAGTGGGATGAAAAAACTGGGGGGGGTCTCTCAAAGGGGTGTGGCCAATGTAATTAAGGGTGTGGCTTAATACATAAGCTAAAAATCTGTGCTTAGCATAGTGTGCGGCCCGGCTTGTATTTTACTGTTTCTGTCATTGCATCCAGATATATGATACAACAAGAAACATCATCCCTACAACAAGGCAGGACTATTGGCTTTGTCTATGGTTGTTAGTTGCATAGGATAAATTAAGCACCAACTATGGCTTGTTGTATATAATATTGAAACAGCTTCCACTTAAAGCCCTGGTGACACCACAACAATGTTTCTGCTCTTAAGTTTCAAAAAGAGAAGGGAAATCCAGAGAGAAAATGACTACCTTTAAAGGATTTCCCTTCCCCTACAACGCTCCCCTGGCATGACGTCATGCCGTAACTTCTCCGCTAGTGAGAAGTGAGCAGCGCACATCGATGTGCCGCTGTCACTGCAGTCCAGAGCGCCTGTGCCAGGGCACAAAACAGAGCCTGATAAAGTCCCGTTTTGAGCCCCCCTTTAAGAAAAACTGCTAGTGATCAGACCCGGTGAGACCCGGCTCACTTAAAGCCCTGAGTGACATGCTTTATCATCCGGTTCACCTAAACTCCTAAAGGTCGGGTGGGCTCAACTCTATTTCAGGGAGCACTTATGAAGATTGGGAGTAATTTTAAAGATGCAATTCCTCACCTCCTCTAAAAGTATCCTTTATTAGTAAGGTGGGTTGCTCAAGGTCACTCTCCTCTAGACCGGGGACCTGCCACACACATCTCTCCAGGAATAAAAGGATATCCCTAATTAACAACACTTTAAATCCCGTCAGAGCTCGCAAAAGAAAACTTTTGCATCGCTCATATATGTCCATTTCTATAAGTATTTTTCTTCCCGAGGCTGTGCTCCAGTTTGTGAAGAGCTCCGAGGAGCTATATGTTAAAAATCAGTAGTAGGAAACTGCATTTTATATTTTTTTTTAAATGATCACAAAACTCTGCTTACCTACACTCAACCAGACAAAATGCTAATGTGAAATATAGGTCTGCCTGCTGGATATGTGATGCATCACGTCTGTGTGCTATATTCGTGATACCATGTGCCACTCACTCCACTCATGTAAATGTCGAAAATTGAATAAAACTTATTTGAACAAAAAAAAAATAGCGATTGGATTTAGTTTACAGAGTGTCAAGTCGGCACCGAGTCAAGACCGGGCGTTGGGGGGTGGGGAGTAGGAGGGGCGAGAGAGAGAGAGTGTCTTTCTTTCTAGTCAAAGTCAAATTCCATGCAGGCCGACAGAGCCCTTCATGCTTCCGAGACCAATATACGAGCTCCATTCCACTGCTCAGTACCCACAGTGCTTTGCAACAGAAAGACTACAGGACACAGGGAGCGCTTGAGGCCCTTTCTGACGGATCTAATGTCGAGGAGGGCTGGTGCGCGCGGCCGCTCCACCCTCCCGCAGGGCTCCAGTCACAAGCAGCGCCCTGGAGGGGAGGACTGGTGCGCATGGCCTGCAGGGCTCCAGTGAGAAGCAGCGCCTCGAGGGCCTGCTATGCGCTCACGTTTTCGGAATGCAGCCACCTTTGGGCGTCGGCGGGCTGGTATGCTCGTGCATTATGACAGGAAGGCCCAGTGAGGCGCATTCTGGAAGGAATCCCTTTAACTGTTTCCTCCCCGGCCGGGATGAATTAATGGGATCACTGCATCCCTAAACCAATTACAAGCGTCTCAGATCCATCTGGAACGCGCCAATGCAAAGACGGGGTGTGCGTGTGGGGGGCTGAGTCATGCACCATTTTTTTTTTAAGTGAACTAGTATTTGCCGCCACATTCACACCACACGAACAGTCGTTTCTAGCACCCTGCGCACACACTGTAGGAAACTGGGAGAAGACCAGAATTAAAGATCACTGATCTTGGATCTGTCCAGATCCAAGATCACTGATCTTGGATCTGTCCAGATCCCAGACATGATTGACAACAGTGATCCGCTCTAAGTGGGATGAAAAACCTGGGGTCTCTTAAAGGGGCGTGGCTGTAATTGTGTTTAGCATGGTGTGCTGCCCCACTTGTATTTTGCTGCTTCTGTCATGATACAACAAGTAACATTATACCTACAACAAGTCAGGACTATTGGCTTTGTCAATGTTGTTAGTTGCATAAGTTAAATAAGCAGGGCCTGTATATAATATTGAAAAAGCTTTCACTTAAAAGCCATGATGACACCACAACAATGCTGCTGCTCCTGAGTTTCAAAAAGAGAAGCGAAATTCTGAGAGAAAATGACTCTTTAAAGGATCTCCCTTCCCCCTACAACGCTCCCCTGGCATGACGTCATGCCGTAACTTCTCCACTAGTGAGAAGTGAGCAGTGTGAGCACCACATCGATGTGCCGCTGCCACTGCGGTCCGGAAAAACATGTATCACCTATGCTGTAAAAAAACCTGCGGCGGGTCGGGGACAATCGATATTTGCCCGGCGGTATTGCCTCTGTGACCCTCTAGTTATTTAATCAATGAAGAGGCAGGCGCTGGAGACTGGAAAGCAGGAAACAAGGTTTTTATTCTCTCCGGAGGAGAACACAACGAAACGGACAGAAGGTATCGTTCTGAGGTGCTCTAACTGCATCCCTGAGGCCTGGCCTCTTATACACAAGTTTATGACTTTATTGTACATTACACATTCATGTTAAAGCTTTGATGTATGAAAAAGACATTCCCGGAACTCCCTTTGAGCCCGTTCCCACACACATTTACAGTCGAAGTCCCCACCCTAGTCACAACAGGTGATGAGTATCACGCAGCTGGATATTCCGCCGATTCACGGAATGTGGGGGTTTGATCGGATCTCATGGAGTGGGTGCTTTGATCAACCCGGGGATCCTTTGATGGGGGAAGCTTTTTATTGTACGGGGAGGGGCAAGGGATGGTATCGGCAGAGCTGGGTGTCGGCCTGGGAACGGGGAAGACAAAACGGGCACATGGGGAAAAAGGGGGTTTGCATCTAAGGGCCATGAAAGGGAAGCAGGGAGGTGTCGCGCTGGGAACAGGATGAGGGCCTGGGGCAGAGCAGCGCCGAAAAGGGGTTTATGACTCAAGGCAGGTGCAAGCAGGGGGTGGTCAGCGTGCAGGCTTAGTGAAGGCGAAGGGCTATGTCAAGGGCCAGCGGCATGCAAAAGGGTTCGTTCTGATCGGGGCATCTAACAAAATGGCGGGCGCGCACGACAAAAGTGTGGCATCAGGGGGAGAGGCAAGATGGCGCAGATAATGTTCACCGAAACGTACTAATTTTCAACAGTCCTCCCTTTAACATATTCAAGACATCTTGCTGGTTCATTTTCTACTCGGTTCTATTGTGGTGGGCATGAGAAAGAAAACGGTAGGAACCCTAGATGAAAAGAGTCGTAAACAATACATTTAACATTTCTAGTTTTTAGGAGGTGGGCCTATTTGATAAACTTTGATCAATTTGTCTAGCAGGAAAGTCATAGAAATGCAATACAAAAACGATTCTGTAGCGAGAGCAGCAAGCATATTTCATACTGGCAGGTTATTACATATATATCAGGTTCGGATTGGAGCATGATCAATACGATGGCGGCTGGGAGAGAAATGAGGTCTAGCAGAAGCGGCGATTGGGGATGTCAAATGTTCTTTGCTGCCTTTCGTTGGCGCTGTTGAGCACCGGCGGTGGAGCTACAAGTCCAGCTCTGTTCTAAGTTCTGCGTTGCAGGGCACGACCCTTTCCTCGCGTTTCTGGTCGGAAAGGTCCTTTTCGCCCTGTGTCCTTTGAGGTGATTGTCAGAAAGTTCAGATGGAAGAAGAGCGTTCAAAACAGTCCATAGGGTAGGTCAGAGGAAAAGGGGGATGGAGCAAGGCCAAATTAGGAACAGACTAGGGGAACGAGAGACTTCAAATAGGCGAGCGTGTGACCGAATTCAGAGAGCGGGGACTTGTCGACAGACACTGGGCATCGAGCAGGGGCATCAGGTCGACCCTTTCTTCTCATGTTGTCGAAAACAGTGCCTCGTCCTGCAGCTCTTTTCTGTCGTGGTCTCGCCTTGGCTAATGTCGCAGGTGTTCCTTAGTCTGCAGTCAGGCCTCGTGCTCCCACATCCGGTCCTTCTCTCCTCCAACAGCAGTACCCTTAAACAAGTTTGAAAAGACAGTCTTTAGTGAATTTGCAGATGAAGATAATCAAAAAGTCTATTTCTCTCCCAGCTCCAGGCAAAGAATGAAAAATGCCCGTTATGTTAGTGTTTACAACTGGCATATGAATGACCGGTGACGGGTTTGTTGGATTTACCATGACTTTCCTTTACAATTAGTTACTACACAGGTATTTTGCTGAGAGACGAACATGGCTGAACATTTCCTTTCTATTGCTTTTCAACTACTACAGGGTTCATTTTGATGATTTCTTTACCTTGGACTAGTCTGTTAACCTTGTAAAACATCATTCTGGGTCCTACGTAACCTTTTATAGCCCGATTACTTAATTAGGAAGGACAGGGGTTTTATGGGAAACAACCAGGGACATAGGAAACTTGTGGTAAGGGCACAAATCGACCCATCTCTCACAACCGGAAATGGGGGGGTAGTTTCATAATTCCAGTTTTGGGCGGCTGATACAGGGGAGGTAACAGGGGTGATCATTCTTTCGGTTTGGGTATTGCGACGATTCGGGGAGGGGAGGGTCGCGTATTCTGAGGTCCTTGTTTTATACCATAGGAGCCGTCGACATGTAGTTCCCTTATTTCGGGCCAGATTAGGGAACCTCTGTCGTCTTACCTGTCCTTTCCCTTACGGCCCAACCTCGGTTTATTGACTTCTAGCGGAAAAGGAGAGGTAATGACGCGGTCTCAGGGTGATTGTATTAAAGACAAGTTTTTGTGCAAATACTGACGGTATTTGAAGCCAATTAGGAGGTGTGCTAGGGGTGGCAATCTGCCAATTTCGGGGCTAATCACTCGGAAGAGTGGGAGTGCAAAAATAGAGGGAGAGAGAGAGAGAGAGAGAGAGAGAGAGAGAGAGAGAGAGAGAGAGAGAGAGAGAGAGAGAGAGAGAGAGAGAGAGAGAGAGAGAGAGAGAGAGAGAGAGAGAGAGAGAGAGAGAGTGCAACGGCAGGCTAAATAGTACACGTGCAACAGAGAGGGTGGCAGTGTATTCAAGAAAGGCTATTTAGTGCATTACACAGTAAAGGGCATTCACGGGTCTGCGTTAGAATCTTGTAATCATGCAGTTTGAGCATTAGACAGGGTAGAGGGGACGTGCCTTGAGAAAAAGGAAAGAAGAAAGGAGGTACCATTTTGTCGCACTTTCTCGCATTCTCGGTCCTTCGACCAGTTAGGCCGACGCCTCAGTCACACACACACACATTCCCTCATAGTTTCGCATCATACGTGACATGGGTTCATTCGTCCGGTCTGGTTTAAGGGAGATCACTTTTTATCAGGTTGTGCTAATTTTTCGGGTTTGTTCGATACGTGAGTAGTTTGCAGGCGTGCTTAGACACCACCTTGCGGCGCTAGTCCGCTTCGTGTATTAGACATGGCAAGGCTTCGGATCTTCGCCACACCTCGGCTGTAATTTCTGATGTAACCTGCAGAGGGAGGAAAAAGGGGGTGGGGGAGACAGCATTCGCGCATATTCAAACACATGGATTCATAAGACCTTTACTTACCTCTTACTCGTCTTTCCTCCTCGGGGCAGGGTCCCCGGGGATATGGTTTCTGGAGTCGGGGGGGGTAGTGTGTCCATATAGGTCGTGGGCGGGGAAACGTAAAAAAGGAAACCAGAGGTGCTTAGTGCGAGGTATCTAGTCAAAGGATGTATCTCACTATCGGGATCCTTAAACCTCCTTCAACGCTGTGGCGTTCTAAGGTTCTTCGGTTCTTGGGTCAGCTCCGTTCCCTGGTACTTTGGAACGTTGTACTTTATAACATTTACATTATTTCATTTCACCCTCCTTTTACATTCCCTCATTTACACCGTTCGTTTTACCCATCCTTGGAAGTCAAGGTCTTCCTCTACGCGAGAGTTCATGGGTCAGTCGCGTACTTTGAAGGCGGAGTGTCGTGTTGTCGATCCGATCCGTCCTCCGGGGCTGGGCAACCATCTTCTTTTAACCTTAAAGAGAGAGCAGAGTAGGGTGCACAGAAAAGAACCTTCCCACCGATCCCACATTTTTAAAATAAAGCATGCAATACCCGTCCATAGTTTCAAAAACTTTATTTTGTAAAATTATTTCAGCATGTGGATCATGAGGGTGCGGTCGTATTTGGCCGGTCGTGGTAACGGCTAAAGTGCTTACAGTGGGGGGGGTGTCGCTTGCAGCAAAAAACATCGGAAAGTTTTACTCATTTCATTTGTAAGAAACTAAAACGTCTATTAATTGGCTGGGGGTTCGGGGGCATTTATTTTCATAATTTAGAAGCATAATCACAATAGTTGTAATCAGATTTCCTATATGCATACCGTACGTGTGCGTCGTAAATGAGGTTTACATCAATTATAAAAATATAATACATTGTACATTTGTAATCAACATTTGTAACGGGGATCCTTTCATACTGTTCGTCGAGTGAGTTCTCCTTGTCTTTTCTAGCCAAGTGTACAAAGGATCATATAAAATCTCAGAACATCAAGTTTATATTAGTGCGAAGGAACACCACGAGGTGTTCGTAAGTTCCGATTGATACCAGCGCCATTTCGGGCGGGGTCGGCTCAGTCCGGAAGCAGCATCAGGGGAAATGTTTCCCATTACTGGCAGTTTGGACCAGAGTCCTTTTCGGCAGTTCTAGAATTCATGCTAACAGAAGGAGTGGCAATGTCATGTTTGTTTCGTTGGCGATCAAGGCAGCCGTCCCTTACCGGAAACCTGCAAAGGCCGAAGGTTCCGTCGGGGACCTTTGTAGGATCTTCAAGGCTGCGGAGATGCTGTCGGAGATGGGGGTTCGTGCTCCAGGGGGCAAATGTTCGAGTTATATGGCTGGTCAAAGTTACTCTAGTGGCCGGGGCCCGTTTTCCAGCGGACCCAGACGCCATTTTGAGGCCCTACCGGGGCCACTCTCGTCGAGTTTGCAAGAGTGGAAGAGATCCTTCGGAGTGAAAGGAAGAGGTCTCTGTTTTGTGAAAGCGGGACGTTCGGCTGGGGTGCAGCTGTGATGCCCCCACCTGGGGGGGGGCGAGGGAGACTGGTTTGCATCGTCTCCTTCTCCCGGTGCACTCCAGGCCGCTCCTTTTCATCGCCCCGCATGAAGGTTTCTCCACATCCGGTGTTCCCCAAGACCTGTGCTCGGTGCTGTGGGAGTATGGCCACCATTGCACGTTCGGTGCTGCGCAAGTACTGGGGTGCCACCATGGTGTGTTCGGTGCTGTGGAAGTATTGGCACCATCGCCTGACTGGGGGTGTTCGGCGTCGGGCCGGGGGCTGGGAAACCTCCTACCGGTGGAGGTGGGAGAGGCTCGTCCGCGTCGCCTCTCCCTCCCAGCCCAACTTGGACAAATTGTTGTGGAGGTACGTGCAGGACATCCCGCCGTCCAGAGCTGCTGCGGCTGTTACGGAAGAGAAAAGGAAAAAAGGTGCCTCGTTCTCCTCTGGACATGTGGCGGGACTACCTACAACAGCCCGGGCTGCTGGCTCCTGCCTCTCCTCCGGCTCCCCCATACGTTAAGATTTCCTGACCAAGAGTTGGCGGCCGGGCCCGCCTTATATGGGTTGCCGTTGGTTGGGCGTAGCCGTAACCCTGCCCAACTTTGGAAGGTTCCAGAATGGGGGGGGGGGCGAATGTTCTGTTTGACTTTCATTTTCCTACAGTTTTACCGTTATTATTCCTTGTTTGTTGTGCTAAATTAAAAGTTCAAGTTCATTAATGGTCTACGGATTTTGTTTTACCATTTCTTTCTTTCAAGGTTGCTTTTATGCTAAGTTTCTGCTAACAGAGGTTGAGTAACACGGAAACACGTGTAGAGGGATGACGCAGATTTGTACATTACATACACACAAACTCAGACGGGGGACAGTACAAGTACGACATACAAAGACCCAAGACGAATATAAAACAGTTATTGGTCATAATTATCTCTTTCCGTCTGTGAATTTGAAACGAGGCTGGGTTCCTGTCTTGACGTTGCCCGACCTAGGAGAACTTGAGCATGCCGCTGAGATTTTCCTGGCGAAATCTGTGCCATCGGGCATAATCAAACGTGGTGGTTCTGTCTGGTCTGTCTATGTAAGTCGGGTTCTTCTTTGTCTCGCGCTTTTTCCCGTACTGCCGGTCTGTCGTTCCTGTCGGCCCTTTGCCTTTACTCACGCTCAGTAGAGTCGGGCATTGGGCTTTCCAGTGTCCGACATACCTACAGAAAGCGCATTGGTCTGGCCCTAAGTCTAGTCGTCTTTTGCACAGTGTCGGGGGATAAGTTGTGGGTAGCGGTGTCCTGGGGTTGTCCTGTCGGTATATTTCTCTACTTGGTTTGTCCTCGTCTTTTCTCTGTCGTTTCGTAGCCTCTCTGCGCCACATACCGAGACTGTCGAGCATAATTGGCGTTGTCTTATTATTTCGAAGGGCTATTTCTAACGTTTCTATTTTATCAAGGTCAAAGGATCCTGTCAGTGGCCACTGTTTGTCTTGACTATCTTCGGTATACCTGTGCCACAATTTATTATAGGCTATGGTTTATGAACATGTCCTTATTAGGGGTGCCTTCTAGTGGAGCTATATGGTCCACCTCTAATACGCGGTCCGGGCTAAACAGGCTATTTATCAGTGGGGAGAAGACAGACATGACGGCTCGTAACGAGGGACTAAAAAGTCAGCACTGCCTATCTTATCACTAGGTGCAAAGACCGTACAGAATATTTCTATTCGACGTTGTTTGCAGGCAGTGAATACCTCATGGATCAAAAAAAAATGATAATAACCAAACGACCAATAAATAACAATGGGGAGAATGAGTAGGTCCGCAAAGATCTGCGTTACCTACCCTTTTCACTATCTGCAAAAAGGGTGGTCTCTTCCCTGTTTGCAGACAGGGAATCTCCAGGAAACAATAGTTTTGCGAACAACAGTTCAGTTTCAAGTAATTATTGAGTGGGGGAGAAAAAATAAGCACGGCTGCTGCCCTACCTATCCTCCACTGCTTACAAAGAGAGAGCCTGTTGTTTCTCCGTTTGTAGACAGTGAATCTCCAAATAAAAATAAAAAGAGCAATACTAGTATTTTTAAACAATCAAGCAATCAAGCAATTATTACGACCTTACCCGGACCATATGGACAGTTTCTTGTCTTCCGAATCCAGCGCCCGATCGTCCTCTTTTTCTCGTATTTCTCACGGCACTCCTGATGGTTCCCAGTCAGGACCGTAGATCACTCGAGAGAGGTCTGTTCGGAACTAGTGAAGTTCGGATGATCGGCTGCCAGACGAGGGTCTATTGGGCAAGAGCTCTCCCGATCGTTGCAGTCGTTCACTCTGTCGTCGGGACCTCTCCCACTGGATCCACGAGTCGCTGATGGGCCCCACGCTTGGGACGCCAATTGTAAAAAAACCTGCGGCGGGTCGGGGACAATCGATATTTGCCCGGCGGTATTGCCTCTGTGACCCTCTAGTTATTTAATCAATGAAGAGGCAGGCGCTGGAGACTGGAAAGCAGGAAACAAGGTTTTTATTCTCTCCGGAGGAGAACACAACGAAACGGACAGAAGGTATCGTTCTGAGGTGCTCTAACTGCATCCCTGAGGCCTGGCCTCTTATACACAAGTTTATGACTTTATTGTACATTACACATTCATGTTAAAGCTTTGATGTATGAAAAAGACATTCCCGGAACTCCCTTTGAGCCCGTTCCCACACACATTTACAGTCGAAGTCCCCACCCTAGTCACAACAGGTGATGAGTATCACGCAGCTGGATATTCCGCCGATTCACGGAATGTGGGGGTTTGATCGGATCTCATGGAGTGGGTGCTTTGATCAACCCGGGGATCCTTTGATGGGGGAAGCTTTTTATTGTACGGGGAGGGGCAAGGGATGGTATCGGCAGAGCTGGGTGTCGGCCTGGGAACGGGGAAGACAAAACGGGCACATGGGGAAAAAGGGGGTTTGCATCTAAGGGCCGGAGATCATGAAAGGGAAGCAGGGAGGTGTCGCGCTGGGAACAGGATGAGGGCCTGGGGCAGAGCAGCGCCGAAAAGGGGTTTATGACTCAAGGCAGGTGCAAGCAGGGGGTGGTCAGCGTGCAGGCTTAGTGAAGGCGAAGGGCTATGTCAAGGGCCAGCGGCATGCAAAAGGGTTCGTTCTGATCGGGGCATCTAACAAAATGGCGGGCGCGCACGACAAAAGTGTGGCATCAGGGGGAGAGGCAAGATGGCGCAGATAATGTTCACCGAAACGTACTAATTTTCAACAATGCCAGGGCACAAAACAGAGCCCCATAGAGACCCTTTCAAGGCCCCCTTTTAAAAACTGCCGGTGCTCAGACCCGGTCCACTTAAAGCCCTGGGAGGGACTCAGGTGACCATTGGTCAATGAGGTCACAGAGGATCTCAAATCGCCAGCAGGCGTCAAAGCAACGTTCAGAGATGCTTATTGTTCAGTGATTGTTAGTGATGCGGAACTGGGGAAAGAGCATCGTGTTTTTTCTTCTTCAATAGACGGCCCCTTGAAGAACCCAGGTCCCACTGCGGTTAGACATCATCTAGATCCCTCTCAAGTGAGTTTAGCCGGTATGGTGCCAAATCCATCCCCTCCTACAGTGTAAGGGAAACAAGCACCTTCTAACATTCATTCGGGCCAGGGCTGATCTTCAGAAGCCCCACTGGATGGCATTCCTTGGGTAACCCTCAGCCACAGGCCCTCTGGTCCAAAAAACAAGCGCTAAGAGGTCAAGTAACAGGCGAACATGTGCTATATAAAAAACATAACTACCTAAACATATGGCTTCGACCAGGAACGTGGAATGGAACAAGGCTATTGAAGAAAAGACTAAGTGGCCTTTATGGACCCAAGCGGCAGTACAACAGAGCACACCTACCTTGAGCAGCCAGGTGAGCACGGAGTCACGATATGGGACAAATTTGTTCTTGTTCTTGCCAGCACTTTGGTCTGCAAGGGCAGAGATGACCAACCCGAGCGTGGTGAGGGACCTGCATGTGGAAGAGGAATGAACATTCAAAGTTACACAGCACAAAGACAAGAGAAGACGAGCCAGGGACAGGACCAAGAAAAGGAAAACCTGGTTCTGCACCCAGTATATCACAGGAGATTGAGAAGCCAGGTTCAGCAACCCCGATAGCACAGGTCATGAAAAAGGAAGCCAGGTTCTGCGCCCAGAGCATCTCAGGAGATCACAAGGGACCCCAGGTTCTCCACCCTGCACCCAGCATATTACAGGAAGCCAGGTTCAGCACTCAGCTTATCACAGGACATAAAAAAGGACCCCGGGTTCTCCACCCTGCAACCAGCGTATTACAGGAAGCCAGGTTCAGCACTCGGCTTATCACAGGACATAAAAAAGGACCCCGGGTTCTCCACCCTGCAACCAGCGTATTACAGGAAGCCACGTTCAGCACTCAGCTTATCACAGGACATCAAAAGGGAAGCCAGGTTCTACACTCCGCTTATCACAGGACATCAAAAGGGAAGCCAGGTTCTGCACTCCGCTTATCGCAGGACATGAAAAGGGAAGCCAGGTTATGCATTCAGCTTATCACAGGACATCAAAAGAGACCCCAGGTTCTCCACCCTGCACCCAGCATATTACAGGAAGCCAGGTTCAGCACTCAGCTTATCACAGGACATAAAAAGGGACCCCGGGTTCTCCACCCTGCACCCAGCGTATTACAGGAAGCCACGTTCAGCACTCAGCTTATCACAGGACATGAAAAGGGAAGCCGGGTTCTGCACTCAGCATATCACAGGACATGAAAAGAGAAGCCAGGTTCAGCACTCCGCTTATCACAGGACATCAAAGGGGAAGCCAGGTTCTCTGCATAGCTTATCACAGGAGATAACAAAGAAGCCAAATTATTTGCCCATCGAATCAAGGGACATGAAAGTAAAGACCAGTTCCTGCACCCAGATCTAAGGAGAATACAAGGGAAGCCAGATAATTGCACCCAGCGTATTACAGAAAGCCAGGTTCTGCACTCAGTTTATGGCTTTTCGTCCAAGTTTCTGTCCATGGTGGGAGCGAATTATAGCTGCCCTCGATCCAGGGTCTCGGTCAACGGCCACCTGTCGACCTTCTTTTCCCACTCCCATGGCACAAGGCAGGGGTGCCCGCTTTCTCCCCTGCTCTTTGCCCGGAGTATAGAGCCGTTGGCGATAGCGGTGCGGGAACATCCAGATATCCGGGGACTGCCTTTCACGGGCGAGCAACATAAAATCTCTTTATTTGCAGATGACGTCCTGTTATCCCTTTCGGACCCCGCACACTCCCTCCCCCATGTTCAGACCGAACTGGCGCGCTTCGAGGCGGTGGCGGGCTTTAAAGTCAACTACGACAAGTCCTTTATTTTAAATCTTACGCTCTCCCTGACCCCCTTCGCCCGCTGTCTCCCCTGCCGTGGACCCTTTCTTCCCTTCTGTACCTGGGGGTCCACCTTACCCCCACAGTGGGGAAACTGTACGCTGCCAATTCCCCCCCCCCCCCCCCCCCCCTGCTGGAGCGTATCCGCTCCGATCTGAGGCGATGGCTGCCTCTGTACATCTCGTGGCTGGGAAGGATACACACGATTAAAATGACCCTCCTCCCCAAGCTGCTGTATTTATTCCAGGCGCTACCCATCGTCGTAGATGCTGACTTCTTTCGCTGTGTTAAAACTCTTATGCTCCGCTTTATTTGGCAAGGAGGGCGGGCTCGCTTTTCCTTTACCGCTCTTAGGCGCCGACAGGAGGGGGGGGCGGGGGGGGGGGGGGGGTTGGCCTTCCGGATATGCTTCTCTATTATAAAGCGGCGCAGCTTAGGGTACTGGTAGAGTGGTCTCAGCCGATGTCAGAGAAACACTGGCTACATATGGACAGGAGTGTGGCGGGAAGATCGATATGGGATCTGGCGTGGAAGCCCAAAGGAGACAGACCTAAGAATGCGTATATCAGCACTCCCACTGGCACCACCCTGAAGGTGTGGGACTCGATCGCCGGAGACAAGAGGTGGACGACGTTCCCCTCCCCCTTTACGCCCATCCATTTCAATCCTGCCTTCCCGCCTGCCCTATGTGAGGGGCCCTTTGATGACTGGAGGAGGGGGGGCTGTTTCGCCCTTACCCACTTGTTCCATGGAGATGCCCCGCTAACATTTGACAACTGCAGACGGGACTATGAGGTCCTGCCAGCGGAGCGGTACCATCATGCCCAGCTACTTCACTGATACAGAAAAGGGGGTGTGAGTCCCTTGCTCATTGCACCATCAGGATTCAAGCAAGCCGGGCCGAAGACGGCTGTAATGCCAGAAACCGGTCCCCGGAAGCTTGTTTCCTTCCCAGTGTAAGAATTGGCTTTTGTAGTCTGGTCTGCCCTGTTCCCATGATGCACTGGGCCAGGGACAGACTAATTTGCATACAGCCAGGTTCTGAAACTGGGATGGTGCAATGAGCTAAAAAACGGTGTTGGATCTAGCCCTGATCTCTTGACTGGGTGAGAGTACTCTGCTTAATTCACAGACTCTGTCCATCACCACCCCTTGTTGTAAATAATATAGCTACTTCACTGGGCGCTCTCCCCTGCGGTTCGCGACGCAGCCACTAGAGCTCTTACCCCCTTTGAGGCCTTCATTGCCCGGGCCTCTGGCATGCGGGGAGTTATCTCCTTTCTCTACTGTCACCTCTTGTCCACGGCGGTTTCCCACAGGCTGAGATACATGGGCCTCTGGGAAGAATTGTTGGACCGTGAGATATCAGATGTAGAGTGGTCGCAATTGTGGAGAGACTTAGCGAAACACAATCACTCCATTGAACTTCGTGAGGCCCATCTTAAAACGATGATGGACTGGTACCTCACCCCGCTAAATTACTCCGCATATATCCTGGCACTTCCGACAGATGTTGGCGGGGCTGTGGCCTGTTAGGTGACTTTCGCCACATTTGGTGGGACTGCCCCGCTATCCGCCCCTACTGGGAGGAAATCCTTTCCCATATTAAAGACATCCTGGGATACCCCGTGGCAGACTCAATGGCACACGTGCTACTGGGCCTCCGAGATCCACTGCTGGAACATCAGACCCGGGCGGATAAGAAGATCCTATGGTTGTGCATTGGGGCGGCCAAGACTACCCTACCGGCGGCTTGGAAGAAGAAAGAGGCCCCGGCGATCTCTTTGTGGTATGCTAGAATGTGGAGATTGTTAAGCATGGAGCGCATGGCCGAGGTCTTCCTGGGCGATTTAAATTTTTTTACCTTCCACTGGGGTCCACTGGTTCGCTTCCTCTCTAGGGGGTTGCCATCTGCAGTCTACCCACCCACGTTGCGGGGCCTACATCTCTTCCAGGTATGAATGCTGGACGTATGGATGAGAGTGTACGAGGGATGCTACCACCACCAGGAGGGGGGGTTTGGGGGGGAATTTTCTGACGTTTCTTCTTTTGGTTTATCTGGGACGCTATGCCTCGATTGTGGCAGGAGGCATACAGCGGTTTGTCCAAAGGGGCTTCCACCGGTTGCAGTTCTCCACGATTAATGGGAGCCAATGGATCTGTGTCGCTATTGACTGGGGACACACCTGGCCTGGATTGCACTTACTGTGACTGTTTATCTTACGAGCCCTGGTAATTTCGATGGTTGTCTTCGCCCATACCCTTAAGATCCTCCCGCCTGCCTTGATTAACCCCCTGCGAGGGATGTTGTGCGAGATTGTCGCAAGTTTTTTTTTTCTTTCTCTGTTTTTCTTTCAATAAAATACACCTTTGACAAAAAAAGAAAAGGGAAGGCGGGTTCTGCATTCAGCTTATCACAGGACATGAAAGTGAAAGCCAGTTTCTGCACACAGAGCATCTCAGGAGAATACAAGGGAAGCACGATCCTGCACCCAGCACAATACAGGCAGTCATAATGGAAGCCATGCTCTGCGCCCAGTACAGCTCAGGAGAATAAGAGGGGAGCCAAATCCTGCACCCAAATTTTTAGAGAAAGCCAGGTTCTGCGCTCAGCGTGTCTTAGGAATGACAAGGAAAACCAGGTTATGCACATAGTGTATCACAGGAGGTCACAAGGGAAGTCAGGATGAGCATTTCATGTAACGGCTGGTGATTGGAGACTCTGTTACACGGGTGACAGAGTAAAGGAGCAAGGAGGCAACATGAAAGATGAGAAGGAAACCAGGCATTACTTCTACTGATATGGGCGAGGGGTTGGAGCATGGAGGACCTGCTCAGCTGTGTGTCTGATGGAAGCGCAGCAGGTAAATGCGACGCACAAGTTACTTACCTTCGGTAACGATATATCTGTAAGAAACAGTAGTTAGTATTAGATTCCTTACCTTAGAATACCCCCAGGCGTCAGACTGAATCCGGAAACTTTTGCGTAGCAGTACCCCTGCGCGTCGGTAGGCGTCGTCTGCGGCTCCACGTCGGTCGTCGGCGTCGTTGGCGCCGGGATTACGTCGCCGGAGTACTTAGACGCCGCCCTCGCGCGCTGACGTCAGTTCTTATACATAGCTTTTCCACGCCAGGAACGCAGAGCCATGATAAAAACCAAAACTGGTGCCATGAAACTAGGGTCCTGAAAGGGAATGACCTTAACCCTAGATATCGGTTCGGAGAACGGGGAGGATGGGTGGGGCGGTAAGGAATCTAATACTAACTACTGTTTCTTACAGATATATCGTTACCGAAGGTAAGTAACTTGTGAATCTGAAAGAAACAGGTTAGTATTAGATTCCTTACCTTAGAATAGATACCCCAGCAATACCAACCCCGGTGGAGGGTCTGCGAACCAATGATCACACCAGAAAGTCCTGGAGAACGGAACGGCCAAAGAAGCCATCTCTCCGGATTTGGCTGTCCAGGCAGTAGTGTCTTGCAAACGTGTGCAGCGAGACCCATGTAGCTGCCTGACAGATGTCCTGCATGGGGACTCCTCAGCCCAGGGCAGTAGTAGCCGCCGTGGCCCGTGTGGAATGGGCACGAAGCCCCACAGGAGGCTCCTTTCGAACCAAAGAGTAACAAGCCTTGATGCACAAGACGACCCATCGCGAAATGGTCCGTTTGTGCACCGGCCATCCCTTCTTAGCGCCCACGTAACCAACAAAGAGTTGGTCATCCACCCAGAACTGGCGTGTGCCATCCAGATAGAAGGAGAGCGCACATTTTGGGTCCAGACAGTGGAGCCTCTCTTCCTCTTTCGAGGGATGCGGAGGCGGAAAGAAGGTGGGCAAGGTGATGGACTGCCCGATGTGGAAGGCTGTGACTACCTTGGGCAGGAAAGAGGGTCGCGTCCACAACACAACTTTGTCCGGATGGACTGAAAGGAAAGTAGGCTTAGATGAAAGAGCCTGGAGCTCACTCACTCTCCTGGCAGAGGTGATGGCAACCAGGAAAGCGGTTTTCAAAGTAAGGAGACGAAGAGGACAGTTATGAAGTGGCTCAAAGGGAGCGCACATCAGAATCGTTCGAACAAGGTTCAAGTCCCACTGAAGCATCACGAAAGGAACAGGAGGAAACATATGTGAGCCATGCAAATGCGGTAGTCTCTGCATCTTTTTACACTCTTAGAATGGTCAAGAAACTCTTACCTTTTCTCCCCCCCGGCGCTGGCAAGACCCTCATGTGCACCTTGGTACTTTCCAGGGTCGATTACTGTAATGGTCTGTTATTAAATGCCCAAGCGCAAGTCCTCAATAAGATGCAACTAATCCAGAACGCGGCAGCCAGGATTCTGACCCGTACTCCAAAATTCTCTTCCATCACCACCATTGTTCGCCAACTTCATTGGCTTCCGGTCAGAAGTCGCACCAAATTTAAGGCCTATAAAGCCATGCACAACACAGGGCCAGAATTCTTTAAAAAAAAGCCTTGTGTATATATACTCCCAAAAGAACCTTGCGTTCATCCACAGCCTATTTGCTCCCAATCCCGCGGACAAAAAAAGTGACTTGGGGAGATAGACGCTTCACAGTGGCTGTTTCCAGATTGTGGAACACCCTCCCCCTCGATATCAAAAGCAGTCCTTCCTTGATGACATTTCGGAAACAATTAAAAACATGGCTTTTTAAATCAGTAATAAGTCAATGCTCCCCTTCAGCATATGAATTGAGCAGCGCCGAGACACCTCAGGGTATTTGCGCGCTATAAAAATTGTATAAATAAATAAAAAATAAAAAATATATTAGTGACGCCCTTCAAGAACCTATTTACAACCGGGGACTTGAAAAGGGAGGGCTGATCAGGTAGCCTTAAGAAGGCAGAAATGGCAGAGAGGCAGCCCTTCAGAGTGCCCAGAGCAGAGCCCTGCTGGGCAAGAGAAAGAAGAAAGAGGAGAACCTCTGAAAGAGGGGCAGAGAGTGGATCCACAGCCTTTGCTGTGCACCATGCCACAAATTTGTTCCACTTGCAGGCATATACCGATTTTGTGGAGGGACGCCTGGCTGCCAGAATCACATCGCAGACTTCAGGAGGCAAGTCAAATGGCCTCAACTGCCGCCGCTCAATCTCCACGCATGTAAGTGGAGACTGGACAGGTTCGGGTGCGGGACCGTTCCCTGCTGCTGCGACAGAAGGTCCTCCTGAAGGGGCAGGCGAATCGAGGGATCGACAGACAAGCTGACTAGCTCGGGATACCAGAACCTCCGGGCCCAGTCCGGAGCCACAAGGAGGACTTGGGCCCGGTCGCGCCTGATCTTCTTCAGCACTCTGGGCAGAAGTGGTATAGGCGTACAACAGACCGCAACTCCACTTGTGACGAAAAGCTTCTCCGAGCGAGTGCCGCCTTGGAAATTCCAACGCACAGAACTGATGACATTGCGCGTTCTCTTCTGTGGCGAATAGATCTAACCAAGGCTCTCTCCACTGCTGAAAGAGGCCTTGCACCACGTCCGAGTTCAGAAGCCATTTGTGATCCATCATGCACCGACGGCTGAGTTAGTCAGCCCTGGCGTTCAGGGAACCTGCCAGGTGTTGAACCACCAGGGTCACGCCCTGATGTTCCAGCCACTGCCAGAGGCGCAGAGCCTCCTGGCATAGGGTCCACGACCCCACCCGCCCTGTTTGTTGCAGTACCACATGGCGGTGGTGTTGTCCGTGAACACTTGCACTACACTCCCCCGGACAGAGGGGAGGAATGCCAAAGGTTGATATGGAGCTGGGACTCCGCCGGAGACCAGAAGCCTCTGATCTCCGCCTCTCCCATGTGGCCTCCCCAGCCCTGGAGGGACGCGTCCCTCACAACTACGTGCTCCGGTTGGGGTAGGGAGAGGGATCTGCTGCAGACACAATCGTGGTCCGTGAGCCACCACTGCAACTGTCTTGCAGTGCCCTCCGAGATCAAGACATGGTCGGACAAGTTGCCCTGAGGCTGGGCCCACTGAAACTTCAGGTCCTACTGCAGAGCCCGCATCCGCCACCTGGCGTGATGCACCAGAAGGATGCAGGAGGCCATAAGCCACAGAAGCCGAAGGGGAGCACGGTAAACTGAAAGTGCTCGTGGCCTACCGTGAACCGCAGGTAGCGCCGGTGGGCCGGCAGGACGGGGATGTGGAAATAAGCGTCCTGCAAGTCCAACGCTACCATCCAGTCTCCTGGGTCCAGGGCAGCTAGGACCTGAGCCAGTGTCAGCATCTTGAACCTCTCCTTCCGGAGGAAGCCGTTGACGTTCCGCAGGTCCAAGATAAGGCGTAGGCCCCCTTTGCCCTTCTTGGGAACCAGAAAGTAGTGGGAGTAACAACCACATCCTACTTTTGGCCCAGGAACGCGCTTGATGGCCCCCTTGGCCAAGAGGGCCGAAACTTCCTCTCGCAGTAGATTCAAGTGATCCCCCGACACACGGTGGTACTGCGGTGGCATGGCTTGAGGGGTCGCCTCGAAGGGGAGGGAGTAGCCCCTTCGGACGATTTACAGCACCCACCTGTCCGATGTTATGTCGCGCTAGTGGAGGAGGTGATGGCGAACCCTGCCCCCCACCGGCGTCAAATGGGCCTAAAAGCTCGGACTAGGAAGGCTTTGAGGCGGATGCTGCGGGGGTGGATGTGGACTGGCATCGCCGTTGTCCCCTGGCACCGCCGCGGCGGTTACCACATCCACCACCGCGCTGGATGTTAGTTTGCGGCCCGTGGCTGGCAGGACGTGTAGGGGTGCCCCTTCCTTGGCCACGAAAGGAGTGGAAGAGAGCAGATTGCTGGCGCGGGGCCGACAGGCCCAAGGATTTGGCCGTAGCCCTGGAGTCCTTAAAGCGCTCAAGCGCATTGTCTACCTTGTCGCCAAAAAGGCGACTGCCATCAAATGGCATGTCCATAAGTGTGTTTTGGACATCAGCCGAAAACTTGGCGGACCTCAGCCAGGCGTGGCGACGAATCGTTGCCGCATCTCGACCCTCCACAAGGGCTTGGGTGAGTTTAGTCCGGGCCTCCTCCGTACATTGTGGCAGCACGGCCGCGACCGTGTCCCACAGAGAGTGGGTATAGCGGCCTAAGAGGCACGCGGTGTTGACTGACCGCAACCCCAAACTGAGTGAGGAGAACATCTTCTTACCATATTGTTCGTACCTCTTGGATTCCCGATCGGGGGGAGCCGTCTGGAATGCGGTCTGGGAATTGGAAGCCTGGATGACCAGGCTCTCGGGGGTGGGGTGGGTAGACAGGAAGCAAGGGTCGCCCGGTGGCGTCTGGCATCGTTCCTTTCTACAGGGGGACCTGTAGCGGGCCTGGACCAAGTGCCCAAAAGAACGTCAGACAAGGCCTCATTAAACAGCAATATTAGTCGGAAGAGCGATGTCGCTTTTTCGACTTCTTGTGCCTCTTACCTGAGGACTTGGAGCTCGAGGAATGATGTTGATTGTCCGAGCCGTGATGACTCTGGCCCCGCGACTGGTCCCTCGACCTCCTTCCGGACCGGGACCTTGAACGGCGCGGGCCGACTGCAGGAGCTCGAGGCGCTTACGGGACCGCTCCCGCCTAGCCTTCGACGTCAATGCCCGGCAGTCGGGGCACGACTTGTCATCGGGGTCGGGCCCCGGGCAATGAAGACACCGGCGATGGGGGTCGGTAACCGACATCAGTCGGCTGCAGTCGACGCAGGGTTTAAACCCGGGCATCCCTACCGGCACCGTCGGAGTCGTTCGACTTCGAAAAGGTGATCAAAAATGATCAAAAAAGTTAGTCAAAAAGTGACTAAAGGTACCACTGTTCCCAGATCGGCGCTTGCTGGCGCGGAAAAAATAGGAACGGATGTCAGCGCGCGAGGCGGCGTCTAAGTAGTCCGGCAACGTCATCCCGGCGCCAACGACGCCGACGACTGACGCGGAGCCGCAGACGACGTCTACCGACGCGCAGGGGTACTGCTACGCAAAAGTTTCCGGATCCAGTCTGACGCCTGGGGGTATTCTAAGGTAAGGAATCTAGTACTAACCTGTTTCTTTCAGATCCTGTAGCCATTATAGGAGAGGCCGGGTGCAGAGTGGACAAGGTTGGGACAGTGAAGTCTGAAATGAGGACTGTATGAAGGTGAAGGAGGTTTATAGGAAATGTGGGTGATGCACAGGGCACGACACAGATGGATGGGCCGAGGCCAGAAAACTGACCCTACGGCCAGGAGGTAAATGCATGGACACCCAGGACCTCAAGCAACATGAAGGCAGAGTTGACGCAAGACAACATGGATTGTGGTTTTGTTGCAAACTGGGATAATGTACAGGCAAGAAAGGGCTGTTCTTTATCAACCCTTTCTAATCATGCAATAGAGGTCTCAAACGAGAAAGACATGCAAGCATCAAACGGATGACCGGTAACGAGGGATCCTATGCCATGCTCAAGAGGATGGCAGCATGAATCCCTTGAATGAAGTCACACACAGACAACAGCTCATTGTCCATGACCAGAGGTTGTATCCCTCAGCTGGATCTCAAATCCTGCTCCAGTAGGACAATACCAACTGGAAACTAATTACAGGCAGCAACAATCGCATGCCATTTACTCTCCCTTCACGGATCCTTGCAGTGAAAGGACCTACTTGTTAATGTTGCTTCCCTCCTTCAGTCGGTCCCCTGCGGCGCCAGTCTTTGTGGCTCTTTCGCTGCCGGCGAGATCCACCAGGCTCAGCTTGCTCACCTTCTCGCCAGAGGTCTGCAGAAACAACAGAAGACAGAGGGTGGAATTACCTTTACATTTGCATGGACACTACTACACAACAGTCTCATCAACCTACCAAGAGTGAAATGCATCAAAGGTGGACAAACACCAATAAAAGTTGAGCCAACAATGGTGCCAAATGTTATGTTATGTTATGTTATCAAGCTTTTGTATAGCGTGCAGCTACTCGAAAGGAGTGTCCCGACGCTTTCCACCATCAACTCATAATGAAATAACACAACACAGCTAAAAACAGACATCAGAACAAAACAAAAAACAATAAGCAGTTAAAACAGACTAGGAGTTGAAAAGCCAGGTCTTCAGGCCCCTCCTAAACTGGAGCAGATTGGCAGTACTCCGGAGAGAAAGTGGAAGCAGATTCCAAAGCTGGGGGGCTCTGCAACTAAAAGACCGCCCTCCCGCACGGGCCTTCCTCACCCGTGGGACCACCGCTTTAAAGAGGGCTTCCGAGCGGAGGGAGCGAGCTGGACGATAAAAAGTCAATCTCCGCTGCAGATATCCCGCTCCTGATCCATGCAGAGCTTTATGCATCAGGGTCAGGGATTTAAACTGGATCCGCTTCCTAATGGGGAGCCAGTGAAGCGTCTGGAGCAGCCCGGAAGCTCGAGCTCGTCTCCCTAGGCCAAAGATCGCCCGGGCAGCAGAGTTCTGCACCACCTGAAGGCGCTGGACCAGATAATCGGGAAGGCCTAGAAAAAGAGCATTGGCATAATCTAGCCTCGAACCGACCAGAGCCTGCACAGTAATCCTCCTGTGCTCCTCAGATAACAGAGGCAAAAATTTGCGGAGCATTTTCAATATTCCGTAGCAGGTGCCGGCCAGGCCAAGGATGTGAATTCGGAGCGACAGCTGATTGTCTAGCTTGACGCCCAAATTTTTGGCCACCACGGAGGACTGTGCAGGAGGACTCATGTCGGACGGCCACCAATGCTGCCACTCCGGATCGGCAACGCAACCAAAAAATAAAATCTCGGACTTGCCCGAGTTGGCCCTCAGACTGTTCCGCTGGAACCAGTCGAAGACCAGCGCAAGGCAGTCCCGGATTCTCTCTCCAACAAACTCTTGATCTTTCCCGCATGTGAAGAGGAGTTGCGTGTCGTCGGCATAGGAGACGATCTGGGCCCCGTACGCCTCCACCAAGGCCGCCAGAGGGGACATAAAGATGTTAAATAATGTGGGGCTCAACACAGAACCCTGTGGAACCCCAACTCCCAAAGGCGGCATCTCGGCGGAGCTCTGGGAAACCCAGACCGTCTGGCGGCGGCCTTCCAGGAAAGAAGTAAACCACCTGAGCACCGTCCCCCTAAGGCCGATGTCATAAAGCCTAGTTAAAAGCGCCTTATGGGGGACGGTGTCGAAAGCCGCCGAAAGATCTAACATGACCAGCATGGCCCTGCCGCCGGCATCCAGAGTCTCCCTGATGATCTCAGTCACCTCTATCAAAGCTGTTTCCGTACTAAAATTAGGACGGAAGCCCGATTGAGATGGATGGAGCAGATTATTAGCTTCCAAAAAACTAGACAGAACACCGTGGGCATGTTTTTCCGTTAACTTCGCTAATGCTGGTAAAAGCGAGATTGGCCTGTAGTTCGCCAAGGCTTCGGTGTCAAGGCCCGTTTTTTTTAGGAGGGGGATCACCATCGCTCTTTTCCAAGAACTGGGGACCCTTCCCTCCCTCAGGGAGGCATTGAGGATGGAGTTGACCAAAGGGTTCACCACTGCCGCCATCCCGGCCAAAAATTTGGCAGGGCAGGGGTCAAGTGGCGAGCCAGATTTAAGGTTGGCCAGCAGCGTCTGCGAGGCCTCGCTGGAAACCGTAGGGAAATCGGACAGCACTGCCGCAGAAATCTGCGGCAGTCTGCAGTCCACCCTCACACCGCTGCTTCCATCCGGTTCCTCCACGAAGGTGGCCTGAATGGCCTTGATCTTATTTGTGAAGAAACCATCTTCAGAAGAGTGCAGCTGTTCTGCAGGAATCCAGCTGTGGCTCAAGAGTATGCGGGTTAGACTCGCAGACCTCTCTGGAGCAGTAGAGGGGTAAAATACACTCCCAGTTCAGAGTGCTGAGCCTGGGAGTGGAAAAATCCCCAATAACAAGACATCTGCGCCACTGTGGCCTCGCTGTGGAAATTACTACAGCGCAACTGGTGTCAACTGGGAAAAGGCGGCATGAGGAATTAATGACAAAGCGGGAAAATACGGATATACAAAACTCTTTAAGGAATAGTATGGCACATCATATCCCATAAGACCTTTGCCCCATCACCTCAGCAACCACCATCACCTTTCACTGGCTTGGCCCATGTTCAGTAGGAGCTGCGGTGCTCAATGTGGTCCAATGGCTACATTTCTGACCTTTGCACCCAGTAACCCAGTCCAAAACACTGGTCCAGACTGGGAGCTAGTGTGGTATTATTTCCATTCCTCTTGGTGTCACAGGTTAATCATATGCTTAATGCAAAAATGGCAAAAGTGACAAAGGGTGCTAGCAACTCTAGGTTACCACACACTCCCTCCACACTGAATCCTGGTTTCAGTAGTCCATATAGACCTCGCGCGCCTTAATGAACTACGTACACCACCCCACACCCGCGCCACAGTAGAAATATTCACCGTGCAGCGCTACGCTGCTTCTTTGAGCTGGATGGTGCTGTCCCGTGCAAGTAAAGTGCCTGACTCTTTCGGTCTACCTACTATTTGTGTGGACAACAAATATTGCTGACTTTAAGAACCCCTCTTGTACACAATAAATGTTACTGTTCACCAGAAAAGAGGTCTGAAGAGAAGCCGCACCCCAACACCCTGAGAAAGCGGAGGTGTTATTTTACATCCAACTTTGAGGAAACACATCCATCAATGTAATGTTAAAAATCGCTGTCCTTTTCTAGAACATAAAAACTAAAGCAGAAAAAACATAAGATAATCAGAAAAAACTAATATCAAATACCTAAGTATTATTTGTCAAAATAGTGATTTGAAATGTCATCTTTGCGTTTCGATGAAAGTGAAAACAATTTGAAAGTTAGGAGAGTGAAAACGGAAACAATTCCCACCTGTGGTGACATGCACTTTGCAGCAGGGTAAAGGTACCCACAAGATAAACTAAAGGTTTATGAGGTGACGTCAGGGATCGCGTGACAGCCCTCCCAACATGCCACAATTTACAGTCCTTAGGCGGACACCCCGCCATAAATCGGCCCCATTCTCTGGACAGGGACGTCAGTGTAGGCGCAGGCCAACACAAACAGCACCTTTAGACACGGGCTGAGCTAGCACGGAGGAAACCGCAACAGAGAGCGGCCATAAAGTGGCTTCTTGTGGCCCCTCCAAAGGCCCGTCGCCCCCCCGCGGGCCTGAAAATCACTGAAAAGCCGCTTTCCAATAAATCCAGCCCGTCCCTTGTCTCTCCCCAGCACGACTTTTGTCATCGCCCACTTTCGAGGCGCGTCTGAATGAGGGATGCTCGGCTCCCCGAGATGCCAAGGCTGCGTCCCAACAGTAAATCTACCCCAGTCAAAGGGGCCTGGGCGCGCAGCTGGCGCCGGGGGGCTGGTTTTATAAGCCGGCACTGGCCACAAAGGAATCAAAGGCAGCCGAGAGGGCTACCAGCCCGGGCCTGGCCCTCGTGGCGGGGAGGCGAGGAGGACGGCGGGGAGGTGCCTTGGGAAGATGTCGCCATCACCTCCGTCGCGGATTTATGGGCGGCGTGAGATGCCATCTTTCGCAGATGTGTGTATCAAGCTGCATCTTTCATCTCTTTGCAAACTGCTAAATTGGGACAGGACAAAGCTTTTAAGGATTAGAGGAACCGCCTCCCCCATTTTAATCACCCATATAAATCAGAAGGGATCTTTCCAGGTGTCAAGCACCCTTCGCCCTCCCGCTGCTGTCAAGGATAGAGGTTTTTGACAAAAATGTCATCACGTTGCACACGTACGCAGAGTGCGTAACTAGACGTACCGAGCAAGGCCTTCCGCCATATTGGAAAAATACCAACAAACAAGTTCTCACCAACTTTCCTCCAAAACTCTTTATGTGGTCAGTTTAGAACACCAGCATACCTTGGTGTGGGGAGTGTAGCAATGTTGGTCCGTTCAGCCAAAGCCTTTTAAGTGTCTTTATTTGATGATTTAAGTTACAGAGACCCCATTCACAGAGGACCACAGATCCACCGCAGCTGCTCTCAGCCAAGCCTCCAGTTTCTCTCCCAAGAATCTCTGGCTCGGTTGCCACTCTACGCATCACTCCTAGGTCACAGAAGCAGCTGTGCAGGTGGTTCCATGACCTAGGATCCCACATCACCGCCCCGTTTATAATAAATTCACATTGAACTTGTAAACCCCCCTTACACACTTACCAAACTAAAGAAAACACAACTTTACAAAACCAAAATACAAAACAGACTAAACATCTGTGAACAATAAGCAAAATATGCATCATTAACAATAACAACTCTACACAGTCATGAAACCGAACAGGTCTTTTCTTTACGAATTGAGGTCGCGTATTAGATTCCTCAGGCAACCTCTTCTCCACAGAGAACACCTGAACCCAGCGCTGTGCTGCATTTGGATATCATATTAAGATTCCAAATTTGCAAAATCCAAGGCACACGCTAGGAACAATGATACCTAACTTGGACTCAAAGGACTGAGTCGATTCAGAAACATTTAAAGACAGAGCAACATTTGATAGCAATGCCGCTTTTTTAAGAATCATATGGCAGGCGGGAGGAGCTACTGATGGAGCGAGATTCAGAAATGTTTTTCATTTCGACCCGTGAAGTCACACTTCCATAATAAAATAATAAAATTAACAGTTGTATTGTGTATGTATTAATTTAATCTAGTTTAAGTTGCATCTACACCTGACAAACGCGGGATACTAACATCTGTGCTCATAAACGTGCATTATGTTGCATTTCCTTGTTTGTGAAAATAATAAATTAATCGCGTTTATTGTCATGTCAAAAAATTAACTGCAGCTGTTTAGAATAATTGGCATGTGCTTATTTTGCTTCCCTGTCTATGTGGTGTCACTCTATTCTCTATAGGTGCATTAAAGTACATTGCTGGATAATAAGAAGAATGGTAGATATAAAATGCTGCTTTATTTGTTTGCTTCTGCTAGGTAATTCAGACTAATGGGTTGGTTATTAGCAATAAAGGGTGGCAACAGAACAAATTGTTTTTCTTGCAGTAATTATTTTCTTGTGTTTGTTTATACATTAGTTAATAAAGAGGCTTTGGGCCTAGTGAAAACTTTCCGTGCTTGCAAAAATCTGCTTGGAGCCAGAATAAATCCGTGATGGCTACAGTTTTCTCCGTCTGAAAAGTTTGTTATGATGAGATCACATTCTCTTTGCCGAACAAGGCCAAGGCCAGGAACCGGCGAAAGGATTATAACATTCATGCATCCGAGGAAGCTAAAACTTAAATTTTGTTGCTAAAGTAGCGAACTGGAGGAAACTGCGTTTTTCAAAAACCGGAGACAATGGTCTCTAAGAATGATGACGGAACTGTAATTCTGAAATCTGGTGACATGTCGCTTGTCACTTTTGAGCCAATGGGACTTCATTTCAGCAGAGAAAAATATACAATTTTAGATTAGCTTAGCGTAGAAAGGTATAAAAACTCTTGCCCCGTGGAAGAGTTATGCTTCTCCTTGCGGACCTTTTGATGAGGGCGTTATGCTGTTGGACTTCTCTTGGAGCACGTAAGAGCCTTCAAAGACTTTACTCTTGATTTTCCTTATAGCTAGCATTAGTTAGGGACTTAGGTTTTGAAAAATGCCAAGCTGATAACTTTTCATTTGCAATAATAATTTTGATTCATAATAAATTTGTCATAACTATTTACAATGATTCAAATAAAAATGCTTTAATAAAATCTCTAATACATTTTCCAAATGAGTAGCTAATAAAAATCTTACTTTGGAAATCAAGCTGGTCTTGTTATTTTCATATGTATAGGTTATTCATAGTTAGATCTTATCGCCACAGTGGCTTAATTAGCTTGTAGGTTTGTATAGTATGAAGAATTCATTTACCATGGTTGTATATAAATGTATATAATTTGTGAATAGGTTAATTAGGTCACATGATCCAGTTGGTTATAATATGTCATGTTAGATTTATGGGCCTTATGAGAGTTTATTGATTGATGGTGTATATAGTAGAGTTGGGTAGCATTTGCTTATGACATATTTCCAAAAGCCCGCTGGATCACTACGACAGCAAGAAAGATGGCCGCATAGTCTCCCGGCTCCGCTGACCTCCGTCTTGCGCTCCAAGATCCTGTCACTTATCCTGATTTCCTGCCCCGGATCTGTGTGCGTGAACTAATCCGCACTCCGATGGTGTGATCCCGGGGTTTTTCTGACATTGTGGAGCTGGGTAACGTTGAGGACCGATTTGTGGCCTAACCCAGTCTGAAAGCCTGGGTCTCGAGTGCTGACTTAGCCTGGTCCGAGTTGAACAACAGCGGACTGGTGAGGGTGGCAGGGTCCGGTCTCTGGTACTTTCGGATATTTTTTGGATTGCTTTGCTATCATCTGCAGCCTGGTGTTGTGTTGGAGGTGAGGAGACGAGTGACGCACGGTGCGGTGTCGCAGGGGGTCCCTGACCAGGAGGCCCGGCACTTGCATCGCCGGCGCACCTGGGTTGGAGTCTCGTCGCGTACTAATGCATACTGACGGTTGGTCCCTCACTGCACAGTCCTGCTCCTGCTGATCTCACCTCGGAGAAGGCGTCTCTCCGTGGGGACCATTATGCCTGAGGAAAAGTGGAACCAGGCGGAGCAGGCCCAAAGGGGCCCGTCATTGCGGGAGGTGCTGGCGGCCCTAGAGGCACTTCAGGCGACTGTGGCAGCTCAGACCTGCGGCCTGTTGTCGGCGGCAGATGGACTTAAAGGACTGAGACCGGATCCTGACTCGATGCCCGAGACCCGGCAGCCAGCTTGCCTCTTGATCGACGCCCCAGTGGCGCAATTAGACCCAGTGCTGGAAGCTGTGCCTGCCCCTACAGAAGTGGATCTCCTTGAATGGGCTGTGATCGGTGACTTAACTAATTTTTGGGAATCCCCGGTTTTGCAGCTGTCGGAACATCCAACTGCTGTCCCTATCCTGGAACCTTTTAATTGGTACTGTGCACTGTTTTGCATTGTGTCGAACCCCCTCCCCAGTCGGTATATCAAGATGGCGGATGTGATAAGGCCTGGCTTCGGAGACGGGGAGGGACATCGTCGGTACCAGCTGCTTACTTTGGGATCTACTGTTCTTCCATCTACTGAACTATGTTCCGACCACTTCTATGTATCTTTTGACATTTTGATGATGGGGCTTTATTCGTCTGAGGGACTCGGCGAATTCGATCGACGGGGCCAATGCTGAGATTGTTGTTTGGGTTGTTCATTGTGGTCTTATCGGTAACTGGACTGCTTCATTAGCTTAACGGAGTCCGGGGCAGGGCTGGTGGTTCCCCCCGGGATGTTTTCTCAGTTTGGACTATTCAGATGTGACAGTTTCGGGGGGACCCCTTTGTTAGGGCGGGGGGGAGGGACCGGGAGCACATAGAAGATAGCCCTCCTCCATTTCCCCTCTTTGGGTGGGGTTTAATTTCTTTCTGTCTTTCTCTGGGTCTTTCTATATTTCGGGTCTCAGTTCTTGGGCGACAGGCACGCTGCTGGGGGGTAGGCCGTAGTCATCTGCAGGGGTGCAGGGTGGGGGTTTGGGGGATGGGCGTTTTGTTTTCGTTTTATTTCTATGGCCTTTTTTCTTCTTATCTTTCTTTGCCCTTTTCTTTTCTTCCTTTCCGGGTCAGTGTAATGGGTTCAATTTTATGGCCATCTCTGCTGTTTCATATGTGCCTCAATTCTCGCGATGTTTCAGTGCTACTGGGCGGGCACTCAGCTGGCGTGAACTGTATTTGTACGCTCGCTTACCTTTAATAATATGTTTTAACGCCGCTGACTTACACGAAGATGATTTAACTGTGGACATATGCTATTTCGCCCCCCCCCATTTTTTCACAACTTGAGATATTGTATGGCACCTGATCCTTCTATCTTATATTATAAAATGGAACCTTTTTATCCTGTTACCAACTTGATATGTTTACAACCAGTACGTATATTGGACGTGGCGAATCTGCTCCCCGGGATGCTGAGTCTGGGTTTTGATTGTTTTATTGTGTTGCAACTGCTTAGGGGCCAGCCCTAGGGGTTGTAGGCCCGTGTTTGTACTTGGTTGAAATGTCAAATAAAGGTTTTCCCAAAAAAAAAAAAAAAAAGATTCCAAATTTGATTGTCCTCAGTTTTCACCGCATTCCTGAAGAGCTTTCTCACTCTACACGGCTTACTGTACATGGAACTTTTCCTTGGAGATTTAATTTTTATCCAATCACCTACTTGCACTCTCGTTTCTTTAACATCTTTCTTCCTGTCATACAACACCTTGGAATTCAATTTCTTTTTTCTTCTCTTGCTTCCCAATCTAATCTATTAATTCACGAACATGCTCATCCATTGACTTTTCTCATTGACTCAAGCAGAGATGACTTCAGAACTAGGCATCCTTCCTTCCATCCTTCCTTTCCATGCTCATCCATTGACTTTTCTCATTGACTCAAGCAGAGATGACTTCAGACCTAGGCATCCTTCCTTTGAACACTCGAAATGGAAACACTCCTGTTGTAGAATGTGGTGTCAGCCTGTTCTCTCTCACTTTCTTCCTCAAACTCTCTTCCATGTTAATTTCACACATAAGAAACTGCTGCAAACTTTCCTTCAACACCTTAATAAAGCGTTCCACAACACCATTAGATTCTGGATTAAATGGTGCAGCTTTCTTATGTTTCACACCTCTTGTCCTCAAAAATTCTTCTACCACCGCCAAAGTAAACTGGACTCCATTACCCGTGAGAACACTGGAGGGAAAACCCTCTATCTCAACCAGTTCCTCTAAGAAACCAATCACATCTTTTGATTCCATAGAATTGACCACTTTATTCTCAGGCCACCGCAAACACATATCCAAACTTACATACTTATCCTGTGAATTTACTTTCACCGGCCAAGTGTGTCTAACGCGATATCCACCCGTGGTCCAGAGGCTCGTTCTCTGACCATTGGCTGTGCCCTGCAGCACTTTTTCAAATCGCGCACAATCCATGCATTAGCTAACCTCACTTTCTATCATCAAGTCTATAGAGGGCCAGCAACAGCATTCTCTCACTCTCTCTAGAAGTCATTGAAATGCCTATATGGCTCGCATGGGCATTTTCTACTAAAATCCACAGGAGGAAGAAGTTTGTATCCTCTTAAAAGTACTCCATCCACCAGAGAAAGTTCATTGAGAACTTCCCAAAAGCCTAGTACGTCTTTCACACTTGCCTTTGACCACCCAACCTCCTAACACCCTTTATACCTCAATTTATAAACACACATTGTTTTACAACATCCTCTTCCATTCTTCTTATACGATACCTTCAGTCACAACACATAAGTTTACATTTTCGTCTTCACCAGCAAAGCTTTCTTCTAGTAACGACTAGTCTTCCTCTAAATCAACATACAACCTCGAGAGACAGTCTGCCGGCAGGTTACTTGCACCAGGTACTTACATTAATTAAAACTCAAACTCCTGAAATGCAATGACCCATCTGCGAATGAGACTCGAGATCTGATCAACACCTTTCTTCGTAAAGACCTCTTTAAGGGATTTATGATCTGTCTTTATTTCAAACTTTAGCCCCCAAATAAACTTTCTTAGATTTCTTACAGCCCAAAAGACTCCCAGAGCCTCCTTCTCAGTAACTGAGTAGTTGACTTCTGCATCTCTCAGGCGACGTGAGATAAAAGTAATAGTTCTATACACACTATTTGATCTCTGCTACAATACAGCCCCCAAACCCTTTGAGCTTGCATTAGTCATGACATAACATCTTTTACATCAAAACTCCTAAGATCAGAGGCTTTCTCCAAGGCAGACTTCACATCTCTAAATTCCACTTCACACACACCAGACCATACAAACTCTATCCCCCTCGTCAACAGTGAGCTGAGGGTCACCGTCCTTTCAGCAAATTTAGGGACAAATTTATTGTTGAACTCTGCCATGCCTAAAAATTTGACTAATTCATCTTTGTACTTTAGAGCTCACTTTATTGTATCAACTAACGCTTTCTTAGGGCGAATTCCAGAACCAGTGACGAGATGCCCTAACTATTCTATCTCTGAAACAAAGAATGTGCATTTTCCTCGTGTAAGCGTCAAACCACACTTTAACAGTTTCTTCAACACTTCACATAACCTTTTGTTGTGCTCTTTTACAGTTGAGCCCACCACCACTATATCACCTTGATATATTTTCACTCCCTTTAATATTTTCTCCATCGCCCTCTGAAATACAGAGGCAGCTGATATAAGCCCAAACAGCATTTTTTTAAATGTAAAGTTATCAAAGGGAGTGGTAAGGGTGGTCAACTCTTGTGATTTATCAGTCAGTTTTATTTGGTGATAAGCTGAACTGAGGTCTAAAGAAGAAACGTATTTGGCACCATTCAACATCCTGAGCATCTCACTGATGTTGGGAAGTAGATAATGATCCACCACCACAGCCTTATTAAGCTCCCTCAAATCTACACATAAGCGAGCTTCACCATTGGCTTTGCGAGCTAAATACTGTATCCTTCACTACAACCACCTTAACAGATATGTCATCACACTTATTTGCCAGTAAGGCCTCTTTACGAATGACTTCCACACATGCTTCACTGTTCTAGTGTCTTCGCTATGGTCAAAACCTCATGCAGAGATGGATTGTCATTCTCCCACATGGTTTCCTTAGCCTTTTCCAAAATGCATCCCAGCATGAACGGATATCCCTGAGACGTTCCTCAATTGAGCCTCCAAAGTTACACATTGACGCCAGTTTACGTAACCAGTTATAGACTGCTCCACAGTCTCGTTTCAGCGTTGCATTCTCTTACCAAAGAGGTATTGTTCAAGCATGGTGATCAACTCAGGGAGATAATGCAAATCAAGCTTTTTTATAGCAATCTCATATTCATTTAAATCTGCTACATAGTCCCCAGACAATTCTGTATTAAAACACTTTCTGCCCTTCTGACCCAAAACAATGTAACAACAGCAAGGTCTTCCTTTCCACACTCAGAGAGGCACCACACACTTTTGCATAGTGTGGAAAAACCTTCTTTCATTTTGAGAACTTTATAGGTGGTTCCTCTGGAGAGCTCAAAAAGAAAGATGGTGTAGGAACATTTTGCATGCTGTTTGTCCTTGCCACAGATATCTTGGGGAAAAAACATGGTCTTATCAACCCAACAACAAAGGTAAATTTATAGGAAGTAAAAAGATAACTTAATAAAGGATAGTTGGTGTACTATTAACTGCCTACAATGTCTACAGAGTACCTAAGTGATAGGTGTACCATTAACTTGTGCAGAAACAAACCGTGTGCGGGTCACCTGTTGATGACCACTCAGTAGACTTCCAGGTGCGTCACTCATTCTTTTCTGTTTCCACAGTTGGTACTGCTTTACCCAATATGGTGTTCGTTCACCAAAGCTTATTTGAGAAGCGTGTTTCACATCCAAGTATGGAACGGTGTGCGTATCACCGAGACACACTAGGCTCATGCCTCATGTGACCACTTACAGTATGCATGTCACCGAAGCTTAGTGAGATCGTAGCAGTCTGCGTATTACCGAGACACGCTGGGATAATTCCCGATTTAAGATGGCCACCTGGAGTCTTTATGTGATGTAGTTGCTGCTGCGTTCCAGCTATGTTTCAGTACCAGAGTGACTGCATGATGGAAGCGTGAGAAGCACTCGATTGTTGTGCTCAGTGCGCGCACAGTGGATCTGGCTTCACCAGCGCAGGCAATATCGCCCAAGACCAACTGCAGTCTCAATAAGCATGGTAATATATAAAAAATAAAAATATCTTGAGTACTTGCTGTGTTGGGGTCTCTGATGATCGTGACAGGCTGTGGTCAGGTTACGCGTGAAACGGTCATCGCCAGTGCAGAAAAGATGATCCATTCATCCAAAGCCTTTTAAGTGTCTTTATTTGAAGATTTAAGTAACAGAGATACTCATCCACAGACAGAGCACAGATCCACCACAGCTACTCTCAGCCAAGCCTTCCGTTTATCTCCCAAGAAACTCTGGCTCGGTTGCCACTCTACGCATCACTTCTAGGTTACAGAACCAGCTGTGCAGGTGGTTCTATAACCTCGGATACCACAGAGCGTTTTAGACAGGCGAGGATAAGCTATGTTACCTAAGAATTGAAAATAATTACGGCTTATCACGGACTGTTCGAGTCGCCAGACGACTTAATGAGTAATCTTATTAATTCCAACATCTGAGTAACAGCCGAGTTGTATCACTGGTACAGGGGTATCATGTCTATGTCGTAAAAAATTAGAGCTAACAACCACAGTTAAATTAGATACTGTGAGTCAAATACTTGTTAACATACATAACTGAGGGAGGCATTTTAAGATTAAAGAAACAGTGCACAACTCCGCTCTAGATTTTATCTTCAGTAGTGTTAAGAAATCAGGTCTCAGAGACATGACCTGAGGAATGGGAGAGAAGTCCAGGAGAACAGATACAATTGTATGTGTCACAATAAGCGGCTGTAAATTGCGAACCGACCTTTTGAGACCAATAACTTATTTTGCAGACCAATGTAAATGTAAATGTCATGGTACTTATAGAGCGCACTGTCACCAGACGGTCACCTTGCGGTGTCGCCTATTCGGCTTACTGGCGCTGATACTCATACCGCTGTGGAACCCCTCCTGGCTTTCCCTGTCAAGTGTCCACTCCTGGGCACCCCCAGGGTGAAGCCAGGCATCCTTAGCGCTGTTGGGGCCGGTGCGGAGGCTAAGCAAGCTATTGCCCAGAGTTGCAGCGTGGGGCCCGTGATTAGAATAGGCACCGAGGCGGGAATTAACAGGTCCGAGGAAATTGAGCCCGAGACTCCGCCGAGGCGGGAATCGAACCCTGGTCCCTAGCCAGAACTCTGCATCAGGGTCTGCCGCTCTAACCATTGAGCCACACTCCTCCAATCAATGTATTAATAGTTCGGTTAAAACTAAGGAATCAGAGGGTTGCAGCACGACCTGCCTAGTTAATAACTTATTTAGCAGGTTGCACATTGCGACTGCCTCCAACTGAAGATCTTCACAGGGATTGACTTGCAAGGAATAGCAAACCACCACCCCTCTGAAAGTATATCAGAATGGAATGTTTTAAAAAAGTCTGAGTTCCTTACAGTAAATGGGGCTGCTTTGTGGGAAAAAAACCCCAATATGTACATATATACAAACACAAATATATACACACACATATAACTATATACACATATATACAGACATAATATATACACACACACACACACACATATATTACCTACTGGCGGTCGCCAGTAGGTATATATAGTTAGGATTTTTTCTCTATGGGATTTTTGAAAATTCTATGTCTAATAACTTTGGCGTTTGTGGACGGAATTGGCTGAAATTTTCAGGAAAATGGCACATTTTGTTTCTGAGCAGCCCTTGAAAATTTGGGGGGGGTTCGTCAAGGGGGGGCCGAGAAAAAAGGGGGGTCCCAAAACGTGTTTTTAACATTGAGTTTTCCATAGGGCGGTTGGCCTCACTTTTAGCCCGAACGGCTGAATGGATTTGCACGAAACTTGGCAAAATTGTAGGGACTGGTAGCCCGATGTGCCTTTTGTAGGTCTCAATATATGTGCTACAGTGGATTTTGAGAAATTAACGTTTAAAAAAAGATATATATCTGTAACAGCGGACCGGGCAGCGCTCCAGTACGCGTACTTTTCGCGCAACGGAGCTTTGTGAAGCGAAGCTGATTGGTTCTCCGGCGTCTGTAAACATTCCAAACAGTCCGTAGCGGCCGCCATCTTGTCTCTCGGTAGGATCGAGAGACAAGAGGAGGCCAAAGCGAAGGGGCAAATGACCATAAGGGGGCATAGTAGATCCTCGCTGACCCCCTAGGTTTGATGTACCATTTTGCCAAGTTTGGTGTAATTCCGTTCAGCCATTCAGGCTGTAGACGTATGTAAATGTCCTATGGAAAATTGCATGGGGAAAACACATTTGAAAGTGTTGAAATTTAGAACCAATTAAAATGTTACTTTGGTTTTGTATTTGTGTGTGATGAAAGTTAATTGGTTATGTATATATGTCAAATGAGAGGAAACCACAGCCATTTTGTGATACTACTGTCTGAGGTAAATTTGTGAGGAATTTTTGGTGGCGAATTTCTGGTGTTTGATTTACACAGTACTAACACTTCTCCTACTTTTAAAAAGGTGAGTTGTTAATTTGTAAGGGGAACTATGTTGTACACTTGAAGATAATTTGAAAAATGTTTTCTGTTATTTATTTGCAGTCCTTCTGTTATACTAAATACTTGATAAAGTTAGTTTTATATTATGTATTACTAAAAACGATAAATGAAAGTGATTATTTTTTTCTGCAATTTACAGCAAGCAATTTCAAAATAAAATGGCTCACAATGAAGAGACCGTGGCAATTTCTTTTGAATTGTCCACTACATTGATTGAAATTGAGAGCACCAATAATGAAATATTGTCACAAGGAGGAGATGACTTGTATGATTCCATTAGATTGATTGAAATGGACAGCACCAATAATGAAATATTGTCACAAGGAGATGACTTGAATGATTCCACTACATTGATTGAAATTGAGAGCACCAATAATGAAATATTGTCACAAGGAGGAGATGACTTGTATGATTCCATTAGATTGATTGAAATGGACAGCACCAATAATGAAATATTGTCACAAGGAGGAGATGACTTGAATGATTCCACTACATTGATTGAAATTGAGAGCACCAATAATGAAATATTGTCACGAGGAGATGACTTGAATGATTCCACTACATTGATTGAAATTGACAGCACCAATAATGAAATATTGTCACAAGGAGGAGATGACTTGAATGATTTTTTTGATCAATCTGTTGATGGCGAATTTATCGAATGTTTGGAGACCATAGAGTTACAAGAATCATCATTGCAGACTTTTCATGAGGAAATTGCTGATGAGGACATGTTACTAGTTCTTTCAAATTTAGAAAATTCTGAAGAATAAATTTATATTTAGAAATCAAAAATTGTTTGAGACATTATTCATTTTTATTTTTAATTTATGAGGTTGTAGCGAAGTGATTGTAGTATAAAATGAGACTTATAGTATAGAGTGCAACATTTTTATGTTACATGGTAAGTTTACTCATATTTACTTCCCTTCTGCCACTATATTATCTCCAATGTGTATTTGACATCTCTTCTTCATCTCCGGCCTCCTTTCTCTCACTGTGTGTCTCCGATGCATCTTATCGCTGCTATTTTGTGTAATTACAGAAGAGAGTAAAATAAAATAGTTCGGAACGTGAAAAGGGGGCAAAGTAGAGTACTCCTCACCCCCTAGGCCTTTTTAGGCGGTCCCAAAAGGATCAGTTTCTGCTTTCCTGAGAGATTATGGTACGAGTTCCATATACCACAATAATTTGCATTACAACATGCAAGATATCTATCTCCTATTACCAACTTTTGGAGATATTCGCGCTAAGCGCGAATATCTCCAAAAAGTAACACCTGCCCTGAGCAGTTCTTAGCCATGTTATCCAATGGGAGGTGGATAACATGGCTAAGAGCATTAGCTCGGTAATGCATGAATATCGCTGAGTTTTTAGCGATATTCATGCATTGCGGCCGTTTATTATCGCATTTGCGATAAACCTTGATAATAGCAAGGTTTATCTTCGATAATTTCTGACGATGCTTAGCGGTAAAAAAATTCGTTGGTAAGCATCGTTAGCGATAAATATCGCTTAACTTTGGTAATATGCACCAACGTCTGTTAACGTTCGATTCGAAGGAAATGAGGAAGTGTTGAAAAACATTGTCTGCGCCATCTTGCCTTTTTTGAAATGCCACACTTTTGTCGTGCACGGCAGCCATTTTAGATGCCTTGACCAGACCCACTCTCTGCACGCTGTCGATTCGTAGCATGGCTCCTCACCCTCGCAAGCATCTTCCCCAGGCACTGGTCACCCCCGCTCTCTGTCTTATGCATCGGCAATAAACCTCACCCCATCTGCGCTGCTCTTCCCTGAAAATCACACTCTGTGCCCGCCCGACACCTCCCTTTCGCCCTATTCACTACCGCACCCTCTGACACTCCTCTTCCTCTGTGTCCGATTGTCCAGGCTATCACCTAGCCCTGCAGATGTAGTTTATGGCCCCAGCTGTAAAGAATCACCCCTCTTCAAAGGAGTTATAGTAGATCAAGGCCCACACCCGATGAGATCCGTCACACCACACGTGTTCCTACTATCTGAAAACCATCCTGTATTGTGATTGGGGAGGGGACCGAGCCTGAAGCGGAAGATTCCAGGAATGACTCTTTGTACATCAAAGTTTTTACAATTATGTGTCACATTAAAAATATATAGCACTCCAACAAAGTAGTAGGAATATAAAACTTTAATAACATATAAATATATACAACAAAACAAAAACAGTAAAAACATTTAAACAACGAAGAGACCGTGGCAATTTCTTTTGAATTCCTGATGAGGACATGTTACTAGTTCTTTCAAATTATGAAAATTCAGAAGATGTTGCCTGGGGGTGGGTCGTCAGTAGCAGTCTGTTGTGCGAATAGTTCCAAGGCAGCAGAACGCGCTGAAATCTAGATGGCACGAAAGTGATGTCTAGTAAGTTGCCGACCAGCAAATAACGGCGTGGGGCGCCGCGGGGGTGAGTGAGTCCAGTAGGCACCACAGCTATTCTTACCGGCATTGCAGAATTACTGCTGGGGACAATGCCTGTGCTGTAGCAGGGTCACAGCAGAAATAAAAAGGATTCTGTTGAAGATGTTGTTGGTTTTCAATTTGAAAACAGTTCTGGTGTCAACTGCTATGCTAATGTAGTGGTTAATGTTTTGTTTTCTCTAGAAAATTTAAAAGAGGGGGAGGCAGTCCAAAGTTCCGTTAAAAGGGCAAAGGAAAGGATCGGTGGTTTGAACTATCAGTCAAAAAGGGGAGGGGGTGCAACAATTTTTCCTACCGGGTCACACTGTGCTTTCACCGGAACTGAGGTCTGCAGGATTCTAGTAATTCAAAGTGAGGCTGGCGCCAGCATGGGAGCGCCGACGTCACGCGGATACAGTTTCGTCACTCCACGGGCGATCATGGCAGTCATTCCCCATCGGGGGTCGGAGACTCCCGCGGCTCCTCTAGAATCTTCAAGGTCGTGGAGGACTACGGTGGTGGAGTCAACCAGTGACCGGGCCATTTCTTTATGCTGGGCCCGCTCTTGCCAGGTCGACCGCCATTTTGAGAGTTCGGTAGCTACTGGCGATCGCGGGGTCAAATGAGCGGACGGGCTCCACCCTGCCGGGCGAGACGTTGCAGCATGGCCACAGCGGAAGAACCCTTTTCCGGGCGCCTGGAGCGCTGAGGGTGCAGCTGGGAAGCCTCCACCTGGGGAGGCGGGAGAGGCCTGTTCGCACCGTCTCTCCCTCCCAGTGCACCCCACGGCGTCTCGCTTGAGATTTGTTATGGCCGGACCAGGCGATGAGGACGAGGGGGGGGGGGTCGGAGGCATGTGCAAGACATCCCCCCCCAGTGTTGTCGCAGCCATTATTCATGAAAGAAGAAGTGTCCCGTCCGTCTTCGGGCCGGGCTTCCGGTAGATGTCAGCCGGACGCCCCTGGCTCTGGCCCCATGAACGGGTTTCTTGGTTTATCGGCTGCAGCCGGATCCCGTCGGCCTCGGCCCCCCGACCGTTGGTGGCCGGACCGGAAGAGCATGTGGCGGGAGTACCTGCAACTCTCAAGGGCCACCGCGGCCGGACTGGGAGAGAGAGGGGAGGGTCGAGGAGACATTCCCCCCCCCTGCAACTGTTCAGCGTTGTAAAGGCAATCCCCTGGCCGGGTCCCGCTGGCCTCGGCCTCTCCTCCGGCTACACCCTACGTTAGGATCTCCTGGCCGAGGCGTGGCAGCAGGACCCGCCTTATATGGGCTGCTCCCGGCTGGGCGTAGCCGCAACCCTGCCCCACCTTGGAAGTTTCCAGAGTGGGGGCGGATATTCTACTGACTTGCATTTTCCCTAGTTTATCGATTTTTTTGGCGTGGCAGGCGGTGGGACAGCGAGGGGTGATTTGGTTTCTCTTACTGTTTTTCTGGTCTCTCACCACTGGCATATTTTAACGTTTTCTTGTTTCTAGGACATTAATAGGTTTTATCATTACGTTATGTTATCGTTTCTTTGTTCGTTGTTTAATAAAAGTTCATGTTCATCAGTGGCCTATTGATTTTCGTTTTCCTATTCTTTTCTTTCCAGGTTGTTTCATGCTAAAGTTTCTGTTAACAGGATACAGTGATCACTTCGTTATTATTGCATATGTCCTTTTCACTAGGGGTGCTCTCTGGTCGGGCCAGATGACGTATCTCTAGTAAATGGTCCGGGTGAAACAGGTGCATCAATCAGTGGGGAGTAGATAGGCATGACAGATTACAACGGGGGAGAAAGGTCCGCATTACGTACCCTTTCACTATTTGCAAAGATTTTCCTACGTATATTTGCAAACAGGGAATACCTCCAAAAAGAACCAATTCCCAAACAGTCAATGTTTGGGGAAACAATCAATCAATGAGGAACGAAATAGGCACGACGTGTTAAAGGTTTGCGTTACCTACCCTTCACTATCTGCAAAGGGAGAGAGAATATTCCTATTCTTCCTCGTTTGCAGGCAGAGAAGATTCTTAAGAGAATCAACTTCGAACAATTCAATGCTCGATTCAAACAATCAACAAGGGGTACTGTGAACACAAATGAACGGCGCTTATGTACATACACATTGGTATTATCAACAGGTTGTTCCTAATGTTTCTATTTTAGGGAGGTCAAAAAGAGATCCCATTAGTGGCCTACTGATTTTGCTCGATTCCTTTTGTTTTTTTACACGATTTTTCGCTATCTGCAAAGACTAAACAGAGTATTGCGACTCTGTGCTTGTTTGTAAATAGAGAATGAACCAAAGAGAACAATCAATCAAATGGAGAGAGAAGCAGGCACGACGGATTACAACGGGGGCAAAGGCCTGCGTTAACTACCCTTCACTATCTGCAAAGAGAGAGTACTCCTAATAGAAATGAGGGGTGGGGGGCAGCATTCAAAGCAGATCAGTGTGCATAAACACGAAAATGTTTTTACTTACCACGTACTTGACATTCGACAGCTTATGATATTTGCTATTAAAAAACCATTGAAATTCACTGAAAAAACCATAGGTTATAGACCATATATAGTTAGGATTTAGCATTTAAAAAACCTTATTTTACTCACACAAAACCATTGAAATTCCATATATAGTTAGTTGCACTAACTATATATCGCGCACCCGCAATCCACTGCTGATCATGTCACATATTACATCATTCATGACATGGTCAGTGACATCACTGATGACATCACTGATGACATCTCAAATGACATCACTGATGACATCACTGATGACATCTCATTTGACATCATTCTTGTGCTAATACGATAAACCTCTTCAGACTCTAATATAACCTTAGATACACTCAGTGTATACAGACACTCACACACTGCCACTCATCCATGGAGTTACTCACACACCCAGTCAGTCATGCAAAGAAACAATCTCACCTCCATTTCTTCAACTATACAGTTATACACACCTTACTTATTGAAACATATACTAACACATATTTACTCTCTTATACAATCCCTGATACAAGTTCACAATGATCGATACAACCACTCACTCATTCAGTGGCTCTCATGCACAGTTATTTATATATGCCAACTCTCACATGTACTGTGTTTTACATATGTACTTACTATGACATGTAGCATTGAGATATCCATTCACTCATCAATACACTCATGCACACAGTCAACTGCCCATGTAGCTGTTTCCACATGCACTCTTGAACTCATACACCTAGTGAATAAACTGCTCACACATCTATGCACAGAGTCACACACCTTCCAGCCAGCCCCACACAAACTCAATCTCCCATAGAAATACTTGGGCAACCAATTAATAACACATATAGCCTCTCGTATAGCTAATGATCAACACATGCAGCAGTTTACATCACAACAGACATAATGATGCACAAATTAAGACAGTTTAGTCACTAACCCATGCATTCAGTGAGACACATTTAATCACTCACTTATACAGTCAGTCACGCACCTACTAAATCCTTCATCCAGACACTTATACATCCACTCATTCTTCAATATGTAAGACATATTTTAACTTTACAGAAACATACAGTCACTGGATGTTGTCATCAGTGATGTCATTTGAGATGTCATCAGTGATGTCATCAGTGATGTCACTGACCATGTCATGAATGATGTAATATGTGACATGATCAGCAGTGGATTGCGGGTGCGCGATATATAGTTAATGCAACTAACTATATATGGAATTTCAATGGTTTTGTGTGAGTAAAATAAGATTTTTTAAATGCTAATTCCTAACTATATATGGTCTATAACCTATGGTTTTTTCAGTGAATATATATATATATATACATACACACACACACACACGTTCACACACATAAATGTGTGTGTGTGTATGTGTGTATATATATTTCCATTAAAAAAAACTTCAGTGAGAGCATGGAGTGGGGTCCCCTGGATCACTGTCTACTACCTATTAAGCTTCCACCATCCCCTTTGACAATCGGGGACCACTCCAACTTGGGAGTCATTAACTTGTCAATGGTGTGCAACCACAATATCAGTCGCAAACCATTGATACAATTCCAAAATGTACATTTGCAATAATTTCTAAACTTATTTAGTGATTCAAAAAAACTTTTCTAAATCACCAAATGGATTTAGTAAATCAGAAAAAGCATTTTACTGGCCACAAACCCTCTGATTTAGCGAATAGGATAGAGTAAAATGCCTTGAACATCTTGGAGTAATTTCTTTCAGGATCCCTGTTCCGACATGTTTGTAATCCTTTTTTTTACTACATGGTTGTGTAGCCAGGACTCATATCGCCCTCTTCGATCTAGATTCTGGTGATAGAGAGAAAGTGGACTGGCACGCCGAAGCTTGATGTAACTGAAGACAAGCCAACATGACTTGGGAAAGTGGGTGAAGCTGCCCTGCTCAATTACTGCTGCCTTTGCTGCCAATCACATTGCTTTGTCTCAGTCCCTGCAATCCTGTGTAGAAGTGCTGAGCCCGGGGTAGAGTCGAGGAATCCCTGTGGGATGGTGACTCGCGGCCATTGATCCTGGTGGTGGAGCTGTGTTGTCCTGCTGAAATCAGGCAACTGAGGCCTAGCAAGCCTGATTGAGGGCTGTCTGGCCCCGTTCAGAATGGTATGGAGATGCTGCTCTCTAGCTGGGACTTGATGACTCAAACCAGGTAATGTGGAGCACTATGTCCACCCCTGAGGAGATAATTATGAACACTGAGTCCCAGATTGAGGCTAAAAGGATTAGCAGCGAAGGAGTTGAGAGTGTAGTTAGGATGTCAATGTGCCCTAAATAGGAAATGCGGTTTATCGATCTTTTACTGCCAGCCAAGATAATGCCATATAACGCATTGGGAATACAATATGTTTCTTCCTTCTCTGAATGTTTTTAGGTTTTCAAAAAGTAGAGAAAAATAGAAATGTTAGAGACATGTAATTTATTTATATTTAATAAGAAAATATTCATCAGTCTCCAAGGATGGACATCATCTACATGGAGCATAAACAAAAAATAAACCATGTCATGGCTGAAGAGGTTTTAAATGGGCTCATCCTTTCCCTTCGTTATGCATACATCTCAACTTCTTTCAGTAATGGTCCTCAAGAATACCTAGGGCAAAAACCACAACAATCTCTTTTGAATTGCACTAGCCCACGACAGAAATGGCCCCTCAAGAAAAGATCCCATTTAATTTTCAAGGAAAAGCGTTGGTGTAACAATCTTTTGTATTTAGTGAAAGATGGGTAATATATCACAAAGTCCAGCTCAGCTGTCTAACAAAATGAATACATAGCTATGCAGTTCAGGACTCATTGAGACCTGTGACTGGCCCAGCCTTGCAAAAAATACAACCCCTGTGATCCCTTTACATGCGGCACAAGTCTTCTGTCTAAAAGGGTTAAAGGCTGTTGCACCCTCTTATGTTTACAGATGGTAAAGGGTGCCGACTCAATTTTTCATCGTTCTAAAAATCAATAAAATGAGTACAATTTGAGTAATAATTGCCAGTATCCAGCACTATGGGAAGTAGCGAGGTGTGCACAATATTAAGGGTAATATTTCATTTATTGAGAATTTTAAAAATACATAACATACTAACAGGTTAGAGAACTTTATGTGAGAGCATCAAGAACTGAGTGAACATGGGGCGTGAATAATAGGATAGAGGAGTTTGACACAATGGACCAAAAACACAAAAGACAATGCTGGACTGCAGAATGCATCACGCTGAATGTTTCAGGATTGACAATAGGTTTGTTCCATCTCGGAGGTTAAGCTGAAGATTTCCAAAATGTTGTCACTTGCACTGAAATATATATTCTTACAATGGTTACCTGTAGACTTTGAAAACTGCAAGCATGGAGGGATTTGAAGATCTTGAGAGATGCGTCGGACAGTATCTGGAGATCCTTCTATTCTAGTGATCGGGACCAGAATTGAGAAAGACCCTACGGGTGGCCTATGGTTTTAAACGTGATGCACACATCTGTCAGAAGCAAGCACAGCTCCTTAAAGACAGATAACGCGCATTAGGAGAGAAAATGCTTATGAGTGTTTCTGCTTTATTTTGCATGTGTTGAAGCCTGTTGGTAACAGAATGAACACCAAAGTACAGGGCATAAGCGCATGCCACCCAAGACAGTATAATGGCCCAAATGATTGAAGAAAAGCATTAGGTTTGCATGAGCAGAGAGTTTTGTTTAATCAAACTGATGTCAGTTTCAGTGCTCAAAAAGTTGGGCTGATTATTTTATCAAGGTGTTTGAGGAATTGGAATATGGTTTTGAGGTTATATGAGGGGTCTCTTGGTGTAAACATTACCCTCAAAGAGGCTGTCCACTAGAATAGGTATAGGCATGGGCAAGACTAGGTGTGCAAAGGAGAATGATTTTAGTGTTCCACTGGATTTTAAAGGTCAATTAATGTGAGTCATCCAGCTTCCGGATAGCATTAGGCAGGAGATTGAAGTGTGTCCGCTGATGGAACCACAGCAAGTTGGGTGTCATACCACATACATGGGAAAAGATAGGCCAAGGCGCCTCATGACCTCTGAGAACAAGTGGGCGCAGGCCGGCCCTGAGCAGTGAACAAAGTAGGGAAAAGTGAGGGGGCCAACTCAATGAACAGGTAGCACCTATCTTGACATTCTGCAACCCGGGCCATTTCGAGGATGGTGCACCAATCATCGAGGCACCAGAGAAGGATAGTGATCTCCTAGTACGATTAGAACTGTAGACAAATCTTTGTGTAAAAATTCAACAATGTCTGGCAGGTTGTTGCTTTTGAAACAGTCAATTTAATTGAATGTAAATGTTCCCATTATTTCCGCGATATGAGGAAGACTGAAGATTAGTTGGTAATTGGTAGGTGAGTTCTGATTTAGAAAGAATTTCTAAAAGTGGAGCGGTAATGACTTACTTGATATCCAATGGAACTAAACCCAGAGCCACCACCTTGGTAATCCTGTTGCAGTTCTGATCAGGCAGGGCATATACCTGCTTGAGAAGTGGTATGAACCAACATGGTAAAGGTGGACATGATAAAAGAGGTAAATATTGGAAGATTGCATGGTCTGGAGGATTTCAGACCCAGAGATCTCACTCCATCACTGAACCATCACGCCATGCCCTTCCCATATCCCAACTCACTGACACGCGCCCAGCCACACTGGGTTTTCCAAGAATCCAGTCTGTTGAGAATCCCCTTTTCAAGGACAATTGAGCTGGAGCCGAATCAGTCCTTTTTGAGGTAACATGAGCAGGAGCTTTTTGGGTAACTCTATGGTTAGCCAATTAAAAAAAAGTAATAATTAGATTAAGTCAGTCACCTGACAATACCCTTTTCAAGTTACAGGCACTGGTCTAACTCTCTTGTAATTTGAAATTCAGCTGCCTGTTGGGAAATCTGAACCTTTCTCTACAGACTAGTCCAGGAATGCAAATGTAGGCCCAGGTGGCAGGATTCATGATTGAACAACGGGCTAATTAATGCCTATACAAATTACTTCCATTTAGATTCACCGAATGGACATTTTGGGTATCCCCAAAAAATCCTGCATCTATCACAGGCACTTCTGAATTTAAACATCTGCTGACTCGAAGAATTTCACTAACTTCCACCATTCACCCGGTTACCCTTTCTTGCTAAAATGCTATATATGTGTGGAACTTATTACCTGCAACCATTTGTACAGAATAACAATGTACTTGATGAGTTACTGCATGACTTTAGAGCTGGCTGCAGTATTGAAACTTAAAGTTTGCACATTGTTGGCGATGAGACGTATTAAGAATGATGCAACTCTTCCTTGATGACACTTCTGGGTCTATTCGCAGCATTTGACACCCATCAGCCATCATAATCATAATAACCATATTTGCACTTTAAAGGAACGCATGGGTTTTTAAGGCAGGTTATTGGACCAAACTAATTGTTAACAAATGGTTCAAATTCATGACTCACTTCTCCATCCCAGCTCTGTTAGTACACACGTTCCTCAGGGATCGGTGTTAGCCCTGCTCTCTTTAATCTTTACCTTGAAACTCTGGGAGATGTTATTTGAAAGTCTCATATCTCCACTATGCAGATGATACTCAGAATTACCTGAAGATCTCCTCCTCTGTCACTAAAATTGCATTGACAGCTTCGACTCTAAGCAGCTTATAGTCTTGGGTGGCCATTGTGGTATATATTTAAATAATACCGGGACTATTTTTGACTATATTAACAATAACAGATAGCTCAATAAATAAGAGGCAGGATCCGATGTGTCCGAGTTGAACAGGTTTTATTCAGGCAAAAAGGAAGGGACTGGAACGGGACAGCCTGAAATAAATAGGAAGGAAGGAAGGAAGGAAGGAAGGAAGGCAGCTGCACCATTTCATCGACAGTGCAGCATATATATAGTAAAACATTACATTACATTACATGTAGTAGGCGTAACTTATGACAAACGTAAGATAAGAACTCATGGGTGGGAAAAGAAGGCGTGTACAGGGCGTGCACTGAGACATGTGATGTGAACGTCACAGAAGTGTCATGAATGGGGCGGAAACATGGAGGGGGCTACCTGAGCAGCTGGGACCTTTAACCTAGTGGTGCGCGCAAACGGGCAATGACGTGTTACCGGGGAGAACTGGGGGCTATGACTTCTACACTAGAAGAGGAGACTAAAGTCTGCAGTGTCAGGACGACATGTACCTATAGCATATCTGGTATCTGGTGTTTGGAGTACATGTTGATAGAATCCAAAAGTTATCAGGGCAAAGGCTACTTGACACTAAGGCTGGTGCATGCATATATTCTACATGTATTGCATGTGCTAGGAATATTCTATGAATATTAATACAGTATTTCTCTTACATGGAGACAGAAAGACTAGACCATAGCTGAAACTGTTGATACGGTTCAGTAGCTTAGGAATGCGAAGAAGGAAAGCTGGACTGATAACTAGAAGCATAACATATTCTTGGCAGACAGGCAGGCAGAGCCAGGCCGGGCACCGCGCTGCGCGGAAAGAAGTGAAGGGTCAGGGATGCAGGTGGGGGCTGTATCGCTCCTCGGAGTGGGTTCAGGAGACTGGAGCTTGAATCTGATGTCCGGGCCCTTTTAAGGCCTAGAAACGGGGACAATTCAATGAATTAACGTGCACACTGTGAAACGTGGCAACATAGGCCTAATACTCGTTGTTTTCACAAGAACTGGAAACTGGCATACTAGAGTTGGACACAACTATAATTGCGTCTTTAATCGATCATAGGGGGATACATATGCATATCGATCATGCACATATAACATAGGATGGGGAACACGTAGGCACATATGGCAAGGCAAAATTCACTTTTCCACATTCCCTCCTTGTGCCCTACGTTTCCATCAGGAAACATCAATATTCATGATACCATCTATCTGTTCATATAGCATCATTTGCTCGTCTCGAATTGTCTTGGAGCGGGACTTAGGACTAGGAATACAAGAGGTAGCACACATGCCGCAAATCGCAGCGCCACATTGTAAACAGAGGCAGCAACTGAATATGATCATTACTGCTATACCTAGGAATGACAATACTTTCCATCCCCAGGCAGATATGATACTCCAGAGCCAACCGGACCATGTCCAGGTGCCTGGATTCTGGTGTAACTGATGGGCAATTTTATGAAGTCTGGTTATAGCTGAATAAACAGACGGCGCGTTATTAGGAATGAAAATGCAGCAACTAGATCCGATGACTCTACAAGCTCCTCCTCCATCGGCCAGTATGACGTCAAGAACGAGACGATTTTGGAGCACGACAAAACGCATAGCAGTTTGCTCTTCAGTTAAGTTACCTAGAGCGGAAGTAGTCTCATTCACTACTGCTTCAAGGGTTCTGGTTAACCTACGTATTAACTTACTATTCTGGACAGGACCTATAAAGAAAAAGAAACCTTTATTGAAGTCTTGATACTGTTCTAGAGCAGTTTCAGTTTGATCGACAATTGGGGACTCGGTCTCCCTTCTATGTCTAACGTGTACTAGATGTGTGTTTCTGTGATAATCGGATGGGGCTAGAAAAACTGGTGGCAGTAGGAAGGCAATGTAACATGTTCCATCCCAATCTAGGGGCAGACGAACATATGCGGTCTGACCACAAACAAAATAAGAATGACGTGAGGCTTTGAAAATAGATTTCCCACTGTCACTATACTCGACCACAGTAGTACAATCACTATGTCCTACATGTGCGGAACCATTCTTTCTGACACATAATTCGCCTTTGACTGGTAGTACTGAAATAGCAGGCAAATCTGGAGTAGTATCGGACTGAACATTCAAGACCATGAAATTCGAGGAATAATTACCTAAATCATATACTTCATTTTCTAGATCTAACCCTGTTCTATGGGAAAGACCTTGCTTGTCTGGGAAACATGTTCGATTCAAAAGGGACATATCAGTTGAGGATGACGTTAACGTGGACCATGCTCCACACGAACCATTATGTGAAAACGGGTAGGGAAAGAGTGGCAGAACTCCCTTCGGTGTCTGGAAAGGGGGGAGTCGACCACACACCCAACAATTAGTGGCATTGCTGGTCTGGTGTGAATAGTGCAACATTCGGATAAAAGTGTTATTACGCATAGCAAGACGATAGGATAACTCGTGAGGAGGCAGATCACTAAATGTGTGCTCTACTGTAACATTAGAAAACATATGTACATGTGAAATAGGAAAACATAAATGTAACGCATAACTTATGCATGTAACCATAAGACTCAGGAACAATAAAAAGAACAGAATGATGATACATCTCTTAGAGTTTTGACTAACTCTCTCACTGTGTGGGTCTGTCTCATACATGTCAGGAACCTGTCTAACCGTTTCACCCGAGAGGGACTTAGACAATTAAACTGGCTGACTTACTAGACCTCAACTTGGATTTATACTCCTGCTGCGGAGTTTTCTCTAACAGGGGTAGTTTAGATTCATTGTCTGGGCAGTCCTTGAGAACGGGGCAGTCCTTGAGAAAAGTTTTAGTTTTAAGTCCATGGAATTTCTTGACGTGGCTCGCGTGTAGCCACCCTTTTCTGTTTTCCACTTTCACCGCAGTCCGGGTGGTGAGAAGAACGGGGCTCCTGCGGACTTGAACGATCAAAGTTCCTTATAAATACATAATCACCCGGAACGACTTCATGCGGTTTCACCTCGGTGTTGTCTGGAAATGCAGCGGCAACCTGTGAACGACAAGATTGTAGTGCAGACATCAAGGAGGCAAGGTAATCTGTCAGCATATTACTGTCAACATCAGTTATTGTACGGGGTCTAGGTGTACCCCACATGTTAGGGGGACGACCAAACACTATCTCGTACGGAGATAGACCTGAACGGGAGTGAGCAACCATTCATATATAAAAAAAGGGCAACTGGCAGTGCTACCATCCAATCTACACCTTTCTCTACACACACTTTTGCAATGCGGATTTTCAGGGTCTGGTTATGTCTCTCTACGAGACCGGCTGCTTCAGGATGGCGTACACAATGGAACTTCCACTGGTACCCTAACAGGAGGGAAACTTGTTTCATGAGCTCGGATGAGAATGGCAGGCCGTTATCTGAATACACGACCCTAGGTAATCCATAGCGGGGAAAGAACTCACGAACCAACTGCCTGGCAGTGGTCGCAGCTGTGTAATCTGGAACTGGATATGCTTCTGTCCACCTGGACAAAGCGCATACAACTACGAGGACATACTTGAAACCTCGACATCGCTCCATCTGAATATAATCCATCTGGAGGACTTCAAAAGGGTGGTCAGGAGGATGGAATCCACCTTGTTCCACCGGGACACCTTTACCTGGATTAAACTGACAACAGATCATACAGGTACGTACTTTCTGTTTGACTGCTGCTCGTAAATGCTTGTTGAACCAAAGGTTCTGGATGCTATCTAACATGGCTTTTTCTCCTAAATGTGCTGGACTATGTGCGGTGTTAATAATGACTTGAACCATAGAGTCGGGGAGAAACCATGTGGCTTTTCCCTTCGTCAACCATCCTTGATCTGTCTGGACCCCTCCTTGTTCGGACCATTTCTTGATTTCATCGGGAGTAGCATGTAACTGTATATCTATGACATCTTATGTAGGGTCCTTAACTGTCATACAAGTAGTTTGTTCTGGAATGTGTGTCAGTGTCGTGTTAACTGGAATGTCTGGAGTCTGAGCCGTGAGCTTGGCCGTTCGATCTGCTAGATCGTTACCTTGGGAAATGATATCAGTGACTTTCGTATGTGCCTTGCACTTCATGATAGCGATAGCTGTCGGTAAATGTATTGCATCTAACAGAGCTTGAATGAGGAGACCATGCTGAATCTTGGTTCCATGAGAAGTCATAAAACCTCTTTCTTGCCAGAGCACTCCAAAGTCGTGTACGACTCCGAATGCATAACGTGAATCTGTGTATATATTTACTTTCAGGTTCTTGGCACGTATGCAGGCTTGGGTCAGAGCGACACGCTCTGCTGCTTGAGCAGACAGGGTATCAATACGATGTGTTTCTATAACTTCGGTTTCAGTAGTCACTGCATACGCGGCTACTAGTTCTCCTGCACTTGTTCTCATACATGAACCATCCACATAAAGTGTCAGGTCGGGATCAGGTAATGCAATATCTGTCAGGTCTTGTCTTGGCTTTGTCATGGTGTTAACAACTTCCACACAGTCATGTGTGGCAGGATTTGAAGTAACTGACGGTAACAGTGTAGCTGGATTTAAAATGTTGCAGTGTCTGATTTCTATGTGTGGCTGAAACAGTGTCAGTTCATAACCTGTTAAACGTGCAATTGTCAAGTGCTGAGTCTGTGTTCGGTTTAAAAGAACTTCCACGGAGTGTGGAACTTGTACTGTCAGGGAATGTCCTAACACTATGGAATCACTCTGTCTGATAGCTAGAGCTGTGGCTGCAACTGACTTGAGGCACGCAGGCAGAGCCTGGGCCACTGGATCTAATGTGCTAGAAAAATAAGCACAGGGCTTGTATTGTCCTGCTTGATCTTGTGTGAGAACAGATAATGCAGTACCATCACGTTCTGTAACAAAAAGTGTAAAAGGCTTACTGTAGTTCGGTGTTGCTAGAACAGGTGCATTACATAAAGCTTTCATTAACTCATTAAAGACAAGTGTATGTTCCTGGGTCCAAGGGAGGACAGTCGATACGGCTGCCTCCTGCGTCGTTAACTGTATCAGTGGCTTGGCTAGAAATGCATACTGAGGAATCCATTGTCTGCAGTAAGAAGTGAGGCCGATAAAAGCTCGTACCTCCTTCTGTGTCTTTGGCTGTGGAAGATGTGCTATTAATTGGATACGGTCAGGTGTCAACTGCCTACCCCTCTTGGACAGTAAGTGTCCTAAGTAGACCACTTGCTGGACACAGAATTGCAATTTGGAAGGGGACACCTTGTGCCCCATCTCGGCCAGAAAATACAGAACCGTAAGTGACGCACGTTCGCAGTCACGTTCAGAACGGGCTGTGATCAGTAGATCATCGACATACTGGAGCAGGGCAGTGTCAGCTGGCATGTGAATATTGTCTAGTTGTCTCTTAAGTGCTTGACTGTAAATGCTAGGGCTTTCTGTGAAACCTTGAGGTGCTCGTGTGAATTTATAGCTTCTTCCATTTAAACAGAAACCGAAAAGGAACTGGCTGTCTGGATGAATGGGGACACTAAAGAAGGCGTTCTTGAGATCGATAACTGTAAAGAATGTAGCTTCAGAATCAATGGCTGTCAATAGGGAAGAAATATCTGGGACCACTGGGTACTGTGGTATAATACATTTATTAAGTTCTCGAAGGTCAATCACTAATCGATAAACTGGAGGTGCATTTGGATCAGTACGTTTCAGGACTGGAATGATAGGAGAATTACATATATTGGAGTCAGTTTCTACAACCACTCCTTGAACAATAAGTTCATCAATAATTTTGGATAAGGCTGCTACAGCCTCAGGTGGCAATTTGTACTGTCTGATTCGTGGTAAAACAACACCTTGCTTTAGAGTCACACGATGGGGTGCGATGTGCATACAACCTACATCAGTTGGACCTTGCGCCCATAAATGCTGTGGTACATTCAATAATCTTGGATCAAAATCACGTAATACATAATGACCTTTGAAATCACGCAGGAACAGACGGACCCCTTCTGGGGAGCAGCATATGACTGCTCCTAATTCTTTCAGTGTTTTAATGCCTAACAAATTTTCTGGACAAGATTTCGTGAGTAACAAATCTGTAGTTCGGGACAATGGACCAACTTCTAGAGTAACTGGTTTCGATATTTCATTAACAATAGGCTTTCCTGAAAATCCAAGGGAAACATTTCTAGAGCCTGAGAGCGGAGCCCCTGGAACCTCGTCATGACTGATGGTAGTCCTACTTGCCCCTGTATCAATCAGAAACTTTCTGTCTTTCCCTAATACTTGACTGTGTACATAGGGACCCTCTTGATCTACAGGTATCTCGATGAGAGGCAAGCCTACCTCCCTCTCTAGGCTGTTTCATGAATATGGCTGATAATCTGGATACTCTGACTGTGCATACTGGTACATCTGCTGTGTAACGTGTTGTGTTGCAGCTATAGGCTGCGGTACGGTAACTGACTGTTGTGGTGGCTGGGAATTCTGTGAAACTTGTTCTTGTCTAGGCGGACGTGGTCTTTCTTTAGTTTTACCAGTAGATATGTTGTGTTTCAGAACTGCACATTCGTTTATAAAATGACCTGGCTGTTTACAGTAATTGCATGTCCCTTTAACGGGAACTGCAGGATGACTGGCTTGATTCGGACCCCTCTTCTGACTGTCTTGTGGAACAGACTGTGCAACTAATACTTTCATTTTCGTGTCTTTCATACGTCTCCTTTCGTGTTCCTGCTCTTCCCTGATTCTGTTCTGGTGGTACTGGAGCATCTGGAGCATCTGTGACGGAGAATTAGCTTGCCAGGTACTTTCGACTTTCAGGACTCTATTTTTAACTTGTGGACTTGAATTCTCGACTAGTTTGGTAACAAAAAGATGAGGGTATGATTCACTACTTGTTTTTAGACCACTATTAATAATGAAACATTTCTCAAATCTAGAATAAAAATCACTAGTATCTTCGTCTTGTTTTTGTTTACAGGCTGAGATGGCATCCCAATCTTCCTTTTTCGTGGCTAGTAATCTTGGCAAAACTTGTATCAATAACTCGGGTAAAGCTTTAGCTTTATCCCCTAGACCGGTACCTGGTACTCGTGAATTATCTTCAGCTTCTAGAGCTGTCCAATCTATCTTTTTCTCTCCCACCTCCCATTCTTTTTCTTTGAGTTTTTCATATATGCCCGCAGGCAACAGGACCTTTAGCATTTTAATGATATCAGGATACGTGTATTCTCCCATACGGAGCATGTCCTTTAATTCACGGTGGAACCCTGCTGGATCTTTATCATGACAGGGAATTAACTTTTTCATTTCCAAGAGTTCTATTTTCGTGATAGGGGTGTAAACAAATACTCGTTCTAGACCATCACCCTCTTTCTTGACTGGATGTACTTCTCGTAACGGATTGTCTGTCTGTCTATGTAGAATGATTTACTTTCTGGGGGTGAGACGTGAACAAAATGTGGATTCAGAAACGTTCGGTATTTGTGGCGCTGTTCTAATATGACACTAATTAAATCGGTACCTAGACCTTTCCATCTGTACTGGAGTAACTCGTTCAATACATCATGTAGAGGACCTGGATCAGAATGCTGTTCCTCATACAGTGTAATGAGGTGCTGGATCATATACATACCCACCAGTCGCTGCTCGGCTGGGGGCAGTTTCAGAAAAGTTTGAGCCACTATTTCGTCTGGAAAAGTGGTAGAATCAGTAGTCCACCGGACTGCTGATCGGGCTAGTTCTTGTTCATGCATGGTACTGAGCTCGCTATAACCTATTCGTGATTTCAGAATGCGAACGGTAGCCTGGAATACTTGCTCAAGAGAACACTGTTCCGGTGCTGGAGGAGGAAAAGCTTTCTTGTAATCTAGGCGTGAATGTCGGTCGGAAAGTCTAGTTCTACCTACATACGCTATTCTGTCGGGATTCTCGTTGTCTACCTCTTCAGTAGAAGAGTCATACTCTTTCTCGGTTGCTTGTTTTGCTTCTCGTTTCTCGTGTATAGTTATGATTTCCCTACGAATTTTCTTGTACATACTCTCTATACAACCTTGTGTCTTGTGTTTTCCATCGGCTATATTGTCACTCCACCTAGTCAGGACTTTCAGTTCTTCTTGATCTTTTTCTGGACAATCTTGCTCTCTTATTAAACAGTTAATCAGGAACTTTAAAATCATGAGCTGAGTCTCGACTTTTCTTTGAACCATGGCTTCGTGAATACTTCCTGGATTCACTCCTGTATGGATAAAACGGTATATTCTGTCTAGATGTTCTCCCATGTCGGGCAGGGTGTCCAAATAGCTGGCAACCCGTCTTAAACGTAATGAATATATGACCATGTGATCCTCGCCTGGAACTGGATCATAACGACATTCAGTAAGACCTCGCATGATATCTACGTATGTAGACACTTTTGGCGTACGCTGTAACGCTAGTTCATGTAGCGTCAGACGTCTTGGTTGAGGCGGGGTACGAGGAGAACCTCCCCCCGCGGCTCCTAAACTAGAATCGTCGGGGAATACTGTACGTGCTGGTAGAGTGACTGGCAAAGCGGGTACATGTACTGTGGGCTGGGCCGGGGGTGCTGTAACAGGTACTGTAACATTAACTGGACCCACAGGACCAGCGGCTGGAGGAACAGGAATTACATTATTAACGGGAGCAGGCGGAACAGGATTTGCATAGGCTGGTACCGTGTCGTCCAAATAGGACGAAAGAAAAATATCAGCTGCGGTCGGTTTATGACGTAGCTTAGTCGGGACCAATGGCGGCGGTAAATTACAGGGTGCTTCCGGGGTTGCTTTTGGCAAGCCCTCGGCAAGAAGAGGATACATGCCTTTAATAAGGGCATTTCTCTGTCTGTCTGACTGTTCTGCTCTAACTCGTTCACCTTCTTCGATTAGTTCCCTTTCTTGGGCTTTCTCTGAGGATTCCCTACTGAATTCTGTTTTTCTGAATTCTTTTTCGGTTCTTTTATGAGATTCTTTGCGCCATAACTCGATGGCATCTTTCTGGGACTGTCTGGCTTTCTTTTTCCATAATGCTTCTTCTACTCGCATGATGCACTCGGCATCCCATGTACCTGATACGGGCCATCTATATTTCTCTTCTAGTTCTTTGGTATAGTCCGCCCATAAGTCTAGATATAATATGGCATCTAAGCCATGCTTGTGATACATAAAATGTCCTGGACTGTCCCTAGGAGGGACAGGAACTGCTTCTTCGAGTAACCCTTTTCTGGTCTTTAACTGACGTAATTTCGAGAACAGAGGCATTTCGGTAATACACTTGAAACACAATATACAATAATCACAATAATAAAATAGCGAACAAAGCACTCATACCACGACATAAAAATACATTAATAACAGTTCGAACAGAAATACTACCTGATACACTGAAAACACAATACATGAATTTCTTGAGAAACGAAACTTACTAGAATTACTGGATGCACTGCTAAAACAGTACAGAACATACCGGTCCCATAAAGAGACACGTCAGGACCCGTATCCACCTAGGTGAATACTTTGTAATGGATCTGCGTACCCAAACCCAACGGACCAGGAACAAACTAATGATCCTGTCTAGATACTTCCCCCGCGACGGTACTCACCGGGAAGCAGAAACTGGAAGGCCTCGGACTGGACTGGACTGCTACGACGTCGGACTACGAACTTCGGTTACAGGTGGGCCTCCGGATACCTCGGACCTTGCTCTCTCGGCTTGGGCTCTGGTCGGCACGAACCGCATTCCACACCGCTTCGTCTGGATGTCGGACCGCAGTCTCCGTTTCCTCCGTGGGCCTGAGGGAGACTTGAAGCAGAAATATCTGCCGGTGCGCAGTAGAGTTCCGTCACGGCTGCAGAGGGTCAGGGGGCCTGCGTAGCATCGCCAGCGCGTGAGGAAGGGGCTCGTCCCTATTCGGGCGCCATTATGTGGTATATATTTAAATAATACCGGGACTATTTTTGACTATATTAACAATAACAGATAGCTCAATAAATAAGAGGCAGGATCCGATGTGTCAGAGTTGAACAGGTTTTATTCAGGCAAAAAGGAAGGGACTGGAACGGGACAGCCTGAAATAAATAGATAGGAAGGAAGGAAGGAAGGAAGGAAGGAAGGCAGCTGCACCATTTCATCGACAGTGCAGCATATATATAGTAAAACATTACATTACATTACATGTAGTAGGCGTAACTTATGACAAACGTAAGATAAGAACTCATGGGTGGGAAAAGAAGGCGTGTACAGGGCGTGCACTGAGACATGTGATGTGAACGTCACAGAAGTGTCATGAATGGGGCGGAAACATGGAGGGGGCTACCTGAGCAGCTGGGACCTTTAACCTAGTGGTGCGTGCAAACAGGCAATGACGTGTTACCGGGGAGAACTGGGGGCTATGACTTCTACACTAGAAGAGGAGACTAAAGTCTGCAGTGTCAGGACGACATGTACCTATAGCATATCTGGTATCTGGTGTTTGGAGTACATGTTGATAGAATCCAAAAGTTATCAGGGCAAAGGCTACTTGACACTAAGGCTGGTGCATGCATATATTCTACATGTATTGCGTGTGCTAGGAATATTCTATGAATATTAATACAGTATTTCTCTTACATGGAGACAGAAAGACTAGACCATAGCTGAAACTGTTGATACGGTTCAGTAGCTTAGGAATGCGAAGAAGGAAAGCTGGACTGATAACTAGAAGCATAACAAATTCTTGGCAGACAGGCAGGCAGAGCCAGGCCGGGCACCGCGCTGCGCGGAAAGGAGTGAAGGGTCAGGGATGCAGGTGGGGGCTGTATCGCTCCTCGGAGTGGGTTCAGGAAACTGGAGCTTGAATCTGGTGTCCGGGCCCTTTTGAGGCCTAGAAACGGGGACAATTCAATGAATGAACGTGCACACTGTGAAACGTGGCAACATAGGCCTAATACTCGTTGTTTTCACGAGAACTGGAAACTGGCATACTAGAGTTGGACACAACTATAATTGCGTCTTTAATCGATCATAGGGGGATACATATGCATATCGATCATGCACATATAACATAGAATGGGGAACACGTAGGCACATATGGCAAGGCAAAATTCACTTTTCCACACCATCAATCATCTCAAATGCAATCACGAAGTTCTCACTCATTCACTCCAGCCGGACTCCTTCATAGACCAGAAATTCCTGGATTCCACCAAAATCCTATGCTGCACTCCGTCACGGAGAGCGCTAAATCATTGCCTGGCTCGATCCCCAGAAACTAATTAATTCCACAGCTTGTAACGCTAATCTCCAGCTCAGTCGTGGAATAGGTTCAAAACTTTCTTCCCAGAACATGACCTCGAAGAGGTGATTCAAACCCTGTACTATTCAAGACAAGACAATGGGAATTCCGTTCTCTTTGGCATTCTAAAATTCACCTTGTCCCGCCTAAAGTTTCTTTATTTCTTTCAGCACACCTGCTCTTGTGGATTGGTAGCTTGGATCACATTACCCTGTCCTACACTCCCTAAACCGGCTCCCCTCATGACAGCAGATGCAAACCCCACTACCTGGCTCAGAAACATAAGCTATCTGGTGGTTTTCAGAAACTTCTCTATGAAACCTAATATTCAACGCAAAATGCACCCTGAATCAATCACTGTCCGTTTGTGCCACCAAAGTCTAGGACTCCCTTCTGCCTGCTATTCACACCAATACTACTGTTTCGACATTCAAAAAAGAACTTAAGAAAAAGTTACTTACCTTTGATAACAATCTTTCTGGTGGTTACTCCATCTACCTGCAGATTCCTCATGTCTGGAATATCCCCAGGCACCAGATTGGTTGTAGTTCTGGACATTTTACAACAGCTCTTCTACGCCAGTAGGGGGTGTCAGCTCCCTCTTTGTGTCAGTTTGCAGTGCAGTTGTGACATCAGGTAACAGTACTAACTAGGAATCTTATTACAGATGCCCATGACCATACTGCAAAACAGGGAAGTGGACCGGAACGGTGAGGAATCTGCAGGATCATAAGTAGCCATCAGAAAGGTTGTTATGAAAGATAAGTAACTTTTACTTCTGATGGACACTTCTACCTGCAGATGCACTGGACATCCCGACATACTACTATGCAGCCCAACTCATCACTATTAATTATTAACTATTATTTCAGAAATGGAGATGACCCAGCTCTCAGACTGGAACTGCATACATTTTTAGTACAAGCACTATTGGCATTTATGAATGGCTCAATAAATCATTCAACATTGCCCCGTATTACTAGGATTAGCCTGGACTATTGGGAAGGGGGCCCTAGAGTAGATAGACGGAAATAACAAATTCATACAGAAAACTCCACTTTCCAGTTGTTTGACGTTAAGGCATGGGATCTCAAAACTAGGAGACATTTGGGAGAGGACCTTTATGAAACCCTTCAAGGATCTTAACGTGGTGTATGCCCATCACAATTTTAAATTGTGTCGCTATTTAAAACTGTCTCACGCCCTACAGCCATATCAACTAGATCTGCATAACCTCCGTGAAAATAACCCGCTGGAGGCCAAGTGAAAGGTGGAACCTTTGGGTAGAAAAGACATATCCTGGACTTATCGATCCTTGGTGATGAACTCAATAAAGCCTCAAGCAGCTCAGATCTCCCCGGACCTTTGGATGAGGATGAATGGAGGAAGGCAAACATGTTTCTTCGTCAATTAGTGATTTCTGCTGGGTTGTAGAATCTGATGGGCACTGACTGCAAGCATTGTATAAGATTCTGCTATGACTTGTTTGCACTTTATTTTATCAATAAATAAATTAAGGAATATGCTACTTACCAGTATGCATCTGTTCTTGGCATAGAGGGCTGCAGAGTGGTACATTTATGAATAGATCGCCATCTGGTGTTGGGCTCGGATGATTGCACTTTGTTTTTCTTCTGGAGAAGTCTTTGTCGTCATAGGTGACTCCTCCTCTCGGTGTTAGTGCGCATGGGCATCGGCTCCATCCTTAGATTGTTTTGCCATAGTAGGGTTAGATGGAGTAGTGTAGTATAGTACATAAAGATATGCCCATGTAAATGTATCTAAATAAGATAATGTTGGGACAGACACAGGTTTCCGGGGAGGCAGGGAGGGCATGTACCACTCTGCAGCCCTCTATGCCAAGAACAGATGCATACTGGTAAGTAGCATATTCCGTTCGAGGCATATGGGCTGCAGATGGTACATTTATGAATAGATTGTACAGCAGTTACCTCCCTAGCGGTGGTCACCAGTGTCTGTCGCAACTGTTTGAAATAAGAGTTTTTAATACAGCTTGGCCCACTCTGGCTTGTTGTGCAGCCTGTACATCAACACAGTAGTGCTTTGTGAATGTATGTGGTGTAGACCAAGTTGCTGCTCTACATATGTCATCTAGGGGAATGTTCCCTAAGAATGCCATAGATGCTCCTAGTTTTCTTGTAGAATGAGCTCTAGGAGGAACAGTTAATGTTCTCTTTGCTTTAATGTAACATATTTGTATACATCTTACAATCCATCTTGCGATGCCTGCTTTAGAGATAGGATTGCCCTTATGTGTTGGGGAAAATGCTACAAATAATTGTTTAGTTTTCCTGAAGTCTTGTGTTCTTTCTATGTAGTACAAAATGGCTCTTTTAACATCTAGTGTATGTAGAGCCCTTTCTGCCACCGTCTGTGGCTTTGGAAAGAAGACTGGTAATTCCACTGGCTGATTGATGTGGAATGCTGAATTTACCTTAGGCAAGAACTTTGGGTTTGTTCTAAGAACCACTTTATTCTGGTGTAACTGTAGGAATGGTTCTTGTATTGTCAATGCCTGTAATTCGCTTACTCTTCTGAGTGAGGTAATGGCTATAAGGAAGGCCACCTTCCATGTAAGGAATTGTATTTCGCACCTATGCATAGGTTCGAAGGGTGGCCCCATTAGTCTGGTGAGTACTACGTTGAGGTTCCAGACTGGGGAAGGTGGTAATCTTGGTGGAATGACTCTTTTAAGACCTTCCATGAATGCTTTTATCGCTGGTACTCTGAACAGTGATATGCGCTGCCTGTTTTGTAGGTATGCTGCTATAGCTGCTAGATGTACTCTGATAGATGTGTAGGCTAGATTACATTGCTGTAAGTGTAATAAGTAGCAAATAATCTCCCTTGTTGATACGTCTAGAGGGTTGATATTGTTATTAGTACAGTGTATAGCAAACCTCTTCCACTTAGCTGCATAGCATGCTCTGGTGGTTGGACGTCTCGCTTGTTTAATTATCTCCATGCAATTTGGGGGGAGATCTAAGTACCCAAATTCTAGGATTTCAGGAGCCAGATCGCTAAGTTCAATTGAGTTGGATCTGGGTGCATTATTTCTCCATGGTTCTGTGTAAGGTGCATGGGTAGAATTCGTAGCTTTTGATGTGGCACTTGTGAGAGTTGCAAGAGCGTGGTGAACCACGGCTGTCTTGCCCACGTGGGTGCTACTAGTATCATGGTCATTGAATGTTGTTGCAGTTTCCTGACCACTAATGGGATTAGTGGGAGAGGGGGAAAAGCGTATGCAAATTTGTTGGACCAATTTATCCATAACGCATTGCCCTGCGACAGATGATGTGGGTACCTGGACGCGAAGCTTTGGCATTTTGCGTTCTGATGAGTGGCAAATAGGTCTATCTCTGGTTGTCCCCATCTTTGGAAGAATGGCTGCAGTATTTGTTGGTGCAGTTCCCATTCGTGTATTTGTTCCGACTGTCTGCTTAAGATGTCTGCTATCTGGTTTTGGACTCCTGGTAGGTGTTCGGCTAACAGATAGATGTTTTGAGGAATGGCCCATCTCCAAATTTCCTGTGCTAGTCTGGATAATTGGAGAGAGTGCGCCCCCCCCTGTTTTTGAATATAATACATTGCTGTCATGTTGTCTGTTCTGATCAGGACTGCTTTGTGGATAACATGTATCTGGAAGGCTTTCAATGCTAGAAACACTGCCAGTAGTTCTAGATAGTTGATGTGCTGTGTTCTTTCCTGCACACTCCACCTTCCTTGTACTGTGTACTTGTCCATGTGTGCTCCCCATCCGGTGAGCGATGCGTCTGCTGTTATTGTCACCTGTGGAATTGGCTCTAGGAACGACCGCCCCTTGGTAATGTTTGTTCTGTTCCACCACTTCAGAGAGCGGTGTGTGCGGTCGTCTACCAACACCAGATCCGTAATCTGCCCTTGAGCCTGATTCCACTGTGTCGCTAAGCATTCTTGTAGCGGACGCATTTGTAGTTTTGCATATGGTATTAGCAGTATGCAGGATGACATCATGCCTAATAGCTGCATGAACACTCTTGCTGTTAGTGAGTGTTGTGGCTGAAATCTCTGAGTGATTGTAAGCATTGCTTGGACCCTGACTGGGTTGGGGTACACTTTGGCTTTTTCTGTGTCTATAGTAGCCCCCAGATATTGTTGAACCTTGTTTGGTTGTAGGTGTGACTTTGTGTAGTTCACCGTGAACCCTAGCTGGTGTAGTAGCTGAATTGTCTTTTGTGTGTCTTGCAGACACTCCTCTTGCGACCTGGCTTTTATTAGCCAGTCGTCCAAGTATGGGAAGACATGAATCTGTTGTCTTCTTAGGTGAGCTGCTACCACTGCCAGGCATTTTGTGAACACCCTTGGTGCCGTCGTGACACCAAATGGAAGGACTTTGAACTGATAATGTTGTCCTTCTACCACAAACCTGAGTTATTTCCTGTGGGCTTTGTGAATAGGGATATGAAAGTAAGCGTCTTTTAGATCCAGTGTAGAAAGAAAGTCCCCTTTCTTCAGTAAAGGAAGTACTTGTTGGAGCGTGACCATGTGGAAATGTTCCGAATTTATGTATGCGTTGAGAGGTCTTAGGTCCAGTATTGGCCTTAGAGACCCGTCCTTTTTGGGAATTAGGAAGTATAGGGAGTATACTCCTGTTCCCTGTTGGTGCTGTGGAACCTTCTCTATGGCATGCTTTTCTAGCAGTGATATTACTTCTTGTTTTAATAGTGTCAGGTGATCTTGTTTCATTGGACGCTGTTTGGGGGGGATGTTTGGTGGGGTAGCTGTGAGTTCTAGGCAATAACCATGTTGGATAATTTGTCTTACCCACTTGTCTGATGTGATGTTTTCCCAGACAGGTAGGAACTGTGATAGGCGTCCCCCTACCGGTGTTATATGGTCTGGGGGAAGCTCTATGAAGTCACTGTTTTGGGGTTGGAGAGTTGCGGTTGTTGTTGTTTCCGCGACCTCTACCCTTGTTGTTGTTACCCCTGTATCCACCTCTAGAATTACCTCTGGGTGATGTAGGTGTAAAAGAGGTTTGCTGTTGGTTTGTACCTGTACTTTTGGATCCTCCTCTATAGGTGGATCTACGAAAGGAACCTCTTTGTGTCGGCTGTTGCAATGCTCCCATTGATTTAGCCGTTTCTGTATCCTTCTTCATCTTTTCTAGGGCCTCATCTGTCCCTGTTCCAAAAAGTGTTTTCCCATCAAAAGGTTGGTTCAGTAACGATGTTTGTACCTCTAGTTTGAACCCTGACACTCTGAGCCATGCATGTCTCCTTAACATGATGCTTGTGTTTGTCGACCTTGCCGCAGTTTCTGCCGCGTCTAGGGCGCACTTTATTGAAGTGTTAGTAATTAACTTCCCTTCTTGTATAAGTTGATCTGCTCTCTTTTGATGTTCTTTAGGGAGATGTTTGATGAGTGTTTCTAACATCATAATGCGCTCTGTCATACCTTGCAAGTAGTGCTTGCGTATTAGCTATGCGCCAACTGTTTGCCGCTTGAGATGCTACTCTCTTGCCAGAGGCATCTATTAGTTTAGACTCTTTGTCAGGAGGTGGAGCTTCTCCTGTAGATAAAGAGTTTGCTCTCTTGCGAGCGTTTGTGACCACTAGTGAGTCTAGAGGAATTTGCCCCTTAATGTATATTGGGTCTTTTGGAGCTGCCCTATATTTTTTATCAATTCTTGGGTTCAATACCCTAGCCCTCACTGGGTCTTTGAATATCTCTGATGTATGACTGAGAAGGCCCTTAAGCATTGGTAGTGTTCCTGATGTTCTTTGTGCAGTAGGTAGTGTTTCTAATAAGAAGTCCTGTACTTGAGGTTCTGTATGTAGGTCTACCTTATGAAATGTTGCTGCTCTAGTAATGAGTTGTGCAAACCCAGTATTGTCATCAGGAGGTGAAGGTTTTGAGGGATATGACTCAAGGTCGGTATCATTACCCGATCCCACATTATACTCTTCCCATGGGTCTGCCTCCTCTGGGATTGTGTCCTCATCATCCCCAGGGTGTCCCCCCTCCCCTGTGTCACTCTCTCCATCTGTTGTAGGTGTAGATGGGCGTGTGGGAGGAATATCTGGCCTATTGTGAGGAAGAGGCGAAGATGGTGTGTGAGGTTTGGGAGAAGGGGGAGGAGTTGTATTCGTCCCCATTGTTCTCCTCTTTGGATGAGTCTTGTCGTGCAAATGTTCATGTTTCCTCTTTTTAGGTAGTTCTGTGGCTACCTTGCCAGTCTTTGGGTCAATAAACAAAGTCTTTTGTTTAGGATCCGTTCCGTGTTCCTGTGTCGGTACCGCAGTTTTCGGTTCCGAAAGGTGTTTTTTCTTTGAAATGTCCATTTGTATTTTCGGTGCCGAAGTTTTGTTCGGATCCGACTTCTTCGGTATCGAAGATGTCCCCGGTGTCGAGGGTGTTTTCGGCGCCGAAGCGTGCTTCGGTGTCGACATGGACTGCTTCGACTTCGAGCTTTCCTTGACCTGGTGCTTCGGTGTCGATGTGGTCGGTTTATCGGAACCGGAACCACTATGATGGGGGACCGAGTGTTTCGGTTTCTGTTTCGTTGCCGGGCTCGAAGGCGGGGCGTTGGAAACTTTTTTCGGTTGTCTGACCGGGCTCGAGGGCGGGGTCGACACCGTGCGGGGTCTGTTTTTCGGTAAAGGGACGTCGTCACTCACTGTTTGTTGGACGTCGATTTCCTCGACGTCGGACTCGTCCGCTTCTGACCCCGCCTCGTCGGCCTCTTCTTCCTCCTCTTCTGGGTGCTGGTCCTCGAACAGCTCCGGGATTGCTTGTGACTGCATTCTCGATACCTCGTGTCTTCGGGCTCGACGGTTTCTAATCGTCGATTTTGACGAGAACGCTGCACAGGCCTCACAGTTCATGGATTCGTGTTCAGGGGACAAGCAGAGGTTGCACACCTCGTGTAGGTCCTTGTGTGGGAACTTAGCACCACACGTTGGACATTTTTTGAATGGAGTCCTTTCCATGGACCCCGGGCTGGACTACGTCGAGTTTCTCGTAGTCGTCGTCCTTCGAACCGCGTCGGTATGGAGTGAAGTCGCGTTCGATAACGATACCGTCGATTTGGAAAGGAATACGCGCCGGTTATAACCTTCTTTGTTGAAGTCGGTCCGGAGCGCTTCGATCCTCATCCGAACCCGATGGCGGAAAAAAACAATCTAAGGATGGAGCCGATGCCCATGCGCACTAACACCGAGAGGAGGAGTCACCTATGACGACAAAGACTTCTCCAGAAGAAAAACAAAGTGCAATCATCCGAGCCCAACACCAGATGGCGATCTATTCATAAATGTACCATCTGCAGCCCATATGCCTCGAACTAACATTTACTTGGGTAAAAAGGATTGCTTGAGAAAGTCTAGTGTTGATCTGCATAGAAGGTTTCGCATTTTGATGAACAAATTTGATAAACTTGTTACTGAGAGTATAAGCGAAAAGGACATTCAATCAATCAATCAAAACATTTATCAAGCGCGCTACTCACCCGTGAGGGTCTCAAGGCGCTGGAAGGCGGGGTGCTGCTACTGCTCGAAAAGCCAGGTCTTGAGGTGTTTCCTGAAGGTGAGGTGGTCCTGGGCCATTCGTAGGTGTGCAGGGAGGGAGTTCCATGTTTTGGCTGCCAGGTAGGAGAACGATCTTCCTCCGGCGGTGGTTCTGCGAATCCGTGGGACGGTGGCGAGGGCGAGACTGGCGGATCGGCGCTGGCAGGTGGGAGTGTAGAACGAGAGGCGGTTGTTGAGGTATTCGGGGCCCATGTCGTGGAGTGCTTTGTGTGCGTGGGTGAGGAGCCTGAATGTGATCCTCTTGTTGACGGGGAGCCAGTGCAGGTTTCTCAGGTGGGCGGATACGTGGCTGTGGCAAGGCATGTCGAGGATTAGTCGTGCGGAGGCGTTTTGTATGCGTTGTAGTCGTTTCTGAAGTTTGGCAGTGGTCTCTGCGTATAGGGCGTTTCCATAGTCCAGTCGGCTGGTGACGAGGGCCTGGGTGACTGTCTTTCTAGTTTCGGTGGGGATCCACCGGAAGATCTTTCGGAGCATGCGCAGGGTGTTGAAGCATGATGACGAGACGGCGTTGACTTGTTTGGTCATGGTGAGGGAGGAGTCCAGGACGAATCCCAGGTTGCGTGCGTGGTCCGATGGTGTCGGCGCGGATACTGACATTTGGAAAACAAAAGAGCAGAAATACTCATAATTTGGGCTTCATAAGGTCCTGTTGGCCATTTAAAGTAACTTCTTACACAGTGCAGAGTGGATATAAATAATAGCTTTTTTTCTGGTTTTCCTTCTACATGCTTGCAGCTCTGCAAGACTCTAAATAACCAATTGTTACTATTATCCAGTTTAGGACTAATCATTTTACTAACCTCAAACCAATTAAACGGTGAGCAGAAAAAGCTACGATTAAAGGCAAGACCTGTAGATTGCATTAAAATTTCTGCAGCGGCTGCAATAACCTGTGAACAATTTTATCAGTGAAATGCTTTGGGTACAAAAAACACTAATAACAGCAGATATATACAAGCCGACATTATGGCATTTTGAAATGGATAGGGCCATAGAAATCCATTTAGAGCCCATACCACAATATTCAGGCTAATGAAAGAACAAGACGCCTACTCCTGTGTACACAGTATTGGAAGATGCGTCATGGCAAAAACAGTAAACACTACTAGCCATTTGGGAGTAAATAAGGAGCATTCCCAGAAGAGGGTGTCTTGCATTTATTTTCAAATACGCTAACTGGACCTGTGCAAGGTTATACGTAGGCAGGAGTGCACTGATGCAAGTAAGGGACTACTGGCACATCCATGAGGTGGGTGCGGATGTAGCTAGATAAGGAATATTGAACCATTGGAGCAGAGGAAAAACTAAGTGGGAAACAAAGTTTGAGATGCTAGAAAGGGAACATATGAGCCACGCCATCAAATCAGGGGTTGTGTGCAAAATGGAGCGCACGTTCAAAGGGATTCAAGTATTTCAAAACCTACCCTATCTTAGGAAAATGTCCTAGTTGGGGACATGGACCCTTCAACTGGCGGGAAGGGGTATTTCCTCTTATATACTAACGCTTCTAATGCTACTAACAGAGTCTCAATTCTCCCTGAATTATTATTTTGCAAGCAATGTTTATTTAGGTACCTGTGAACACCCAGTTGGGGTGGAGCTATTACGGTTTAACTGGGTGGTACCCTGCATGTATCTTTGTTTTCTGGAAACACGTTTCAGGACAGTTCCACTCGACATGGCTTACCCCAGACTGGACATCCACCAGAGTGTGCGTGAGGATGATGTTGAAGACGGCGTGAGACCGGCTGCTCTCTTCGTTCATGTTGGTTGCAGCCACTGTTCGCGACTTGTTGCCCTCAGACATCAAAGACTCAATGTCCTAAATAAAGACAACATTCAAACAATTAGCTGGATGGAGTGGTTGTTCACTTGCCCATTCTTTAGCCTCTTTAGCATGGTGAGAAGATGGATTCCTTCAGTACCCTCACACACGCTACAGCCGAAAGGACTAAAACAATTCATCTTTTTAAATAAGCAACAGTCTGGTTCTTCAAGAAACGAGATAAATGTTTCACTTGAACAATACCACTAACGGAATACAACCCATTCGCTTTTTCAATGTTTACGTAAAATGAAATTCACAAATTCCTGGATACCAAAATCACAAAGAATCCAGACATTTCTCATTTCATCCTATACAATTATCATGTGAGTGGACTGGTCTGCAGCTATTAAAACCCATTTCTTGCTGTGAAAAGGCTAAATCACATTCTTTGCTGCTCTCGGCAAATTTTCCTTTCCCAGGACACATTAATGTCACCCGTTGGCCAATGTTGGAATGTTTTGAGACGCATCATGACATCTTGTCACTTTATTCAGCAAATTCAACTGTAGATTAGCCCTGTGCAGAGGCCACTGGTAGACTGAACCATCTCAGCACACACTGCTCCGGGGGGGGGGGGGGGGGGGGGGGGGGGGGAAACAACAAAAGAACTGACAATTTTATCCATCACAATATCAATCACTAATATAAATCTATTCAGCTCAAACACCATTCTATTTGCAATAGCTACCAGCTAACAACATCTACGGTTAGGATTTCAGTAGCGCAAGCAACGCATGGTAGAGAAGTCATGGCTACGTAGTCCCTAAGAGGTACATTTAAATGGTTTTCTCAGTTTGTGTCTAAAACATATCTTAATCTGAAAGTGTGTTTTTAGTTGTATTATATTTCTAACACCCTATTTTGTGATAAGGATATCCGAGCATAGCATCCCTTACACAACGTTTTTTATGTGCATTTCTTTTGTATTGATATCTTTAACCAATCTACTAATGAACAACTGGACACTAGTCAAAGAGCGTGGCCTTTGGTTCACTGACCACCAGAGACTACTCAAATTATGTCCAAAAAGGCGTAAGGAGCAATACTCAAAGTTGCCAGTATAGACACCTGGCATGGCCCTCAGCTGTGCCAAGTTGGTGCTTCGCAAGCAGCATGGCCTTTGCTATGCCCTTCATCCAGTATCTGGCATTCACTGAACCAGCACAGCAGGCTCTGAGCATATACTGTAACCTTCAACCACCCCATGTACTGTCCTGCCAACTCCAGACACTAAAAGGGCTCGGACTATTGCTATGCCCAGCGAGCTTTGATGGCAGAGAAGTGCTGGGCATGCTAACGGAGTAGTCTTTGGACACGTCCTATACACAGCTCACCTGAACCCTAGCAAAGCATTGAAACCCCGCAGATAACTACCTCTTGCCATTCCCAGTAGGCTCAAAATGAATGGCATTTCCTTCGGCCATGACTTGCACTTAATATTTTTCTCCTAGCCTTTGCCACATCCTGCATCTGATACAGTACCCAAAATGGTACTGGGCAGAGGGTAAACCCTTTGAACATACCCTGCATGCAGCCTCCCCACCATACGTACACAACCTCAGTTATGTCCAGCAAGTACCCATGACAGAACATGGCTGTCAGCTCATCCTATGCTAAATACCTCATCCACTGTGGACTGAGCCTTAGGCTCTAACTAGTGCTTGCTGATTTGCGGCTGGTCTTCAGCCATCCAGTGCACACTCAGCGGTGACCCCAGTGCCTTCTGTACAAAGCCTTAGGTAGTTTCATATCATCAGCAATGAATGAACGGGCATGCTCCTGTGGAATAGTTTTGTTCATTCACTCATCAATAACTTCTTTTTGGAACTTGAAAGGAAAACGCAACATGTTCTCCATAATTTCCTCCCTTCTGGACGAATCAGCATGCAGATTTCTAAGTGGACATATTTTGTTTTTGAAAGTTTTGTGCTACCTTGTTACATCGAGTCAACAATGATCAAAATGCCTTTTCTTTGGCAGCAAGAATGTACTAGTATCAGGCGCACATTGGCTCATGGACCTTTGTGCTGTTAATAGTACCAGTGCAGAGTTCAGGATCGGGGCAGGGTTATAGGACAGAGGTCTCCATTAATGCCTTAAAAAAAAAAAAAAGATAACTTTGAGAGACCAAATATACACATTAGCTATAAAGCCCTTGTTTAATTTTTTTCTGGGAGAGGTTGGAGGAAGATTGGGGGATGCCAACCTACTCAATTGCCACAGGAATATTTTCTCAAGGTCGATGTCTGCAGCCTCCTTCACAACAGCCCACACACAGTGGCGGCTGGTGACATTTGAACGTGGTGAGGCGGAAAATGATTTCTGCACTGTAGCTCACAAGCGCAGCGCGCATGCCCGAACACCCTTGAGAAAAAATGTGAAAATCGAGTGGTTCATCACAGTACCCTCTGGTTCACCACTGCCACCCTCTGGTTCATCACAGCACCTCTGGTTCATCACAGCACCCTCTGGTTCATCACTGCCGCCCCCTGGTTCATCACTGTCGCCCTCTGGTTCATCACTGTCACCCTCTGGTTCATCACTGCCACCCTCTGGTTCATCACTGCCACCCTCTGGTTCATTACTGCCACCCTCTGGTTCATCACAGCACCCTCTGGTTCACCACTGCTTCACCATTGCCACCCTCTGGTTCATCACTGTCACCCTCTGGTTCACCATTGCCACCCTCTGGTTCTTTACTGCCACTCTCTGGTTCATCACTGCCACTCTCTGGTTCATCACTGCCACTCTCTGGTTCATCACTGCCACCCTCTGGTTCATCACTGCCACCCTCTGGTTCACCACTGCCACCCTCTGGTTCACCACTGCCAACCTCTGGTTCATCACTGCCAACCTCTGGTTCATCACAGCACCCTCTGATTCACCACTGCCACCCTCTGGTTCACCGCTGCCACCCTCTGGTTCACCACTGCCACCCTCTGGTTCACCACTGCCACCCCCTGGTTCATCACTGCCACCCCCGGGTTCATCACTGCCACCCTCGGGTTCATCACTGCCACCCTCGGGTTCATCACTGCCACCCTCTGGTTCATCACAGCACCTCTGGTTCATCACAGCACCCTCTGGTTCACCACTGCCACCCTCTGGTTCACCACTGCCACCCCCTGGTTCACCACTGCCACCCCCTGGTTCACCACTGTCACCCTCTGGTTCATCACTGTCACTCTCTGGTTCATCACTGCCACTCTCTGGTTCATCACTGCCACCCTCTAGTTCATTACTGCCACCCTCTGGTTCATCACTGTCACCCTCTAGTTCATCACTGCCACCCTCTGGTTCATGTCCCAAGGGGTTCAACTCTGGCACAATTATGTCCACTGATGACATACTGGCACAGTAATGGTCAATCTTGGCATATATAGGGCATCCTTGGGTGAATCATAGCATAAGGGTCGCACGGCTATCCTCATCAGAGCATGAGCACGCGGGGCTAATTGTGGCCTTTATGTCACATAACAGTGGCTGTCATTAGAATATTAACGTCCGTGACTGACACTGTGGTGTTTATGCACGAGGGTAGGCAGCCGCTGCACACTTGTGGCGCCATAAGGAAACGGAGTTCATTGCAGCGGCAACCAGAGCGCACCATCCGGCTTCTACTAGCGGTAAGCGGGGGTCTGAAAAGTGGCACCGAGCACATCCCCGGGCTGAGGTTTATAAAACGGGAGGGCGGAATTTTTACAACTGAGCACACCGCAGTCTTTAAAGATTTTACGAGCTTTATTGTAAACACTGCATGAAACCGACCCCATGAGCTGTGAGATTAACGGGCAAAGATCTTTTAGAATTATGAGGTTAATAACACGTCACGAACCAGCGCACAAGGGATTTCTGACTTTGTCTTTATGAACAATTTAAAATGTAAGAGTTATGAATTATTCGTTAGTCCATTATTTGTATTGAAATGTATTCACAGGGCAATCGTATTATACGTTAATAGTTACATTTGAAGGATTGTTTTTGTAGAAAAACTGAGTGGGTGGCTGATTAGAAGGTAGTACTAATGAGATGTATTTCTGATTTACAGATCCCTTGATAAAGGCGCTACCGCGCCGAAATGCATTGGGAGGTTACTCAATGAAATGAATATGAAAGTTTTTGTGATATGATCATGGATAATCACTACAACGATGTGCATTAACATCAAAGAACATTATTTGAATTGAAAATTAAAATCAAAAATCTTTTTGAAAAACGAACAATTTTGTATTTGAATTAATTGCTGGAGTGCCAGCATTCACTTGTGCCCACGGAGACAAGCCGAATAGAGTCTTGCTATATTTGCTGGTACAATGTTGACATCCTTGGCACGTCCTGGTAACACCTGTTCTGACGGCGCAGAATCAGACAATGTGATGCAATTGTCTATGGAAATTGAAAGCTGACATTTGGGGGAAAATAGATGAAATCGGATTTTTGAAACAAAAATGTACTTTTCTTTAGAAAAAGGAAAGATTTTTTTTTGTGCATTCACCAAAAATGGAAAGTGCATAGTGGATAGAGCACGTGTATTTTGAGAATCTGTCATGCTGGTGTTTGAAAACAGAATGATAAATGAGCAATCCCCATTTACAGCTGCTCTTTGAAGGGTAGTTGGGGGGGATTTACAGCTGCTCGTGTTTCCTCTGTGCCAGGGGGCACTTGCTGCTGTCGTTGTTATTGCCTTGGTCGTGTGGGCGCATCCTATCCCCGCCCCATTAGGAGACCGGGGGCTGCGGCATGAGGCAACCCCCGTCTCCCAAGGGGGAGGCTAGCGCGCATGTCCGTGCCGGGCAGGAAAATGACCTGTCCGAAAGAGGACACGGCACTAGCGTGTCTGCACAGCCCCGCCTCCCCCTTTTCCTGATGGTTTCTGGTCCGGCACAGTAACCGGCCGGCCAGAAACTCGTTCCTGAATGTGTGATTTAGGCACACATTGGCAGTCCGGATGGCAGCGGTGTGCATTGGGAGGGCAACGCCCCAACGCCCCAATGGACGCACCGCCGCTGCACATCTCATGTAATCTCACAAAATGACAGACGAAGGAAACTGTTCTGCTTCCAATAAAATGTCATGTCAGTTAAGGGGATTTGTCATGCATGAGGAGTACACTGATAAAACCCACATACCTGCATTAAAACTTTAAATCGGCTGAACAAAAACTTACAAAGTATGCAAAAGCACGCAGCAGACACTAGTCTCTGCTTGCATGAAAACTTTAGTGACATCCGCTAAGCAATTTATTTTTCTCTCCAGCTTATCTCACAACTTACTCTATAAATGAACAAGTCACATTTTGATTCCCTGCCAACAACTTCTGCCTACCTGTCCAATCTGTACAAGACTTACAAGGATAATCAAATATCGAAATCACTGGTTTTATAAAGTTCAGTGAGGATCTGTCAAACTGAACAAAGCAGAAATGTTTTTCCTGTGGACCGAAATAACTTTCCATAACAAGTGTTGTCCCCGCCTCTTTAACACATAGACACACACAAATGTATATATAAGTGTGTATTGTCCTAGGATTACATTTACCAGCACTTTTTAGAATCAGACGAAAAAAAGCTGTAGAAATTCCCCACTTGCTGAAGTTTGGGTTTACAATATCAACATAAAAAAATGAATGGTAAAAAACGCTTAATAAATATGACAACTTTGTAAAAAATAATTTCAGTTATAATGTCTTGACATTTAAAGGTTGGTTGGTGGCCTTCAATATTTGTCCTAAAGTGTCTGGGCTTCCTTTCTGAAGGCCACGCCATTGATTATTGTACCCAGGGCTGAAATAACATTATCTGCCACGCCAAGTTCCTTTCATCCATCAGAAGTCATGCACGGGTGGTCGAGTACTGCCAATCTGCCACTGCCTCAAGTCTTACCTTATAATCAGAAACAGCCAGTTTAGAAAGACCGTCGACATATGGACCCAAAACCTTGTGTTCTCGGACCTTTAGGGATTGCCGACTCCTGATCAAAAGAAAGAGGTGAAAGTCAAATTCCCAGCCAATATGAAACTCTAGAACCTCCATAATCCACCCTAAAAATGTAAACCCTGCATTGGGATGTGATTGTTGGTTCCATAAGCTGAAGAGACCTCTCTAATAAGACAAAGATGTCAAGTACCTACCACAATGGATACCCTAATACTGTAGCATTCTTGCATGTTATTGTATTCCCTATGTTACTCGGTCTTAGCGGCTCAGCCTGTGTGAGTGTTCGGGGTGGAATGTTTGGGGTGTGGGCCATGAGTGGAATGCTTGGGTGACTGGATGAGGAGTGACACTTGGTGAATGGGGCTGAGCAGCTAGCAGGCTGGTTCTGGGGGGGCTGCCCTACAGGACCCACATTTCCTGTTTACGAAGACTTACTGAATAAACTCACTTGGATTACATTATACCAGCGTGGTCCTGGTCACTACACAACCCTGATGCACTCCAGAATAGGCTAGCTTGAAAGCGCCATTTCTTGGTGGATAATGTAGCAAATCTGTCAGGGCAACTAAGAAAAAGAAGCCTCTGCTGCGTGCCACAGAAATATCAGAGTTTAACCTATCCTTGCATTATTTTAAGAAAGTGAAATCTGTTTGTTTTGTATTTTTCCTTTTTATTTTGGACCTACATTTCGCCCCTCTCTAGTTTCCATATAAATATATTTAGTAAATGTATGCACTGTTTTTTAATGAAATATATAGGTTGATGAGCCCATGTAATTATAAATCTCCTTAATATCATTTCCTTCATAACATTTGTAGGATGTTCTGCAGCCCCAAAGACATGTTGGGCCTCAAGGCAGCTTGTCCAAAGACAAAATCCATATGATGCACAGTTAAATCTTACAAATAATCTCTGGAGCTGCTCGATCTGCAGTGTATGGAGTGACCGGGTTTCCAGAAGATTTTATAAAATAAAACATCGGCTGCCTTTTAAAAAATTAGGCGAATATTGTTATGGACCATGTCTATGGTAGAGAACTAATAAATGTAAAACAGTTATGCATTAGTGACATAACCGAAGGAGGCATGCTTCTGCAAATGCCAGTAAAGTCACTGCCTACCCAATATGTTAACGTTCTGGGGATCTATGTCTTTTGCTCACTGAAATGGGAATTGTCCCCTAGTTACTAGACATCCTTACTTCATGCATTAATGGGATGGAACATTTATCCTATGTATCTAAACATTACCCTTTTGCTAATATTTCTTTGGACTTTCACCTTCATTAAAAACAAATGAAAGCTAACTAAAAGTATTATTTTAACGGAAAAAAAGTTTATTGAAACCCCAAACCCCACTACAACAACAAGTTTTTATTCAACTACCAATTACAATTTCCAAACCACTTTAACTACAAACAACCCAATTAAGGTTTTAAGAGGGCCTTGGTGCCCCAACTCAGTGGGTTCAGTGCCTACTGCTGCCATCTGTGGGTAACCTACATCTACAAGATTACGTCTGTCTTGATGTATAACAATAACAAATTATTTAAGCATCAAAATGCAACTAGTCTATGGTGTGATGAATACGAATGGTCATTATTTATAAGTACGGTAGATCACAATAGCAACTCATCAAAACACTACAACCACATTTTCATGTGTCGCCTCACTTCCTATTTACAAATCTGCTCCATGTACTGACATCTGCAAAGGAAGGTGCAAAGCTCTGATTTCATGAATTTCCCTCTTATTTCTGCACTGCCCGTCTTTGGCGATGATCAAAAACATGGCTGATCCAACTTCATACAACTATGACCTTTCCTTTTACCAGGTCCCTTTACTTCTTGGCAAAACGGACAAGTTGCGGTAATGTCTGATCTGGTAGAGAAAGGATCTAGCCGCAGATTCCTTATCTTTGAATTCTCCTCAGGCACCAGACTGGATCTGGAAATTTTCCCAGCAGTACTTCCACATGTCGGCAGGGGGCATAGAGCGACTCCCTAGCGACATCTTCTCTCGGTTGTAACATCAACAGAGTCCATATAAGCCCACCCTGACGCGCCAACATCAGTTTTTATGTGACAATTTCCACTCTAACAATGCAGAGCCACGTAGAACAAGCATTGGCATAGCCAACAGGTCTCGCCTTTGGGACCTTTTAAGTATTTAGTTATGCAGCAGGTCCCAAAGGCGAGACCTATTGTCTATGCCAATGCTTGTTACCCCTTGTGGTTTGTGGCATGACAGATATCGGAATGGCTCTGGAGTAATAATTTGTCATTACCACTTCCTCCAGAGTTTTATCACAATTCTGTTATTTAATTTAATGAATAGATTGATACATTTACCAGATTGTATGTAAGAATTGGTGAGTTTGTGGTCTCCTTTTTACTTTAAGCGTATTAATAAAGTCTGAAAAGTAGCATATATTACAATAAAGATAAACCTAATTAAACATATTTGGTGACATATCGAAGCAAAGTACAATTCTTCTCTCCAATTCGAATTGGAACAAATTTGCATAGATCAGGGTTACACCTAAAATAGGACATGGAGCCAGCCCACCCTGAAATACGCTGGACGCACCTAGATTTAAACAACCCAAACAATAAACTGCAGACAAGCAAACAAAAATCCGTAACATTTCCACAATGTTAGTGTGGTAATGTGCAGGTTGCAATTCACAGAAATCAGACAAGAAACGTGTTCGAATGTACTGTGTCTCCACAAACTGGTGATGGTTAGAGACCTGTCTAAACGATTGAGTCCTGCCACTGTCTGCAAATCACAAGCGCGGCAGGTTGGGATATTTTCCCAGTAAGTACTTCCACATTACCGAATCATGAATATTTAAACCAACATCCTGGTACTTCAGCTCCTCTTTGGAGACCCTGCACTTTGCTGTTAAAATAAGTTCACTTCATAAAATCACTGCAAGTAAAAAGCATTCACCAACACAAAACCTCAATGACAAGTATTTTGAAAAACAAATGGCCCCTGCACGCACAGCTGTTTAAAACAAGCCCGGCAGTGGTGCGTGCGTGCGCGCGCGCAGATGGCTCTTTTTGGAAGCACATACTCGTGCTTGTGGCGCGCCCCTGCTCGCTCCCGAAAGGTGGATGCCGGCACAAGCGGGAGTATGTGCTTCCAAAAAGAGCAGAGCGACGGCTAAAGGTCCTCCTATGCAGCGCATGCGCGCTGCCTAGGCAAAACCTAAAAACAGCCTCTGGAGAGAGTGTGCCAAACAGGGAAAAAGACTTACATCAACAAGAATAAGAATGAAATAACATAAGTAAAATGCAAAGAGGGAAACCAAGAGACATCAGGGCCCTAAGTATGCAGAGCAGGGAGGATGGGTGGGTCAATAAGGAAACTGCTGCTAGATCCTGTCTCTATCAGATAAGGCATTCCTGAAGGTAAGTAACATATCCATCTGATAGAGACATCTAGCCGCAGATTCCTTATCTTAGGATCAAATACCCAAGCAATACCATCACCGGAGGAGGGTCTGTGAACGGATCTCACCAAAGATCCCCAATAGAAGAAGGTGGCCAAAGGATATAAAGGGACTAGACTATCCGAAAATGATAGGTGAAGCAAGATGCTCACCGAGAGGACCGACCTCCAAGGAGGACTATGCTAGCCTACAGGGTGTAGAAAGGTATAAGACTGTAAGAACACTGTATCAAATCAATATGAGGCAACCCTAAGAGGGAGGCAACCTAAGATCAAGGAATGCAGAGGGACCAAGGACAATAGTCAATAGAGGCCAGGTTCAAAACTAAATGTAAGGAGCATACACAGCGTGCTCAACTGCAGCGAACATATAGAACGAATAAAGAGCACCCATCGATCGCCGAAGAAACTATCCTGAGAAGCAGATGCGAAACAAGGGATGTCCAATCATAGGATGATGTGGAAAAGAGAACAAGGAATGCTGAAGAGCATGGCTAGGAAAAACAACAAGAACGGTAAGAAAACGCTCTTACAGTGAGAACCTCGATAGCTATATAAGGCATCCACTGGAAATAAGTAATGGAGACGCTCAGTGAAGAGAAGGAAGAAACAGATCAGTACAACCAAGAAGGTTGAACCAGGTCACCAAGAAGGGTGTAGGTAATATGCAGCGATGTACACCGTATGGAAGACCAGATGACCACATGTGCAAAGCATACATAAAGATATACCTGAAGAAAAGACATCTTCAAGAGATCCATTCAAGAGATAGGTATATACATGCAGAAACAAATGCATCCAAGATAAATGTATACGAGGATAATTATGCATATAAAAAAACATAGATATTCTCGTAGACACACAAGTATATCCACTCCTCCGAAAGCAATCCATGTCCTTCACTAGTGAGCAGGAGAACGAGAAGTGGAGGAAAGAAGGGTACTCCACGAACAGAGGTGGAGACAAAGACAAGGCTGGAAAACAGCAACACAATGCTGCCTAAGAATAAGAAATGGAAGGCAGTGTCCACTATATAAAAACAAGGGCAACCATCCAAGAACCAACACCACCAGCTAAGGGAGGATGCCAGCAGGCAGCAGCATGAGAAGCAGAGAATAATAGCACATGGAATTGCCATGAGAAAGACGACGATGACCACCAAGGTGAAACAAATGGCTGACGGAAACAAAGGGCAACAGATAGTCGATTATGACAATCACACATTGTCCAACGTACAGAAGCTGGAGAAGCAGGTAAGAAACCTGACCAACGCTTCAGGGAAATGTGAGGAAAGATAGGATAGACCCAAAGGAAAAAGTAAAGAAAGACACCCACCAAGACTCCTTGAGACGAACAGTCACAGGATCATGACAAGGATGGAGTAATGGAACCCAGGCCTGAACCAATAGGAACTCAAAGAGGATGTTTGCTTGTGGCACCAGTAGAGCCCATATGGACAGAAGGACAGAGAAAGCGGAAGACAATATCCCATAAGGGATACAAAGTCTAAGAGGAGCTGACTAAAGTGCCTCCTAGGCATACAAATAAGGTCTCCGGAAACGGGAAACAAGGCTGTAGTGCAAGCGTACAACATAATCCGAATATTTGCCACAGAGTAAGCACTTGGGCAGGAAAAATGCAAGCTCTAAAAGAAGTCAAAGGACAGCCTCCAGAAGACTGCCAAACAAGATATGTTCCAGACAGCTGGAAACTAAACCGGTCACCGACAGCATAAACGAGACAAAAGGTACCTGCAGAAAGCAGGACCACTACACCGGGTGTATCCTTTGAGTGGAGAGAAAAACTCTGCCCTAGGAAGGCGGGAAAGAGTCAGTCAAAACAAGGGAAATATCTGTCCCCGACACCCATAGTACAATAACCGACCTAAGACTCCATACCATCCATGACTATCCCTGAACCGGCAAAAAGCAGAGTTGGCATGCGTGCCAAAAGTCAGGTGCCATCAAAAAGCAATGTCGACCAAAGCCGTTTGCACAGCCTCTGAAAACAGGGAAGTACGCAACCATGCATGTCGACAGAGTAATGGAGGCTATAGCTCGACCATAAGAATCTGTAATATCCATACCTCAGCAGGATGCAAAGTTTGGTAGCTTGCTGCCCATCTTGTACCAGGGGAAGAAGAGCATACCGGGCTTCCTCCGGAAGGGAAGGCAAGAGGCCCATCACAGAGTCCCACAAGGCGTGGGAGAAGCGGGCGAGCACACAAGAAGTATTCAAAGAGCACAGAACGTGGCTAGAGTAAGATAAAACATGCCTACCACAAGTGCCAAATTTCCTAGGCTCCCTTTCCAAAGTACCCTGAACCACAAGGCTTTTAGTAGAGGGACGTCTCAGTAGACAGGAGGGATCCTCCGGGGCCTGGGGATACCTGTGAGATATTGAGCTCCACAGGAAGCCCTGTTTCGAGTTTAGTCCAAGCACCCAAAAGGATATCGAAAAGACAGTCACTATAAGGAAGCACAGGCTCAACATTGGATAGGGTAGCGTGTAGTACACCAATTATGGGTCTGTTGACAATTCCTCCAAAGGAATGTGTAAATCCAAGGCAATCGAAACTCGAAGGAGCCTGTCTTCCAATGCAGAACTGGCCTCAGTAGCGAAACCGGGAGGAGACAAGAGGCTGGTGTCAGCCAAGTCAAGCAACCAGCCGGATGGCATAGAGGGTGATACTGTGTCCTGAATAGGAGGAGGACACACCACGCTTTCCATAGTACTTACACAACCATGGCCTGCAGAATAAAAACCCAGAGGAAGGGAGTCTGAGATGGTCGGCTCCATTGATGTCGCATCCTGTTGGAAACCGGCTATTTCTGGTAGGCTAAGGCTTATGCCAAAGCCAGGCAGAAACCACCATTCCAGTCAGGGCAAGGAAGTCACACGCCAAGATAACCCCTGCTCGCCCTCTAGGTAGCATGGCGCGGGCAGTCTAGGCTAAACTCGGAGGCGATGTGTAAAGCATTTGCGTCAGCGCACGACAGCCACAACATACTAGGCACACCACAAAAGAGACTCCACACAAGGTTATATTAAAATAACTTTTGTATTGTCAAAACATATCAGATAAAAATCATACATGTACATTGTGCCAACTGGCACGGCAATATTCACAAGGGATTATGTACACAGGACAGGGCCACATAGGCCACTGTCATAATCAGCACTTCTAGAAATAGAAATAATACTTGTAGAAATTAGAATAAAAGTATATAAACTTCACTGTAACACAAAGTAACAGTTATAGATCACATCCAGTAACTACTGGGAACAGGTAAGTACCACCTACGCAACCCTAAACTCCTTGGGAGACTGTCACGCAGGGGACCAGGACCTTACTAGGACTACCTGTACTAGGAAAGAAGAACCACCTAAGTATCACACAGCATTTTAGGGGTCTAAGAAAGAATACATTACTCATGATGCAATAAACCTACATTCCGAGGAGTAGAAAAGACAACCACCTAAGAATAAACACATTTAGGGGTATAAACCAGAACACCTTACCCATGATGCATGAACACATTCAGAGGAGTAATAAAGAGAAACACATGAGGCCTAAAGCATTCAGAGGTGTTAAGAATAAAGCACATGATGCAACAAAATACATTCAGGGGTGCAGCGCAAGAAGACACATGATGACTAAACATTCAGAGGTGCAGCGCAGGAAAAGTAAGACACATGATGCATAAACCTACACATTCAGAGGGGTCAAGAGTAAAGCGATAGCGCAAGAATCACATGATGTCTAAAAACAGTCAGAGGTGTAAGATCAAGGTGCGTAATCATACTAAATGCATTACATTTCCTAGCACCACATCACAATGCGCAAAACTCACATTAGGCAAATACTATCACATGAGCCACTACCTGTGGCAGTCCCTAGGCCAACGGCCTTGTTGGGGCTCCGACGCCCTGAGTCCAAAGTCAGGGGGCCAGTCTCAAAGTACAAAAAGCCTAAACGTGGCAGGTGCCCACAAAGTGCTGGGCACCTGGAGAACAACAAACTTGCACCAGGGCCCTCACTGGCCCTTAGGCGCCAACTGCGCCACTGCTGGAGCCACACAGGCTCTGGGCATATCACACATGCCCCAGACGTTGGAGCCACACAGACTCTTAGAACAATGATGCCCCCAGGAGCCTCACCGGACTCTAGTCCTCACACTCGGGGGCAGGAGGGGACGAGCACCGACAATATGCCCCGAAGCCCCCCCTCTCGAATATGGCCCTCTCTGGAGCCAAACGGGCTCTACACACCGTTGGGGCGGCCCGCTGCCTTCCGGGGCCGCCCTGAAGCAGTGCCTCTAACCCGGCACCAACACGAAGCAATGCGGGCCCTCAAGAGCCCCTCGCGGGCTCTGTGGTCATGGTGGGGCGACCCACTGCCATTCGGGGCCGCCCTTCCTTGGTGCCTCGACCGGCACCGCGAGAACCCATCTGCTCCCTCACGGAGCAGCAGCATCACAGAGCCCCCGTCTCACCCGGTCCACGCGGAGCCCCCCAGCCCTTCAACTCACCGGGCCTCAGGGGCGGCTCCTCCGGGCGGCGGCTCTCTTCGTCTGGCCAGCGCGGGGCTCCTCTTCCACCACGGAGCCCCGCCGGGCCGCTCAGCCGCTCGCGGCCGCTCTCCCTCTCGCTGCAGGGCTCCCTCGGCACACGGGAGCCCTGTTAACCGGCCGCCACCTTTCTCGCCTTCCCCTTTCTTCCACCACGGACTCAGGGGCGGCCCAGCCAATCGCGTCGCGGCTCCTGCGACGAGCCTCTCATGACGCGAGGCCGCCAACCAATGGCAGCGCGGCCTCGCCGATGACGCGACTATCCACCGGCCAATCCGGTCGCGGCCCCTTCGTGGTTTGTTTTCACCGCGGCAGATCGAGGTGGGCACTCGTAATTAATTAAGTAACTACGGCCAGGAATCCTCAGCGCCTCCAGCGCTATAAGCGAGCACCAAAAGCGCTCCTAAGCACTAGAAAGTCCGGCGACAGCGCTCTCATGCGCTTGGGGGAAATGAAGCGCTCCAAAGCGCTAGACAGCAGGCAGAGCGCTCTCAGGCGCTCAAGGCGAAGCACAGCGCCTCTAGGCGCTAGAAACCAACTCCAGCGCTCTCCACAGGAAAAGGCAGCTTCTCCATGCTGCCATGGTCCCAGAACTTCCCCAGGGGTAAAGCCAAGTCCCCCCTTCAGCCCAGGCAGGCAGAAGGGTCCCCCAGGAGTCCAGGAATCCAGGTATCCAGGGGCTGGGCAGCGCCCACCCCTGGTAGATCCGAGTCAGCCACAAGAGCCAGGACAAGAACATTTTGGAAGGAGACACCGTCCCTTCTTATACACAGAAATGCCTTTGAAGTACTTTGAAGCTTTCGTGCAAGGGGCCCTGAGTACTGGAATGTTTCTGGTTTACGTCTCCCTGACAGCTTCAGGGCCAGAGGTGACAGTAGGCCGCCAGGATGGAGAGCCAGCAGGGTGGGCGGCAGGCACAGCCCGGCACCACCAGACGCTCTTTCCTCCCATCCCTGACAGCAGAGGGGCCTTTCATCTACCCCCTCCTCCGGGGCCTTGCAGACCCTGCAGACCCTGTTCTACTCAAACCAGACAGTCCATCTACCAACAGGCCCAGGCATGCCTGGGCCAGGCCCATCAGCCAATCACGTGCTAGCAGACTCACTAAACAATTATGCCAACTTCTAAAAGTGGCGCTTCTAGACTACACACAGCCATGCTGCATACACCATTCTGCAGCATTCATTCTCACGAGTTCATACATATCAAACTCGCCCCTGCACTCCCCACGCATCAGGAATCTACCATGGGCATACATATTTCCCAGTCATTCCTATGGGAGGGCAGGTCACTCACCATCCATACACAGAAAGCACACGCACTTTATACTGTACCACAGTGAAAAAGTGCGCAGAGGCCTACAATCACCAATCCAGGTTCCAAAAACAGGCTAGGAAAAAGCAAAAAGTCACGGGGTAAACCTGCCCAAAGGACCGGGTCCAACACATCCCCCTTCCAGCCAAAACGCAGGGTAGACCAATCACTACACTGATGGTCTTCAATGCTTTGGGCGACAAAACCACGGAGACGGGCCTGCAGGGCAGGGCCACCTTACAGTTTTTCGCCACTCGGAACCCACAGGGATTTCCCTCAACAAAAGCTCTCTGACACAACTAGGATACCCCACTGGTACACACTAGTCATCCACAGCCAGGACCAGGCCCTAGGCCATCCACAGATCACAGGTCCTAACCAATCCACAGAGTGGGGGCAGAAGCCCCTGGCACACAATAGCCAATCTCCACTCTCTCTCTCAGGGTAGCTACACTACCACTGATCCTATACCCTAGGGACCACACCCTCAGGCTGACTAGAGGTCACAGCAAGAATGCCCGATCCTACCTCTACTCCACCAATGTTAGAACTGGGGGTCTCTAGTTGGCAGAGGTAAGTACCTTAGACCAAGTAGGGACCCTGGCTTCCAGTCAGGGTGAAGGAATAACCCTCACAGCGAAGCACTCACCAGAACACAACTCTCCTACCAGATCAGGACCTCACTCCGTCACTGGTCTATCACCTGGAAACGATTCCACTTCTGAGGTACAAAGCACACAGCACAGTCCCTCTTCAAGCAGGTGGGGGGACACAGCACACAGCAAAGCCCCCTTTCCTCTACCTTAGTGGAAACAACAAACTGCAGGTGGGCCCCAGAACACACAGCAAGGGCCGCCTCCTCAGTCTCTTCGGTTGATCCACCTTAGTAGAGACTCCTCTTGACCTAGAAGTTTCCTAATCTCCCAACCTAGGATTTACACCCTTAAGTTGCACCGGGGTCAGAAGTACACCGTCCTTCTGCACCCCCTTCCAGTTCCACTATCACAGGCACAGTATGTCTCAGGCTAGACAGAGCACACGCCAGCGGCGTAGCAGCGACACACTCTCCTCCCACCGGGGTCAGAAGTAAGGACACCCTCCCTCTGCACCCCCCTCCAGAGTTCTGCACCCTCCCACCTTGGAGCGGTACCCCTGGAAGCCAACAACCGGTCAGGACACTGACTACAGATGCCCTTCCTTCCAGGTCAGGCTGAACCTGAACCTGGCCTCCCCCCTCCTCGGGGAATGACCTCCAGAGGCCCCAAAAAAAAAAAAAATGGTCAAGCACTCTAGACGGTCAAATGCCCAGCGAACCAGGACTTCTGCACCCTCCACTTAGGAGCAGTACAGCCCAACACCAGGACCGCCGGAGTTCTGATTACAGACACTCCCTGTCCTCTAGACACAGGAAGATCCTCTTCAAATGACTTATAGGTACAGCCTAGGCCCCTGACCTGGCGCTCCCTTAGGGAACCCTCCAGGCCCTGAGACAAGGTTTCGGGCTAACGTGGGACACACCGTCCCACACTCACTCCGCCTCCACTGAGACAGGACGTGAGCCCCTACACCCCTATCATCCTAATGGGACATAGCTGGGCTACACATGAACCTCTTCACCTACACAGGATCATCAGATACACAAGCCACTACTTTTAGAATCACTTTCTAATGTCTCTGCACGACATCCAGCACACCGCCAGACATCCACCTCACGTGCGAGCTCCTTAAAAAAAAAGAAAACTCACACCAACTCCTCCAGTTCAACACAGCACTCATCCACACACTCCCCCTCCAGACTGGTGAGACAGTTCCTCACTGCCTCTGACTCTCAACCTGTCACCCTCTTACTGAGCGCACCAGGCACCATACTCTGGGAAATGGGAAGGGGAATTCGCGCACTGGACACATTTAAGCTGCCACCACTGGATCCTACCATACTGGGGAATCCAGACACACACACACACTCAGGGAATAACCACCCTCCTGAGCAAGCAATTTCTCCTCCACCCTCCCTCTCTTCCATCTACCCACACAGGGACAGGAATAGGGATTGGACACTGGACCCAGCAAGGGATTCCTAACCTATGGGAACCTCCCCTATCTACTGGCGTCCCGCCCTGTCATTTTCTCTCATCTGCCACTAAACATAAAGCGCAGGAACACCATCTGAAAATGACACTTTTGAGGAAAAATAAAATCAAAAACAATAATCCCAAATATGTGACTATCTGAAAAACGCAGAGTTTTTGTAATGTAGCCAGTTGTCGCTATGGCACTGGGCAAATGCAAGTCCAAATCCGCACCGCTGACCCACCAATGTTGGAAACCGGCTATTTCTGGTAGGCTAAGGCTTATGCCAAAGCCAGGCAGAAACCACCATTCCAGTCAGGGCAAGGAAGTCACACGCCAAGATAACCCCTGCTCGCCCTCTAGGTAGCATGGCGCGGGCAGTCTAGGCTAAACTCGGAGGCGATGTGTAAAGCATTTGCGTCAGCGCACGACAGCCACAACATACTAGGCACACCACAAAAGAGACTCCACACAAGGTTATATTAAAATAACTTTTGTATTGTCAAAACATATCAGATAAAAATCATACATGTACATTGTGCCAACTGGCACGGCAATATTCACAAGGGATTATGTACACAGGACAGGGCCACATAGGCCACTGTCATAATCAGCACTTCTAGAAATAGAAATAATACTTGTAGAAATTAGAATAAAAGTATATAAACTTCACTGTAACACAAAGTAACAGTTATAGATCACATCCAGTAACTACTGGGAACAGGTAAGTACCACCTACGCAACCCTAAACTCCTTGGGAGACTGTCACGCAGGGGACCAGGACCTTACTAGGACTACCTGTACTAGGAAAGAAGAACCACCTAAGTATCACACAGCATTTTAGGGGTCTAAGAAAGAATACATTACTCATGATGCAATAAACCTACATTCCGAGGAGTAGAAAAGACAACCACCTAAGAATAAACACATTTAGGGGTATAAACCAGAACACCTTACCCATGATGCATGAACACATTCAGAGGAGTAATAAAGAGAAACACATGAGGCCTAAAGCATTCAGAGGTGTTAAGAATAAAGCACATGATGCAACAAAATACATTCAGGGGTGCAGCGCAAGAAGACACATGATGACTAAACATTCAGAGGTGCAGCGCAGGAAAAGTAAGACACATGATGCATAAACCTACACATTCAGAGGGGTCAAGAGTAAAGCGATAGCGCAAGAATCACATGATGTCTAAAAACAGTCAGAGGTGTAAGATCAAGGTGCGTAATCATACTAAATGCATTACATTTCCTAGCACCACATCACAATGCGCAAAACTCACATTAGGCAAATACTATCACATGAGCCACTACCTGTGGCAGTCCCTAGGCCAACGGCCTTGTTGGGGCTCCGACGCCCTGAGTCCAAAGTCAGGGTGCCAGTCTCAAAGTACAAAAAGCCTAAACGTGGCAGGTGCCCACAAAGTGCTGGGCACCTGGAGAACAACAAACTTGCACCAGGGCCCTCACTGGCCCTTAGGCGCCAACTGCGCCACTGCTGGAGCCACACAGGCTCTGGGCATATCACACATGCCCCAGACGTTGGAGCCACACAGACTCTTAGAACAATGATGCCCCCAGGAGCCTCACCGGACTCTAGTCCTCACACTCGGGGGCAGGAGGGGACGAGCACCGACAATATGCCCCGAAGCCCCCCCTCTCGAATATGGCCCTCTCTGGAGCCAAACGGGCTCTACACACCGTTGAGGCGGCCCGCTGCCTTCCGGGGCCGCCCTGAAGCAGTGCCTCTAACCCGGCACCAACACGAAGCAATGCGGGCCCTCAAGAGCCCCTCGCGGGCTCTGTGGTCATGGTGGGGCGACCCACTGCCATTCGGGGCCGCCCTTCCTTGGTGCCTCGACCGGCACCGCGAGAACCCATCTGCTCCCTCACGGAGCAGCAGCATCACAGAGCCCCCGTCTCACCCGGTCCACGCGGAGCCCCCCAGCCCTTCAACTCACCGGGCCTCAGGGGCGGCTCCTCCGGGCGGCGGCTCTCTTCGTCTGGCCAGCACGGGGCTCCTCTTCCACCACGGAGCCCCGCCGGGCCGCTCAGCCGCTCGCGGCCGCTCTCCCTCTCGCTGCAGGGCTCCCTCGGCACACGGGAGCCCTGTTAACCGGCCGCCACCTTTCTCGCCTTCCCCTTTCTTCCACCACGGACTCAGGGGCGGCCCAGCCAATCGCGTCGCGGCTCCTGCGACGAGCCTCTCATGACGCGAGGCCGCCAACCAATGGCAGCGCGGCCTCGCCGATGACGCGACTATCCACCGGCCAATCCGGTCGCGGCCCCTTCGTGGTTTGTTTTCACCGCGGCAGATCGAGGTGGGCACTCGTAATTAATTAAGTAACTACGGCCAGGAATCCTCAGCGCCTCCAGCGCTATAAGCGAGCACCAAAAGCGCTCCTAAGCACTAGAAAGTCCGGCGACAGCGCTCTCATGCGCTTGGGGGAAATGAAGCGCTCCAAAGCGCTAGACAGCAGGCAGAGCGCTCCCAGGCGCTCAAGGCGAAGCACAGCGCCTCTAGGCGCTAGAAACCAACTCCAGCGCTCTCCACAGGAAAAGGCAGCTTCTCCATGCTGCCATGGTCCCAGAACTTCCCCAGGGGTAAAGCCAAGTCCCCCCTTCAGCCCAGGCAGGCAGAAGGGTCCCCCAGGAGTCCAGGAATCCAGGTATCCAGGGGCTGGGCAGCGCCCACCCCTGGTAGATCCGAGTCAGCCACAAGAGCCAGGACAAGAACATTTTGGAAGGAGACACCGTCCCTTCTTATACACAGAAATGCCTTTGAAGTACTTTGAAGCTTTCGTGCAAGGGGCCCTGAGTACTGGAATGTTTCTGGTTTACGTCTCCCTGACAGCTTCAGGGCCAGAGGTGACAGTAGGCCGCCAGGATGGAGAGCCAGCAGGGTGGGCGGCAGGCACAGCCCGGCACCACCAGACGCTCTTTCCTCCCATCCCTGACAGCAGAGGGGCCTTTCATCTACCCCCTCCTCCGGGGCCTTGCAGACCCTGCAGACCCTGTTCTACTCAAACCAGACAGTCCATCTACCAACAGGCCCAGGCATGCCTGGGCCAGGCCCATCAGCCAATCACGTGCTAGCAGACTCACTAAACAATTATGCCAACTTCTAAAAGTGGCGCTTCTAGACTACACACAGCCATGCTGCATACACCATTCTGCAGCATTCATTCTCACGAGTTCATACATATCAAACTCGCCCCTGCACTCCCCACGCATCAGGAATCTACCATGGGCATACATATTTCCCAGTCATTCCTATGGGAGGGCAGGTCACTCACCATCCATACACAGAAAGCACACGCACTTTATACTGTACCACAGTGAAAAAGTGCGCAGAGGCCTACAATCACCAATCCAGGTTCCAAAAACAGGCTAGGAAAAAGCAAAAAGTCACGGGGTAAACCTGCCCAAAGGACCGGGTCCAAGACATCCAATGCAGTAATCGAAGCCGGTCGGCACCGAGAAGGCGACGCCTGGCCATGGGAAGGAGCGTTGATTGACAGTACCACCATAGAAGCCCATAGACTACAGCTCGATGCAGACATCGGAGTCGGCCGACCAGAAGTGGGAGTCAAAGGTGGAAGCCGCGATGGGCTATGCACCAGCGCTGCTGAGATTGCAGAAACAAGGACCACGATGAAGCCGAGGACGAACCTGCCGGTGGAGTCACACGAACGACCTCATGCACCTCCGTGTGGCCGAAGGCACTCCAGAGGGAGGCGATGACCCAAGAGCAGAACGAAGAGCTTGAGAATATTGTCTCATCTGGGTCAAAGACACAGAGGCCCCAACATAGGTGGGGAAACACTGGGAGAAGTTATGCCTCACCACTTAAACAGAAGAGTGGGGATCAGCGGTAGACGAAGAAAAAGCGAGACGCTGCAACTTTGACTGCTGCCGCCGAGGTTTACCTCCAGGAGTTGAAGATGAATGACAGCCACAGGAATGGCTCCTAGAACAGAAGCGCGGTCAGTCGCTAGAATGCTTAGGGGACCGAGGACAATGAGAAGACCTCAAAGACTGACATCCGCGCTGCCATGGGTTTCATGCAACGTTCGCAGTGCGTCTTTGGTCAGAGTTGTTGACAAGATTCGGACTCGTTGGACTCGTTGTGCTCACCCAGACACAACATACAAATTGAATGAGGATCCGACATTTGTCAACCAGAGGACTCACAAGGTTTGAATTGTGAGGACATCAAAGAAAGGCAAACTGCTCAGTCGATGAAATGTTAAGTAGGCTGAAAGCAGCCAGAGGAACTGCAGTGCGAATACGCATGTGAGTGCGGAAAAGAAGGAACGGACGTCGGCGCATCGGGGAGGGTATCTTGTATGGACTCCGTTGACGTACCAGCTGGTAGACGACGTCGCAATGCCCTCTGCGGACGCGCGGATGTACTGTTGGGAAAATTTCGGGATCCAGTCTGGCGCCTGGGGAGGATTCTAATATAAGGAATCTGAGACTAGATGTCTATCAGATATGTGAAAATGACCATGGTTAAGACCAGCACATGTCCACCACTGTCCATGTTGCCATTTGTCATTTGTAAGAAATAGCAGCAATCCACAGAGCTTCTGCCAGTGTGGCCACTGAACCTCCCTGATGTGATGGCATAGGGATGAGTGCAATAGTACAGTGATGACCTGTAGAGTAGGCAGAAGGCATAAGAAACAACACATTCTGTATCCCAAGATGATCTACATCTGCACAAGTCAACTTTTGAAGTGACAGGAAGAGGGTTCAGTGAGTTACAGCACGCGGCTAGGACCTGTTGCGATCGGTCCTCAGGTCAAGAGATTGATCTCTTGCAACACCAACTTGAGTACCTTTAAATTAGGAAGTAGTAACACCTATTAAATGCCGCACTTAGAAACAGGAGGAAAGTGATATGAGGAATAGTATAGACAAACTATATTATTTTTATTACAATTCACAACTGCCCACTTCCTCGACTGTTGCCTCCTGTACATGGAGTGGTGTCCAGACCATAAATAGCAATAATTTGAAGCCTGCTGCAGCATTCGCATTTGAAAGTGGGATAATAAATTCTAAACAGTTAACTATTGAGTGTCCTGCAGGCTGGGACTCGGTCCCAACGACTACTCGTTGCATGCGCTGATGCCGGTTCAATTTCTTTTTCTGATTTTTAACTTAAAAACAAACAAAATCGGACAACATAATGTAAGTAAGTAAACTGTTTTCACACAAAGCATTAATGTACCTTCCTTGGCTCGGACCATTCAAAAAGTGGGCTTACGAGGTTGACAAAGGAAGGTAGGAAGGCCAGGGTTCAGCCTCGAGGAGAAATTTAACAGGAAGAGAAAAAATACAGGTAAAAGAGAAGGTGTGAATCTCAAGAGCAAAGTAGAGAACATGCCTAAAAGGCCAACGATGAAAACATAATACTCGACTGCATTGGCAGCCATATTCCCTGGTTTAAATACATACGTAATTAAGTTTTATGAAAAAGTGAATGAGAGCAACTGATGTAATGTGCTCACATACTTTTTCCAAACGCCCAGCGCGTGCTCCAGGGACGGGGCATTTCCGAATTTCTCATAGGAAAAAAACACAACTCTGAAGAAATAAAAGACTGTTGAGTTTCACCCGTGCCCACAACCAAAATGGCTGAAGTTTGAGAGCTTTCCACTAACAGATGCCAAAGCACAGTCTGGCTGCACTGGGCCTCGGCTGCTGAGCCAATGATCAAGATCTGCCACTTACCGAGGGAAATGGAAAACTGAAACTTGCACTTCAAAAATGACTTATCGAAGGAAAGAAACCAGGCTAAAGAAGAGCGGAAATGCTGTCCGTCTTCTGATAAAGTAACTCGTATTAAAGAAGGGAAAGAGAACACCCGGCACGAGCAACAAAACACAAACCAGCAAAACACTGCCCTTAGAAAGCTGCCTCCATTTAAATGTGGCAGACATGAGGGGGTGGGAGGTCGGATCTCTTTTGCAGGAGAGAGATCAAATCAAATAAGTGTTAATACATGCTTTCAAATAATGTTTCTTTAGTGACGGCTGATACATGTCGCCGGCAGGAAAGTGTCAAACACAGACAAGCCACTGACCCACACGGCTCATTGAATGACGAACGCCAGACCATAATCATATTATGTGAATTAAATTGTTTAATGCCCCTGAAAAGGGAAAGCATTTACTTCACTGACTTCTACAGCTACACCAATTATCCTGCTCTAAAAGTGTAGCAGTTTGGGAGAAAATACTAGGCCTTCTCCTCTCGACATTATCTTCCTCTGAAACAAGATCCTGTGGTTATCATCAAGGTGATGGAATGAAGTGTCTAAGGTATTCGAAGAGGAAATTAGGAGGTCACTGATCATGTAACACTCTTGGTTGAGGGGATTTCCTTAGTGAATGGGGGCACTGAACATGGACCTTCATCAACGAAGGAAAAAAGAATGAAATGGTCAACAGTGATCGAGAACCATGAGAGCCCGCCGGCGAGAGTCCATGAAGAAGAAAGATAAGACTCGAGGTGGGCGAGCCCTTGAAAGCTCTAGCCTGAAGCCTGCTCTGGCTCAGCTCGAGGTCCTGTTGACGCCTCGAGTCCTTAATGAGTCAAACTTTCATGTGGCTTCTGCCCACCTTTCTCCTCCCTCTACGCAGGATATGGCGTTACGGTCAGAGCTGCTGACTTTGGAACTGGGGAACCAGGTTCAAGCCTCAGCTGAAAATCCTGGGATTTTGTGCAAATTCCTTAATCCTCCATGCCTATAAGCAAAGAATATGACAATGGGTAATGTAACTGGCATGCATGTAAATTGCTCTAATTTGACCTTTGGGTTGAGTTAACGTTATATAAAAAATACACAAAGGTAAAATCTAAGCCTTGGCATAAGGAAAGACATCAGATACCCATTTTCTGGCTGATTTGTACAAAGTGAAACTAAAAAAACTGGATAAATAGTGGCTTTGAAGCTTAAATTGCGTGATCTTGGGCAAATATATTATTTCTACAAAACTCTTTTTCTTCATACTTTTAATAAGTACTTGTCAATGCAGTGCTATAATGAAACATATTAATCTCAAAGCTTCACAAATTAAAAAAGGAAAATGTTACTTATCCAGTAAGCATCTGTGGCATGTAGTGCTGTAGATTCACATGCTGTGCACACTCCTGACATCTAGTGTTGGGACAGGATATGTGCAGGTTGTTTTTTCTCATAGAAGTCTTTCGATTCAGGTGGTACTGTGACTCCTACTCTTGCTGGTAATGCGGATGGTCATCAACTCCATTATTAGATTGTTTTCCTGCACAGTGGGTGAGGTTGGAATCGGAAGTGAAGCCATGTAAAGAGAGATGTTCATGCAACGAAAGAGGAAAATGAAATAGAAAGATGACTGCAATGTCCACAGGTGTCCGGGGAGGAAGGTCGGCACATGTGAATCTACAGGGCTACATGCCTCAAACCGATGCTTACTAGGTAAGTAAACTTCTCTGTTAGAGGCATGTGTGGCTGTAGATACACATGCTGCGCCCTCCCATAAAGTGGTGGATAACCTGTGGAAGTTGCAGTAGACTTAAAAAAGTGTACAGAGGAACTGCCTGGCCAACATTGGGTTGTTGGCAAGAAAGCACATCCACACAATAATGGTTTGTAAAAGTATGCAGTGTGGACCAGGTTGCCGCCTTACAGATTTCATCTATAAAGATGTTCCCCATGAAGGTTGTAGAGCATTGAGGCTCCTTTTTTTTCCCTGAGTGGAGTGGCTCTAGGAGGAATGGGCAAGTGGAGAGCCCATTCCGCAACTGAGTCAGTTTGAGGGGAAAAAACAAGAGCTTCAATGGATTGATAAAGGTGGAACTGTGAGACCACCTTACAGAGAATTTGGGTTCGCTGCAGAGTACAACCCTATCCCCTGTGTATCTGAAAGAAAGGTTCTACCAAGGTTACTGCCTGAAGCTCACTGACACGCCTAAATGAAGTGAAGGTGACCAGAAAATGCTACCTTAAAAAAGTGAAAACTGGAGGGGATAGGAGTGAAGGGGTGCGAACGGAGGGCCTATGAGTCTTGTCAATACTATGTTGAGGTACCATGTCCGGGCTGGTGGAACCCGAGGAAGAATTACTCTTTTGAGATCCTCCATAAAATCATTGACTGAAATTTTGAAAAGGGAAATGTGTTGCCAGTTATGACGGTAGGCTGCTACAACAGCTAAGATCTGAAAGCTAAACCACAAGTTTGCAAGTGAAGTGGGTATCAGACAATATCTTGCACTTTGACTGCTAAAGGGTAAATGTGCAGTTTTAACCGCATGCGTGCGGGCGGAATTCCGCTCGCACGCTGAGATTTTTTAAAACGCATGTTACGTGACGAGCTGGGCTCGTCATGAGCGTGCGAGGAGGCTACCTCATGACGAGCCCAGCTCGTCATCAGCGTCGAAGGGGTTAACAAGTGGCACTCTTGATGAGCCAGTCGTCTAGATAGGGGAAGAAATGAATGCCTTGCTGACAAATCCGCAGCCACTGCTGCAAAGCACTTGGTGAACATTCTGGGTGCAATGGTGACCCCAAAGGGAAGCCCCTTGAACTGGTAATGCTTTCCGCTGACTAAAAACCTGAGATACCAGCGATGTGTTGGCTGGACTGGTATGAGGAAATAAGCGTCCTTCAGGTTGAGGGCAGCCATGAAGTCGCCTTGTTGTAGCAGCAGAATGACAACCCGAAGAGTAACCATGTGGAAGTGCTCTGAGAGAATGTATTTGTTCAGGGGCCTAAGGTCTAGAATGAGTCAAAGGGAACCATCTTTTTTGGGAATGAGAAAGTAGAGTATACTCACATGCCCTGTTCATGGTGGGGGACGGGTTCTATGCTTTTGATGTTCTGGGGAGAGTTTCTTTGTGAGGTGGAATGGTGGGAGGTATGGAAGTGAGCTCCAGACAAGAACCATGTTGGATATTATCCAACACTCACTGGTTGGCAGTGACGATCCGCCAAGCTGGAAAAAAACCTTTGGAAGCGCCTCCAGATAGGTGTTATATGATCAAGGTGGAGGAGAGGCAAGTCTGGGCTTAGTGGTGGTGACAGCTCCTTTTGGGGAGAGACCCTTACCCCTTGCCTTTTGAGTTGTTGCCTCTAAAGAGAGGGCTATTTGGCCTGTGGACGATAGTGTGATGTGGAGGCCTCAGTGGAGGTGGCCTTTGAGCCTCCACAATAGGGCATGCTGCGAAAGGACCTGCAAAGAGGGCACCCATCGCTTTAGCAGTATACCGTATCTTTCTTTATTTTTTCCAACATCTGTTCAACCTGCGGTCCGAACAGATGTTGGCCACCGAACGGCAGGTTCAGCAAGTTTTGGTGGGCTTCCGGCTTGAAGCCAGAGATACAGAGCCAGATACGCCTGCATAAAAGGAGTTGACCCCACTAGTGCACAGCAGATAGTGGTGTTGGAGATCTGCTTTCCCTCAGAAACTATATCATACCCCTTCTTCCTGTGCTCCTCTTGGAGATGTTGGAGAAGCTTCTCCATCTCATTCCAATGGGCATGGTCATACCTAGAGAGCAGCCCGATGGAATTTGCAGTCCACAAATGGTTGGCCGATTGCCCAGCTAATATCTTACCTGCAGAATCTATCTGTTTACTCTTTATCTGGTGGAGGGGCACTACAAGTAGCTTGAGAGTTGGCCCTCTTACATAAGGTGATGACCACTAGAGACAGGCGGTAGCTGACCATGAATGTACAGGGAAGATCTGTATTTTTGTACATCCTTAGGTGTGATGATTATGGAGCAGATGGGTAAGATGTCTGGGGTGTGCCGCAGCATGCCTTTGAGCATACGGAAGTACTGAGCAGAGTCTCTCAAAGAGGAAGTACTCCTCCAAAGGCTCAGTGTGAAGATTCACCTTGTGGAAGGAGGCAGCTGTGGAAGGAGGCAGCCTGACCAATCAGTTCCTGCTGGACGTGGAGTCATCAGGAGAGAAAGAAAGGGCAGGGTTTAGCACCAGACCCTGCAGGGTGGGCTAGGATCCAGCCCATATGGGAGTGGATGACGAGATGTTTCTGTCTGGCGCCAATCTCATCTTAAGCTTGTGGAAGATCGGTTCGACTGTGCCATAGTAGAGGCCGATCTTCGATGTCGGTGCCGATATTTTCAGCTCCGAGGGCATTTTCGATTTGGACGCAGATGGTGTTGGCGCGAGGAGGACGTGGTTGGGTCAAATGGGCTGGCCTCAACAGTTTGTCCAGCATCAAGCAGAAGCAGAGTGTTACGCCCGTAGGTGGTGGTCGGTGCCGACCATGACCAGAAGGCAGTGGTGCCCCAGCAGTCAGTCTCTGAGGTTCCAGAGTGGCAGGATGATCTTTATACTGAATATTTCTGAATGCAAGCGGTTGAGAGGGGGAGGGAAGCCTGTACTCACAGCAGGCTGCGCCAGAAGCAAGTCCTCGATCTCCAGATTGGAGCCGGAGCAGTCAGCGGGGGAAAAGGTTTCCTCATCTGCTGCCTAAGGTTGTGGGCAATGTTCCCCCTTGAGGTCCTCTGATCCGAAGAGTATCCAGTGTGTAGTCTCCTCTCCTACAAGACATTTCGAGACATCGAGCCCGACCGTCACAAAGGGTCTTCTTGGATTGCAAGGAGCGACAAGCCTTGCAGGCCTCCTCGTTGTGTTTGGGGAAAAAGACAAATTACAAATCTCATGGAGCTCAGTCCGAGGGTTTGCATGGCAACAAAGACAGTAATGAAATGGCGTACATTTCATCACCGTCAAGACATGGTGGAGAGACGCAGATGGGAAATGGAAGGGGGCCCTGAATGGCGAAGGCTCACACGGGCCAAAGTTGACCCGAAAGTCACCCAGCGAAGCTTAAACAGCCGATCCGAGAGGAAAGAGAAAAAGGAAAATGCGTTCAATAACAATACCGACGGATGGCGACCAAACAGTGCACTGCGACCGTGTTGTACCGGAGCACGATAACACATGCCCAAACCAGAAGGCGGAAAAACAAGTCTAACAACGGAGTTGATGACCATGTGCATTTCCGGGGAGGGGAGGAGTCATAGTACCTTGTGACTTGAAAGACTTCTTCGAATAAAAATTACTTTCACATATCCGGGCCCAACACTAGATGACAGGAGTATGCACAACAGGTGTACCTACAGCCACACATGCCTCAAACATATACTTTTTTGAATATTGAAGCAACTTGATCATATTTTACCCCATATTTGTTGTGTGATTTACATAGTCATAATTTTCAGGGCTCAGCTTGTGCACTTGCTCTAAAATCCAAGCCAGACCCTTGGCTCGGCTCTGGTACGTCTCTCCATGTACATTTATTGGTTTGCCCACCTGTGCCAGATCTCCTCATCTACACCCATCTTCGTGTCCATGTGAGTTGACCTTTCTAAACAAAGTTATACATGTTAAGAATGTTGGCTTGCGAGAACGGCTGGGTACAGAAATAGTGTCAGCAGCATGAGGCTGCAGAGAAGTAGTTCAGTGCCAATAACTATTGAGTCGCAGACCCAATAAAACATTCTTGCAATCCGCATTTAATCCTTCTGTTCCATATAGCACTTTGAGAGTCCAGAGAACCTGAAGACATCGACAAAGATGAGGGGCAACGTTTTCTAGAGGAACCAGATTTCTTGTATCAGTCAAGCTGGCAGCATTCCCATCAGGCTGGTAGCCTCAGTTACCAGGGCCAGTGCCTGGTGCTGTGGGCAGAGGAAGAATATGCAGGTAGCTACAAAAAGACCTACAGAACAGTATTGGACTAGTTAAGAGAGTGTAAAGGCTATATGGTAGCAAAAATGTATTTTTTTGATTTGATCAAATACAATATTCCATAATGCACAGAGCTTAGAACTATAAACATTCCAAATTCAACACATAATAACCTCAACCAACAACAAAACAGTTATCCCGCATTTTTAAAAAGTTCCATATTTTCCATTTAAAAAGCCAACAATTAAAGACCTATCCATAGATTGCTCCAGTACTACAGTCTAGAGAGCAGTCGCCTGAAATGATGAATGCCAAAGTAAAGAAGTGTGAGTGAGAACTAATAGTGTATGTATACCATCTGCCGGTGTTCTGAGCCCCACACAGGCTCTGTGGCAGCTTTTGACTGCTCAGATCCCAACCAAGACAACACACCCATGGGAGCAGTCTGCACACACTCCTCAGATAAGTAATTCCCTAACAAGCCCCATTATCCATAAGCCTTGAAGTTTTTGGCTGTAGCATGTCATAAGTCTATACACAATCGCTGCACACAGCCATATGTCCCAACAAATCCTGCAGCAAAGGAGCCGGGTTCCTGAACCATGCTATACAACTTTACATTCAGCTAGAAGTGTGGCCAGCACCGCCAAACTCCTGGTCAATTTCAGCACATGCTTGACACAGCCCTGTAGAACAAGAAGCACACTGACTGATGCCATAACCTACCATTCATATACTTGGACTCAGTCTTCTTGTACTCCTATGAAGTACCAGACTAGATATATAAGTCAGCACATGCCTCTTGGCATTTCTACAACAAGGGTTGCTGAAGGAACTATTTTATCCAACAATACTGGTGTAAGATAAATGTGATGCAAAAAAGGTATGGTCTGAATAACAGGGGAGCCTGGAGATACAACTAGCTGTACTAAGAGACTATAAACATGGTCCATATTCTCCTCTTTTACCTATTATCCATTCACCTTTTCTTATAATGCAATAAGCATATTAAAACTTGTTTTATGCAAGTACAAATAAAGTAAAACAGTTCGTTTCAATGAAATGTTGTATGTGATGAAACATCTTTGCAAAAGTTCTTCTGATGGCCAGAAACAAGTCACGTTTACCTCATTCTGACTAAATTAGGGATAAAGCTAAGAATTCCCACTGCCTTTCTTGTTAGCAATACTATCTCAACCTAGGGACATTCAGGTTGTGCCTCTTAACAAAAAAAAATCGGCTTTAAAACAAAACAAAGAAATCGCAACAAAACCTATTTTCCAGACGACTAAATTAGTTATTTGAGCTGTGAAAATACTTAAATGGGGGAGGGGGCATAATAATGGTGAAACCCACTGATTTGGATGGGTTAGAGGCAAACCTATTTGAAGAGAACTATTTTGAGAATAAACTTGAATAAAGAAACCCCAAACAGCGACTGCATAAGCTAAGTAATGCTTGACTACCGTTCCTCCATAGCCGCACTCCACTCTTACCCTTTGGGATCCAGGAGGTCCCGGACTTTCTCGTTGTAGATCTCCATAAAGGACACTTCCACTTTGAAACTGAGCTCCTCCGTCTCCTTGGTCTGCGTCCTTTCAAAGAGAGTACTGCAGAGCCGAGGGATCAGGCCCGGCTGGTCAGCTGTGCCCATCATCGTGTAGGACTTTCCGGACCCTGAAATAAAGTCAATGAACAATGATTGATCACATAATCATAAATGGTATATGTGAAACATGTGGACCAGTCGGTTTGAAGAGCCACTAGATTTTTTTTTTTTTTTGGTTCAAATCTGCTTTATTGAAATAAACAGAGTATGGTACACAGCTTGGGTCGCCTATAACCCGGAGGCCGGCAGCAGGAGAAGATGATCAATACACAGCCTTGAAGCCGGCATCCCGAGGCCCGGCGGAAGAGCCACTAGATTTGAAGTTCGAAATATTTCCTGTGGGACTGACAGATTACTTTGGTAATAGGTAGGCCTGGCCGGTGAATTCTGTTCTGCTCGCAGAATTTGGGTAATTTCGTGTTCTGCGAAGAACGCGGAATTGCCAATAATTTTGCGATCCGCGGCCTTGGAGTTTTTTGCTTGTTCGCGCTTTTAAAATGCATGTTCGCGAGATACTTCCCCCAGAGCACGAAACAGCGTTTGCGAACAGGAAAAAAGCATCGCGAACGGGCGGAACAAGTAATTCCGTGTGTTTGCGGAACTATGCGTGCTCACTGAGATTTTTTTACGGTTTCGCTGAGCTTTGCGCAGCGCGACTAGGCAAATTCCGCCCACCCCTAGTAATAGGCCTGGAGAACAGCGGGATGGTAGCTTGAGTGTTAAGGCAAGAAAAAGGGAACAAGGTTTTGCACCAGTCCTGACAAACATGCTGAATAAAGAGTATTTCAGGCCTTCCAACCTTCTTATGGGAAGTTTAAAGAAAAACACTTATACAGCAGTTGTGGTAAAGGCTTTTATGCTATATTAGTCATATAAACTGGAATCATAAAAAATAAGAAAAATAAGGGAAGGTTATTGTGCATTAGCTGTTAGGGCGCTACGCTGAATGTTATTTTGTGGTCAGTAACACCAATGAACAACTTCTTCATTATATTTCTTTACTAGCTCAATAGAATGAATTAGACCCCACAACAAATGAAATGTAATGGATGAAAACAGGACACCAGATACAATTATGTCAAGACCAAACTTCCTGAGAACAATACATAAAATCCGCAAACTATACAGCAGATTGTGACAAACATGGAGTGTCCATAATTATGCTGTAAATACCTCAGCCAGATAAATCACATCATTCCATTGTCCCGGGCCACTATTTAATGAACATTTTATTCATGAAAGGTAAACAAATCTAAACACTCTGAATCCAAGCAATGCACATTGTTAGCTGAAACTTGAAGATAACAGCTTCAACGTCCCCTCTCTTCTACAGACACAATATGTTGTTAACAGTATAAAGGGTGTTGTTTCCTGAAACAATGTCTTCTTAACTACATAATTAAATACTGTTCTCTTCTTTTTACCACAGAACTCCAAAGAGTGAGGCGTCCAGTATTTCACTGTTTCCAATAAGCATTTCCCTGCGATACCCATTATGGGTCATACATTTATAGACACAGATGCATCAAAAAAGATCCATTTCGCTGAGGAAGGAATGCAGCACACAGTTTTGTGTGATATATGTCATCTATGAAACTGTTAAGTATTCTCTGGGGTGTATATTTTGGCCCCAGTAGGCAAGAAGCTGGTGCGGTCATTACTATCTCCTACCTGGCTGCACGACACTGGAACGGACTCCCAGTGGAACTCAGGCTAACCAAAAATTACAACATCTTTAGGGAAAAACTCAAAACACACCTCTTCCCCAAAGAATGATTTTGACACCTGATCAACCCCACAGATCCCACCTATTACCGTAGTCCCTAGCGCCGCGACACCCCCTGGGATAAATGTTGCGCTCTACAAATAAATAAATAAATGTGCACAGGATGTACTTGGGTGGGGTGCAATGGCTGCCTGCTGTAACTCATAAGTGCATCACAAGTCTCTGAAGCCAATCAGACATTTACTCTTCTCGATAAAAAGTCACACACCGACTCCGCAGAGACCTTGATAAATATGGGGAGACTAGGAGCAGGGGAAGAGGATAGTTAATGCCTTTTTAATGTCCAATGAATGTCAGCAAATAAAGCTTGCTGAGCTTTCGTGTGAAATTGGCTATCAGGAGGATGAAATGCTTCACCCTGTGTCATTTTATTAGCATATAAAGTTTGCCAACAACCTGCAGAAGCCTTTTGGTGAAATCTGCCAACTTTCCCTCTCTAGCTATAAACCCCAGTACAGTGGGACAATTTAGCATTTGGATTGTAAACAGTTTTAAAGAATAGAACACCTGTAAACATCGATTATGCAATTCGATGAGCGTTTTGCTTGCAAGTCCAATTCTTGCAAACCAGATTTTTTTGGTAACCCCCTTGCACGAAGGTACCTACAGAGATAGGAAGCAGTGATCATGAAACTGCTGCACATCAGAGATCCTAGTTCGTGAGTTAAAGCAAGATCTGTTTGGTGCTACCACAACACCCGCCACTCTGCTACCTGCAGGCGGTGCCTAAGCTTTTGGACTTACGGTTGTAGCAATTAAACAAAAAAAAAAAGTATGTATCGGAGCACTCAATCATTTATACCAGAAATCAAAATGTACCTGAAATTTAACTCAGTTGAGCACTTTTTGTCACCATATCTATTTATTAAATGTTGCGAGATACATACTTCAACACACAGTGTAGTACAGTTTCAATAGGCAGGCATCAGTACAGTATATCAGTGATTTATCCCAGGGCGACTCTACTGCGCCATAACCAGTGCGCAATTAATATCACCAGGAGGCAGGGACCCTTTAATCGCAACCTAAAAAAGTAACCTTAACAAAAAACTAACAATGGTGTCATGGAGGACCTGTGTGTATAACGGGTAGTAGCAGACGCGCACGAGGCGCCATCCGGGTCGCTTGTTGCATCTGTATATGGCAGCCCACACAAACCTCCACACACTTGTGTCGGGACGCAAGTGAGGCAAGGGGGCTTCGGGCAGGGGAAGGAGAAGGCCAGGGCACCGTAGAGCAGGCACAGATGTAGCAACCACATTGTGTCCCTCCTTCCGACACTATAACCAACAGTCCAACATCCGTAACTCAGTTGAGCATTTAATGCTGGTTCATGTATTCCTTAGGGTAATTACACATCGCTACAGCCAACACGCGTTTAGTCATTCAAGGAAGTTAGAATAGATGACAAATTGGAAATTGTCATGGACTTTAGCCATTACGTTGGCATCCTACGGTAGTGAATGGTAGGGGGGTGTTCTTGCGTTGCCCAAAAAAGAGTCTATGAATGCGATGATAACAGCGATGGCGCATTAGTGACATAGTTCCTCCTTAGTCAGAATGCGCAAATAAAGCAATGAAGGGGTTTAACATTTCTGTAAAGGATACTCTGCACTCCATAAGCCCCAGAGAAAAGTACAAGGTGGAGGCTATGATAAGCCTATATCATCTGTTTGTTCCAAAGATCGGGCATGTATAGCGCCCTACACTTGAGCATTATAAGACGAGGATAAAAGTTGAATCACCTTTTTGTGTTATTAGAATAAAACTCAACACCTGACCTATTTAGTAACTTCCAGCATGGACCAAGTTGGGCCATTTCTAAAATATAAATGGACTATGCTTATTAGTAGCAACCACCAAGAATAGGCATTCTAGAATGTTCATTAGTTTGATATTGGCACCTGGGGTTGTGAGGCCTACTGTGACATCATTTGCCGGATACCCTTGGGAATCCCAGGGATTCTGCCCAATCATATTACTTATTAACAGTACTTACCAGTCTGTCCATAGGCAAAGATACAGGCGTTGTAACCCTCGAAGGCATTTTGAAGAATGTTCTCCCCAAGGCACTGAAAAACAACATCTTGACCTAAAAGGCAACAGGTATAAGAGGTTAGACAATATGAACTGCAGGCACAGACATTTTAGGTTACAAAAAAGCATCATCATGCCCCAATACTTTTAAGGGGACAGGTAAGAAAACATTATTTAAACAAAACTGTAAATACTTTTAACTAGTTGAGGAAAGTGAAGATTTGCAAACCAAATCGGTTTTGCTGTCACTAGCAGACCTCTGCGCGTTTGTTCCTTCCCCATGATCCGTTTTTCAAACCTTGATTGGAATTTTTCCTCATTAATTATGTCTACTACTTGTATTTTAGTCCCTCAATCTGCAAACCTTATATTCACCACAAATGTCATGTTATCCTACCATAGTTTATAAGGAACTAATCACTCTTAAATCTACCACCAGATAGATGCGTCTTAAACCAGACGCCAACATTTCAGAAAACAATCATATGAGCCCACTTTCAAGGTCACCTGAAGGTTTGGAAGGGATATGAGATGGAAAGTTTGTGGTGAACTTGGGTCTATTGAGTGATTCCAGCTTTGTCCAGACTACACCTCTTCATAGCCGACAAGCAGGAGGGTTTCATCTCATCTAAAGGGTTCCTCAGACAAGACCTTGAAATAAGCAGTCGCCCCTTCCTACAGGTCTAATTTTAATCTGTGTAACTGCGGTTATCGGGATCACTTCTCTGGCAGACTTATCAGCAAATGTCCTCCACTGGCAGACTTATCAGCAAATGTCCTCCATTCCTTGTGCTTCATCTGTTCGCCCCACACAGCAGTTTCTGAATCCCACGCGATTAACATCAGTGGCTCTTCATCCTCTGGCTCAGGATTTTGTGATAAGTAATGCGCCTGAAACATGGTCAGTCCTCTCTTCTGACTAGGGCTAGCATTCCTGGGGATGAAGATCTACCAAAGTTGGCCGGCCCTTCCACTTTGTTCACAAAATGGAGGAGGATGCTGACTACAACCCTGCTGGGAACCTTCACGCTTTTCTTGAGAAGCAACCACGGTGTCACCACTCCCCTCCATGGCAACAGCTGTCAACTCTATCTCCTTATTTGTAGCGCAGAGCCCTACGAGCCCTCTAATTTAGTCTCCATGGAAGACCCTCATTTCTTTAGGACCATTATTTGGAACCAGGATATGGAAAACTCTGCAATAGCCTCTGCCACAGCCGCATCACAGATGCAGACGTGATGATACAAAAACACAAAAGCAACATCCCGGCACGCAAAAGTCAGGGTATCATTTACATTTACCACATTGTCAGACGAAGAGCACAAATCATTTGAGAAAACAGAGTGTGAGCAGAATGTAGAATGGGACTTTATTACATATGAAAAGGCAATTCCTCAAAACAGAAAGGAGGGTGGAGTCAGTGGAGAATTTACAGTTATACAGAGTATTCACCAGAAAGACCCATACTGAAGGTTTGTCGTTTGTTCTCCAGATGGGTGCTTCTAATCACAAATTACTCACTTTTTGCATCAATACCAAAGCAGGACCCCTACAAAGGTAGTGAAGCCGAGGGTGGAATTTACACTAGGAAGTCAGGCAAGATCAAGCAGGTAAAATGGCCCTCACTGTGTACTTGTGAGTTGACAAAATAATGCCTGGTGAAGAAACGGACAGACCCCATGGGCAGATGTCCAACACCAGAATGCCCTCTCGCCACAGTCATTGTAGGAGGCCTCGACCCTGGTGGAATGGGGACGCAGTCCTTCGGGGGCTCCTTCCTGGCCACAGAACAGCTTGGCACAAAGAACAATATGTAATGGTCTGTACCTCTACATTGACTGTACTGCATTCTGCTGCTATATCGCTAGCTCAGAACGACTGAAATATGTTCAATAAATACATCTGGATAAAGTCAGTCTCCAGACGGTCTTCACTTTCCTAAAATGCACTAGCTGACAAAGAGTTGGTCGCACACCCAGTGCTCCTTAGTCCTATCAATGTAGAAGACACACGCCTGCTCGGGATCCAATCAAGTGAGTCTTTCCTCCTCCTTAGAGGGATGCGGCAGAAAGAAGAACGCCGGCAGCGGGATGGACTGTAATACATGGAAGGAAGGTACCACCTTCGGGAGAATGGATGCCAGAGTCCAAAGCACCAACCTGTCATTACAAGTGCCGCGTGACACACACAGTTAACTCAGGGGCTCCAAACAACTAGCAACTTGGCGTAATATCCATTAACTTGGGGTCTGATTAGAATCCGCCTGAAGGAATACCTGGGGTACTACGGATTGGTCCCTAAAGATCCCCTAAGATATGATGAAATAGGAGGGGAACCAGTCATTCCCATATTGTTTCCCTTAGTTAATCCTCATTTTATTTACGGTATCTGACCTGCAGTAGAAGACTTAGGGTTTCCATCTACTCTCAGCACTCGAAGTCTACTGGTGAAATGCAGGGAGTAACTCCTACTGACACCCACTGGATCTATAAAGGCCCCCGCGTCCACTTCCTTCTGTACTATTGGCGCCCCGGCCCATTCCTCCAGGTCAGCTGTCCTTGCATGTATTCACTTCTTACCTCTATGCATGGCCTCCTTACTTCCACTATGTGCCCAAAATTCATGCAATACATTAATTATTTCGACCGCCACACTTTAGAGGAAAAAACAGAAAAGAGCAAAACATCTTTGTGAAACGTGATTTCCCACTCCATCGCATTGACCCATTATTCCTACGTGAACTAATGCTTTCCCATTAAATGTGGGGTTTTGCACAGATACAGCGTCGGGGGCGCTGTGATCTCACAACCAAAGCTGAGCTCCGCATACAATAGAAATGCGCTTCCCACAGGACACAGGCCTGCATCGACCCACAGGGCACAGGCCTGCATCGACCCACAGGGCACAGGCCTGCATCGACCCACAGGGCACAGGCCTGCATCGACTCAGCTCTGCAGCTAGCCATGAAGAGCGCGCCGTGTAATCGTCGACGGAATCTGCAGGCTCGTCGCTTCTACAGGAGGGCGCGCTCAGGTGAACCCAGGAAGCGCGAGGCGCAGCAAACCCGCCTGGGGTGACCGACAGACTGACTGACCCGTGTCCTAGACCGGTTAATGGACCGTGACAGGAGCGCCAACAAGTGTAAACAGCCTGTTTGTCATCGGATGCCATGAAGAGAGACTGAGCAGGGGGAGAAAGTATTGCATTGCATGAGGAGAAGACCACACAGAAGTGGGTCTGGGGTACAGGCGGAAACAAGCATTGGAAATGCATTAGGTCTTGCATTTGTTTCGAGCTAATAGCATTATAAATAGCAATGTTTTATCCCTAAGTGTTATGGAGTATGGGGTGTGCAGTGGTATTTTATGAGTTGCATTGTATCAGTTAGTTGTGGTATCGTGTGAAGGGGATTTCTGTAGTGTAATTATGTGGTATGGTGGATAGTAATTATGTGGTACTGAGTGTAGTGGAATTATGTGGAGTGGGATTGTGTGTTATATAGTGTAATTATACGGAAGGGCAACTTGTTCTTTGAAGCTGTTTTTAGGTCTCGCCTAGACGAAAGCAAAAAGCGAAGCTTTTTGCTGTCTGGCGAGACTACTTATGTCGCCGCTTTGCCGGGGAATGTGGACAGCACAGCAGACTGTCACGAGCGTCTCCTGCTGGAGATTGCACCTCGTGAGCGCGCACGTCGTCACTCACGCATGCGCACAAACAAAGGCATCCACACACTGCATATACACACACGCACCCCCCCTTAAACATACACACGCGCACACAGACAGACAGACGCATGCACAAACACACTCAAACAGACACACACACGCGTACACCCCACCCCCACTCACCCCACCCCCACTCACCCCTCCTCTCACTTAACTTACCTGTTCTGGCGGTGCACGGCGGCGGCTCCTTCTCCCGGGTGGCGGTAGCGCTTTGCGGGGCTCTCTCACCACATGAGAGCCCCGCCTTACCCATGCGCCCGGCCGCTCTTCACCCGGTCCCCCATCTCGGGACCGGGACTCAATGCGGAGCCTTCGTGGCTCCTCGGGCAGCTCGCTCTCGGCGCGATGGGGCGGGACTTCCGGTTGGGGCCGCGCTGGCATTGGCCGGCTTCCCAACCGCTTCCGGGTCGTCGCGGGCAGCGCGGCGGCCCGGCACAGCCATGATGCGTATGTTTTTTTTCAGTCGGTGTCGACGCAAGGGTTGCCCGGGGCTGCACAGAGCGGTCCATTGGCCACAGATTGGGGCCATTTGGCGCCTCCGAGAGGCAGTCTGCTCTTGGGTTCGAGAGATGCCTTGGTGCAACGTGCGTCCACTGCAAAGCTCTGTGGCAAGAGTTCCATATATGCGACAACAACACAGTGGGATAATGCACCGCGGGCTGAGATCTCTGCAAATTTCAGCGCATTTTTTCTGATCTCATGAAAGTGGCCAAGGTGGTTAGTGGACCGTTTGCTTTACTTGTTTATTTTGTAACTTGTGTTTCATGTGTTCTGATTCAAGTAATGCTGGTCTGTGCGCACAGCATACGTTGCCTACAAGTCAAGGGTTCTAGCATGACGATAGCTGTAGGGTTAATGCACCGGTTGCGGAGCTATGTGAATAAAATGTAGCCACAGGTTCCAGTTAGAGTAAAGAAGATTTGTGAGTGAATACGCCATGGCGGTAAATAACCTGCAAATGGCAGATTCCACCCCAGTAACATTACTGTTTCGAAATAATAAGAGCTACAGGGCTCGATGCACTGGATGAGCTAAGATACAGGCCGCAGGTTCAAATACCAGTAAGATAGCGGATGGGGTAAATGCACCTGTAGCAGAGATACTTAAGCAAACCCACAGGTTACAGCTTCATACCAGTAAAATACCTGAATTGATAAATGCACGTGCTGCAGTTGTCTTCAAGCTAACCCGTAGGTCACAAATTACAATTCCAGTAAGATAGCGGAGGGGATACATGCACCTATAGCAGAGATATTTAAGCTAACCCACAGGTTACAAGTTCCAATGCCAGTAAGATGCCTGAGGGGTAAATGCAGCTGTTGCATTATTCTGTGTGTAACCCACGTCGGGATAACACACCCAGTGAGAATGCTCGGTGAGTTAATATTTCCACTGCAGAGCTCCGAGTAGTCTTGAGCTATTGACGTTGAAAATAACAATGCCTTTTATTTTCGTTTTAAAAGATAAATAAAAGACATTGTCATTTACAATGCCAATAGCTTAAACTTGTGTAACTGCGAGACCTATTGCATTGCAAATGCTTGTTTTAAAGGACACTGACAAAAGCCAATCAGAATCTGGAGGTGGGCTGTAAGAAGTGGGACTAGCATGTTTGCCATGATTTTTAGACACATTCTGAGGTGGTTCTTTGGAAGAAAACCCCAATCAAGAAGACAATCAGCCATCAATCTAAAAATCAGATGCAAATACAAGACTGTTTCCACGGTGACCCACTCCTTAAACAACCACCACTCTAAGAAGGACCTCAAGCGGAGTGTCCTTGAACATGTGATCCAGAGAAGAAGAGATGGGCCCCTTGAAAAGACATTAGAGAGACAGGAAGCCAGGTTGAGTTTGAAACAGCACAGTGCACAATGCACTGAATGAATGCAAGAGCATACTCTAACAATCTTCTGCATTACCCCAAGCTCACCATAATGAACCGCTCAAATGAACCAATATTTACAAAGATAATAATAATCCTAATGCCCAACAGTCTCCTCCACATGAATGAAATCAAACAGAATAATGTGCGCAGAATGTGTCCATAAGCATATGCCAGGCATGCAGGACTTAAACACATGAGGATCAGTTTCACAACATACTGAATCTTCCTTTAGTATTCACCGCATTGCTTACAATGGGGCACCCCTCACCAGTATTTCAGTTCGGTGTCGCACAACCACTGAAACAGGAACAGTTGGCAGACAATATCAAAACTAAGGATCAAAGACGGGGAAGTGAGCCAATATTAGTTGCAACGCACACAGACACTCTGCAGCCCTAGACAGAACTGTATAGCAGAAGACACTTGCAGCCTAATACTTTGCCGCAGCTAAAAGGGTTTTGAGGAAAATCAGATAATGGCGCTCTGCCTGGGGTATACGTTAAGTTCCCTGAGGAGATGGGTTCTGATGGGTGGCGCGTAAAGAGCGAACGGATTAACCCAAAAACCGTTCCAAGACAATCCAAGATTACCACAAACTGAAAACAGCAAAGCTCTCGCAGCCACAATGACAGTGTAAATTGGAAGAAAAAAACAGTTGCAATACATAGGAAAGAAAGCAGCAGATCTCTGTGTTCAAGTTCTTTCAATGAAATTTAATGGGATCCAAGCTCAGCCGACACGTGTTTCATCGTGTTAAAGTGGAGTCAACACGACTCTTCAGGGCTATTAGATAGCTTCAGGCATCCACGGTTGGATGCGCGATTTGACCAAAGTTGATATGGTATCCAGAGAAATTGGCGAGTATGCCAAAATGTTTAAGCGATCACGACCCTGGTTCCGGGTTTTACAAATGTATCTTGCACCAGTAGGGTGAAAATAAACAAACAAAATGTTGCTCGTCTGAATTCGAGGAGACTATGCACGTGTGTGTGACAAAGCCGTACCGGGAGGGGACTCGACAGTGGACAAGTGGATTCTGAGTGTGAGAATCTTCGTAGGTCGTTTAAAGGCTAAGTCTGATAGCCAGAGTCCCTCCTCCGTAGGTTCCCGGTCGCCGTGTTCCATGGACGGACTAATACTTTGCCGCCTTGGACATTAGGGTAGAGGACACCAGCCGCCAAAATGAACTATTCTTGTTCCCCAGGAAAAGCTATGCCCCTGTGCGAATGAGGGAAGGAGGCAGAGGTGGGAGAGGGAAGCCGGCAGAGGTGGGCGAGGGAAGCCGGCAGAGGTGGGAGAGGGAAGCCGGCAGAGGTGGGAGAGGGAAGCCGGCAGAGGTGGGCGAGGGAAGCCGGCAGAGGTGGGAGAGGGAAGCAGGCAGAGGTGGGAGAGGGAAGCAGGCAGAGGTGGGAGAGGGAAGCAGGCAGAGGTGGGAGAGGGAAGCAGGCACAGGTGGGAGAGGGAAGCTGGCACAGGTGGGAGCGGGAAGCAGGCAGAGGTGGGAGAGGGAAGCAGGCAGAGGTGGGAGAGGGAAGCCGGCACAGGTGGGAGCGGGAAGCCGGCACAGGTGGGAGAGGGAAGCTGGCACAGGTGGGAGAGGGAAGCTGGCACAGGTGGGAGAGGGAAGCAGGCAGAGGTGGGAGAGGGAAGCAGGCACAGGTGGGAGAGGGAAGCCGGCACAGGTGGGAGAGGGAAGCCGGCACAGGTGGGAGAGGGAAGCCGGCAGAGGTGGGAGAGGGAAGCCGGCAGAGGTGGGAGAGGGAAGCCGGCAGAGGTGGGAGAGGGAAGCCGGCAGAGGGGGAGAGGGAAGCCGGCAGAGGTGGGAGAGGGAAGCCGGCAGAGGTGGGAGAGGGAAGCCGGCAGAGGGGGAGAGGGAAGCAGGCAGAGGGGGAGAGGGAAGCCGGCAGAGGTGGGAGCGGGAAGCAGGCAGAGGTGGGAGAGGGAAGCAGGCAGAGGTGGGAGCTGGAAGCAGGCAGAGGAGGAGAGGGAAGCCGGCAGAGGAGGAGAGGGAAGCCGGCAGAGGTGGGAGAGGGAAGCCGGCAGAGGGGGAAAGGGAAGCCGGCAGAGGTGGGAGAGGGAAGCCGGCAGAGGGGGAAAGGGAAGCCGGCAGAGGTGGGAGAGGGAAGCCGGCAGAGGGGGAAAGGGAAGCCGGCAGAGGTGGGAGAGGGAAGCCGGCAGAGGTGGGAGAGGGAAGCCGGCAGAGGTGGGAGAGGGAAGCCGGCAGAGGTGGGACAGTGAGCAGGCATCAAAGGCAAGGTGAGGAGTCAGAGAAAGGGGAGAATAAAATGGGGAAGGAAAGAAATGCATACGGTGTAAAGGCAAAGAAAGGGATGCATGCACAAGAGAGGATTAGAGGAGACCAGGCAGAGAAATATGGCCAGAGATAGTAACATACCGGACAGGAGGAGGAGGAGAACAGGTAACGACAAGTAAAAATTAAGGGAACTTTGAGGGGGTCATCATCCTATGGTCATGCTAATGATGAGGTGTCAAGAAACTGTGAAACTATGCTATATGTAAAGGGGTAGACCACAAGGACAGTTATACTTCAAACTGAGAAGGGCCTCCAGGTGCTAAGATACAGAAAGACATGACCGACTTAAATAGCATAGTAGCAGATTATTGCTACTGTAAGGTTCTACGCCTTCATTTGGAAAGGACAACCAGAGGAAACGGGATCAAAGGCTCTCACCTATGCCACTGCCTTGATGAATGCTAGATGTGCAAGAGCCATGCCCAGACCTATCTGGATCACTGCCATGCACACACCTAGATGTGCCACTGCCAGCTGTCCCAGTGCCATGCCCACACCCTGCTGTGCCACCTCCAAGCTCACACCCTGCTGTGCTACCTCCATGCTCACACCCTATGCCACCTCCATGCTCACACCCTATGCCACCTCCATGCCCACACCCTGCTGTGCCACCTCCATACTCACACCCTGCTGTGCCACCTCCATGCTCACACCCTATGCCACCTCCATGCCCACATCCTGCTGTGCCACCTCCATACTCACACCCTATGCCACCTCCATGCTCACACCCTATGCCACCTCCATGCCCACATCCTGCTGTGCCACCTCCATGCTCACACCCTATGCCACCTCCATACTCACACCCTATGCCACTTCCATGCTCACATCCTGCTGTGCCACCTCCATACTCACACCCTATGCCACCTCCATGCTCACATCCTATGCCACCTCCATGCTCACATCCTATGCCACCTCCATGCTCACATCCTATGCCACCTCCATGCTCACACCCTATGCCACCTCCATGCTCACACCCTATGCCACCTCCATGCTCACACCCTATGCCACCTCCATGCTCACACCCTATGCCACCTCCATACTCACACACTATGCCACCTCCATGCTCACATCCTGCTGTGCCACCTCCATACTCACACCCTATGCCACCTCCATACTCACACCCTATGCCACCTCCATGCTCACATCCTGCTGTGCCACCTCCATACTCACACCCTATGCCACCTCCATGCTCACATCCTGCTGTGCCACCTCCATGCTCACACCCTGCTGTGCCACCTCCATGCTCACACCCTATGCCACCTCCATGCTCACACCCTATGCCACCTCCATGCTCACACCCTATGCCACCTCCATGCTCACACCCTATGCCACCTCCATGCTCACACCCTATGCCACCTCCATACTCACACCCCATGCCACCTCCATGCTCACATCCTGCTGTGCCACCTCCATACTCACACCCTATGCCACCTCCAAGCTCACACCCTGCTGTGCCACCTCCATGCTCACACCCTATGCCACCTCCATGCTCACACCCTATGCCACCTCCATGCCCACACCCTGCTGTGCCACCTCCATACTCACACCCTGCTGTGCAACCTCCATGCTCACACCCTATGCCACCTCCATGCCCACATCCTGCTGTGCCACCTCCATACTCACACCCTATGCCACCTCCATGCTCACACCCTATGCCACCTCCATGCCCACATCCTGCTGTGCCACCTCCATGCTCACACCCTATGCCACCTCCATACTCACACCCTATGCCACCTCCATGCTCACATCCTGCTGTGCCACCTCCATACTCACACCCTATGCCACCTCCATGCTCACATCCTGCTGTGCCACCTCCATGCTCACACCCTGCTGTGCCACCTCCATGCTCACACCCTGCTGTGCCACCTCCATGCTCACACCCTGCTGTGCCACCTCCATGCTCACACCCTGCTGTGCCACCTCCATGCTCACACCCTATGTCACCTCCATGCTCACACCCTGCTGTGCCACCTCCATGCTCACACCCTGCTGTGCCACCTCCATGCTCACACCCTGCTGTGCCACCTCCATGCTCACACCCTATGCCACCTCCATGCTCACACCCTATGCCACCTCCATGCTCACACCCTATGCCACCTCCATGCTCACACCCTGCTGTGCCACCTCCATGCTCACACCCTGCTGTGCCACCTCCATGCTCACACCCTGCTGTGCCACCTCCATGCTCACACCCTGCTGTGCCACCTCTATGCTCACACCCTGCTGTGCCACCTCCATGCTCACACCCTATGCCACCTCCATGCTCACACCCTATGCCACCTCCATGCTCACACCCTATGCCACCTCCATGCTCACACCCTGCTGTGTCACTGCTAGGCCAGATCCTGGCTGTATTACCAGCATGTTAACAACAACCCCCTTATGCCACTGCCATACCCACTGTTAGCTGTCTTACTAACCTCGCCACATTACTGCAAGTATTCTAAAATCCTGCCACTCCAAATTTACTGTGGGCTACTTTAACAATGCAAAATTCTAGTGGGTACCTTTGTGTCCAGTTTTTAGGCCTCGCCTGCAGCCAGTGTGCATGTGCTGTCAATTGGTGATAATCTATTTTGTCTTTAAAAAAACATAAAACCTCTAAAAAGGTGCTTTTTCTCCTCCTCTTACTTACCGTTTGTTGGCATAATTCTCCCTCTTCTTTGCTGCCCTTTAATTCGGCAGCACGTGCGAGGTGTCACTTCCTTTTTTTTGCGTGGAGCATGGACAAAGTACAGATTGATTTATCTTAATTAGTGTCCGTACGGTCCTCGCTCTGTGAGTGAGGTAAAATGTCTTCAATTTTTTGGCATTTTTATACAACAAGAACAGGACCGGACTCAAAGTTATTTGAGCACTTTACACGAGCACCAGTTACATTACGCAAGTTAACAATCATGGTTTTTAGACATGTGGTGATTAGGTGGTTTGCCCCAAGTGGTTTGCCCCAAATCACAGGATATTAAGCCAATGCCAAGAATTGAATCTGGTTCCCCAGATCCAAAGCCCGCAGCTCTGGCTGTAGCTCCACGTCCTTCTTACACACTCCCGCTCTAGTTTGCTTCTTAGGACTGCTTGCATCAGGTTAGGAAATAAGCATTGGCAAAGCCAATAGGTCGCATCCATGTGAGATCTATTGGCTTTGTCAATGATTTTTAGCCGTGTTGAAGAGCTGCCTACCCGCTATGCAGCATGTCTAAAATTGTAAAAAAACACAAAAAGAAAAAAGCGCTATGAAGCAGACAATGCTGGCTGTGTCAAAGCACCGTTTTTTTTTAACTTTCAAACATGCTGAACAGCAGACACAGCTGTACAACATGGCTCGAAAAACACACTATTGGCTTATTCAATGTATCTTTGCCATGTTGTACAATTGAGAGGCTGCTTCGTAAACTGGTTTAAAGTAAAATGTTCAAACAATAATGTAATCCCAGAGTATTTTGATGCATGCACTATTATAATTCAGATATTTTTTCCAATCACCGTGGTCAGCATTATTGAGTAGTCGCCTGATGTGTGTCACACTCAATGCTGATCAATAAACAGACTAAAATGTAACTGTCACAGCAGCTCTGTAGGTTGAAGACCTCTTATTATTTGGTGACATACATCAGCGATAATATTTAATGTTTCACCATTCACATGTAATGCATCGACTGAATGCAAATAACACAATCAACCTATTGATATTGGACAAAATAGGTAAATCTATTTTACCCTTAAATCCACTAATTACACATCAGACTACTTAACAGTGCCCGTAAGTTATAGCAGAACCCAAGTGACTTAAGACCCTCACAGACTTGTATCACCAACATAGCGACATATGGGCCTTTGTTACTTTTGTTAAAGAGTAATACAAGATAGCCAACGCGTTCAGGGTGATTTAGTCCCTCTTCTATTTTCATAGAGTTTCTTGTGGATCCAAGAGGGTCTCCCTCATAGGTTGTGATATTTTTCCTCCCCTCGGAATGACTTAAGCACGTGCTCCAGTGGGCTCTACAAGGTGGTCTAAGTCCCCTCCTCACCCCGGCCATCTTCTTCCTTTGTTCCACAACCACCCACTTCCTGAAACTTCAGTCACTGATTGATCATTAACTCTTTGGTACAGTTGGGTTCTGAGGGCCTCCTAGGGCTTGTCCTTTCCACCTCTTTACCCATTCATGCTTGTTCTCTGTGTTCACGGATCTGTCTTTGGCGCACATGTGCTTTTGCTGCTCAGGGAGGTCGTGGGCTCTCCACCACACAGCACCCCACGCCTGAACCAGCATCGAGTCTGATGTTTAGAAGCTCCGGTTCTCCAGGCCTCCATCCTGGTCCTGCACACTCAATGAGCTAAGCAGCTTCTGTTTGAGTGACGTTTTACTCTTCTGGATCCTTAATCATTGGTGCATCACTAACTTCCTGCTCTACAGTCACCATCTTGGCCAGACTCCAAACGCATCAGTCATATATCTAGACATCAAACAAAGCACTGACGGCCAACTCATTGGCAATGGGCTGTTCTGAGGAGAACTCACCAAGGTCTCCCCTTACTCTCCAACCTTGCTCATTCCTTTCAAACTGAAGTCCCTTCTCAGCCTGTCCTCTTCATGCCTAGACCTGCACAATCACCACATTCGTCTCACGAGGTTTGCGACACAATGCCCTATTCTTGTCAGGCTCTTGCAATTCTCCCAGGCATACAAGAGCTTGCCCTGCATGCAAACAAGGCATCCCCCCTGCATGACCACACAGGCATCATGACCAAGCATTCGCATCTCTATGGGAGATATTTGCACGTTTCCCTGAGCCATGATACAACAAGCACTCAGAGAGCCCAGATGTGTTGTAACGCGTTGCAGGAGGCTCCGATCATGTTCATATGTACACACCCAGACAGCCCACATGCACAGATGGCCGCACCAGCAGCAAAAGTAAGCTATATCAATATCATACCTATAACATAAGGTAGCGTACAGAATGGGTGAGCCCTCCAGTGTGTACACCCTCCTAGTGAGACTGCTCCCTTTGTTCCAGCTTCTACTTTGAACTAGACCAGTACTTGGTCTTGGTTGGAAAGTTTCTCAAACACAAGTGAACCTCCCATTGTGCTTTTGTTAGGCTGGGACCATTATGTGGACATGTACGTCATGTCGAAGTGACCTATGACAGAGCTAAGCACACCCAGGCACTAGGTGGGGAACAAATAGCAGGGACACCAGGTGCTTACAGGTATGTACACTGATGCTCGACGAGCAGCTGTCGGGCGAAGGGCGGAGCTTCCACCAGCTCACTGCAGACCAGGGCCAACAATAAAGAGCATTCAAAAGAGTTTAACAAACACTGCTATTCACATTCGAAAGAGTCAAGGTTACCTGCAAACTTGTCTTTAACATTCTCATCCATTGACCAGAAGCAGTGATCGTAGGCAAACACCTGTCGAAAAAGTGAGTACACGTTAGAGTAGGGCCTGCAGCTACATTTCAAGAATCTGAAGATTAGATGCACAAAACTGAAGTAACACTCTGAGAAATAACTCCCAGACTAGAGACTCGGAAATCAATAGAAAGAGCACAAGCCCAAGAAACAACCAACCGCTCCAACCACATGCGCAGACAACGGATGCTTAACACAACAACCTTTGGTTTTGTGAGGAAATACACTTGTTTTCACATGCATTGCTATCAACATTTATCCTGTACCGTCTTCACAATTAATGATGATTTCAATGTAGCCCAGTTTGTGTGTCTGACCCCTTTCAAATTCAACCAGAAAACAAACATCTGGCAGCATTTCTAGCCCTGTGCCCTTTCTTTCCCTAGGTAAGATGCACATGTACAAAGGCCACAGCCAATGCTCCTTCCAAAATACAGAGTCCACGTCACAGTTTTCAGTCTCCACCACAGCGACTAAACTCATGATGTACCCAGCCTAAAATGTCCCTTGCCCGAAGTGTTACTTACATTGATGTCCCTTGCACCCTGTATATAATCCACCTTGTGCCAGCAGCCAAAAAGACCACTTGAAAATGTTGCAAGCCCAAAATGCACTCTATGGCTGCACCTGGTACAAACCGTAGTTTGCAACTGCATGGGGTATAAAAGATAGCTTGCAGCTGCGTGGGGTATAAAACGTAGCTTGCAACAACTTGGGGTATAAAACGTAGCTTGAAGCAGCGTGGGGTATAAAACGAAGCTTGCAGCAGCGTGGGGTATAAAACGAAACTTGCAGCAGCGTGGGGTATAAAACGAAGCTTGCAGCAGCGTGGGGTATAAAACTAAGCTTGCCGCAGCGTGGGGTATAAAACGAAGCTTGCCGCAGCGTGGGGTATAAAACGAAGCTTGCCGCAGCGTGGGGTATAAAACTAAGCTTGCCGCAGCGTGGGGTATAAAACTAAGCTTGCCGCAGCGTGGGGTATAAAACGAAGCTTGCAGCAGCGTGGGGTATAAAACTAAGCTTGCCGCAGCGTGGGGTATAAAACTAAGCTTGCCGCAGCGTGGGGTATAAAACGAAGCTTGCAGCAGCGTGGGGTATAAAACACTGGTTGCCGCTGCATGGGGTATAAAACCTAGATTGCAACAGTGTGGGGTATAAAACTTTGCTTGCAGCTACATAGGCTATAAAAAGTAGCTTGAATTTTCAAGGGGTATAAAATGTAGCTTGAAGCCGTGTGTTCTCTAACGCATAGCTTGCAGCTGCGGGTATAAAATGTAGCGTGTAGCTGCGTGGGATATCAAACGTAGCTCGCAGCAGTGTGGGATATAAAAAGTAGCGTGCAGCTGCATGGGTATACAACATTGGTTTACAGCTGTGTGGGGTATAAAACATTGGTTTACAGCTGTGTGGGGTATAAAACATTGCTTGCAGCTGATTGGGGTATAAAACCTAGTTTACAACTCCATGGGGTATAAAACTTAGCTTGCAGCTGCGTGGGGTATAAATGGTTGCTTGCAGCTGCGTGGGGTATAAAAGGTTGCCTGCATCTGCATGGGTATAAACTATTGTTCACAGCTGTGTGGGGTATAAAATATGGCTTGTAGCTGATTGGGGTATAAAACCTAGTTTACAACTGCATGGGTTATAAAACGTAGCTGTTAGCTGCGTGGGGTATAAAAGGTTGCCTGCAGCTGCGTGGGGTATAAAACGTAGCTGTTAGCTGCGTGGGGTATAAAAGGTTGCCTGCAGCTGCGTGGGGTATAAAAGGTTGCCTGCAGCTGCGTGGGGTATAAAAGGTTGCCTGCAGCTGCGTGGGGTATAAAAGGTTGCCTGCAGCTGCGTGGGGTATAAAAGGTTGCCTGCAGCTGCGTGGGGTATAAAAGGTTGCCTGCAGGTGCGTGGGGTATAAAACCTAGTTTGGAGCTGCATGGGGTATAAAACATTGTTTACAACTGTGCGAGGTATAAAACATTGCTTGCAGCTGCTTGGGGTATAAAACGTAGTTTGTATCTGTGAGGGATATAAAAAGTAGCTTGTAGCTGTGTGGGGTATAAAACGTAACTTGCATCTGCAGGGATATAAAGCGTACCTTGTAATTGTGTGGGATTTAAAACATAGCTAGCAGCTGCATGGGGTATATAGCGTAGCTTGCAACTGTGTTGGGTGTGAAATATAACTTGCAGGAGGATGAAGAGAACGGGCAATGAGGACAGAAAATCGAGGGGACTTCAAGGGGTCGCGATCACATGGTCATGCTAATGATGAGGTGTCAAGAAACTGTGAAACTATGCTATATGTAAAGTGGTAGGCCACAAAGGCAGTAATACTGCAAACCAAGAAGGACCGCCAGGTTCTAATTTACAGAGGGAAATGACAGACTAGATTAGCATGGTGACTGATTATAGTTAATGCAACTTTCTACTCCATCAGAAAGGTCAGTCGTTGGTAAGGAGATCAAACCTATTGCTTTCAAGCACAACCAAGACGATCAGCTGTGTTTCAAATATGTTCACCCTCAACTGTGCCGCAGCATTGCCAGCTCGCCTCCGTGCCACTGCCATGCTCGTAGCCAGCTGTGCTACTGCCATGCCAGCTCTCAGCTGTGTCACTATCATGCTCAAAGGAGCAGGGCCACTGCCATGTTCACACTTAGATTTACCACTCCCATGCCCACAGCCTGCGGTGCTGCAGCCATTCAAGCTGTGCACGGCCTTGCTGACCCCAAGCTGTGCCACTGCAGTACCAGCTTCTGACAGTATCCCCTGCTTGGGGATTTAAAACAGAGCTTTCAGTTGCACCCACCACAAAGTACCCAAATGGCACTCTCCAGTTCAATCCTGTGCAAAATGCACCTTGAAGTTGCTTTTTACTCCTTGCACCAGCTGTTAATGACCCTCGAGCCCAGCCTACTGCGCCATTGAGAGATTCTTTCTTGTGCTAGGCTTAGCTCGGAGGAAACTGGTAGAATCTAGCTCTAGTCATCAACCTCTTGCTTTTCGGTTCTGATCTTGGATACCAAAGAGGGAGACACACGAGCGGCCTCATCTTTACCTGGCATGGAGAACCACAGGGATGGCAGAAGCACTGAGGACAGTTTCTTTTAAATGCCAGGGGTTCCTCCAGAGTAAGTATTACATTAACTTTTCTGTTTGGGGGAACTGAATTCATGTCCTAGGCAAAGCAAGGTCATGGAGAGTTCAGAAAAGTTTGACATTTTCTTCTGAGTTAAGGGGGTTGATTTCGTGGTAGATGGTCATAAAAAGTGTCTCAGCCAAGAAGGCCAGATCCAACCGACTGGCTTTGATGGTCCAATGCGCAACAATAGATATCCCTTCCTGGAATTAAGCTGGACTTCCTCACTGACCGAAAACTGTCCGAAAACTCCCTGGTGTGATGCTACTGCAGACCCGGGGATGCACCCTGGAATGTTCTTTGATAAAAAGGTTGTAATATGCATGCCAAAGACCCACCAGACTGAAACAGTCTCTTATGTTCAGAGCTGCGATAATGCAAGACATATTTACCTTATTAGCACTGAGCATTCACACATGTATTCATGAAGCAGAGCTGGTCGGAGATCCTAGAGGCACTTGCCCTTTTGGGGACAATGAAGTAGCACAAACATGATCACCGCCTGTAAACGGTCTTTGAGCAGGATTTTAATTTCCTGGCACAAGTCTAGAAGAAAATTTGAAACCTACATTTTGGAACAAATGAAGAATGAGTTCAAGGGCGAGGAGAGAGATTCCTCATTGATAAGATAAAGACACGTACCCTAGTTGAAATAATTGGACGCTGCCTCCTAGTGGTGGATAATGCTTATTGAATCAATCAGAGTTAATCTGCTTCTTTGTCAATGGGGGTAGAATTAAAGCTTCCAAACTAGGAAGATTTTAGATCTCAAGGCAGGCAAACTAGAGATGCTAGACGAGTTGAGTAACTGATGCTTAAAGACGGAGATGTCTTAGAAAAACACGCTGAGCGAGAAAATAGAGGTTTACCAATGAACTTTATCCAGTATACCACAATGCAAAAATGAAGCTCTCGAATACGCATTTCCGCATTTGTAGAGCACATAGGCCACTAATACAAGAAGCACCATCAATCATATCCTAAGCAATTTGTAGCTGCTGCAGCATACCTTCTTTGCCTTCAGTGAACAAGAAGCATACCTCCAATGAAATCACAGGAATGCAACTGTAAATGAGTCAAAAACTTCTTTGTAAATCTCAGCAAAAGATTCTATATGAAAACGTCATGTGATAGAGAGAACCCTACCTTGAAGGACTTCTCCCCTTGGACTCCCAAGCATTTGATTATTTGCCCAGACCAGAAGAGAATAAATATATAACTCTGATAGGCATCATTTATTTAAAAGTTACCCTGGGTCCCGGAACAGAAGAGTACTGCTTTCTTTGGTAATGCAGCTGGAGGCCTACTTTACACCTACACTTTAATATTGTACTGCAGCTCGGTTTGTTCATTTAGGTGCACAGTACTACACGATAATGTTCAATTGATATTGAAGGCTGTTGACAGCTGTTTTCTTGCATTTATTACTTCTTATTTGCTCTTCGTCTCCTCTCACATCCCATCTTAAACAATTTAAAGATAGCCTAGATCTTAAACAGAATAAAAGTAGTCCAGATCTTAAACAGAATAAAAGTAGTCCAGATCTTAAACAGAATAAAGGTAGTCCAGATCGTGAACAGAATAAAAGTAGTCCAGATCTTAAACAGAATAAAAGTAGTCCAGATCTTAAACAGAATAAAAGTAGTCCAGATCTTAAACAGAATAAAAGTAGTCCAGATCTTAAACAGAATAAAGGTAGTCTAGATCGTGAACAGAATAAAGGTAGTCCAGATCTTAAACAGAATAAAGGTAGTCCAGATCTTCAACAGAATAAAGGTAGTCCAGATCTTCAACAGAATAAAAGTAGTCCAGATCTTCAACAGAATAAAAGTAGTCCAGATCTTCAACAGAATAAAAGTAGTCCAGATCTTAAACAGAATAAAGGTAGTCCAGATCTTAAACAGAATAAAGGTAGTCCAGATCTTAAACAGAATACAGGTAGTCCAGATCTTAAACAGAATAAAGGTAGTCCAGATCTTAAACAGAATAAAGGTAGTCCAGATCTTAAACAGAATACAGGTAGTCCAGATCTTAAACAGAATAAAGGTAGTCCAGATCTTAAACAGAATACAGGTAGTCCAGATCTTAAACAGAATAAAGGTAGTCCAGATCTTAAACAGAATACAGGTAGTCCAGATCTTAAACAGAATAAAGGTAGTCCAGATCTTAAACAGAATAAAGGTAGTCCAACAGAATAAAGGTAGTCCAGATCTTAAACAGAATACAGGTAGCCCAGATCTTAAACAGAATAAAGGTAGTCCAGATCTTAAACAGAATACAGGTAGTCCAGATCTTAAACAGAATAAAGGTAGTCCAGATCTTTAACAGAATAAAGGTAGTCCAGATCTTAAACAGAATAAAGGTAGTCCAGATCTTAAACAGAATAAAGGTAGTCCAGATCTTAAACAGAATAAAGGTAGTCCAGATCTTAAACAGAATAAAGGTAGTCCAGATCTTAAACAGAATAAAAGTAGTCCAGATCTTACTTGTTGTGAAAAAAAAAAGTAGTCCAGATCTTAAACAGAATAAAGGTAGTCCAGATCTTAAACAGAATAAAGGTAGTCCAGATCTTAAACAGAATACAGGTAGTCCAGATCTTAAACAGAATAAAAGTAGTCCAGATCTTAAACAGAATAAAGGTAGTCCAGATCTTAAACAGAATACAGGTAGCCCAGATCTTAAACAGAATAAAGGTAGTCCAGATCTTAAACAGAATACAGGTAGTCCAGATCTTAAACAGAATACAGGTAGTCCAGATCTTAAACATAATAAAGACAGTCTAGAAAAAGTAATTTAGTGCGTAAGTTACAGCTCGCATGATATCTTCATGGATGAGTGATGGTAAATATGGTATGGGTAACTAATAATGCAGCTAAATCACATCATTGTCTGCCATTATACTTTTACAACAATAATTTGTGACTTTGGAAGGTGTGTCAAAACAAAAAGATTTCTTTCTTTCTTTAGGATGAAAATATAAACAAGCATTTACAATGCAACGGTCTCGCCTTTGCAAAAGTTAGAGCTATTGGCATTGTAAATGACAATTTTTTATTTATGTGTTGGTTTTGAAATCAGATAAATAAATGCCATTCTCATTTACAATGCCAATAGCTTAATCTCTTGCAAATGTGAGACCTATTGCATTTGCACACACACACACACACACACATGGATGTGGTGGTGGTGGATGTGGTGGTGGTGGATGTGGTGGTGGATGTGGTGGTGGATGTGGTGGTGGTGGTGGATGTGGTGGTGGTGGTGGATGTGGTGGTGGTAGATGTGGTGGTGGTAGATGTGGTGGTGGTAGATGTGGTGGTGGTAGATGTGGTGGTGGTAGAGGTGGTGGTGGTAGATGTGGTGGTGGTAGAGGTGGTGGTGGTAGAGGTGGTGGTGGTAGAGGTAGAGGTGGTAGAGGTGGTGGTGGTGGTGGTGGTGGTAGAGGTGGTGGTGGTAGAGGTGGTGGTGGTGGTGGTAGAGGTGGTGGTGGTGGTAGAGGTGGTGGTGGTAGAGGTGGTGGTGGTAGAGGTGGTGGTGGAGGATGTGGTGGTGGATGTGGTGGAGGATGTGGTGGAGGATGTGGTGGTGGAGGACGTGGTGGTGGAGGATGTGGTAATGGTAGTGGTGGTGGATGTGGTGGTGGTGGATGTGGTGGTAGAGGTGGTGGTGGTAGAGGTGGTGGTGGAGGATGTGGTGGAGGATGTGGTGGAGGATGTGGTGGAGGATGTGGTGGAGGATGTGGTGGTGGAGGATGTGGTGGTGGAGGATGTGGTGGTGGAGGATGTGGGGGTGATGTGGTGGGGGTGATGTGGTGGGGGTGATGTGGTGGGGGGGTGGATGTGGTGGGGGGTGGATGTGGTGGGGGGGTGGATGTGGTGGGGGGTGGATGTGGTGGGGGTGGATGTGGTGGGGGGTGGTGGATGTGGTGGTGGTAGAGGTGGATGTGGTGGAGGATGTGGTGGAGGATGTGGTGGTGGAGGATGTGGGGGTGATGTGGTGGTGGAGGATGTGGGGGTAATGTGGTGGGGGTGATGTGGTGGGGGTGATGTGGTGGGGGTGATGTGGTGGGGGTGATGTGGTGGGGGTGGATGTGGTGGGGGTGGATGTGGTGGGGGTGGATGTGGTGGGGGTGGATGTGGTGGGGGTGGATGTGGTGGGGGTGGATGTGGTGGGGGTGGATGTGGTGGGGGTGGATGTGGTGGGGGGTGGATGTGGTGGGGGTGGATGTGATGGGGGTGGATGTGGTGGGGGTGGATGTGGTGGGGGTGGATGTGGTGGGGGGGGTGGATGTGGTGGGGGGGGTGGATGTGGTGGGGGGGGTGGATGTGGTGGGGGGGTGGATGTGGTGGGGGGTGGATGTGGTGGGGGGGTGGATGTGGTGGGGGGGTGGATGTGGTGGGGGGGTGGATGTGGTGGGGGGGTGGATGTGGTGGGGGGTGGATGTGGTGGGGTTGGATGGATGTGGTGGGGGTGGATAGATGTGGTGGGGGTGGATGGATGTGGTGGGGGTGGATGGATGTGGTGGGGGTGGATGGATGTGGTGGGGGTGGATGGATGTGGTGGGGGTGGATGGATGTGGTGGGGTGGATGGATGTGGTGGGGTGGATGGATGTGGTGGGGTGGATGGATGTGGTGGGGTGGATGGATGTGGTGGGGTGGATGGATGTGGTGGGGGTGGATGGATGTGGTGGGGGTGGATGGATGTGGTGGCGGTGGATGGATGTGGGGGATGGGGTGGTGGTGGGGGATGGGGTGGTGGTGGGGGATGGGGTGGTGGTGGGGGATGGGGTGGTGGTGGGGGATGGGGTGGTGGTGGGGGATGGGGTGGTGGTGGGGGATGGGGTGGTGGTGGGGGATGGGGTGGGGTAACCTGGACGCGGTCCGTCCCCAGGGGCGCCTGGGAGCCTGCGGCAGGCCGACTCAGACTGCGGAATCCCAAGTTCTTCAAAACACATTTCTAACTGCAGTTAAAACCTGTTCCATTTCATAGTCCAGTGAGGATAATGGCACACCGAAGTGGAACATCTAACCTTGGGAGTGGGAGTTAGCCACTCTACCCCATGGCCGACGAAACTCCTTATGTTTTCACCCGACTCTCGCCCTACTGCAAACATTACACTTTCCCTGTCGGGATGGGCCCTGCATCGCATGCTTAGTGCCATTCACGCTGGCCCGACGACCGCCCCGAGATACCCCCGCTGTGCTGGACCGATGCCGAAGGGGCCAGCTGACCACGTGGGCCCGGGGGACCGAACGGATATGCTTGCTTAGCTGATGAACCCCTGACGGGGTCCGAAACAGGGGGCCAGGCAGTGTCAAAATGGTCCCAGAGGCCCGCAGTCAGATGTGGCGCCTCCGGGCAGAGAAGCCATAAGGGCGAGGGCAGTGGACTGCACTGGCAACCGGCTGGCTATTCAGCGTGCGTGCATACCAGCGGACGTGCCTACGTCCACCCCCATTGGCCCCCGCAATAATTGAACATTTTCCCGATTAAGCTCTTCAACCAGTGCCGAGCATCGCCGCCCCGTACCTCGTGGCGACGCCCTAGGCAAGGTTGATCTCCCCTGCACCCGGAGGTGTGAAAGCCGCAATAGGCTGCTGCCCGCAGACCCATGCCCCCTCTAGCGCCCCCAACTCTAACACCATGATAATAACATGTGGCGCCCAGGGGGCATGCACTGCTCGCTGTGGTGGGGGGGGGGCGTTGGGCGAGACCGGAGCGGTGCACAGCATGCCCCTAACAACGGCGTCTGCCACGCCGTATCTGTCCCATCAGCCAGGGAAAGCAACCACGGCATAACATGCACCATCTGTTCTTCGGCATGCTGCCTGCACACCAGTCAGGCCGGACCCGACCTGCAACCTCGTGAAATTGCTGCGTCTTGGGGGAGGGGGGTTGCTTTGCTGAGGGGGCTGGAGCTCGTCGTCCCCTATGAGTGCGACGGGTAATAATTCATGCCATCTATTCTCGGGCCGCCCGAGCAAGCCTCCCCTCGACCGTGGACAAAACCACTTAAAGCGGCAACCACCCGTGATGTGACACCTGGTGGGGAGGGACATACCATCTCTGTGCTCCTAGGTGCACAGTCCCCACATGGTATGTAAGCTGCTGCCCGGCCGCCATCCTCGGAGCTGTGCAAGGGGTGCAAGAGCGCGTCAATAAACCCACACTCTCCTCCCGACACTGAGCAATGGTAATAAACAGCATGCGTGTTTAGTGCGCCTGTCTAGAAAGAGGTTGTAGGTGCGCGGCTCGCCAGATGTTGTGACTTGTGAGCGGCATTTATAGGCGAGAAAATAGCAGATGGGTATGGCTTTAAATTATTCGAGATTGCTTGAACTGTATTTGCTACGTTACCCTCGTACCTCGTCTTTGTTTCCGTCCAAGACTCCCAGTCATGACAAATGAGGTGATGAATACATCTGAACAAGTAAGCTGCTGCCCGGCCGCCATCCTCCGAGGAATGACAAAACAAACCTTGGAGAGAAAAAAAAAAATAACATCCACCCACCACCGCAATGGCGTTCTAAAAGGGGCGGGATGAGTAAAAATCGCCGGAACCCCCCACGAATCTGCTCCGACAATGACGGACAGATCTCTCTTACAATGGCTAGCCTCCATTTATGGAGCTAGCCAATGAAACAGAGAGGCGGGACAAAGCCCCATACTGCTTCTCAAAAGATTTCGCCTACGCAAACGCTGCTGCGCAGCGAACGCCAGGCGAAACCTAAAAAGGCAAAGATAATATTATGGTAAGAGCAATCCGATCTTTAACGATCAAGCAAGCATATCTTTGTAACTCAGGCATAACCATTCGTAAATAAAAATAAAACATTCACTTTATAAATGAAAGTAAGAAAAAATAGGAGGGATCACCATTTTCGTAGGAAAGAATCAAACCTCGACTTCCCTTCAGCAATAACCTTTTCTGAGTCGAACCCCAAGAAATTCCTGCCACCACTGCCCAAATAAAGGAGACATTCTAGTCTGCCAAGAACAAGTAAGCATTAATCATGCAAATGCAATTATATTAATGATCAAATATACTCGGGTAATACAAATGTCTAAGAAAAGATGGACATGGTTGATAGCTAGAATGGCATATCAGATTAACTCAAAAACATGCATTCATAGAATTTTTTTTTAATACATGCAGGCGATGACCAAGTGAGAATGATCTGCTTCGATCCCTTGCATCTAGGACAAGTTAAGGAGTCTTTATTTCCTTATTTAGAGAGACAAACAAATTATTCACCTTTGGTAACACTTTTTCTGGTGGATACTCCAACAGCAGATTGCTTACCGTTAGAATATTCTCTGTGTGAGAAGTCCTGCGTAAACTTTTTGTGTTTTCTCTTTGGTTTGGACTTCGACCATGAAGAAAGATCTGCTGTGTGATAGGCTACGAGAGCAGAAACAGGTCTGCACCCTCGACTTGAAACAAGACTTTCACGAGGTCCATAACTTTTTCCCTAGTTCAACAACGTACAGTTTCGCTTCATGGTCTCAGATTGCCTTGGGGTGCACGAGGGCACATTCATCACATAAATTGGAGTTGTGCTTCGAGCCCTAAGACACACCTCCATAGGCTCATCCCTGACATATGTTTTCCACAGTCACAACATGACTTGAACCATGTTACTTTAGCGGAGGACATCATGCCCTTGCACATTGGTATTCAATTTAAAAAGCTTGTCAAACTAACAAACAAGCATTTGCAATGCAATAGGTCTCGCATTTGCGAGAGTTTAAGCTATTGGCATTGTAAATGACAACGCCTTTTCTTGATCTGTTTGGCTAATTAACACATAAATAAAAGGCATTGTCATTTACAATGTCAATAGCTCAAACTCTTCTAAATATGAGACCTATTCAAAATAGCGGCCGCCATTGTCCGTGCTTAGAAAGTGAAAGCACGCATGGTGCGCTGAATGTTGCAGGAAAACATGTTGTGCCTGCAGAAGGAGAAACTATTTAAAGAAAATAGTGCTTACAGACTAAAGAAGATGTACAGTGTAACAACCAAATTACAAGGACCAGTCCTCATAAGAGGTTACAAATGAAGACACGGCGGCACTAAGGAGGGATTAACAAGCCTATTAACGAATCAGAAGCCATCATTTACAAAGAACAATGACACAAGCCAGTGACAAATGTGGGCGGAGAGTGGGTAGCGCTTCTATTGCATACTCAAATACAGCATGCCTCGCAAAGCAGCGTATGCGCAGGGTTTCTGTGTCTTCACCATAGAATTTGAGGCTCATGTTTGGGCTCCGGGTTTACCTCCGTGAGGCCGTCGACTCTAGCCCAGTGCCCCTCTCCTCACCCCTGGGCCTCACCCCTGGGCAATGATCACAGACCTTCAGGCCTTACCCCAGATGGCGGTCTTGTGCTGCCAGTCCTACACCTGAATACACAGGCCCGTTCCATCCGTCTTCCCTGCTGTCAGAGGGTCCGCACTTCCAAGGGAGCGCCCAGTCAGATCTCTGCAGGGGGCCAGCGTGTGAGAATCCCCCACCGGCCTCGAGAAAGGGGCAGGGACGGACTGTCAGAGAGGCCTCTTTTTGAGTTGGAGAGCCGCACCGACAAAGCTCTCCTGAGGGGGGTGTCATAGCGCTACGAGCTATTTAAAAGCTAAATTATAGCACATGATTATGTTAACACGGGTCAGCAAAAGCTAATGTTATGAAACGTTTGAAGCAAATGCACTCAGTATTAATTAAACTGATTTTCTTGCGGCATCGAAGACACCTGCCACCTGAAAGATCAAGAGGATGTGGCGTAATGGTGGGAGCTGCCGACGTTGGAACTGGGGAACCAGGTTCGAGTCTCTACGTCCACTCAACAACCTGTGATTCTGGGCAAGTCACTTAATCTCCCCGTGCCTAAAAATGAATGCATTAGTGTAACGTAACTAGTGCTCATGTAAAGCGGTCCAATTCCTTTGGGTCGAGTTTGCGCTATAAACTGGAAAAACAAGACTTTGCTCGCCACGGGGCCACACACTAACTTCCCACTGTTGCGCAGCACAGCCTTGTCTTTTTAACTGCTCCTTCGCTGCTGATCATCTCCCCGCCACGCACGATCCCCTCTGGTGACCTCACATCCGATTGTGACAGTTCCCCCGGGAATTTGCTACCTCTAGCAAATCTTCAACAAGGAGCGTGTCAGCTCACTGTTGTGAGGTGCCTATCTGTTTACCACTGTGACGTCACAACGGGGCTGGGCTTCCACATTGTTGAGCCGACTCCAACTGACAACAAGGCACTGATTTGGGTGGGGCGTTCCTCCCTCGGCCCCGCTCCGGACCTACTTCGAGCCCTCCCCTTCCTCGGTGCCTCCCTCCCACTCACTCCCTCTGGGCTTTATGGTTCTGATCACCCTTGGCCCGGAGTCAGCGGGAAGCACCGGGGAGATATTCAAGGAGCTTCTGCAGGTGAACCGAGCGAGCACCACCGGATCTAGCGCCCACTAGCCCTGGAGTCATGGCCCTGCGGGTCCTCGGAGTGCTGTGTGTCATACAGGCGCTATGCCTGCGCCACGCTTGGGCAGGTGAGACTCGTCTCTGATTTGCTCACACCACAGGGGCACTAATGGGCATTGGGGAGGAGGGCAGGAGCTCACTTTACCTGCCTCGGTGCGCTCTACACGAGCAGGGGGGGCTGGGGCAAGGAAGAATGCACCTGCGGGAGCCGAAAGGGTCTTGTTTAAATTTAAATTTGCTTGCGGTGACCTATGTGAATGGATTCAATTTGCTTGCTTGCTCCTCACGTTGTGCGGCATAAGGATAGACAGACTATTAGGAAAAAAGCGCGTCGCTCACCGGGCTTAGAAAATCCCGAGTTGAGCGCGCGTGCGCATTAGGAAAACAAAAGTGAAATTGGCTGAGGCTTGTGAGGACGGAAGGGGGACAGGCACATTGCGTGTTCATGCGCGCGTCCACATTTGTAGTCCAGCCTGCGCGTGCCCATCTCCTGTCGCCCTTGTAAGCCTAGTCGACGACAATAGGTCTCGCTGGCGACAGCGCTTCGCGCTGCATCGCCAGGTGCGAGACCTGAAAAGGGTACAGAGTTCTAGATCCACGTTCGAAGGCACAGAAACAAAGTAGCTAGTCAAGAAAAGGTAGGTCCATATAAGCGAGACCTGATGATGTGACCATTCTTTTATAAAGGTCACAGAGGTTCCTCGGATAAACTTCATTCAACCCATTTATGTTCTACTACTCTCATCTGAAGGCACACTAGAGCTTCCTAAAGTCCATGTTTTAGAACTGCAGCAACAACAAGTGACTCTTATATCTTTAGGACTACAAAAAGAAATAGTATGTAGACTGTTAAAATAGATAATACTAACACGCACACCCCCACCCACAAAAACATCCTAAGGTGGAGGTACAGGCAGCTGAAATCCGAGCCAAGATCTGGACTTGAAGGGTTAAGTATTGAAATACCAACAAGCAGCCAACTATGGCGTGGCAACAATTCTCAAAATTCTTCATTTGAGGTTCACTGTTTCTCAATATTGCATGCTTCAACCACATAATCTCATTTCACTATCATATTTGCTAAATATGAAAGCAAGTAAAAATTCTTCAATAAATGGTTTCGTGGATTAGATGAGAACCAGAAACATTTCCTACATGTTGCCAGTATTTGCATAGCTTACTTCTACCACTTGTATGGCCCTATTGCCCTTTCAGAGTTTTGTTTTAGCGCATTTTCTGCATGGATCTGGCACTGTTCAATGAATGTATTTATGGTGATCTGTTGTAATTATGTTTGATACGTGAGTGAAGATTGGCTTGTTTAAAGTACTGCTTAGTTGTGGTTCACACTGGTTCAGTGGGTTAACATTGTAGCCATGTCTCCCCGGGAACTGTGTGTTGCATAAATTTGGGTACGAGTGGTGGAATTTTGACTTTGTCTACTTCTAGGCATAAAGTGACTTTGTTGTTATGGTGGCATTCTATACCAACTAAATATGTTTTTGTTTAAGAATTTTCTGAGGGACAACGTATTAAAAAATAGAAAGAAAGAAAAACACAGGAAGCTGCCGCCTGTATTAACTATTAACACAAACTTATTAAGATAGGTATGAACAAAGCTGGGAAACTCAGTAGATCATCTCATTTCCAAAAAACACATAAAAAACAAATGGGACAACTGATAAGATTATTGATAAAATACCATAAATTCAACCAACAAGTGCACAGAGCTACAGAAAAGTTGGCATATACTTGCAATACAATCAGAGCTCATTCAAGAACTTAAAGACAACCCTCAGATGACATTCTGAAAATCATCAAACTTAAAAATGTCTTATGTCTCAGATAAAATAGGACCAGAGCAAACAATTTGTATTTCCATTCAACTTTAACAAACCAAAAGGTTCCTTGTATAAATGTCACACATGTTCTATGTGTACGGTCAGACTTAAGACCAAAGTATAAACATAGCCCAATTACAGGAAATTTCCGATCAGAGACTATTTGACAAGCAAAATCACTCAGGTTAAATGCATGTATGGTATTGTGCTCCAACATGTTAACACCATCACATCGCTAATTATGAGAATTCAAGAGAATCATGAGAACATCAACGAAACAGACACCAAATTAATACTGATTAACACAATCTACAAAAACATCAACACAAGAGAGACTTCCATTTCTGTGCCAGTGAAAACACTCAAAAGGACACAAGAGGCAATCAAGAACTTGACTTGCGTAAGAATGAGAGTGAACGATCTTGTGGCTAGAGATAGTTCATTATGCTTTAAAAAAATATGCAGAAATATGTATTACTGGCTTCTATAATATGTACTGCGTGGCATATCAGTTGTAGGTTCAGAAAATTGTATTTTTTATTATTATTATTAAATTAAATGTATAAGGCGCTCAGCTACCCGGAGGTTTCCCGCGCCCTGGACACATTGCAAACCGAAAAGACAGCACTTATTGGTTGAATAGCTAGATCTTAAGGCTTTGTGGAAGCTTTTGTGCCTGACTTCGTGACGGAGTAAAGAGGGTAAGGAGTTCCACAGCATTGGGGCCAGATACGAGAATGAATGTCCGCCCATACGTGAAAGTTTAAATCTGGGAACTAGGAAGTTGGCTTGGGATGAGGAACGAGGTAGACGGGTGGGAAGATATGTCTGGGCTTGGGCGCATAGGTAATGGGGTGCTGTGCTTAGTTTAATCTTATGCATGTAGCATAAGGCCTTAAATTTCGTTCGATGCTCAATCCTGAGCCAGTGAAGGTCACGCAAAGTGCCGGAGATGGGGGATGTTTTGGGTACATGACAAAGTAACCTTGCCGCAGAATTCTGTACCACCTGCAACTTACGTATTAACTCCCTATTCGCTCCTAGGTATAGGATGTTGCTATAATCCAGCCTAGATATGATTAGGGCCTAAATAACCATTCTTTGAGTGGATTCAGGCAGCATCCATAGTATCTTACGGAGGCATTTGAGAATAGTGAAGCAAATAGATGTGGTATTAGCTACTTGCTGTTTCATGGAGACATGTGGAGAAGTGTGGCTCAAATGGTTAGAGCGGCAGACCCTGATGCAGAGGTCTGGCCCGGGACCAGGGTTCAATACCCGCCTTGGCGGGTCTTGGGCTCAATTTCCTCGGACCTGATAATTCTCGCCTCAGTGCCTATTCTAATCATGGGTCCCACTCTGCAACTCTGGGCAATAGCTTGCTTAATCTCCACAACGGCCCCAAAAGCGCTGGGATGCCTGGTTTCACCCTGGGGGTGCCCAGGAGTGGACACTCACAGGGAAAACCAGGAAGGGTTCCTAAGCGGTATACGGACAGCGCCGGGACACTACCTCAGGGAAGTAGCTGTGCGCTCTATAAATACCAGTACATTTACATTTACATTTCATAGTAAGTTGATCATCAATCACCATGCCCACATTACGTGCAGTTTGTGCAGGTTTAGGAAGTTCACCCATTTCTGGTGGCCACTGGTGCGGGCCCCAGAGATCTTTATCTTTCCCCATGATCAAAACCTCAGTCTTTCCTCCATTAAGCTTCAACCAGTTAGTATGCATCCAACTGGCGATTTTATGCAGCTCACCTGTAGTGATGAAACTCTGGAGTTTTCATTGGTGGATAGTGACAAGAAAAGCTGGGTGTCCGCAAAAGAGAAGATTGACAACACAGCCTCTTCCGCAATGGTGGCTAACGGGCTGAGATAAAGATTAAATAACATAGGACTGAGTATCGAGCCTTGTGGTACTCCATAAGGAGATGCATAGGTCTTGGAGCACGCCGATGGGGAGAAGACCTGAAAAGTCCTGTCGGTAAGAACGTTTTTGATCCACTCCAGAGCTGAGCCAACACTTCCCAGGGACTGGAGAGCTTTTAAAAGGGTAAGATGCACCACCGGCCGCACTGAGATCTAATATAATGAGTGCCAATGTTTCCCCTTTATCCAGATGCTGGTGAATTGTTTCTGTAACTCCTAAGAGAGTAGACTATGTGGAGTATCCGGCTCTAAAGCCTGATTGGGACCCGTGTAAGAAGTTATTAGATTCCACAAACCGTGTAAGCTGTTGGTGCATGTGTTTTTCCAGGATCTTAGAAAAAACAGGTAGCAAGGAAATCGGACGGAAGTTGGAGGGCTCAGCTGGATCCGCATTTGGTTTCTTCAAAAGATGAAGAAACATTGGGGGTTTCCATTCTGCTGGTAAAATGGCTTCCCCCAGTGAGGCATTAAGTAGTTCCATGACAATCTTTAATGCAGAAGAATTTAGTTTTTGAATAATATGAACTGGAAGAGGGTCATTAGGGGAGCCAGATTTAAGACTGTTTAAAATAGCATTACAAGACGGAGGGTCTAAGGGTTGCCAGTTTATTTCCATAGTAGCGCCAAGTCAGGCGGCCCGACTGGGTTGTTACCATCAAGAATGGGGGAAGGATTCATTATGTGCTGTTCCTAATTAATAGTTGCCGTCTCAAGGTCTGCATAGATCTCTTCTACCTTTTCGTTAAAAAACTTCGCCACAACTTTGCAGTGTTCTTTGTCAAGTATCGGAGGTGTAGGTTGACAAGTTGCTCCCGAGAGATCCCCAACTAATTTGAATAGGACTTTTGCATTATTATGCGCTGATGTAGTAGTTTTGTTCACATATTCAGCACGCGCTGCTTTACATAGGGAATTATACTCTCTCTTGGCAGTTTTATAACAATGCTTGGATTCTAAGGCATAATCCTTCCTCCAACATCTTTCCAGAGCCTTACATTTGTTTTTTTCAATTTTTACTTTTTCGGTGAACCGTGGGGCAGGACTTTTTTAGTTTCTTAAATGAAGTAGGGAGGCAGGTGTTCACAGATGCCATAATCCAAGTATGGATGGCCGCTGCGTCCGAGATCTGGATGGAAGAAGCCTCAGGAATATTGCTCACAAGATGTTGATTTAGAGAGTCCATATCTAGGTTCTTCCAATTTCTACTCCTGACTTTAGGTAAGGAGATGGCCAGGCTGTTTGGCCGTAAATCAAACTCCCAAAAATTGTCAGACCAAAGTAAGGGCAGGGCTTTTTGGCTTGTAATGTTATGTAGGTTTAAAAATATGGGGTCTAGCAAGTGACCCCCCCCCCCCCCCCACTCCCCCCTTGTGAGTAGGACCCGAATTGCAGAGGGGTATGTTCATGGCTTCTAGATCGGCAATCAAACTAGAGCCAATCTTGCATGTGGGATCGTCAAAGTGAAAATTTGGGAATCATATTTTGATTAGTTGATTATGACTGTTAGTAGATCAAGAAAGTAAAGCTTTTTGTTTGACGCCTGTTCTGGCAGATTTTCTCTGCGTTATGTTAGATTCTTTTGTTCAATGTGTATTATTCGCTATGATGCATAATGTTGTGAAGTACTTCAATACAAAATTTGGAGAAAAAAAAAGTCTAAGTGAATATTAACCCCTTGCACGCTGATGACGAGCTGGGCTCGTCATGCGGTAGCCTCCTGCTACGCTGATGACGAGCCCAGCTCGTCACGTAACATGCGGTTTCGCAAAAGTCAGCGTACGAGCGGAATTCCGCCCGCACGCATGCGGTTAAGGTCGCCTATGATGGTACAGTTGGCTGCATTGAATAAGAAAGGGGCAATAATGCCGGGAAAGCTTGCAGACCATGGACCTGCTGCACCAGGGGGGACGATAGACCAGGAAGCCTGTCAGCGTGAACTGAGGAGTAAGGAGGAGTCTAAAAAAACAGCTATACAGCCGCCACACAGTGGTATCTCCCATTTACATGAATCTTTTTTTTTTTTTATTGTGATACCGCCACCGATTTTATCTCCTCGGTTTTTCCTAACAATTGCATAGGTTGGCGGTAGGGCCGCTGCAGTATCGGGGCTGGAGCTTTCGCGTAGCCATGTTTCCGTGAGGAAAATTGCGTCTGGCTGAGCTTGTGAAATATAGAGTAGATCAAAAATGTCCCCCTTATGTTTAGCGAGGGATCTGCAGGTAAAGTTAAAAAATGTGAACTCTTTAGGTTGGGTTTTGATCGTACATCCCCCAACTGATGATTGTTTAATGGAGTTCAGCTGGGTGGCAGTATTCGGCGACTGTGGTTTCTTACGTGAAGACGTGCAGGTGAAATTACAACAGGGGCATGATAAAACGGGACGGTCAAGTTTGAAGGGAATGCAGTCAGCTTCTGGTCTCTTGCGCAAACTTAAGAAAACCGGGGGAATATTTCTTTACCGTTTTGGAGAAAGGGGCAGGGGTTGTGGCCCCTGGCCCCGGTCGAAAGCAGACCACCAATTTAATTTAGGATCTAACTAGAGGTTTTCCTGCTATATCACAGCTGTACATAAGTACAACATGTGGTGCCATAGTGATAGAGTTATGCCTCGCGAGACGAAGTTACAGATGTTTCCACTTTGAATTCATTAACTTCTTTCAACTATGTCCAGTGGGGTTTACATTTGTTCTGACAAATGTATAGCTATAGCTTTAGGGTGCACCATTTTTCTACACACAAAACTAGAGTAAGCATTGTTTTCATTAAGGCTAGAAACTCATATTTAATTTTTTGATATGTGGCATGACTAAGAGTAATTAAAACATGAGGCCATGAAACACTGCTTCGTGTTCAATCTACATATAAAAAAAAGTAGTTTGATGCATTTATTCTCAGGGATTAGAATTGTTGTATGAACCTATGTAAACGTTCTCTGCTCATATCAAGTACATAATGAGAAAAATATCAAAAGGGGTTCAACAGCATTGTGGCCAAACGACACTAGTGACAAATTACATCAAGTGTCACAAATAATGCCCAGTAACACCTGAATGCACTGCAGCCCCCAAACACATGTTCTCACAGAAGGAATTCTTTACACTAATGGGAAGAAGGGAGGGCTTGAACCAGGAGTAAGTATTAATAGAATGTGGTAAAGGTGTCCGCCTCCTCTAAAAGGCACTGGACAGGATATGGTAGAGGTCTCCATTTACTCTATTAGGCAATGAATAGGAAATGGTAGGGTCACCATCTCCCCTGAGAGGCAACACAAATACATTATTTTCTACTTACTCATAGGACGTGTTGTTTCAGAATTGCTCTCTTAGGCAAACAGGGGGGAGTTGACCAGGGTGCGAGGGACTGGATACTGGAGGATTGCAGATTGTGGTGTAAACTAATTTTAAAGAGTGCTACAAATGACATCTAAACATAATTTTAAGAATCTTTAAAGGAAATGTGGAGGGATGAAGACAGTAAGCTGTATCATTACCACTACACAAACCCATCTCACTCCCTGCACTAAATATGTGCCACTGAACCTCCCTTCTGCAGGAACAACGCTGTGTTCCAGATACGCCAACTAATCAGGCAATATGCATTTCAGGAGGTTTTCCATCATAATTAAGATATGATGTTCAAATGGTAGCTAGAACTAAATGGTGTTTTCTTGGTGTATAAAAATACAAATGAATTTGTGGATTCCTAAATTAAATATTGTGCAAAAGTTGAAATGGGGCATTTACTGAGTTACACTGCAGGGCAAAAACAGACAATTGTGCGGATGGTCAAACTGCACAGCCGTTCAAGAATCTGCCTACTTCAGCTTTGAAAGGCAAAGCCCAAGCACATTACACCAAGGTGTCTAAGGTGGACACCAATGCTCACCCCTATAAAGTTAAGGATGTACATACAGGATCATCCAATGTGGACTATTTTTTTTTTAGCATTGTCGAGTTTAACATTCCAACACAAAATGATACAGAAATTAGATCAAAAGGTTAACAAAAAATTGCAATGGTTTCTTAAGAAAGATTACTAAACACTGGCAGATCCCTTCAAAATGATTTTTATTTGTACAACACAGGAGATGAGGAATATCATTCCCCTAGCACTCTCCTTTCTACCTCCCAGAGTAAAACAGATTATGTGTGACATATAGAAAGTTGCATTCTGAAGAAAGCAAGCCAGCAGGATCTCAATTATAGTAATGAAACGTGCGCCTCTTATTGTCCGCATCCCAGTTATAAGTGGTTTTGGGTGGTCCTTGGTTTCAGGTGTTGGTCCTGTGGAATCATCTCTTTCAAGTAAGAAACAGCCCTCCACAACATTAAGTACATTTCCCTAATTTATATTTGTTTCTCACTAGTTTCTCACTTCAGCAGTGCATCAATCTCGCTGGCTTGTCTAAAACCTTCCACTTCTTCACATGGAACATAACCGAATTCTCCAATAAGTATTGGGAAAGCTAGTGGTCTCCGCTTTAATGTGCTAATGCCTGCTTACAGAATATGTGCACCGCTGTACGTGGATGGGTTGCAGCTAGGGAGTGTTTCGCGTGACATTTATGTGTGTGTGTGGGGGTCGGGGGGAGGGAAATAAAGCAAAGGGGGTGACGATGGGGGATAGTATCGCCATCAGGAATAGTGAGCGGTTCATTGGCATTGAACCAGATTGCTTCAGAGAACTAGTTCCATCAAATATGCGACTCAAATTTGATTACAGATTTTAATTGTTTTCAATAAAACAATTCACTAATTAACTCGTTTCCAAAATATTTTAATGTTAATTTGAATTTGAATGACCAGTAAAAGCATCCGTTCATTTGTAACACTACTATTTGAATCACTTTGAAATTTAAGTAGTTTCCTTGATATTAATTAAGTGCATGGCTACTGAGAGAGGCAACACTTCGATTTTGTTTTCAATTAAATGCACTGATACACTCAACACCACAGCATAAACTACACACATTTCCAACTGTTATTTTAAAAAAATGCAGTCATAGGGGTTAACTATAGGCTCATAACTTCTTACCCCTTATTCCCTAACCCCAACACACCAAACACTCAACCTTACAGCCTCTATCCAAACCCCTCAAACTCTACATGCTGTACCGAACCCTTATTCCATATAAAGGTAACCCTTTAGCTCTTGCTCCCTTTTACAACTACTCTATGTCAATCGATTTTTTAAACAAAAGCTCTGGCGAGGAAGCATGCATTTTTTGAGCTAATAATTAAGACTTTTTTCCATAAAAGTGTCACTTTTTAAGTATCACTTCTCTTCCCCATGCCCATTGGACATAGGTCACAGTTTCGATTTGACTGATGTACACAAAAGATTGCTTTGTTCTCTATGGAGATGGATTCCTAAACCTATGCAGTCCTATGCAAAGCGTGATGCGGAGTACCATGGAAAGCGGAAATTGCCTTCACTCACAGTGCCCAACACCAAAAGGCACCTCCAGTGGGCTGATCCAAAATATGAATGCCACTGGCCACAAAGACAATGGCTGATTTTGCCCTCTCTACATATGCTAATTGGGCTGATCCGTAATATGACAGACACTCAAGCAAGCAGTTGCTTAAGGGGGCTGACCCAAGGACCCTCTGTATTATTTTTATATAGTATTATGCATTATTTACACTCTGACAATTCATTATGCATTATTTACACTCTGACAATTCAGCTAAAGTAGCTCTTACACAAGACCTTTAAAAGGGGTCCTTTCTAGACTTTGAACCTCTATTACTATAGGAGCAATAGAGCAATAAGCCGGTTTGCAAAATAGCCCACCCACCCTTTTCTGGAAACACCTAGCACACCCTAGAACGATTCTGCACATATTAGACATTGGTTTGGGTTCAGTATCAGTCAACGTTTATCGGTATTCATGCACACAGGCATCTTACCTTAGGCTGGCTCCTGCGTTCCAGAAGGGCACAATTGATGAGCAAAGAAAAAGGGAAGAAATAAAAAAAACGCGTTACCAGAGATGCACCCTATATTACCACAGCCACAGAATAAAGCATCGCCATTGAGGCACGGCGTACAGCTTATCTTGTTTAAAAATAATGACCAGTGATATTACTGACTATGTTAACATTGGTGTAGGAGTGCTCACTCATTGCCTGGAGTCTTTTCAATTTCCAGTCACTTAAAATGTGTTTGATATATTTTTGTACAATTGTTCAATTCTTAAAACATACAAATTCATCAATTAAATCCACAATTCCGAACCCAAAAACAAATTCATATATTATTTTTGAAAAAATCTGAGATGTGTTTTGGTGTACAAGGTTACATTTTAAAGGCAGGCATCACTCATCGATTTTGTTGGAGCAACTGAGGCAAAAAGTTGTAGTTTCTGTAGTGTTGTAACAAGGTCCATGGCATCCGATGTAAAAAAAAGAAAACTAGGCCAAATCCCTTCAGGTTGGGAAGAAAAGGGCAACCGCTACAGAGGTGCAGTAGGCCTCTCATCCCTGGGCCCTGATGTCAATGCATCTACTGTACCAATAACAGGCACACCCCTAGAAGATGTGTAATAAACTGCCAGGGGCTGGGCTATATCTGCAGAATACTTCCCTACCACTGGTGTCTCAAGGTATACACAACCACACTCTCCCCCCGTTCTTCTCCAGCAGATCTTTCTTCAATTCCTCTCCTAACTTCACACCTGCCACACAGAGCCACTCCAATCTACCACTAACTACAATGTGTTAACCTGCACTCATTTCTTCCTCTCATTCGTTTTCCTCCTTCCACTTCGGACAGCCTCGCACGCACTAAGACTTAATGCTTCCGCTTCCCCTCTCCTACCACAGCTGCCTTTGTCTTCCAATTTCTCTATCCTCTCAATATCTCCAGCTGCTTGTCAAGCAAACCTCAATCCAGTACATTTTCTACCTGTACCCTTTCAAATTTCCTTTGTCGAAATGTCCATCACCTGAGACAGACTGGTCTCACTCTTCAAAATGTGTACACCACTGCCTAACACTTCGTCTACTATATGTCACTCTATCATATCATTCATCCCCGCACAGACTTTACCAAAACTTCAAAGCTCTCTGAAGAGGCAGTAGACTCCTATCCTCTAACCTACAGTATATGAAGATGGACTTCTACCAAAATACTCACTATGGTCTCCATCTCCTCTACTCTTCTCAAATCCCTGCTTCCAGCTCCACAACCAACAAGACAAACTCTGTGTTTCACAATGACCCTGGTCTCTTCTCCACACAAACCAGTGAGACCCTGAGAACAACAGCACACATCCAAACAGCCAACAGATGGTCACCCAACCGGCGTATCCTCACCCTACCCTCAACTAAACCGACTGACAAAACCTTTATTGCTTCTCCAGGAAGCCACAAGACCGGATAGTCTCACACCATCTGCCGACATTTTGGGTATATATTCTAACAAGTGAACATTCATCTCTCACCACTAACTACAACAGTGGCCTGCCACACTTGAGAAACCACTGCAATCCAAAATACAGCAACTACTGATTGCCCCCAGGGAAATGTGCAAACACATAACTGGAAAGTTCACCCAAACATCTGCAGCTTTGCGGATCTAAGAACTTGCTAGGTGTAGAGTGAACTTTGGATAGCACCCAGACTTCATCTAATACATACTGATCAAGGTGAGATCCTGAAGTAAAACAGAGTCCACACTTAAGACCTGGAATTAGATTTCAAACAAGACCTTCTCTTTATCATGAAAACTAGTCTGGGAGAAAATGCCCTTCCAATCATACAGGTGGTCATTTCTAAGCAACCCTATCCAAAAAAAGCTAAATAGGGAAAATTGTGTAATAAGGGCAGTGGGACATAAAAAATGGCATAATCACAGACGAACAACTAAGGACGGAGTTCACTCAGTCCAACTTTCTCCGTCTCCTACCTGTCATTCACAGATTTCCTCCCCCCCCCTCACAACTGCATGTTTCCAGGCACCCTTTTGGATTCAGACATTATCAATACTAGAATCTATTCATCTTGGAGGGCTTGACAGAATATAACTACATGACACTACATTTCTAATATCTAGCCTTGAAGCCCTTGGCCTCAATCAACTAGGCACAGCACCAACTCACTTCTGCAGGGCATACGGTTTAGGGTTTAATAAGCCTTAAAGGACTGATGTCCGTGAGAGCAAACCAAGGGATGATTTTGTGGATCATTTTGCCCAATCTCTTTATTGAGCGTGGAAACCAAGCTGCTGGCAGTCATATTGGCAAGCATACTAAATGGGGTGATAACTACATTGATCCATAAAGACCAAACGGGTATTATGCTCAGTCGATCAATAAGATAGAGCCTTATACAACTGCATGCCTGGTTAGATGCGGTGAGGGAACCCATCCATTAGTCATGGTCTCCACAGATATCGAGAAGGCATTAGACTTGGTAAACTGGCTTTATAGGTTTGCAGTTCTGAGGTGTTTCAGTTTTGGCCCATTTTTCTGTAGCTGGGTTCCCTTCTCTATGCTGAACCCAAGGCAGGGGTGCGCGTGAACAGTACCACCTCAACCTCATTCCCACTGGCCCGCAGGACCAGACATGGATGCCCACTCTCCCTTCTCTTGTTTACTCTCTCTATAGAGACCCTGGACAACTGGATCAGGGATGCGAGTGGTGGGGAGACAGAAAGCAGTGGCAGAAGGAGGAGATATTCCTCTATGTTGATAATGTTCTGCTGCACATCACGGACCATGCCGCAACTCTGGCCAACCTATTCCAGAGGATGAAGGACTTAGGGAATACTTTGGCTACAGGATGAACTGGGGGAAATCAGTACTTTCAAAATTGGCAACAGTGTGTTTTAAATACTTGGGTATACAGGTCACAATAGATCCTGATGAGTTTCTGGGGTGGAACTAGGAGCCGCCACTGGCAAACCTGCATCGGGCTGTGACGAGAAGGCAGAAGCTCCAACTGCAGATTTTGGGAAGGGTAGCTATCCTAAAGATAACCCTTCTGAAACTCTACATTATGCAGCATATGCCCATCCTGATACCAGAATCCTATGTTCTATGACTGGACTTGGAGGTCAGGCGGTTATTATGGTATGGAAGAACCCCTAGAATAGTGCTGGCCACACAGTTGCTCGGCCTATAAGGGTGGAAATGCGCTTCGCCAATTCTGAGCGTATTACTGGGTCTTTCGTATCTAAACTATTAATGACTGGGCACATGACCCGGAGGACGTTTCGGCGGTCAGTTTAAAGAGATGCTCTTTTGCAGACAAGTAATGGAGGCACTACGTCTATGGTGGACCTGACAGATCAGGGCTCTGGGTACCGATGCGGGCTGCACTGGTGGCACTGGGCAGAGTCAGGCGCCACCTGGATGGAGGGGCAGGGTGGCCAAGACCACGCCCCTCTGGAAAGGTGGTGAACTGAGTGAAGTCGGGAAACGAAAGGGTTTTATCTGGTGGGATTTGGTCAGCATCTCTACTCTTGATGATGTGATTGAAGGTGTATTGAAGTCCTTAGAGAGAGTACGGGAGGAGTACGACGTAGCAGGCATATAGTATTATAAATACGCACAGCTGAAACATACCTTGATGGCGGAGAAGGTGGATTGGACGGACTGTCCGGATGCTGCCCTGTTGGAAAGTAATTTGCTAGGGGGCCCACTTGGTGAGGGAGCAGTATATACCATCTACAAGGTCATTCAAAATAATATACATGACTATCTGCTGAACCTTCGGAGACATTGGAACAGGACGAGGAAGACATGGAGGAAGTGGACTGCGACACGACCTTGACGCATCCCAGAGAGGTGGCTATATGGGAGCGGTACCACCTAATTCGGTTAAAATTCCTCCTTGGAGTCTATATATCCAACAATAGACTGCAAACAATGGGAAACATCCTCAGACCGGACTGTCTCTGCTGCAGAGCCCTGGAAGGGACCGTTTTTTAAAATATAATCTGGGGATGCCCCGAGATTCACACTTATTTGGGAGTATATAGCAAGAAAGTTGGGCAACATATTGAAAGAGGAGATCCTTTTTCTGCCTCTGTTTCTCCTTCTGGAAGTCCCAGGCAATGTACATCTACCGGCCAGGAAGCTAATGTTCTGTCCCTTGGTCCTTTTGGTAGCAAAGTGCCATATTGCACAGGTTTGGGAGTGTGAACGCTGCCCTCCTTAGGCCGGTGGACAGTGGCTGTAAAGGTGTTTTTGCCCCCGTAAGAAGTTAGAAAGCTCTCTACAAATATAACACAATATAATATTAATTTACTATACAGTAAATGGGGATTTACCACTTTTATTTACTTATCATTAAAGCTGGTCCACAGGACCTAGAGTCTGAAAGCATGACAAATACCACAAAACAAGCGCCCCTTTGTTAATCCGCTTTGATAGTTCTTTGGTTTAAATCCTATTTTCAAATTAGCGCCGCCTTGGAGCACAGCATTGCTCTGGAATGTTGCTACGACTTTTGAATCAAAATGGTGGGCGATCCACAGAAAATATTTGACTACCCACCTCTGCCTGCTGTGTCCTGGCTCGGAGAGCATGCTCTGGGTGAAAATCTGCCTGGAGGAGGGGTGTAGAGTGCGAGGGAACCTTGACTTAAACGCAAGCATGCAGAGTAATGCAAGTTAACCCATAGTTAAGCGGTATGTTTACGAGCAAGAGGAACCTGTGACTGCAGGAGTATAGTGTCGTACTTAGTCTCGGGAACACAATTTATTCATCCTTTCTGAATGGTGTGAATAGTGCAATTGTGATCCTGTGTTTAGTTCTCTAACTGCTGCAGGGTGGGAGGATTCTAGAGCTGCGGCCCCTGGACCCCCACTGAATCATTGCTAAAATCTAAGTCCCCAAAGTAAGTCATTACTGTAAGCCAGGGAGCCAACAATGTCCACGATTGAAACCTCATAACAATACAGAAACATGTACACACAAATAAAAAAAAGGTTTTTTTAATTTAATCCACAAACAAAAAATAGAATCAAAATTATAATTTTAATGGAGTTTTTCTATATTCAGTTTTTAATGATAAAAGATGAAACAATATGCTCGATGACAGCTTCGTCTTTTTGTTCCTAATTCATGCTAGCTTACTGTTGTACTTCAATTGCGGCCACCCACCAACCATACTATATTCTGCTTGCTGTGCTTCTGCTACATCCATCAAGGAAGCTAAGGAGACTAACTTGATGTTTAGCCTCCAATTCCCTTCATATTTACAAAAGATCTAAAATTGTTTAATTTTACATTTTGCTTTTTATATATACTTTATCTGCTAATTTAATTTAATTTTCTAAACAGCCGCAGCCCTACCCTCCCAGTAGGTGATCCGAACCTCTAGGTTAAGAACCACTATTCGAGAGGGGTATTGGTACCCAATAGGGAGTGATACAGGGTCGTCATAGTGGAAAAGCTCCACCTCACACCTCATTTCACTCTGCAGAAACATCAATAAGTAAAGTAGAGTATGGGACTCGGGGTCCCAGGAAAGTCACGACCAGCAAAGATCAGTGCAAGATTCAATTCAATCCCATTTACAAAGTGCACAGCTACCTCCAAAGAGGCGTCCCGGTGCTAAATGTAGCACGAGGAGATTTCTGGGAAATTATGCTTCCGGACCAGGGAGGTAGCAGTGGACTTGGTGAAAGCTACCAGGTGACTGAGGATACAATGCTATAGAGTCCTAGACTTTTTTTTTTTCAGTTCATAGTTTTCAGGTTCTTAGCTCAGTTGGATCAGCCTGAGCAAACCAGGACTACAATTGCCAGAAGGTATTAGAGAGATAAACTAAAATCCTGGACTTGAAGACCAGGTACTTTGGTGAAATGAAGTCCTTTAGTAACCTTGAGTTGGGGCCAGTTTGTGGGAAGGTAATTTCATGTAGTCAACTGGTGAAACACAGGCAGACGCCAAACTGCCTTTAGAAGCAACAAACGTGATTTCTGTGTGTTAGAAACCCTTTCGGGGCTCACTGGAGTCACTGGGCAGAACCGTGGTGGTTGATGCCCTTTACTCCCGATGTCCCGCCGCCCACCCTGCTATGGATCCTGCTCAACTGGGCCAAGTACTCCTTCAGCACTTGACTATCAGTGGTAGCTGTGGTCCAGCAGTCAAGGCTCCCTTGGTGGGGGTGGGGACTGGTGCAGATACAGGTTCCTGAACAACTCTTAACTCAAAGTGCAACCTGAACAAACAATAAATCAAATGCCCAGCAAAACACTTGCTTTGATAAGAAAATTAGTATTTTGTTTCTAGCTCTACACATTCACGGAAGTACGACATTGAGACACAACACCACACTCCCCCTTGAGGTCGGGGCTCTAGCAGTGTTCAGGCAAATCACTGTCTCACCCTCCTTCGTGTAACATGTTCGGGGTTATTCCCTATTCACTGGTGGCCATATCAAGGAATCTAAACTACCAGGCCGTACTCAAGAGTTCTTCCTTTGCCTCTTTAGGAATTTAGTCAAAAGTTTCTGTGCTGCAGCACCATTAGCAACAAGTCCCCTGGAGCTTGACCACCCCAGTTCACGTCTTGCCCGCTCTCGCAGCATGGAACAGTTCAGCGATAAAGCAGGTGCATTAAACACACACCCGCAACTCCTGCTGAATTCTGGGAAGTCAGACTGCTCGTGGCCCATGCAGCAGCACCCAGTGGTGCAGGCTCTTTCTCGTGAGCGGCGTCGCCGGAGGTTTCTTAGAAGTCGGAGTAGCTCCCTGCTTGCGAAGATGCGGTATGTTGACTTTGCTTAATGGGAGCGAAGGGAATAATTTCTTCAGCTCCTGACTGGAGCCAGCAAAGGTGCTACACTGTCCACGGCATCTCCGGCAGTCCTCAGTGGTCAGTCGGTGTCAGTTTCCTCGCAGTGGGTGTCCAACCGCGGATCGCAGCTTCAGTCTCTCCTTTGAGTGGTGGCTTGAATCCTTTGGTAACGTTGGTATTGGCAGCACACCCTGGTATATGGGGCTGCCACGGGACATGGTGATATGGGCACAGGCTTGTCCAGTACAAGCGCCACAGTCATAAATCTTGGCCCTCCTCGATGCGGTAACTTAACCAGTGGACCCCTCTATGGTCAACGGAGTATGACAGTGCAAGGCCCTGCACGTCACTCAACACATGGTCCCATCTATCCTAAGTGCGGCTGCACTTTGGAACTGTATATAGCTTCAATTGGAAGGAAAATGTGTTGGATTTGGCTACGTTTGGAACTGTATATACCTACAATTTGAAGAAGGACTTGTTCTGAACTGTGAACATATCAACTAACTACGGCTGTACCTACAACTAAAACATATGGACTTAAAAGGAAATAAATTACAAAATGATGGACTTTATATATTGGATTTTGCTTACCCATTAGTGCTCAGGGAGGAATTGTTTCAAGTTTGCGTTGTACTCACTTATGCGGGTATGTGTGGGGTTGTTGGGTAACCAACCTCTACGCCCTTTTGGAGCACTGCCTATCACACAGTGATCGTTAACTCAGCCCGAACAGCTAGTTGTGCGCCCAAGTCTAAACCTGGTTACCTGGAGTGTTCGTCTAAATTTAGCTCACAGGAATGTAGCAATACACAAAGCTGTCTGGGGGCATTCCTCTCCTCATCATGTCTTCACTAGGCACACCTGGGCATCCAAAAATGGAACCCAGATCCTCCATGTATATTGTACCATTGCAGGCACATTTACTACGTGCATAACCAAAGCACACTCTTTGTCCAGCACTGTTCCTCCATGCATTGCACCCTTGCATGTACACATGCATTCAGCATACACACTTTGTCTGCACGCACTGTACAGCACTGAAGCTTTTCTATATTAACCAGGGTGTACTCTTTAAAGACACAGACACTGACAGCACACATGCTCGCTCACTATGTGTGGGCTTCACAACACTTCTCCCTTAATGTACTGTGCTACACGCAAGCACACATACATCCAGCACATACTTTTATTGGAAATGCACAGGACTACATCTGCAATATATTCCTCTCAGACATACAAACACCCAGTACATGTACTAACCACTCTTTCACTGGCACATTACTGCTCCATCCTTGTACTGTGCCCTTCCTAGGCACACATACAACCTAATGCAAAGTCACTACTCCTGCACTGTGCAGCACTCCACATCTTACCTTTGTAGGCCAAGGGTGACTTAAGCACACAGCAGCAGAACCTTTTAAAAGGTGAGTGAGCCTGTGGGCTTCACTCGAACGACACAGGGTAAAAAGGTCTTGTTCACTACTACTAACCACTACAAAGTATGCTGCTATCACCACGCTGCTTAACACCTGGTGAAGGTGGTGGCCTTACACCGCTTTGAGAGCAGAGCTTTGGGCGACCCTCTCGGTACAACAAGACAACAATCCGTGGGACAGGCCTATGTCATGGCCCACACGCATGATCCGTGTTTGCCCAGAACAAAAATAAGTAGCATAAGGGATCCAGACAACAGTTTTGTTGGGCACTCGGGGTACGGGTACATGTCTTTAGAATTCAGAGGAATTTTTCTGTCGCAATACAGTGCATGGCACTGGTATGGGAAATGTCACTTTGTCCAGGACAGTGAAAACTTTGCAACAGCCCTGTGTTTTCTGTTCTAGTTAACAGTGGGCAGAGTGTTCTTGACAAATGTACCATCGGAGTAGTGGGTGCCCTTCCAAGTACTGAAACCCCCTTGACAGCAACGCAGGGATATCTCCACAAGCAGCCAGATGATGAACTGCAAGGTACATCTAGTCCAGATGCTGCTAGGATACCACATCTCTTTAGCGCCAGAATACCCGCTGGGTCACAGTGCGCTTTATAAGTAACAATTACATTACATAGCAAGGGCGCACATGCACACTCAATCAACACAACCACTTACTTAGACCAACCAGACCTGGGAGTTTGACAACAAACCTTTTAAGGGCCGGAGATGGGTCTGTGGAGAAAACTGGCATTTCCAGATTCTGCGGCTAACCTAACACAAAGTTCAGGTGTAGGGTGTGGCCACCGAACAAACTTTGCCATCATAAAACACTAAATGTTTTTTGAAAGAATCACTTTCTGTTCAGAGTCGGGGCAAGAATTAAAAAAACAGATATAATACAGGAAAGAACATACAGTATAGTCTAATGTCATGGGCTATTTTTGCATTTATAAAATACATTCATCTAACAGCTGTACTTGTATTCCAAAAGAGAAGACAGCAACGGGTCTGGTGAAAGAGTTAGCAATAAAAGCAGCAACTAGTTGTCTTTGCTGAAGCGGTGGTCTAGAGGTAGCCTAGCAGTGGTAAGACTGTTCGCCTATTCTGGTGCCTGTCACATTGCTTAGCCTAGCACTATCTCACATGCAAATGTTTCTACCTACAGTTTTACATCCTCAGGTTGCATTCTATCTCAAAAGGCCTCCTTTTTATTTCCAACACACTGCATGAAAAGCTACCATTTCCCCTTATTTCGCAAGACCTTTTCCTTACTTTCCATACCGTCTCAGCACAGTCTACTTTGCCACACACAGGGATGCCTTAATCCTTATTCCTGTATTTTTGTAAAATGCCCTAATCTCATTACAAAGCTTCAGAAACACATCTCTCCTTCTTTCAAAGTCATACCTGCAGTCTAACAAAACCGAATCCACCCTTTACCCTCGATTAACCGGACCAACCATCCGCATGAACTCTAGTGCCTCATCGGAGCCAGAGGCTGCTGGCCCATCTTTGGTTATTAGTACCTATATTTACTCCTCAAACATTTACCGAGCGCAAGAGCGGGCAAACCACAGAAAGGGTAAAGAAGCAGAAAGAGAGAAATGTAAAAACCGTCACAAGAGAAGAAAGCTGGAACCTGCAAGAGTAAGATAAACAGGGTAGTGGACTGAAGAGGCATGAGGTGGATTCAAGACTACGCAGCCTTAGTATTCGGCGCAACAACATTCAGTATCACCAGCCACAGGCTTCTGAGCAGATCTTTGGCACCAGCACCCATTCTTTTACAAATTAAGCACGGGTGAACTCACATACCTTCCTTCCACCAATGATCACACCCTATAAATTTGATCCACCACAAAGAAACTGGAGTAAATGCATGGAATGATTGTCTTGAGAGTCTAAAACAAATCCGTAAAACCTGCAACTATTGGATTAATCACCCTGGCAGAATGATGCCAGGTGTAAAGATTTCCAATGCCTCATCAGGGATAGTGATATATAAATGCAATTACAACACAACGTAACCAATCAGAACAAAAGCTTATTCTCATACCCTAAGATTAGGCTTCCATAAACTGATAGAGGACTGGTTTGTTCAGCATTTTTCTAAAAGTTAAACGCGACACTCGACTTCAGTTTAGTACCACCAGAGCTAGGAATGGTGAGACAAACCCTGCATGGCCACTTCAGCCCCCTCTCAACCTGGAGGGGGAAAAGGCTAAAACCAACTGTGCAAAACTAAGGAAAGGTAGTTAATAATAAAGAAGTCGTTTTGGAAAAAGCTAATTACTTACTCAATGCAAGATGAAGAGGATACCAAGAGGATTGCACCAGAGACTAAGAAAGCTCTGCAATGCTTAATTTGTTCCGGTGGTTGAAGAAGGCGGAAGTCAGGACTTTGTCTTCAAGACCAAATGTTATTTTTTATTGGTGGACCTGGCCCTTTTTATAGGGTTAAACCCAAACTTTTTGCCTTCCTCCTCCTATTTTTATGTTGGTTTAAGGACTCTGGGCACTTTACCACTGCATATCAGTGCTAAAGTGCATGTGCTCTCTCCTCTGAAACATGGTACGATTGGCTTACACCTGTTTGGTGTATTTAGTTTACTAATAAGTCCCTTATAAAGTGGTATTTCATATACCCAGGGCCTGTAAATTAAATGCTACTAATCTGCCTGCAGCACTGCTTGCACCCACTGATGTAGCCTTACAAACCTATCTCAGGCCTCCCTCTGCAGGGCCTGCGTGCATAGTATACTGCCACTTTGACTTACCATTTAAAACTACTTGCAAAGCCGTAAGCTCCCCTTTTATTACACACAAGTCACCCCTAAGGTAGGTCCTAGGTGGCGATATGGACAGGGTGCTGTGTAGGTAAAAGGGTAGGGCATGTGGCTTCTTGTGTGGCATGTCCCGGTAGTGACAACCAGCCTATTTTGTTTCTCACAGCTGTGAGGCCTAGTCCTCTCAGTGGTAAGTGGCAATTTCTGTTCTGAAAGGAGTAGGATTGACATTATTAGTAGGTTTAGAATAGTAGTGATCAATCCTGCTTACTGGTGTATTTCTATTTTACATTACTATTTTAGAAATTCCACTTGTAGAAAGTGACAAACACAACAAGATGATGGACGGAGTGCTGAAACTTTTCAAAAACCCATACCCAGTCAAGAGATCTAGGTTAAATCCATAATTCGTTTGCTCACCATGCCACCCCAGTATAGACCCACCCATATGCAAATCAGTCTTGACCCTGGTCCTTAAAGGAACAGTCCAGCCCGATCTGCATGGCCAGGTCCTCCGTGGACCGGAAACAAGCATCCTAGGACTGGTTTCGGGGGCTAAGAGCTGTGCCGTGCCGCTGAGAGTTCCTTGTGGCGTGAGGGCCTCACCCAGTTGCCTGGCAATCTCAGCGTGCACTCATCAGACTTTCCCTGAGGCCACAGGACCAGACTATCAACGCCAAGCCCGCAGGTAACCTGTGAACTGGGCCCCGTGTGCGAGGCTGTCGACAATCGAGGAAGGTACAGCACGCCGGTTGACTGTAATTCCCTTAAAGGGAGCGCCCCCACTTGCTTTTAACTCAGTAATCACACCAACTCAAAGACCTGAACGGTCTTGACCTTGTTGAGTGCGCGACTCCCCTTCTGTCAATGTGGGCCCTGTGTTCAAGGTCCGCTGGTACCACCATAACAGAACGCTGACCCACCTGCATCCCCAGAGCTGTGCCGGAGCCCGACTCCACTGTCAGCAATGCAGGCACCGGAAGTGAGGCCCACCGACATCCAGAGCGGCTGCTTTTTAACCAGGCACTGTGCCTGCAAGATCCGCGCGATCCACTCTTGACCTCACAACACAGAGGGCAACCGGGGGAAACTTACTTGCAATTTTGGGCCCTGTGAGGCAGATTCAAAGTCTCCTCCTTCTCGGAGGTTCAGGCGGCCATGGGGAGGAACTGTAAAGTTACTGTTAAACCCCCGAGTAGAAGTGCAGGCAGTTTTCCTGCCTTTTCAAGACAGGGCCTCCTAACTCTCACACGATTAATTGGACTAATGCTCTCTTTACTGACGATACGTCTCCTTCATAAGGGAAGGCCGGAAACATTTCCGTTTTGCTCATTTGACATGTGTTAGGACTGCTAGCACTGAGTACCTGCAACTGTGCCTTTCGTGGAAAGTAGTTGCTATATATTTCTATGGCTGGGATCAAGTATCCTTCCCTACACTGGGTACCATCTTGAGAACTGTCCATTTTCAAGAAAAATATACGGATGATTTCTAGGTCTTTGTTGCCCTTGTGCATTAAGTAATATCTAGACAATTACATTCGGTATTGCTATCATTTTGGTCTTACTGTGAGTAATGTATTTTGCGCATTCACTGTAATACTTGACAATTGCATAATCAGCAAGCTAATTATTGAGTTACGTCGTGTTGGTCTTGTTTCAAGTACAATATAGTAACCTATTTTTACATAACCTTGTGTGGAGTTTCCTTTGTGGTGTATTCATTGTGTTTGGGTGTGAGTGTGTTGTGCAAATGCTTTACAGATTGCCACTGATAAGTCTGACTGCTCTTTGCCACGCTACCAGAGGGTGAGCACAGGTTATCTTTGGTGTGTAACTTACTGGCCCGACTATAGTGGTGGGTTCTGCCTGGAATAGGTGCATATCCTAGCCAAACCGAAACATCTAACATTCATCAACAGACTTTCACTTCGAGCAAGAAAGAGAAAGGCAATAAAACAACAAAGGAGGAAGAGAAGGCTATGAAAAATCTGATGAATAGAGAAAGGTGGGATGAAAAACAATACAGGACAGTGAGATAGAGAGCCAGGAAGTGGAAGGTGGTGGCAGACCGAGGCAGGACTTGAAATCAAAAGCAAGCAGGCTGGGTATCCACCAAAGCGGCATTCTGCAGCACCGAGCTCTAAAGAAAAAGTATGGGCACCTGCACTTAGGGTTTCTTGTTTTTAACAAATGAAGTACTAGTCAAGAGGACCCGCCTGCACTAATCTAAAGTGGCTATATTGATCTATAGTAGCCACAAACAAACCACTGAAGTTCTTCAAAAAAAATAAACATTAAGGACCTCAAGATACTGGAGAAGGTACATACTGGCTACACTTGAGGTCCAGTGGGCTTTCCCCTGTCACTTTGTGAGTATTTACAAAACCCTGAAGAGGCGAGACCCAGTTTCCTTTTTCAGAAACCACCGAACAGGTACAGTGGGTCTGTACAGCTATTGCCCAATTAACAATACTTTATGTAGCACTGTAAAAAAAAGAAAAGGCCTGGGGGTAATTAAAATTACAGTTCTACAACTGATGGTCAGACAATAATCTGAATTATGTCCAGTCAAGACACTAACATGGTTACTAACCTTTCGTTCAATGGCCAAGACAGTAAACCACAAAGCATATTTTGTCTTCAGAAGTCCTGCCTCGGCCAGTAACAGGGATGAGAAAACATGGAAAATGCACAATACACACACAAAAGCAGATGTGTGGAGACACCCGCTAGATTGTCAATTTCACATTTTCATGCATTTTCTCCATAAAATGTTCAGGTTGGTGGCTATAAATGTGAACAGCACACGTCCCTTAAATAGACATCTTGACTTTTAGAATGGTGTCACCCCTATTATCCGATTAATATTTTCAGACGATTTTGACTGCTCACTAGATCGTCAGGGCAGCAGCTTTAGCCCGCCTCCTGCTTCACTGCTCTAAAAAGGTCTAGGAGACGTCACGCTCACGAGCCAAACAGGCAGCAGCAAACTGCACTTTAACATCTTTGTGAAAGGTTGACCACTGGTACTCACCTCTAAAGTGGCTTTTTTACACCATGACATTTTCATTATTTTACAGAGTATCTTTCAGAGTCAAACACCACATTTCTGGTCTTTTTATTGATTCTGTGTGAAATCCCTCAATAAAATAAGTTGTTGAGAATTCCCAAGGTTAACATTCGTTCTTGCAACTTTAACCGCATGCGTGCGGCCGCTATTTTCGCGCTGTGCGGCTTTTTTTCAAAAGCCGCGTTACATGACGAGCTGAGCTCATCATGAGCATGCGAGCCGCGCAACTCAGCACGGAAGGGGTTAAGAGGAGTTGGTTGAATGATATTTCAAGGTATGCGACCAATTAGTAAATACATCAAGGTAACCATACGATCTCATTCACCATCGACTATACATGTACAATGACCCCGATCACAACTAAAACAGTGTCATTTTCAGTGGAGTGTGAAGTTTTTGGGGTGGATTCAAGGTGGTAGGGATGCATCATGGATTCATGTCGAACCATCATTGGACCCAGTTATAAATTGTGATGTGCAAAACAGGTTATGTCATTGGTCCTTATATAATACTGCATCTTTAGATTTTTCAGCCCTCTCTGACATTAAGTTTTTCGCTTTTCACCACAAACTTCTTTTTGGGTTTTGTTTGCTGTGACAATTTATCAAGGTGCCTTTCTATCAATGATTTATCAATCCTGAATTTTAATTTGGATGCAATCACCCTCAGAAATAGTGTTATTCATTTGGGAGAGAGGGCCCCCACTTCCAATTTAATAATCCCACTCTGGTTGGGTCTAAACAGTTCTGTGGAAATGTCTGCTCAGCCCCTAGTAGCTACAGCACAAATAGTAGGCAGTCCCAGAAAAGCACGTACCAAGATCAAGCAGTACCAATAACTTTAAAGTAAAGAACAGAATACAGTCAAATTCCCAATGCAATTTAGAAAAATAGAAATAGATTTTTAAGTTCTACAGCAAAAGGACCTTGAAAGACGTCAAGCAAAGTTCATGAATGGCCAGAACCTGGATGCAATTTCAGGCCTACCAAAACGGAATGGAGGATGGATACACCAAGCAGATTGTCCCAGTTAAAGGTTTTATGTACATACTTAGTCTCCAACTACTGAGATGGTGTCTTCTGGTTAGTCCTGCAGTCCCAGTTCATCAGGGCAAGTTTCTGGGCACCAGTTTCTCTCCAGTAAGGCCTCCTGAAGAATCTAGGCCTCCTAGTCAGCTGGGCCGTCTTGGAGTCAGGAGTCCTTCTGCTTTTTGTGTCCCCGAAGCATGTAAACAGAAAGCCTACCACTTGACGCTTGGAGACCAGTTCCACTCTTTGGGTGTCAGCAGGATGCTCAAAGTGCTTGTGCGAGTCCTCTTCTTCTAACAGAAGCTAGGATCCAGGATTCTTCTTCCAGCAGATCCTTCTTTAGATAGGTCTCCCCAGGTATAGGAATGTTCTATGGATTTGACAGTGGTGGAAGAGCCAGATTTGGCTTGTGCACTAGCCAGTGATTGGAGGAGTTCGACCACCTAGTCTTAACACTTTTGTAACAGTCACCTCAGGCCTTCCCTTAGTGTAATATTACCCTGGAGCCCCATTTCGAAATGTTGGGATGTAGCTGCCACTAGGCGGGCTTGTATGCCCCACCTGATAAGGTCAAAACTGTTTTCCCTCCTAGTGTGGCTGGAGCCTAAATGAAGAAGCCATCCATGGCATCTCCAGGTCAAAAGAGGTAATGCTAATGCGGACCTTGTTCTGCCAGTTGTTCTTGTTAACTGCCACATAGCCAACCCCTGGTAAATAGTCAGCAGTTAACACGTATTTGCCACTTCTGAGCGCAGAGGCAGCAAGCCACTAGTCTATGGCTGAGAGAGGCGGCTCAAATATATGTATGTATTGGAGCTCTGGAATGGTACTATGTGGCTGACTGGCCATAGGCTGTCCAGGGGGGGTTGGGGAGGGGGGGTGTCCTAGAAATGAATAGGAAAAGCTCCCCCCAGGCATTTCAAAGTCAAAAGATGTAGTCGTCCTAAAGCTGCAATTTGTTTTGCAAATGATCCTGTCCTCTCCCAAACTGCTCATCCCTGCTAAGTGGTCAGCAGCTAATACGTAGTGCCCATTTTTGGGCCCAGAGCCAAGAGATTGCCTCTTAGCAAGAGTTAACTTTCCCAGCCAAAGATGTGTATTACAGCTTTAGAGGTGAAACTGGAGGTAGGAATGGGTTTAAGCCACTTCAGACTTGGAGAGCCTACAGTACATTTTTACAAAGTTACTTTATTGCTCATGTAAGCAAAACTCCAAGTTTAACATTAAGTCTGATTTTAAAAACTAAGCAGGAAATAACTTTGAAACATTTTTCTAGCACATCCTTTAGCAGAGGTGGAAAATAAAGATGTCGATCCCACCTAGGGCTATTAGTGAAAAGTCTAGCCTGGCCTACAAAGTGACATATTTTAACGTTTTCTTTCACTGTGAGGGCATAATAACCACAATATTTTGAGTGCTTTGTTTTTATTAGCACCCAGCTCTGTGGGCTAACAAGGCATACTTTATGAGAGACCAATGAACAAATACAAATATATTTTCCCATATGCCAGAGCACAGTGCAGGGGCCCCTTAGGGGCCACTTGCAATGTATTTATAGGGAGAGTAAATACTCCAAGTAAACCGTTCCAATGTACAGCATGTGTTTTAGAGAGAAACGCATGAACGTTATTACGGTTTGGTAGTGGTAAAATACACAGACGTCTAAAGCCAGCAGAAATAAAGTCCAGAAAAGACAAAACATCTGGGGCAATCAAGCAGAAAATAAGGGTTTGCTACCATCACGACTGGCATCGTCAGCAGGAAAAAAGATACAAGCCAGGCTGTCTGCAATTCTACACACTGCAGTGAAGCACAACCATCGAGGGTCAGATGCACAATGCTGTATTATGATAAAAAACCTAGTGATTTGCAAAGTAACAGGGTTTTTTTTACTGCTAAATTGATTTTCCGTATGTTTGAAACCCATACTGATTCACAATTAGGAAAGGGCATTCCTTCCCAATTCATATTCTGCCTAATTAATATTCATGAAGCAGGTTGTTCTGCTGCCCTCTGAGACTGGACATTAGCTGGTGCGACCTATTAGTACATAGGTTATTTAGGGGTCGCAGCGGCAACCTTCGCTTGCCCTTTCATAGTCACATCAGGGCCACAGGAACCCCCCGCCCCAACATATCCAACATAACATCCCGCAAATAACACACAGAGACAAGTGTTAAGATTGGGAAAAGTTGCTGCAGGTTTATTATTACATACAACATTATGTAATCACGGTGGGTTATCTTACGGGCGATCCAAGGGCAGGCCGCATTCCCGCCACCTGCCCGCCTGTTGAGCCAAACAGCACAGTGGCGAACCACCCGACTGCTGCAAAATTATTATAATTACACTACTCACGCCCCTTGCGGGGCGTGTCTAGGCAAACCCCCGGTTGCACAGGCCCACAATCGCCCGAAGGACTACTGGGGCACCGACACGAGTTCCTGTACCTCCCATGAGGTTACAGGTTAGGCTCTGGCACCCCTATGTGCCTGCTGAAGTACAGTGTTGCCCCTCTCTGCTTCCGGATCGCCCAGTAACTCCGCCTGCAACGAAAAAGGAACACATTAAAGCTCCCCCAGGAGCCCCCCTCAAACAGACACTCTGGGTTCGAGGAAGGGCGGGAAAAGTGTCCCGAAGCTGCAGCGCGACGTCCGGAGCGGCAAAGAGGCCTCCGCAATGGCGCTGGGGAGTAATGTACCCCCCAAAGCTCCTCCTAGCCGCCCCGGACGTGCGTCAGCGACCCGCCTACTTCCTACCGGGCGACCTGCCCTGGTGAGGAGTGGCTGGCCACCTGAGTGGGCGGGGGCAGCCTTCTGTGACTAGGGGTCCGCCCTCCTTATGGCCACCGGGTGGCCTCGGGCAAGCACATAGTCACATCAGGGCCACAGGAACCCCCGCCCCAACATATCCAACATAACATCCCGCAAATAACACACAGACACAAGTGTTAAGATTGGGAAAAGTTGCTGCAGGTTTATTATTAAATACAACATTATGTAATCACGGTGGGTTATCTTACGGGCGATCCAAGGGCAGGCCGCATTCTCGCCACCTGCCCGCCTGTTGAGCCAAACAGCACAGTGGCGAACCACCCGACTGCTGCAAAATTATTATAATTACACTACTCACACCCCTTGCGGGGCGTGTCTAGGCAAACCCCCGGTTGCACAGGCCCACAACCGCCCGAAGGACTACTGGGGCGCCGACACGAGTTCCTGTACCTCCCATGAGGTTACAGGTTAGGCTCTGGCACCCCTATGTGCCCGTTGAAGTACAGTGTTGCACCTCTCTGCTTCCGGATCGCCCAGTAACTCCGCCACAGCCCGGCCGGCGGCCACCGTCGCCGTCCGAGCCCCCCACCACTTCGCTACTTAGGGAACCTGCAACCCTAGCTCTGCAGAGCTTCTCGTCAGTCCAATAGGAACAAGATCAAAACGACCATGAGCGATGGACCCTTCGACCTCAAAGTGACCTTAGATCCTGACCTGGAAATCACCTCCTGATGAAACCCAGGCCCCTCTGACACTAATCTGCAGAACGCCCGGGTCCTAAATCCTTTACAACGTTAGTGTAACCATCCCCGTTTCGTAAGGACATACTACCAGGAGGTTGACTTACGACCACCCCCAAGGGATTGCTGGGACTGAAACCAAGTGCCCCCTTAAGGTCCTGACCTGCATAATGAGCCTGTTGAAACCAATGCCCCTCTGACACTAATCAACATATACCCCCGGGTACAATCCCTCTACAGCAATAGTGTAGACCAGTGGTTCTCAAACTTTTGACTCCTGAGGACCCCCATTGAGTTACCACTGGAAGCCGGGGACCTCTAAGCAATTTGTATGAGTTAAATTTCAAAATTAAAACAAAACAAATACTCAAGGTACTAAGGATTTTGGGGCCAGATGTACGACCATTTCATTTAGCGCCTCGCAATTGGCGACACATTGCCAGTGGCAAATTGTGAGTCGCTAAATGAAATGTACAACAGTGTGTTTAACACTGTTTGGGATTCCCAATGGGGTCGCAAATTGCGAGGTTCATTAATATTAATGAGCCTCTCGCAATCTGCGAGCCCATTGGGAATTCCAGCCCTCCCAGGGATGGTGTCCTGCTGGGCTCTGCAGGCCACCATGTCTCGGACTGCTATTAAATAAAGCAGTTTAAAAAAAAAATGCAGCCCGTTTACCATGCATTTAAAATAAAAAAGAAAATGAAGGAGGAGCTACGCTAGCAACCAAGATGGCCGCATAAGCTCCCGGCTCCGTCGACCTCCGTCGCTGGCGGATCTATCCTGAACTTAATCCTGACCTCCCGCCAGACTCCTGTGTGTCTGAATCGTCTCTGAGTCTAGGGGCGCAATCCCGGAGTCTTTATCACCTTTTTTGACGAAGTTACACCGTCTGTCATTTTCGGGCCTCCTCTGGACTATAAGCCGGGGCCTCGAGTACTGACCCAGCCGGGTTTCAGTTGAACAACATCGGCCGCGGGTACCTGGCAGGGTCCGGTCTCATCGGAGTGAAACAAATTCTCGATCCTGGTGGTGGTCTCGAGTCCCTGCGTATACTAGCCAGACGGCGACGAGACGTGGATGCCGCGGTGTGTGGGGGTCCGATTCCTGGGACCCTGCTGCAGCCCTCGGGGTCCGCGGGGGGGGGCCCCCGCTCCCGGCAGCGGTGTAAAGAGCGCAAAGCCTGAAAGTCGCCAGTCGCCTTCGCCCACCCCACTCCAGTTGGTTTCCCCGGAGTAGCCGGCCTCCGGGGTTGATGACCTGCTTTGTCATCGATTAAGCGGAGATGGGTCGGACGACGTGTGGACCGACACTGGGGACTGTAATGGCCGCCATCGGGACTCTTCACTGGCAAATGGAGGCTGCTCTCCACAACTTGACTGTACGCATCGAGACTATTTGTTCGAGACCGGACCCTAGCCCAGAGTCAGACCCGCAACATATGGTGACCCCCGCGAAGCTTGATTTTATCCGAGAGGAGAACCCCGAGCATCATTATAATCTGATGCCAATTGTGTCTGCGCAACTACAGCAGCCCGCTACTGGAGCCCCTGACCAGCCAGCAAGCTCGGCAAAGTCATCGCCCGCACAGGACTTATTTCTTTCTTCGTTTCTGGAGACCTCCATTGATATTCTTTGGATTGACTTTCGTGTTTCTGATAGACTTCGAGACTTGACTCTTCTGATCCTTTCATGCTATATTGATCCCCTCCCTTTTTCACAACGTTTTGACTCTTTTGCTACTACGCTGGTCCTATCGAAAAAGGTTTGTGTGATGGATCGTAGAGGCCAGGGCTGAACTTGACTGTTTTAATTCTGTACAGGGACTTCCTTTGACACTGCTGGGTGGTATCGGTGGGAGTGAGGGCCAGATGGGGTTCTGCTTTTTGGGTTTGGTGTGCTGACTGTGTTCGACAATGGGATTTGTTGCCTCTGTGGTGTCTGGGGCCGGGCGGGATGATCTTTTCTCTTTTGGTGATTTCCCTACCAGTTTGCTTACAAGTCTGCTTTACCTCGCTTAGTACCATGGTAGGGAACATCTGCTCGCGGCGGGGGGGGAGGGGAGGGGAGTCCGGGAGCCCGCATCGTATAGTATGACATTCCTCCTCCATCTTTTCCCTTCCTTGGGGTGTAGTTTAGGGGGAGACAGGCACGCTGCTAGTGGGGTTAGGTCGTAGCCATCCGCAGGAGTGCAGGGTGGGGGGTTGAGGGGGGGGGTTATTTTTCCTTTATTTTGTTCTATGACCTATCTTTTTCCCTTTTCCCTTCTTCACAAGAGATGTGGCATATTCTCCTGAGCCTGTTATGCATATTCGGGTGTCGCGTGTCCATTACTATATCCTGTATCCATGGTGGGCGGATTCTGATAATGTTTGCTTATGATTATTTGTATTGTATTGTTTTGACCCAGCTCCGGCTGGTACGGATACTGTCCGGATGCCTACAATTGTATCATGTTTCTTCATTTCTTCTGCCCGTTCGCCACTGTAATATGATCTACCAACGATACCCGAAATGTACATTTCTACTCTTGTGTTATACTTAATAAAAATATATTAAAAAATAAATAAATAAAATGAAACGTTTTCGTTTCATTTTCTAAGGGCAGGCAGAGGTCCCTGGGACCACTGCCAGCCCTTAAAAATTATTTTGCATGCATTTGCAAAGGGGAAGGGGTCCCATGGGAACCCCTTCCCATTTGCGAATGCATTACCATCTACTTGAAGTAGGTGGGAATTTGCGCCTGTTTTGCGACCGCAAAACATTTGTACATGGTTTTGAGACTCCCTATTTGGAATGGAATGCCCCTTCCAAACAGCAAGTTGCAAGATCTATTTAGCGAGTCGCAAACAAATTGCGACTCGCGAAATAGGCTATGTACATATCTTAATAGGTTTTTGCATGCATAAACGGGTTCGCGAAACCGTTCGCGCATATAAAAACAGATCGTGCATCTGGCACTTAGTATTTTATATTGAAGTAATAGCCCCTCTGTCACATGTATTTCATTTGTTTTATAGCATCTCTCATACCATTGTAGGATGTCAGAGCACTTTACATCACACACATATAGAGACATTGAATCATACATGTAAATCATTGTGTATATAAAATGTTTAAAGAGGGCTTAGTCTGGAAAAGCACAAACTCAGGATTCAGAACATAACACAGTGGCTAGCACTGACTTTAACATTAAAAATGCATTTCCACCCAAATAAATCTTTTTAGCAGCATCAGGATAATGAATAACTGGGAAAAAATATAAGTTAATAACTGGTACCAGGCAGTGTGCAAGCAGCTCTTTGATGACAGTTTATAGGTCCCTATGCTAGATTATGATGGTCACTTATGAAGTGCACAGTAACCACAAACCTATGCACATAAAATACTGCTTTTTAAGATGCATGATACACGTTCTTTGCAGTAGGCACATTAACCCTCTGTGCTACATTAGTTCAATCAAAGCTGCCACTGAACAAAACTCTGCTCAGCTCCAGCAGGTACATTAATCACTGGCATTCTCTTGACACTTTTATTGTTGCTGGAAGGCTGCTAATTATACAAGAAACATTTCTGTGCTTTTAAAACTGTTGCCTACAGACCCCCTGGGAATGTGTCACGGACCCCTGGGGGTCCGCGGACCACAGTTTGGGAAACACTGGTGTAGACTATCCCAGGTTCGTGAGGTCATACCCCTGGTAAGAGGCCAGGTGAAGAGAGGGCCTCCCCTGCTGCTATCACTCCCTAATCCATACCATAGGAGAACCAGCGCATGTCACCGAGACCCACTACACACCTTCACACAAAGCATCAGCAGACTACACCCAGTGAGGTACACTTCTGCCGAAGCGCAGTTCTCAAAATTCAACTGTAAACTGCGCTATGTTTACGCTTGTGCAATTATACTCACGAAAAGTACAGAGGGATATATCAGTGCGTAATGCATGAAATAGTATATAACTTGCGTGGTGGACCTACATTAGATATACAGGATTGCAAAGGGAAACAGCTGGTATCACATGCCCCTTAGTGTAGCCTGGAGGCTGCTTAGACCATGCTACCACAACGATAGCTTGTCTATAAGGTAGACTTACGACCCCCATAAGGGATTTATTAAACAGAACCAAGGAGCCCCCATAATTGGCGACAACAAACGTCAGGCCAGCTTCTCACCTTGGGCGGGTCACAAATGGATCTAAAGGTTCTTTCACAAGGCTATTCAACGCAAGCCATGAAAACGAGCAACGGGGTGTTATGATACCAGATAAATCATTCCGAGTTTTCTTAACAGCTGTTAAAACTTTTTGAGCAAATTTTATATTGAGTCTTCTAGGGGCCCACTTCTTAGGTAATATTGGCAGTACAGGCTCAGGCTGTGGTAGCAACAGTTGCTCCACTTGTACGTGAAATGAATGTAACACTGCAGGCTGTGGACCCTACATTCTACTGAGAGGCAGCAGGAGCTCCTGAACTGATGGCACAGCGGGTGGGCTGCCTTCAGATTCCAGAGCCTTGGATGAACAGACAGGCAACAGCAGTATAATGGAAGAGCGAATGACTATTGTCATGCGACCTTTCCTTCTCATAGGTTAAGTTAACACAGTGCAGGTCCCAGGATTGTACATATGACAAGAAAAACTACACCTCTTGGTTAAGGCCCCAGGAGATTGATATGCGCAAGGGGTTATTATGATCCTATTAGCTTAGCGCTAGACCTAAAACTTGCGAATTATCCTAATTTTGGCACTTCCTAGACGGACTTCCATACAGCCGAACCTTGCCATGACAGTACAGTCCGATAATACCCAGAAGTGAGGGCCCCTTCCAATTGAGCGCCCCAGGAGTAAGCCCAGCAGCAAAACTGTGATATGTATGATATTAAGGTGCCAATATAAATTTCCACACAGCCATTAAAGAGTCACATGACGCGGCTCGGTGCTCACCATAGCACACTTGACGTGTAATTCTATGGAGTGCCTGTTCTACTGTATTAGAACAGACCCAAAAGACGCCAAATACATGAAAAGTGACTGGAAATTAACACCTTTGGCACACTGACCCACACTGTTGTGGTCTGCGTACATACTGTTCTGACAGTCGCAGCACTATCTTTTTTTTTTTTTTTTTTTTGGGATAATGTGGATGGCGTCCCGAAAACGCTCCAGATGGCCTTAAAATGCACAAGAGCGGGTGTCCATTCACATATATGTACACAGAGCGCACAACGACGCGCCTCTCCTGGACCGAGCAGTCATTCATAAGTCTGCTGTGCACACATGACCCATTGCACGGCACCTCACTTGTGGGTGACAGGCGCTCATTCACATGTACGCTGCGCACACCTCACACCGTGTCTATTCCATTCAACTCCTCTGCATGGCCACTCCTTTACATGCCCCTCATTTACATGCCATCCGACCACAGCATGCAGGGTAGGTGCGTCGCACATCCCCTAAAAACATGCACTGAGACACATGAATACATATATCATGCAGGACGGCTTGCTCTAGTAAAGGCCCCCTAAAGATGGGCACTCAATCGCATAATTATTTCAGCCACAACATACGGTATCTGTACGCTGGTGGCCTGAAACACTGCACATCTCCTGTACACCAGCAATCGGTTGTGTGTACATCTTGTCCACACTATGCAGTAGCATTTGCTTGGCTGGTGTATCGCATAAGTCCTAGAACTGGGTACTCGGTCACCTGACATACTGATCACCTCGTGCATAGTTGGCTTACTGTTTGTCTGGGTAACACAAATCTCTAACATGGGCGCACCGTTACACGTACACATTAGTCACCTCATACAGTTCTAGCTTGCTGCATGCCTGATGTATCACACCTCTTGCACAGGGGCACCCAGTCACACGTACACATTAGCGGCCTTATGCCTGGTATATCGCACCCTCAAATGCAGGTACTCAAAACCCGTAAATATACTGAGTATATCATCTCAACTCATATGCAGGCACCCAGGATATGTACCTGCTGAGTATAACATGCAGTGTCTGCTTGCTGCCTCACGCACACTGAAGCACTTCCAATTCAGGTGTACACACCCAGAGGCAATGTAGTGAAATTGATTCTCAGTAATGCGCTCTGACACCTAAGGGCAAAGGCCGCGCTATATAAAACACTTTTTGATAGGCGAAGCTACCGCTCCAGCCCCGCAGCATGATGGAAGCATTAACCATGGCTCTACTATGCGGCGCTCTGACACCTAGAGCACTGTTCGCACCAGAGCTTGGTACGATTGTGTAACATGCACACGCCACTCTTTTCTTGAAAGACAGCTTGTAAACTGTACACTTGCAAGTTTCTCCTCCTGTGTCATTACTGTTTGTAATGTGAAGCGCTCTGCCGCCTACATGAACACAGCACTTACTGAGTATACATGCCGGGTCGGCTTGCTGCCAGCCTGGTTGCCTCACACTCACACCAGCACTTTAAATACAGGTGTACACAATCCCCAATGGCACATCGTAGCTGTGTAACATTGAAATGCTACCGCTCACCCCTTTCCTAAGCAACTGTGAATGCTTCAGTCTACTATCGGAATATTTGCCCAGAGAAATGTAATGCAACTGACTCTCCGTGATGCGCTCTTAACCTATGTGCAAGGATCGCGCTAAACAAACCCCCTTAACTAAACGACTACCGCTCCAGTCCCGCAGCCTAATGGAGCATTAGCCATGGCTAGTATGATGAAAATCAGTTCTTAGATGCGGCACTCTGACCTAGAAAGAGTTCGCACCAGATCTAGGTTTGAATGTGTAACATGCACACGCCTCTCATCTCCTGAAACACAGCATTGTAATCTGTACACTTGTAGAATTCTCCCCCGTGTCATTACTGTTCCCCGGAGACGCTCTGCCGCCTTCGGGAACGCAGTGCGGGAGCGGAAGGCGCACTGGAAATATACCAATCCTACCACCCTGTCATCAACGCCTCCTGCAGCACTGAGATAAACGCCTCTGCAGTACCGTAAAACAACGCATCATGCCTGTAGAGGGGCATGACCCTATACCCCAGACGATGTGGCAAGTCAGAAGATCCCGGGAACGTTTTCCGATCGCCGACTGAGAAGAGAGGCTGGATAATTAAGAAGACAAAAGAAAAGAAGCCAAACGGCCTCTATTTCCAACGGCAGCCAACAGCAGGGTGGAGGAAGCGAACCGATGACCTCTCGCTCGTCACAACTTGTAATGCCCCCTGTTGTCGTATAAAATACTGACCCGCAATAACTATCGGGGGGGGGCGTCCTGTTGTACTGACCGAAGCTACCGGGAACAGTAGGGCAAATGGGAATGCTCACACTACGCTTTTCAAGCCTGTACACATCTTGCTCACTGATACCCTCTGTAAAGTACGTTTGCAACTATGTCACTAGAACGCTATCTACTGACACTTCGCCGCGTGTCATTTGGGCTTGCTCAGAACGAGCACACTTCACTTCTTTCCCCCCCACGAGTGTCAATACTGTACCCGTAGTGAGTCTGCCCCTAACTAGCATAATAAATGTAGCTGGCCGTGCAAAGAACTCCAAAGGTAGGACAGCCTATATTTCAGCGTGGGCGGAGCCACTCGTTGGGTTAACATGGGAACCGTGTGGCCTAAAACCGACCAGAAAAGGGGGGGGGGTCCACGGGGGATGACTCGCTTCCCACACCCACCCCAACAACTGCAATTAGACCGAGCCAACTCCAGACCACGCCTGACAAGAAGGCCTAGTGTCCCGCCTGAACGGAGGGGCCGATGCCCAGGAGACACATCGCCCACGAGTGCCAGAGGTAAAAATTGCCTGAGGATATGGAACGCCATGGGCCTCAGCTACAATGGCCTAAAGTTACTCTTCACCATGTTTAATAAAGGACACTGGAAACCAAATTACGCGCGTGAACGGCTTACCTCTCGCGCTGAAATCTACAGAGCAACGTGCAACCTGAAAAGATGATTCAATTGGGCCTCGAGGTACCATGGCCTCGTGATACCACAGACCATAAGAAAATTACGGACACCATGCACAATATTTTGCGCACGAAGTAAGCATAACCATCGCGCTGAAATAAGCGGAGCCACGTGTGAAAGACATGAGTCTCTCGATTGGGCCTCGAGATACTATGGGCCAAAGATATTAAACACCATTTATAAACATGGACACCATCAACAGATTGCGCACGGAAATAAGCTCGCCCATCGCGCCGAAATTGCAATGCCCCGTGTAAACCTGAATAAGTCACCCGATTGTGCCTCGAGGTCTTATGGCCCATTGAAACTAACCACCATTTGCAAATACGGACACCGTCGACACATTGGCGCACGAAAAGATTACCCATTGCGCTGCAATAAGCGATGCCACGTGTACAATGCACAAGTCACTCGAATGGGCCAGAGATGCTATGTCCGAAAGATACCAGACACCTTTGTAAATATGAACACCATCCACCACATTGCGCACAAATATGCAATGCCCCGTGTGAGATAAGTGACACAAATGGGCCGATGTACTATGGCCCAATGATACTATACACCATTAGTACATCCGGCACCCTCCACAAATTTGCGCACCGAATATGCCTATCCCTCCTGTAGAAATGCCATGCCACGTGTTGAAATTGAAAGACACCCGAATTGTGGCCAGTGAGCATTTGCTTCAAACCACTCCTAATCCCATGCAGTTACTCACATACAAAGCCTGTTAGCAAGAGGTTCACGTGCTGAGTGTACCACCGAGCTCGATAGTGGGACCAAGCATGAATCAGAACACTCGTAGCAATGAGGGAAATTGCCCATGCTTCCCACCTATAATTATAAATGTGTGGATCAGTTTCGCGGCACTGGCTGACAAGCGCCCGGAAATTCACCGCTCTAGGACGTGAAAAGGCCTCTATCGGTGCTCTACACCCCACTCGCCCAGACGTCCCCTCCAAACATTTCAGTTCCAGCTTTAACAATGGCACATGAAAAGCGTACGCTTGGTGCACAAGAGCTTTACACTGGGGCATAGCTAACGTGCTCACCCTGAGAAACTCACTTACGAATAGGACACGTGGGGATGTAGGCCTCAGAGGTCCGATTTGTGAGCGAGAGAAAAGCGGGCAATACTCTAAGCAAAGCAGTGCCCACAAATCCGCTGTACACAGCTTCGCTGCATGACCAAAGATGCATCAAAATAGTGGTTACCTCGCAACGATCATCTGTTCATGCTCATCGGCCAAGCACTAGGCTGCGCGGGCGCACCGCATCCGCATAATGTGCGGTCTTGATATAACAAATCGACACATGAACTGCTCCGAACACGGAATAAGCGCTGGCGCCTAACACACCTAAAACATTTTTAAACCATCCCAAACCGGAAATGCGCAATCCGCCACCACAGACTGATAGGCCAATACCACCAATTAGTATGCCCGCCTGGCTGCAACCAACATGCGCTCTCGTGCCCCGACACACTCAAAGAAGAACTTCTCCTGCCCTTTAAATTACCGTAGCACGGCTAATTCCATCACAAAGCACGACAATCACCCGTAAGGGTCTCTCGGCGCAGGGGGCCATCAGGAAGATTAAGCAAGCTATTGCCCCGAGTCACAAAGACATTTCTCGAAACTATCCTCACCACTCGGATCCCTCTAAACACTCTTATTGCGCACCGCACGATGGACCCGGCCGGAAACACACTGCCCCCATAGCCAAGGCAGATAAAACATGGCCCACGTGCAATCCAGCCAGGCCATACAAAACCGGGCCACTAAGTCCATGACACCCGACGTAAAAGGACGACTGGAGGAGGCTGGGGATGCCCCGCCACGCACCCAAATCGGGACAGATCAGGGACACGACGTCTAGACAGACAACCGCAGCCGCTCCTCGGCACAATCCCCTAAGCCAGCTAAACGAGGACGACAAGAGTGTCCCTAAAACACTCACCACGTAAAAGAGAAGGACCGGGAACACGACGCCTGACAACCGCAGCATCTCCTCGGCACGACCACCCAGGCCGGAAAAGACGAGGAAAAGACTGTCCCGAAGCTGCAGCGCGACGTCCGGAGCGGCAAAGAGGCCTCCGCAATGGCGCTGGGGAGTAATGTACCCCCCAAAGCTCCTCCTAGCCGCCCCCGACGTGCGTCAGCGACCCGCCTACTTCCTACCGGGCGACCTGCCCTGGTGAGGAGTGGCTGGCCACCTGAGTGGGCGGGGGCAGCCCTCTGTGACTAGGGGCCGCCCTCCTTATGGCCACCAGGTGGCCTCGGGCAAGCACATACCCCTAGCACTGCCTTTGCGACTGGCCTCAGTGGTGGCAAATTCAGTGGCAGGAACACAGGGGCAGCTGAGGCTCTACTCACCTTGTCGTCTGTGAATTTTTTATTATTACACTAATAGTGAGTAAATAAAATATATTTACTCACTAATAGTGTACTAAAAATGGAGTACAATAAGCTGAAATATGCGCTTCGATTGCAGCGGAGGTAAGCAACAAATGCTTTTAAAATGTATGTTGTGCGCATGCTTGTGGGTGAGAGTCAGAAGCGCAACTAGAGCCAAATTTCGGGGGCTGAGAAAAAATTTCGGGGTGGGGGGCTAATTCTTCCAGCAATAGGCAGAGTTGAGATGCAAGGGCTCTAAAACAGGGGTGAAAACACAGCAAAGCCTCTTTAACAAACAAATGGTCTTTTAAAGACGTGTGAAGGACTCTGGTGCTGCTGTGTGTGTGCCCCGGAAGCCAGCCGGGCTGACACACACAACCGGGGTGGGGGGTGCGTGAAGCCCTTTGAGCCCAATGGGTGTTGCGCGCCTGGTGAGAGTGTGTTTATGTGTGAGAGAGTGCATATGTGTTTGTATGCGAGTGAATGTGGAGGTCAAAGGGCGTGTGATGTCACTTCCGCGACCCCTGGCCTTTCGGTGAATTGAGGTCCACGAAGACTGGTCTCAATGCGCAGGTGCCTAGTTCGGAACCACGTTTTGCGATCAGTCTATGGATGCTTCTGGCACCAAGTGCCCCCACTTGCACTGCACAAACCACGCTGATGTCTTTTAAGAAATGTTTGCAAACACTCCAAAGCCTCAAGAAAATGAACTATTACTAGTGACGTTTGGGTGATGGAGTCGTTAGTATGGTGCTCCTCCTCATTGGGGCATTCCTCATTTTCGCTCACAGGCAGCATCACTTCTTCCCACGGTGTCAAGGAGTCAAATGCACAAGTGTTCGGACACTAGGCTATAGTACGGACATAAAGTGCGCATGCGCCCTGTTCCAAATCCCGTGGGATTAGCCAGTGCAAACAGCAATTTCTGAAACAATTACAAAGTGTTCGCCTGGGCTGAGCGGGGCTTCTGCCAGTATCTGGTGGATCACACAGCACTTTAACTTCACCCTGCACTATCCCTGCGGCCTCGTGGCTTCGGAAAGCACGGTGTTCTCTGCAATGTTTTTTTAATGTTCGCTTTGTCTATGTCTTTACAGCATGTTTGCAGCTCTTAAAGAATAGAACGAGTCTGCCCAGTGTAGGAAAATGGAAGTAGATGCCCGAAGCATAGAGCTCAAAAGACCCTGGGTCTGCGCCAAGTTTCAATTTTAGTGCTCTGAAGAGGACTATCTCAACCAACAAAGCTGAAAAAACTTCTGACTCATTGAGCATGTGTTTGTTTCACTAGCAGGCCCCCTAAAGACAAATCACGAACATTCTCTAAATAAAGCTCCCAAAACACAAATATGAAAAGTAGGGAGTATGAAATAGCGTCAATTTTCTCATGAAATTTCGTGAAATTCCATGGAATTTTCCAAAAATTCTAATTTTGGAGCTTAATGAGTCTTTTCATTATCTAGTGTACTTTTGTTTTTAAACCCAAGCATTCACCTTATGTAATAAAAAGTCTCACAAGGTTTCAGCAGGACCCTGGGTCAAACAGCAAGAGATTTTCCATGTGCCCTGCTGGTAACTTTAGAGAGAAACTTTTCTTTTTTTTACTACAAGAGGTGTGCACTTGCTTTAACAATAAAAGTTTCCAGAAATCATGTAACCCATATTTTGGGGATTTTGTGCCAGACGAAATTCTGGAGTTTCACTAGTTGGATGCAGTAATTAAAATTTCAAAAAAGCCTAATTAATAGTAAATAGAATATGCAGGACGACACTGCAATCCTTCTTCTTAGCACCGCTTCATGGCTGGGAGAGATGACCCCTTAAGGGGTTTTAAAATAGGCTCAGATATATTTTCCTGGGAAAAACATATCATTTTTCTCTCAGACTATCTTTATGATTACCTCTCACGTCACCATGTGAACACCATTCAACGTATTTTCCATTTTAACTACTCTTTTCTTAGTGAATTCTTGTGATCCTTTGCCCTTATTATCTCTTGCCACCCAAGGTTCATCTTGTCACCACCTGTTTACCTGCCAACGCTTCCAACACTCCTCTTCGAGACATATTAATGACTCTGTTACTTACCAGTAATCTTCATCACTCAGTCATAGTCTTCCTCGTCACAGTCACCTATGAGCACTATGTGTTCGGCGCACCACATTTACCCATAGGAAAAGATTCCCACCCAATATGGCAACCTGCCAGGAAGTACCTGTCACCTGACCTATAAGAGTGGGACAAACTCATATCACATCCTTAAATACCCAACAGAGCATAAAGAACTGAAAGACAAAGAATAAACAAATAAAACGAGAGAAGCAAAGAATATCCAACAACTAGCGCACCAACTAGCAAGGAACATTTTCGTTTTTGTTCATCCCCCAACTCCCAAGGGCGAGAGGGAGAGAATCGGACTGTGACGAGGAAGTTTATTACTCGGAGTAAAGAAGATTATTGGTAAAGTACCAGAGTCATTACCTTCCTACCCCCATCTTCCTCGTCGCAGTCACCACTAAGTGTATACCAAAGCGCTAGACGAAACGAAAAAGGAAACCAACACCCACAAAGATGCCAAGAACACTTTATTTGCGGAAGAACGCAAATCATTGAACTGAAGTAAGAACAGCTGAACCAAATTCCTCGGAAAAAATCTCCCCTATACTCAATTTATAATGTGAGATGAAGATACAAGGGGAAGACCAGTTGCAGCCGCACAAACATCATTTAACAAGGCACCCTTAAATGACTCCCAGGTGGAAGCAACAACCCTGGTTGAACGCCCTTATATCACAGGAGGAAGAGAAACCGCTGAATGAAGACATGCAAACTAACGAGAAATAATAGCTGACTTAGGGCGATGACCCTACCTGGCAACCCCTAAAGTGACAAATAGAAAATCCACCTGGCGAATAGAGCCAGTTTGCTCCAAATACATTACAAAAGCCCATGTTAAATCAAGAGAATGCAGCAGAATTTCCTCCGCCGTAGTGGGGGTAGGAACAACAGCAGGAAGAACAATATCCTTGACCAAATGGAAAGAAGAGGGTACCTTAGGGAAGAAAGGTCAGGTCATGGCGAAGGGCCACAATGTCTGTAAAAAACTTCAAGAAAGGAAGTTTACAAACCAATGCGCCAAACTCCCCCCCAAATGCCTCCCGAAGTGATAGCCACCAGAAAACACACCTTAAGGGTCAGAAAATCAAGAGAAACAGAAGGCAGCAGCTCAAACAGGGACTTCTGTAAGGCATTAAGGAGCAGAGAGAGATCCCACCTGGGAAAAGGAGAGGAAACTACTGGCCTTCTAAGGTAGTAACTACAAAGAAGGTGAGAGGCCAAGCACTCGAAGTAGAAGAGAGAGGTACCCCTCTCTCCTCTACTTATAGCCCATTCTGCCTCCCTGTCAGATAGATCGCAGTCAGACCCAACAGGTTGGCCTCTGTCCAAGCCCCAATCTGATCCGCCAGGAGAGACAAAAGAGGAGAATGAGCCCACCCCCCCCAAATGGTTCAAATAAACCCAGACAACCTGATGGTTTGTCCGGAACTGAACTAACTTGTCCTTGAGAAGAGGGGCAAAGTGCAGAAGAGCTTTGTAAATCACAGCCAGTCTCTTCCAATTCGAAAACATCCAGCTCTCAGTGGGTGACCAAGAGTTCTGACGGTCGCCCTCCAACCCCAAGGGCTCGTATTGGTTGTCAAGAAAGGGGACCACCACAACTATGGTCCAGCGGTGGGAGAATCTGTGTAATGCCGCCAAAGTGGTCGACCTGCTTGGCCCCCCCTGGCAGAAAGTCCCACGGATGCAAGGGGGCAGGGTGTAGCACAAGCAGTCAACTATTATCCATGAAAGGCGGTCTCAGCTTCCCAGGTATATGGTAGTGACAAGGTCCCAGCAGTCGTCAGTTCAGTGAGTGTAGGGTGCTGACGGGCTAGCGGAGTGATTAGGAACTCAAAGTTCAGGACAACCCTTGGTTGAGTGGATTCCAGGAGTGGAGGTGAGAGAGGTCGGTGGCAGGGATCTCCCGGCACCGATCTTGGGCCCTAGAGGCGCCTTACATGTTAGTTGTAGATCAGGAAAAGGTTGCCACGAGCAGCCACTGAGGGCAGCACGCAATAAGGTCTGAAGTCGCAGGCCCTGTCCATATAAATAGATCAGCCGCGTACACAGGCAATGAGGAGGAGGAGGAGGTGGTAAGAATCTTAGGTCCATGCTCGACCTATAGAGAGCTGCCAGGGCCACGGTTCAGTTCCCTCCTTGGGGTTGGGGTCATGCACAAACATGAGGCACTCACTGGAGGTGCTGGCGGGAGAAAAAATCCAAGCTGCCATTGGTGGATTGTGTTCCCCGGCTCAGCCCCAGGCCTGCGGTCTGTACCGCCCGGTGTCCGCGAGCAGCGTGTAGAAGGCGGGCCGCTTTCCAGAGGTCCAGGAAAAAATGTCTGCTGTGCTGGAGTGCCCTGCAGCGGTTATATCGCCGCTCCGCTCTTCTCCAAACTCCTTGTGCGCCCCCCTCCTTAGTTCCAGCAGGGGAAGGAGGGCACCAAAGCTATCAGAGTACAGAGTGCAGCAGTTTACAAAAGAGCTGAATTAAACAGAATTATTCAGAGGTCCGGGAGCTTTACTAAAGAGCACCTACCATGTTGGCTGCAGTAGCCACGGCCCTCCAACAATTATTTTTTTCAAGATAGAATTTGCAAGATGCTTTGCACAGTTCACAAAAAAAAAAAGTTTTTCTGTTATGTCCTGTGTCGAGAATTATACTGGGCTTGGACAAGAGACCACACAGACCTGTAGAGTATCCGCTCGCTCCTAGTAAGGGGAAGAATGAAACAGTGATTTTTGTAGCTCAACCGCAAGAGTGTGTGGAGACTGACCCCTACAAATCAGCAAGACTACACCATACATTCTGAACTACAACTGACGTGCCACTCCTCAAAAAAGCACAGAAACATGAAAGACATCTCCTTCACTGAAAAAGATGCAGACTGTAATACATTTATTATAAGGAGCACTCATTTACTACAGAAATACTCCTCAAAGGCTTCCTTAGCTACGTGAAGCAATAATCCCCGAAGTCTTGGTTAGGGCCTTCCTGTTGATTTAAAAAATCTGTGTAAATTTGAGGAAAGCGGGAGAAGGCGCGAGCGAGAGAAATTGGTAAAGTGAACAAAAGGGAGAGAAGAAATCTATCCTATAAAGTGAACGCATGCTGACCATACCATGACTTTACACCTTGTACATTTTCAATGTTTTCCTGTTTTTATCTCTTCCTTGTGTGACTTTACAGCTTGTACATTTGCAATTTGTATTCCTATTTCTCTTCCTTGAGTGACATCACACCTTGTACATTTGCAATTTTTTCCTGTTTTTATCTCTTCCTTGTGTGACTTTACAACTTGTACATTTGCAATTTGTTTCTCCTATTTTTCTCTTCCTTGAGTGACTTTACACCTTGTACATTTGCATTTTTTTTTCTGTTTGTATCTCTTATGTAACTCATGTAATCCAAAGTCCTTATGTAACGCAACTGGTTCTTTTGTAAAGTGCTCTGACACCTTCGGGTAATGTTCGCGCTATATAAAATCGCCTTAAACAAAATAAAATAAATAAAGCTTTCGCACAGTATGTATGATGCTACATGCATTTCAAAAAGTGGTGCACACAACACCAAGGGCCACGAGACCCCTGTAAGTCAGACAATGCCATAGTTCACACTGAGTCTGTAACTGCATGCAACTGCATGCACACCACTCGAGGTTTGCAACCACAAAGCACACACTCAGTCTAACTCAGCTAAGGTCTCCCATATCATACCTGTGATCACTTAACCAGGTATTGTTATAATGCAAATATGCTGTGGCCACACCTGTGTCTTCAGACTATTCCTCTCCAGTGCCCGAGTCATTCACTCAAGTCAAACACCGCATTCGTCAATCACCTACACACCTGTGCACAAGGCACAGCAAAAAAAGCCATGTGGCTTCGCAAAGCAATGCTCTTCTCACAGGACAACCTGCTCCTCACACACTAAACACTCTAACTGCAATAGAACACATTAAACAGTTCGCCAACATTTCTCTGTGTACAACACCAAAATCACATAGTCCATAACAGATTCCTCCTTAGACAACAAACCAACAGTCCCCAGACTGTCATCCATTAAGGTACCAGCAAAACACCATAATCAGACCTTCTTGCACAAACACATGCACTCCATCGCATCAAAAGCTAGCAACAGACAACACTTAGTCGCCATGCAACCGAATTAAAAGCAAAATCCTAGTAGCCAAATAAAATACTAGAAAGGCTTCATTCAAGGTGAAACATTAGATCAATAGTTACCATCGCTGACCTTTAACTAGAGCATACGCATCATTACATTGATCAAATCCAATCAACACCTGGGCACTAAAACTCAAGATGAAGTACCACAGGGCCATGCGAAAGGCCGAAATGTATCATGCAACTGCTAATTACTTAAAGGCGTTATGTAAATGCTAATAATCTATCAACACTGAAGGCAATATGCAATAGGCTGCTGAATAGAAAGGGAGGCTAGTTCTATTCAAACAACTCTGCATGGCAGGCTTCCATGTCAGTATGCGGGGCAACAGTCACTGATTTTTCTTAGAATAATATCACTTTAGTGTGATGGAATGAGATCATGGTGGAACCGCGATGAGCGGGCCAGCCTGTGGAGCACAGCTTTTCTCTAATTTTGCAACATGGCAACTCATCAGTACATCTTAATGGACATTGGCTCCATTTACCATCCAACAGTCCTCTGGTGTCCAGTTGTTTCTGTGCTCTTGGCTCATGGGTAGATCTATTGCCAGTTAGTGCATGGTCTAGGATTACTGCCATCAGCCACGTTTTCTACGGTCTTTATTTACCAGCTATTTATGGCCATTTTTAAAGGCCGCCTCTTCTGAGAGGATCTTCATTTACTTCTGTTGTGTGGCCAAGACACCATCTCACGCAAAGTTTCTTGAATTCAGATGTCCTGGTCTGATGTTTACGTATGTCTAGCAGATCAATACTCCCAATGTCAGTATCAAACCACAGTCCAAAAGTACACCTGCCCCAAGTGTCGTAGTAATTTAGGCATCCTTCACCCACTGGTTCCAGTCTACTGTTAGTAATCTCTTTTCTCTACCATAAACACACTCTGACCCATATTATTGTTAGCCTGTCTTGGGTTTGCTGGATGCCCGTAGAGTTTTTGTTTTCTTCATACAGTGCAGACTGTACCAACAATCTTTTAAGGGTACCTTCGACATTCAGCATTTCCCCAACATTAGATGTGGGCAAGACACCCCACAACCACTTGACAGCCACAAATATCTCCCAAAGCATGAAATGCGTTTGGGTTTGTCTGTGTACATCTGGGAGTCACTATAACATGTCCGTGGGTGGATTGTGTTGCAGGCACTCCCGTCCAAATGAAAAAAGCCAGCACTCTCTAAATGCGTCAACCAATGTAGAGGAAAAACAGTCCTCTTTGCTCAGCCTGCGTCACTAACAATCACCCGTCTCCTGGGGTTTTGAGCTCCTTTGTGATATAATTCAATGGATGGTCCCTTAAAATACTTAAGGTAAGACATTCTTCACCTGAAATGCTAAAGGTGGAGTCTGCAATGGACTTCCACTAAATACTAAACCAGATGCACGGATGACGTGGCGGGCCTATAATCCATGTACGGTACGCAAGAAGCGGCTGACTCCAGGGTGCTAATATTGTGATGATGGATGTAAACTGAGTGAGCAATGATACGTCTCAATAGTGAACTGGATATTATAAAGTATTGTGTTGCATTTGTATTACATAGAACTTTATTACCCCTGGCAGGCACAAATCACCCATTATTACACTGTAACCCAAAGTATTGATCAAGAAACAAATTGATGCCATGTATTTCTCTTATTTGACATGCGGCACAAGTCTAGCTCCAGGGATCGGAGGTGCACATTTACTGCACCAAGAGCCTCTCAACCAGGCGGTGCTCCTCACACTACAGCGCTGTGTGTTGTTGGTTTCCGCTGACAGCAGGATGTAGAAACCAGAATGTGATGGGGCGGATATGAACGTGCAATTTAGACGATACAATGCACATTATTTTTCCACATCACACAATTACATTAATTGGAATTGTCAATTTTAGGGTCTAGAAGATGAAGTAAATTGCCCAAACTATTCCTCCTCCCAATTTGGCAGATGCTTGTTTTGGCAACTGCAACAGAGGCAGCATAGCATGCAATTGTTTTATCTTTATCTCCCAAGGGATTCCTTCTATTTCATTACAAAACAATCTTAGGCGAATCTCTGACCTTTGGAGTCACAACTGCAAGAATGCAATTTCCTGGTTTCCAAGTTCGAGTAGGGAAAAGGACTTCAGACATCAACCGTTCGAGTCTGTTTTGCATTTTCCTGATTGAGAAAGGGTCATCTTGCAGATTAGTTGAATATAAACTGAAACCTCACACCTCTGACACTAATGCAGAGAGGGCCTGTGAGACCGCAGAGCCCCCATGACTTCCTGTGCTAAAACCAAGTCCCTTTAAAGTCTGGTCAACTTTAGGCTCGTGCACATCTGCTTTACGGTAAGTGTGTACTTGCTACCAGATGTTGCTTACGAAGGTTTAACCACTTTCCCTACCCCAGTGAAACATAAATGTACAGCTAAGTACAAGGCCCGCTTACCTAAAACAGCAGATAATAGATGAAGCCCGAGGCAGTTCAGGCCGCTTGGCGGAGAACCACTGGATTCACACAGACATCACAGAGTAAAAAGATGCAATAAATATCCTGCACAAGGCCCAGAGTTAAGATCTCCTCTCGTTTGTGGTCTGGTAGTTTGCTATCCGGCTGGAAGTGGATTTTGGTGAGGTCAGCATATTTACATGTTGTACAGGTGGCAGGGGAGGAATGACCCCTGTGAACATCATGAACTACCTTGTAGGTCAACTAAACCACAGACATGATCTAGGTAGAAAATGTATCAGTCAATTAAAACCATAAAATGTGAAATCATACAAGTGTGCACTGTCCCCGTCAAACAGAAAAAGGCATTTATGATGCCACTCTTCAAGAAACCATATACTTACCCCCACCATTTTCAGATATTTCAAAGTGATCTCGATTTGTTTTTAAATTATTATTATTTATGAAGCACAGATGGGGCTTCTTGGCACTATAAGAGCACAAAGAAAAAGAGAAAGTTACAAACTACTGATTAAAAGGCTCTTATGGGTCTAGCTAGCGAGGCCAAAGTGAATTACATTTTGAGAACTTGTGGGGCAAAAGCATGGTGGACACTATGAAAGATGTCAATGACCTTAAAAAGAATTTGCTTCGCAATAGTCAGCCACTATGAATGAGAAAGCAAGGATGAGCGTGGGCTGCCTTCAAAGAGGCGGGCGGCGGCACTGGAGACTATCTAAACCTATTTCAAAGACTTTACTACTAGTCCCAAGTAGCAGGCCATGCCACAGTCTAGATGGGAAAGCACCAAGGCTTGGATGACAGCATATAGTAGTTCGAGTCAATGACGTGAAGGGTCTGCTTTACCAGAAGTTGGTTCTGGCCAAGGAGCTCCAATGATGAATCTGTGTTACCTGAAAGCCCAAACTGCGAATGACCTCTGTGGAGACGGGCCAGTAACCCATGCTATCTGGCCATGCGTATGGATGCAGCTTTAAAACCTTCTTTCTGGTGATCAAGGGTTCGATTTTTGCAGAGTCCAACTTCAACAAACTGATGGACATCCAATGCCGGACCACTGGTCTCTCTTGTGGGACAATATGGGCAGGATCCGCGACTTTCCATTGTTGCAGTCTGAATAGGGGCAGAGTGTTATCCGTATACACATTGAACTGCACATCCAGCTCATACTAATGCTGATGCTAACTGGGCCATATAAATGCTAAAGAAGAGCAGAGTTAATATAGACCCCTGTGGCCCACCACAAGATAACCATGTTGGCTCTGAAGTGTGAGGAGGTAAGAATATTGCCTAGGTCTGTGCAGAAAGGAATGATTCAAACCATTGCACTGTCAAAGCTTTTTTAAGCCCCCATGAGGATAGACTGATCAATGGTATCAAACCAAGCTGAGAGGTTTATTAGGACGAGTGTCTGTATCTCGTCTGTTCTCCTTTTCTCAATGCACTTTAGATCATTGATAGGGGTCTGAGCAGGGGAAGGAGTACCACCAATTTGGTCCTACGACTGGTTCGAAAGCAGCCTTGTAAACGATGCAGTGTATTGGCTGGAGATTTTTTTTAATGTTTTAAAGTGGTTTGATCATTGCCTCCTTCCATTCAACAGGAACCTTTCTAGGTCTCAGCGAAGAGGACTTTTATTTTGACTACCAATGATGGAGCAAGTACTTTCATAATGTAGGCTGGACACAGGGTCTAGCTAGCGGTGAGGAGGAGAGATCAACATGGCTAAGCGCATCTCGTAGTTTCCCAATTGAGGTTTGCTTGAATAGAAAAATACAAGGAAAACCACACATAACTAGAATTGGTGAAACAGTGTTCAATCAGCAACTTTCTATCAACATCAACTCAAATAATATTCTTAATGTTTATCAAGTGGGATTCCAACCTCATCATGACACAAAGGTTTCTCTTCTGTCTCTGCTCAAACAACTCATGGTCATCACGGACTGAGGAGGAGTTTTCTTGAGCTCTTTGCTGCTTTTGAGCCCATGTCTCATGCAACACACTTAAACAATTGCATGTGTTAGATGTAAGATTCAAGTTTTTGGACTGGATTTTTCGTTCCCAGCTGAATTCTTGCAAGAAATTTGCTTACCACCTTTCTTTTTTTCTTTTGTGTCCTCTTGCTGCCAATTCTCTTATTGGTGATACCCTATTCTCATTTGCCAAATACCAAAGCCTGGGATAGGGCCATTCCATCTAAGAAAAAGCTGTTTCCTCTTCCAACCCTTCACTGGTGTGCCCGTAGTAAAGAAGGGGCCGGGACCGACAGCAAATCTTTGGCTTAATCATTGGGCCCACTGGGACTTTGACTCCAATCGACTAACATTATCAACACTTTCTCCAGACTACTAGGATCACAGGCTATGTCAAGCTGACTTGTAGATAATATATTTTTAATACAATCAGATGGAAGGGGGTGGGGGAACTCCTGATTTCAAGGGCCTGCTAATCTCCCATCTAACCAATAAGATTGTGTAAAAAATAAATCTTGCAATAACAGTGTTAAGTCGAGTAGGACAGTCCTGGCATAGTACAAAATATATAGGCGTAGGGCTTACCTTGACTTGTAGGCCCGTTACTTCAGTCAAAAACGTACACAGCTCGATCCAATAGTCGGTAATCCTGGGGCATGTCAAACATATGCATATCATCTGCCAGAGGGTACATACATCTTGGGCATGCATACTGAGTTCCTGTGAATCTTGATAATTTTGCGGGAGACCAATATACTCTGTACATAGTAAAAAGATGATTACGCTTAAGGAAGGCGGGTTTTACCACTGCTCAAAGCATTGTAAAAGAGTCAAGCCAAGCCTCCTAACGTTTAGATTTACTAGATCTTCTGCCCAAAGCTTTCAAATGCCTGTGTCCAAATCATCATCCGCCTCTAACAGAGTACGATACCACAAAGAAACTTCCTTTTTAATAGGACCGATTTTTATCGCCTGATCCAGCCAGGAAGCCTCTTCCTCCTCCTACCAAACGTGACTTACCCACCAGGAGGAAACTTGATAGTATTTGAATCTGGTTAATTGACCCCTAGTGCATTGACTCAGAGTTTCCCAGCTGACTAAAGCGGACTCGGACTTGAGATCCATCCACCGGGACATCCCTGCAGCTTTCAAGGGAAGACTGACCTCTCCAGTCTTCTGTAAGACCTGTGTGTCAAGTAGGGCTCGTCATTATGGCAGACATTTTTCAATTAATGTGAACCGACTTTGAGATACCTAATTAGCTCATTTTGCTTTCCAATAAGGTCATATCTTGCCAACTATATCACTCTGAGACTGGACTCCAATCTCTAAATAGCACAAAATTCCTCAACTTTTTGTTTGCTGTTGTTCACTGGATGAGGCACAATTTCACAAATCAAAACTCAGATAATACTGAAGTGCTCGTTATCGGTGGCTTGGCACTGCCTGGACATACACCCTCTTCCGTTTCCTGCTGGAACATTTCTGTTCCATCAAAACGTGTATTTTGTGCCACAAATCAATAACGTTCCTTCCACCTGTGTTTTTTAATCTAAAAATGCAAATGAAGCTACTGCCTCTCCTCCCAAAGGATCGCGTATGCTGTCATCCGGGCAGTGTGTACTGCAAATCTTAACATCACTTGGACCTTGCAGCATAGTTAATGAATTCTCATTTAATTCTGGACATTCTGCGCTCTACGCCATTTTCCAACATTTATTCAAGATTCTCTGGTTGCATGTGGCCAAATATTCCATCTTTTTCTATTCCATTGTCTCAAGACGATTCATCATAATGGCCGTACTTTCTTCCTTCAGTGACCTTTTGCCGCCTAAATTCCTTTCAGGGAGTCCACGGTCACCTCTGCAAGATTCTTGCTGGTTCCCAAGAAGAGGAAAGTGTGTCAAATTGGTCGGGCTTCACGTCCAAGCAGTGATGGAGTGCACTTCCCCAACAGCTTTAAGAAATCACAAATCACCGTCTATTGTATTATCTGCTAAAACATGTCTTTTCAATCTGTTCCAGGAGCTACCATTCTATACCAATTTAGTAGCCAATCCTGCTGTGCAGTGTAATCGTGCACTCAACTAATCAACCAATACATAAAATAAAAATACAGCCAAATAAAAAATAAAAGAACCAATTTTTAACAAATTTGGCTTTTGCCCACGGTCAGCTCTTTCCTCGAGGCCCTGCGGAAGGAGACGTCATTTCCCCGGGGTCTGCCGGCGGAAGCTGCTGCTGCGTGAACTGTGCCGCGCTGCTGGGAGCAGCGGCGTGAAACAATGCGGGCATTAACAGACCCCGGTGACGCGGCCACCCGTGCTGCGGGGCCTCGGAGCTTCTTCCTGCGGGAAGACCCTTTCAGAGGGCAGATGCTGGTATGGCTTCGTTGCATATCGTTTCCAAAACATGCCTCTCACTCTCAGAGAAGGCCGCGAGGGCAGCGCTACGCCGAGGAAACAAAATCCAACACGCAGCCTTTAACTTCTACATTGAGCATCGCCGCGGGTAGGAAGTACTGAATAAATGTTACTAGTACAGCCCCATACACCCTCGTTCACGCGCTCACCATTTGGGGAATGCTGCAGAGCCTTTATTAATGGGGCCATCTGTGAATGAGGTCATAATTAGTCGCAAAATCCAAGCCTATAGCACAAGGGGGTAGCCAAAAATAAGCCCCCCCCCCCTCAATTGTAGCATATCTTTATTCAGAGTATATAAAAAGCCAGCAAGCCCGACCCTACATAGGGGGGTTTCCTCGATCATTTAACTCTCCTACCTTGTATCCTCCAATCCTTTCACCCTTCTGTCAATTCATTCAATGATCAGTCAATCCCTTCTCCTTTCCATCCATCCAAACATGCATCCATTCACCCCTTCAAGTATTCTTTTACTCTTACTCTTTTTTCACTCTTTCATCCATCTGTTTGCCCTTCCATCTGTCCCTTCTTTGATCTTTTTCCTCCATCCTTTCACTCGATCATCCATTCATTCTTTCCCATTTCATCCTACGTATCACCTTTTATTTCATTTTTTTTCTCCTGCTCTTTCCTTACTTTTTATACCCATCTTTTGTCTCTCATCCTTTCGTACATTTCTCTCATGCAGGTGTTTTTTTCTGTGTCTCCCTCTCTCTGGGTTGTCTCATACATTCACCAATTCATCATATCTCCTTCTACACTTCCTTTGCTCTGCAGGTCACCAACGTCCCACCCCCTCTCTCTCTCATGGTATTCCTGATCACACATGACAAATTAAAGTATTATATTGGGGGCCAGTTTACAAGCCCACCAGTCCCAGAAACTCCCCCCCCCCTCCCCCTCCCTCCCGAGCTGCTTCAGTGGGGAGTTCACTACGATAGCATCAAACAGAGGAGCATTCTGAGCGCCCCCTGCTGGTGATTGGTTGCCATGCAGGACTGGGAAAAGGGGACGCCCCTTGTAGTCTTATTACAATCCATAAAGACTCACAAAGGGCACAAAAAGCGAGAATAAAAATCCAAAAGTGAAAATAGTGTGCTTCTGATGAATGATGAAAAGTCTGCTATGTGAGCACGGGCACGCGTGGCTGCCATGTTTGGATGCAGTGTTGGTGGTGGAACCAATCGTTTTCAGGCGCCAGAAGTAGGTCACAAGCAGGGGGCAGCATTTGACGACCCTCACATGTGGCCGAAAGGTGGGTACAGCACCGGGCCTCCTTAACAACTAAATACACGCCAAAAGTCATACATGACCTCATACATTTCCGCACAAAAAAGCAGATAACTTCAAACAGGACCAGGAGTGAGCCAAGGATGTGGCATAGGCCCAGCTCTGTTCAGCATCTGCATGAACAGCCCAGCTGTCAGGTAAACAGAACCGGGACCAACAACAATCTTCTAGTACTCAAGGTGGACAGGAACAAACCAATCGATGCCTGCAGAGCAGAAATAGGTCAATGCATATTACCGATTATCATATAAAAGCAGACAGCAACGTTCTAGAATCAGAGAGAGAATTGAGAAGAAACGCTTGCCTTACAAACACTAGGCAATGGGGCAACAATCCTGTCCCCATTCAAGAAGAGAAGACACATCCGGCTCTAGACAAGAAGACAGAATCAGACTAACAACCAAAATCAGACCTGGCAAAAATGATAAAATGATGTCATGGAGGCATGGTTGAGTCATTGCAGCCATCTTTTCTCTGAAAGGGGCCCCGAAGCCTGCAGCCTAACTGGGAAATGTCAGAAGTGGGGGAATGGCCAGTCTTGCCCTGCATTTCCCAAAGAAACAGAAAAACTCAGATGCACACTACCCTAATGTGTTATTGAAAGAAAACCAATCGTAGACAAACGACCGGAAAATCCAGACACAGACATACGCAGAACAATAAATAGAAAACACACCATTGTAAAAAATCCTAACCCAAACTAATATAAACAAGTATCGGCGAAGCCAATAGGTTTGGCATTGGCCGCCAGCATTCTGACAATTCATGTTTTGTGCTGGTTTTTGCAAAACTTTCTTGCTTGGGAATCTGTCGGGCCCTCTTCAAACCAAACGAAATCATTTGCTACAGGTAATAACGTTTTTTTTAGTCTCAAACACACCCTTTACCAAAGTACTACCTGGCACAGAAGGGAACTACGTTGTGCTGGTTGTGTTCCTTGTAAAAGAGCAGCATGCTGTAACTTGTAGTGAAGATAACCAATGGCTGAAGTGAGCGGATACCCTGCACCTTAATGCATGCTAGAGTGGGTGGAAGCAAAATGTGACACAACAATCATAGAAAATTGATGAAGTTTGGCCAAAACCCCTTAAAGTAACTATATTATACATATAATTTTAGTAAAATCAAACGGTCTTGGCCAACACACACACAAAAAATCTCAATCAGTCTGGCGTTAGCAGCAAGCTTCTTTCCTTTGGATGAGAGGGAGAAAGAAAGAAAGGGAGGTAGGTAGGGAGAAAGGGAGGGAGGTAGTGAGAAAGAAAGGGAGGTAGGGCGAAAGAAAGGGAGGTAGGGCGAAAGAAAGGGAGGGAGAGAGAATAAAAGAAAGGAAGGAAGGTAGGGAGGAAGGGAGGTAGAAAGAAAGAAAGAAAGAAAGAAAGAAAGAAAGAAAGAGAGGGAGTGAGAAAGGAAGAAAAAGAAAGAAAGAAAGAAAAAGAAAGAAAGAAAAAAGAAAGAAAGAAAGAAAGAAAGAAAGAAAGAAAGAAAGAAAGAAAGAAAGAAAGAAAGAAAGAAAGAAAGAGAAAAAAGAAAGACACAGTGAAAGAGGGAAAGCAAAAGAGAAAAGTAATACAAAAAAAGAAAGCAATAGAGAGAAAGCAATAGAAAAAGTTAAGAAAATAAAGAAGGAAAGAAAGAAGGAAGTAAGAAAAAGTAAAATGTGTATAACTTAACACAGGCAGTTTCATATGTACACCAGTGATCGAAGTGCAATTATGGGAATAGATGCTATGCGCAAATGGGTATGGGTGAGGTCAAAGGTGCGGCTAGAAAAAGAAAATATTCTGTAACTTTTTTGTGTCTTTCACCTTCAGGTAACTACATATAAAATAACGCACCACTTAAATGAACAAGCATTTGCAATGCAATTGGTCTCACATTTGTTAAAGTTACAGCGGTTTGCCTTGAAAATGACAATGTTTTTTATTTTTGTTTTTTTATTTGCAGTGGAGTAATTATATTTGCAAAGCTTGGTATAAAAAAGCAAAAGTAAAAAAATTGCTCTAACTTTAACAAATGCGAGACCTATTGCATTGCAAATGCTTCTTTACCTAGCCATGTTGCAGGGTACAGTACCATGTATGGCCAAAAGAGGTTCTGGCTAGGTAATAAAACATTGGCATTTATAGTTCAATAATTCTAACTCAAACAAATGTGAGACACAGTGACATGGCAGACATGCAAGTCCATACCTGAATACATGGACCAAATCACAGCAGGACGCTGTTGCATACAGACCACAATTGAAAAATAAATAAAAAACCAGCAGGCCCTATCACAACCTGAGGTCACTGCTGAGGCACAAGCAGAAGAGAAGTCTGAGGCACAAGCAAAGGAGAAGCACCTGCTGAGAGGTAGAGTATGTGAACCACACCTGGCACATAGTTGGAACTGCATCACCAACCACAGGGCTTAGTCTGTGCCCAGAACAACAAACTAGAATGCTCAGAACACACTGCTGTGTGGACATAAGACTTTTTGCCTGAGTGAACAAAAAGAAAAAAAATGATGTGAACTAAGTAGGGCATTTGATCAGCAGATTCTCTTGGAGTCATCTGCACATGTGCCCAATCAATGCCTATGCCCATAGCAGAGAATGAGCACAGGGGAATGAGGGGGCAGATTACTGTCTTAATGAATATGCCAACTAACCCTGTACTTGCAATTCATATTGAATGGTGTAGTATTTAATTTTGCTGTGAGATGAAAGTATTTTCTTTTCTCTAAACACAGGAGCACAAAACCGAACTGAACAATATAATATTGAATTTGCTGGTTTGCTGTTGAGTTCAGAGTTCTTGTAGCCCACACAAACCTCCCACAGAAGCCTTTGCCTGCTTGCTCTTGCTACCTTCAGGGCAGGTGTCGGAAGGGGTGTACTTGTCTCAGTTTGCAGAGTCAAAATAGACCGAACCCATGGACACAAATAGTAAAGTACCTCAAACACTACAGTTGGGGCCCAGTAACCACTTTTAAATCGTTCTTTAGCCTCTGGATGGAACACACCTGAGCACTAATAAACTGGAGGCTCAGAAATAAAGCGGGGGTGCACTTAGTCTGAATCTCCACCTTACAATACTGAGGTGATACGTCTCAGCAGAAGCTCCATAAGAAAACATTAGATCGCAAGATGACCATGCTTTCAGATTGGATCCACACCACTTGAGCCATTCCTGCCAGGAAGGATGTCAGGCAAGTGAAGGACTGCATTCTTTATCTTATCTGAGGAGCAAAGATGCACAAACCTAATCAGGTCAAGAAGATGCTGTGTTAGGTTCCACTGACAAATCAACTACAATTATGGAGCTAACGCAGCCACCATCAGCTTAGCCTGATAAAACACTAACCACCGAAACAGGTTAGCTGCCTCAGGCTCGGCAACAGCATATCATTCAGAGCCTCTTGCAACCGCCCATAACCTTCAACAAGCTTCATTCTAATATTCATCGGCTTTTGTTGCGTTTCACTATGGTGAATAAACCATCACAAATACCTTAAAGGACACACAGTAAAAGGCAGGCTTAGTTTCAATGCCGTCGGCCAGGCAGAATGTATGTTGCCCATAAGAATCATCTGTTCTCTCTAGTAGTTTTAACTTATTTTTAAATCTTCTAAACATTTATGCTGCCCATGACTGCAGTGAAAAAAAATTGTGAATGGTGTGGGATTTAAATACTTAATTCAACAATTCAGCTTTTTCCTTCGCTCCCACCGCCCCTTTCCAAATCTTCTCATTATAATATAGCGGGAAAAAATAACCATGCTACCTTGAAACAGGTTTCAAGATTCGGAAATGTTTAGCACTACTTAGACCCTTCGTATACTGGCTCAATTAAGGACTTCTGCATGTGGAAAAAGTATACCTCCCTCCTAAAAGTTTAATTTCTATCAAATGGTACGCAATCAGGTATAGATAGGTGATGGGGGTTCTGTCTGTCTGTCCGACCTTCAGTTACCCATGTTCTTGGAAACCCCTTAAAATTACCCAGATGGTGAGGCAGCAGCCCTGAAATATGTGGGTCACACAGTTAAACCTCTGCAGGCTTACTCAGCATTTCAAGGTAGCAGGGTAGATGGAGACAGTCTCAGAAGAGATGTTAAGTATCATTTTTCTGAGATTATCAGTTTATGAGCATGTATATACTCTGTTTTCAGCTCCAGTGAGTGCTGCTGCCTAGCCTCGAGGCTTGCACACCTTGATCTCCAGAGATGTGACTCTTCTGCTGACTCAGCATTTCATCCACCCAATGCTAATATTACGAGTGCTACTGAGCAGGATGACTGCACCACACATTATCTGAAAGCTTAGAGAATTTAAATGTTTGAAGCCTCATAAATCATTATTATGCTTATTTACTACTAGGATATATATGACATTATGGATATAGTGGGGCAAACTGCGATTCTAGCCAAGAATGAACTAATAGGCTGGTGTGGTCCGTTATTTATTAGAGAGATTATGGGAGACCTCAACTGTCAAGAGAGTAGAGAGCACTACTAACAACGGAGTATGCCCAACTCTGGTTGACACTGTAAACAGTGATTTGCGAAAGAGTCGGCACACCAAGATGCCGCAGCGCACCTATCTCTCTATTCAGCATCTCGCTTCACCTTCTCCGTAAAGTCCGAGGCAGCTTTTTTCTGGGAGTACACAAATCGTCTGTGCTTTTAATTAAACTTCAGTCTAGCACGGTGATGGAGCGAGGCCACACCTTTCATTTTCAGAAACTTTTAACATCTAATAATGTATCTTGTCTGCAAAAACAGACCTTCCGACCTTTACGTCTTGCACTTTACGCAGAGCAGCAACCCACTGTATGCAGTCACACCTTTATAGAAAGCCCAAGCTGAGCCAGACCTCACCTCACCAGGGATATCACGATTACGATTTTATGACGGAAGTCTAAAGAGCATCATCCAGCCGGGTTGCTCATCACCACCCTGAAGACCTTTAAGCTTGCAGAGGTCACTGCCCTCTATAGCCTGCAGATCACCTTCTGCCACCTAAGAATGGGAACCCTGTTGTACCTGCTGCTCAGCCAGTGTGACTGTGGTGGGGTTGTTGGTGGGTGATGATGCTGTGGAATGTTGGATGGGAGAGAATCTGATGGAGAATGGGCTGAGCAGCAGGAAGGCTGCTCCTGGTAGGACTCTTGATCTCAACATCTATCTTAATAAATCATCTTACCGAACATATACCTGGACTACCGGACATCTTCATTTCATTATAACATTTTGGTGATGAGGATGAGATCTCATAATATTAAGTTAGGATCATCTTCTTTCAGCGGCGGCCCTCCACTAGAAATTAAATTAAAATTAAACTTATATAGCGCGTAACTACCCTGAGGCCTCGCAGCGCTTTGGCTAGAACCATTCAGGCGGCAGGGCGCTAAGCTCTTGCAAACAAATGCGTTTTTAATAGCTTTCTAAAAGCTGTCAGGTTGTTGTTTTCTCTCAAGACCAACGGAAGAGCGTTTCACGATCTTGCAGCATTGTGCGAAAAAGAGCGACCACCCCAGCGGGATTTTTTTACTTTTGTGGTGGTGGCCAGATGTAACACACTGGAGCATGGAGTGACCAAAGGGAGCATGATGGATGGACCGGACTTACGAAGAGCCTTCTGAACCAGGCACATAGATTTAAATTGTATCCTGGACGCTACCGGGAGCCAATGCAACTTCTTCAGGGCAGGTTTGGCCGACTGCCAGCGAGGAATCTGAAAAAGTAGTCTGGCCGCACAATTTTGAGTAACCTGGAGTTTGGTAATTGTAGCAAGGGGGGCTCCAAGGTAAAGTGCATTGCCGTAATCCAGGCGTGAGAGAATCAGGGCCTGGACCATGACTCTCCTCGCCTGGAACGGCAATAGAGGGAGAACCTTCCGGAGCATTCTCATAAATCCGAAGCACGTGGCAGTAGTCTTAGTAGCCTGGACAGTGAAATCAAGTGAACTGTCTAGCCAAACTCCCAGGCTCTTTATCTGGGGTTTGGGAGGAGGAGGGGGACCTAGACAGGAAGGCCAGATGGGGGTCAGGATGGTAGGTGAGGGATTACCCAACAACATGACTTCCGTCTTTTCCCCGTTTAATCTGAGACAGGAAAGTTCCATCCATCTGGCGACAGCCTCAAGGCATGGGCTCAGAGTGCTAGACGACCCCTCAGCATTGTTCAAAGATACCACAAGCTGAGTGTCGTCTGCATAGGTGACAATACGGACGCCAAATGGATGGACTATCTGTGCAAGGGGCCTCATATAGACATTAAAAAGTGTGGGGCTCAGGGCGAAAGGTGTTCTTTTACTACCACATTACCTTTTATAACCATTTTGGTAGTAGTTTTTGTTGCCAGACTTTTATTGTCAAAGAAAGCTATTTAATCATTGAAAATTAAAATAATCTATATTTTTGATACAATTGGATTGTTGTCTGTGAATCCCTATGGTCACTATAATTAAGTGTTCACGCATGTGACATATATAACATTGAAATCATAATTCAAATGATTCCTTCCTGGACATTTTGCTTCTATTGGAAGAGCACGAAGCAGAGGACGGCGATTGGTTAAGTATTTTTTCTTTTTATTATTTCTACTTTGTACCCCCCCTCCCCACCCCACCTCCCCAGCCCCCCCCGCCCCTCGGGCCCACCCTCCCACTTTGGCAGGGTTATTCTCTAACAATGTCAATTTTCCCATATGTATGTATGTATCTGTCAAGCTCTGAGCTGCACAGTCCTAAAGTTGTTACATTATTGTAGAGAAGCGTCCAAAGATCCCATACTATACTCCAAGACCGACATCTTGGGGTCAAGCCGACCCGACACTCCTGCAAGAACAGACCCTTTCCCAAGAGACCTCCTGCAACTTCAGCACACTAGCCGTGATGGCTCCCTCAATCCTACCCTCTGATGTAGGTCTTGATACACAGGCTTCGCTGGATTCATGTGTGCCCGGTCCACACTCTGAGGTGGAACATCTTCCCTCTCTTTAAGGAACTCATGCCCGGATATGACCCAGAGCTTGCAATATTCTGTGATGTCTGCTGGTTTCCTCTTGTCTTTTCTCTGGGATATAACAGCATTAACCAGTCAATGTAGTAATACTCCGGCAGTTGGGCCGAGAATTCCATGAAAAGTTGACCTTGTTGTGGAAAAAGCCAAAATAGTTCCCCACAGTCTTGTGGTGCTCAGAGTGGCTTACTGTCAAAGCCAAGAGTACCTACCTTCTACCGGGTGTCAGAATTAACCTCTGAGGTACTGAAACAAGCCCAGCATGTTTCCTCCAGCTTCTTACGACAGCGTTGGAGTTGACAAGAAGCTCATCCCTCAGGCGGACATTGTGGTGGGTTGTGGCAGTCCGGTCTTGCTCCAGGGACCCAACCTCTAGTCTTATCCACAGCATTGGTAGCATACGGATCACGGGGCGCCGCCATCTTTGAGCCACTGGCGGTGAGTGGGCCAAGGAGCGCCCTTGCCGCACCCTCAACATGATACACATGTTTTGGTCTCAGGGATGTCCGTGGGTGCCCCTCGCACCGGCCAGATGATTCTGTCCCCTGAAGTGGTTCCGGCGCCCAGTATTACCAACAATGCGCCCAGAAAGAAGCCTGTGTCGATACCCACAGCGACCAACTTTAAAGTCACGTGAAACTTGCTCTTTTATAGCTTGCAACATCCGACTTCAGCCTCACCCAAGTCAAAAGGATATAGGTGTTAGTGAGCATTATTCAATTTAATAGTACAAATATAGAATCCAGACCTTTAGATCGCTTCAGGGGTCTCCAGGAGCGTTTCGGTGGCAGGGAAGAGAGTGCCAGCTCCTAGCACACAACATCTGATGCACAACGCTCTCTCCTCACTATGGAGGTCTGGATACCGCTTTGTTGTGCCATTCCTCCATGCGTTCGGTGTCTCACAGCTCCCGAGGGCGTGTGCGGCGGCATGTTAGCGCTACATTAAACATGTAAAGTAGGTTAGCATCAGCCCCAGCGCCTGATCTCATTCCCTTCCTGCCTGATGTCACCGGATGGGCGTGCGGTGCCAAGACCAAGGGAGCAGCGACGGGCAACTAGCCACGTGTGACTCAAACAGAAACGAAAACGCATCACAAAACTATGCACTATGCTGTTGCATCCGGCAAGAAACGTTGCTCTGCCCACTTCGCCGGCGTCAGTCCATCCTTGGGTCTCAGTCTTTGCCTTTGCTTTGGTGGCCAGAAGGCGGCTGTCCCGTGGGAGCAGGGCTCGTGCGTCCGGCATGCAGCGGCTTCCATTTATTGTTTGCCGCCGGATCAGGAGGTGCATTAAGCGCATCACTTCAAAGGCAGCCCGGACACGTCACCGGGGCCCGGCTCTCCGGCGCAGCAGAAAAGCAAACTCTTCAGTGCGACTGAGAGCGAAGTCCTGGGACGGGCGACGGGCGTGTGCTCCTAGGAGGAGACCCAGGGATGGGTGGCAAAGGTAGGAAGGGCAGGCGACGGGCGTGTGCTCATAGGAGGAGACCCAGGGATGGGTGGCAAAGGTAGGAAGGGCACGGTGGTACAAGGCACCCTCTAGCGCAGTCTGAAACCGCACTACAGCCCACCGGCTGAAGGTGGCGGTCACAGGGGCGCAGCATGGACGCGGCCTTCACCTCGGCTCCTGGCGTCTGCTGGAGACAGGACAGTGGAGGCAGCTGCGGAGAGGAAGGCAGCGCTGTCACTCAAGCTGCACTGTACGGAGCATCCCCTCGGAGGCCTCCAGGGCCAGTGACGGAGCTGCACTGACAGCCAGGCGAGACAGCAGGGCCAGAGACTAGAGCTGCACCCAGGGGGGCCCGAGCTGCACCCAGGGGGCCCGAGCTGCACCCAGGGGGGCAGAGCTGCACCCAGGGGGGCAGAGACTCGAGCTGCACCCAGGGGGGCCCGAGCTGCACCCAGGGGGCCCGAGCTGCACCCAGGGGGGCAGAGACTCGAGCTGCACCCAGGGGGGCCCGAGCTGCACCCAGGGGGCCCGAGCTGCCGAACTGCACCCAGGGGGCCCGAGCTGCACCCAGGGGGCCCGAGCTGCACCCAGGGGGCCCGAGCTGCACCCAGGGGGCTGAGCGAAAGCACAGAAGAGTACTGGTCTCTGGGTACTTCAAAGAGCGGAAAATCCAGTTTGTGGAACTCGAGCGTTTTCATAACCGACCATTTTCATATTATCTATCTGTCAATTTTGGGTGTTTTGTAGAGCACTAAATATCACCTTGCGCTTCTACTCTGCAATGGCCCGTCCAACGGGTAATGCATTTCCATATCACTCTATTAAAAGTAAATAATAAAAAATAAAAAAACATTTAATAAGGAACTTTAGGTTCTTGCATACTTTTCTGTATCCTTCATATAAAATGTTTCAAATTAAATTTGGAGGAAAAAAACCTGTGTGGGATAAGCGATGCAGAGAACCTAACTCCGACCGCAGGAAGTAAAACTTCCACATTCATACAACCAGCTGTGAAGGGTTAGTGTAGTGTGGAAAGAGAGGATGCACTAAACACCGGAAGCCTACAAGCAACAAGCCAGGTCACAAAACCCCACAAACTGCCTAAACAAACAACTTTGTCTCTTCTTTTTTTCACCTAAAACCCAATATAGCATACTACAATCTTCAACTGCGTTTAAATACAAAAATAGCCAGCAGGAAAGAGTACATGAACCGTGGCACTTGGGTGGCATTTACAAGTCATTCATTCTCCTTGGTTTTCATGTCAACTGAACACCTCAATGGCAGCTCAAAGCCAGGACACACCAGCAGCCATGAAGCCTCTATACATTCACAGAGATGTAACAAGGACTACATTTACAAGGCGGGTGGGGTTATTTGGCTTGCACTGCACACCCTACAGAACTGAACTGCATCCAAGTGCAGAGACAAAAGATCAAATAATCTGCAACTGTAGATACACACAACGCAACGACTTGGGGTACAAATCATAAGAGCTAGGCTGGTCAGAGCTTACTCTAAAGAAGGTGACTGGTGAAGGTTGGACTAGCAACAGACGGGGATAGCAGGCACCTTAAAGGCAGGGATGCACGGTCAGGGCCGTATGTGAGCTGTTGCAAATCAATATATCGTGTCCAGAAAGACAACGATAAGCATTAGATGAAAGCAGGAGAGGCACAAGCAAAATAAAGAAGAAAAACAAAGCATGTTAAGTAAGATGCATGGGAGAAGGGCAGTAATGGTATGGGAACACTTCCCACCAAAGCACTTATGATATTGTGTTATCATAATCCGCTTTTTGAACTATTACGTGGGCGGCTGAATTTCAAAATATGTGAAAGGTGAAATCACACACAAAATTGCATGGCATTCAGAGTATAATTAAATTGAGGACTATTGTCTCTAAACTTGCTAGATGGGCATCTAAATAATGAGCTGAGGGAAAATAGTGCATATCACCAACAATAGGAAGCACATTATTCTACAAAAGACACAAGAGAAGCTATTACCATCTATTTAGATCCCGTAATATATGCGTGCCGTAACACATTTAGACCTCCAACCAAATAAGGAACATTTGCTTAATCTACCCAGTGCTACCCAATGCAAAAGTCCTGAAAAACACTCAGTGTGCAACCAAACAATATACAAAGAAAGCATTGGACCCGTTCACAATAATATGCTTTAAAATGCTTCCTCCTCGTAACTATTGGGAACTTCAGCTATGAAGTGGGTACTCTAGTCCCTTTAAAACATTCCATCGTTAATCCAAGTCTGCAAAAACCTTCAGCAAACGTGAAGATCTTTGTGAACTAGCGAGTAACCAAAAGCCTACTGTTGCTCAGCAATATCTCAGGGAGTTTGCAAGACATCTCTGCGCAAAACTGCCTCCTCCACAACCACCTTCTAGATTCAGGCCAGTTAGGAGCACAAACAGTCTTGATAAATCTATGGAGAAACCCTTTGCGTCTGTCTTGAAGAAGAAAATACATCTTACTCTTCTCAAAATCCCAGCGGTCTATGACATGGATGTGTACAACAGAATCCTCCTGGAAAGGATGGAAAACTGGGCAGGCCTATCGGGTTCTGCCGCAATATGGATCACATCCTCTCTCTCCAGTTGTAGTCAAGAGATAATAATTAGTGGAATGTAATCTTTCATCTGTCCGTTGTCGAGCATTATTCACCTAGGGCCTAGCCTTACCATTCTCTTACCTGTTATTTAACATCTCTGTTCAGCCTTTTGTACAGCTCCCGCAACACCACCATGTGGCTCCCAAATGTCCACCAATAACACAGACATCCACTTCCAGCTAGAAAAAAGCCTCAGGCTTTTATCACCTCATGTCTTGACCAGGTCTTCCACTGGATAAAGGACAGCTTCCTGTTCATTTACGACACTGAATAGGAAATCTCAGACTTTAAGGAACCCTAAACTCGAACCCGTACCCTTCTCCTGCCCCTAGGGCTTCAGAAAAACACCCATCTGTCTTACCAAAAGTCAGAAACCTGGGCGCAAGTACCAAGTCCATGCAGTGGCTTTCAGGGCTCAACATGTCAACCCTGGGTGAAGCCTTCCTGCTCTGCCATATCAGTCGCAATGTGGAGCTCATGAGAGCCTTGGTCACGGATCGTCTCTTTTACTGTTAAACCATTTACACAGGGCTCTCCAAGTACCCCATCGAGAAGCTCCGAAGACTGCAAAACAGGCATCCAGAAACCTGGGCCAACGCCACCACACCAACCCAGAAACAAGCAAAAGCCTTGCACCGGCTCCTGTATGAAGCAACAATCGGGTTCAAGATCATCGGCATGGTAAACAAAGCATACTGGGGAAAGGGGCCAATCTTCCTATGGCTAATTATCCACACTAAATACCAGCGAGCAGCCACTAGACCAGGATAGCACACCTCATAACCCATGACGTTTTCAAACGAATGAATAAAGGCAGATCTCGGAGTAGCGTGGGAAACATTGATTGAAACGTGTTGAGCCCAAGACCCAAATCACACCGCGTGCCCTTCAAAAGAGTACTGAAAACCAATCTACCCAGACTCCACCTACAACTGAGCTACACACTACACAGTAGCGCCATTAAGAAGTCAAAGTTCCAACACCCCACTACCTCACAGACGCACCCTTATATAAAGCATGAGGACTATGAAGTAACTGCAGAGAAAATGCAGTGTTATATGCTCCAAATAAATACAAGAATAAATAAGCACATGCCTACGGACCAGTGTACGACACAATCAATCAATCAGGGGAATTGTAAGCGCGCTACTCACCCGTGCAGGTCTCAAGGCGCTGGGACCATGACACAATACACAAAGACGTGCAGCAAAGTTGTAATATGTATTATTTTAACTTTTTTCACCTCTCCTTTACCGAGGAGACAATTAACATCTGAATTACATCTGACACATAACACCTTTTATTCAAAGGCTCTGCTGTGTAATTAGGGGGCACCTCACTCCAGGTGATTGCAGACAATATCTACAGGCTTGAATTTTACCCCTAGAAAACATTGTTTTCAGGTGTGTTGGTCTAATGATTTCGTTTCGTTTGAAAAGCTTTATTTCGGTACATTGACCATAAAAGCATCACAAAGGTTAAAAAAACATATATCATTATCACAGGAATTAACAACATTGGTACAATTTTGCATCCAGTCGCCATAGAGCAAACAGTTAAAATAAAGTGCAGGTGCGTATGGTCAATGCTTATACACAGGGAAGAAAATTAAGAACATTACTAAAAGCCATAATGGGTAATAAAATAGTTTTTAAAAACGAGAGGAAATACTCTCTTTTCTTTTAAAAAAAAATCACAGTTAAAAATTAGTTACCGTAGGTCATTTTAAAAGTATTAGTAAACCTGAGCAGACCGTGTACTATATTCGAAGGCTCCAAAAACTTCCTCCTCATACACCACATTGAGAATAAAAAACGGGAAACAGAGTAGACTATTGGGAGGTGGAGCTCGGTTTTCAATATTCTATAAGCCTCGCTAAAGTGTCTTGTGCCCATGTTCTTACAAATTTGTACAAGCCAGCGTCTTCTTGGCGACCTATAGGAGTCACACTGGAAAAGAACATGCACCTCAGTTTCGTCCACTAAACCACATGCAGGACATTCAATCATAGCCTGTCCCCCCATTTTTTAACATACGATCGTAGGGGGAGACACCCATACCTGAACTGGAGAAACAATTTTCGTGCCAACACTGGTTGGATGCTATCCAGGATGGGCTCTGCCTGGTAGATATTTTTAATTAGAAGGAATTCACTTGTAAGCCGTCCCAATGAAGAGCTACGCATCATTTTGGACAGCCGGTATTCCCTATAGACAGTCAACAGTATATTCCCACTTAGTGATTGTGACACGGTTTGGGGCTCATCCCACAAATCAACACGTCCCAATTCCATACATAGCGCCTTAAGATGCCTCAACCAAGGTATCTTACCCACCCCTTTCAGCCCCAATATATACGTTAATTCCTCACTATACAGGGCTAGCTCGGGAGTGCTCCACAAGCGTCTCCAGAGGGTCAGTGGTCTAAGTGCGGCATCCTCGGTAATTGGTCTGATTCCTAGGTCCATTCTCAACGGGATCAGAGGAGTGTTTTTGGGGAGGCTAAAAAGGTGTCTGATGAACGCATTCTCAATGGCCCCAAATTTCTGCACCATATAACGCAGCACTTCTTGCCTGTGCCCTGTAGGCCTCCATAGGAGCATAGACCTGCTTGTGTGATGTCCCCTTAAAGAATTTATAGATACCTCCCGACACCTGGGTGAGCTTCAAGTTACACTTATTAATCTGGGCTCCCCAGTCCATGCTCTCCGTCAGGGTAATGCCAAGATAGTCAAACACCACCACTCTTTCGAGTGGTTGGCCCCCCAGGGTCGGATTGCTGCGTGTGCTTTTACCGCCATTAAAGACCATATATTTGGTCTTCTGAAGGTTTATCTCCAGACCCCGATGTTTGTAGAAGACAACAAAGTTGTCGAGCGTCCTCTGGATACCCATAGAAGACTTGGCCAGCAACAACGTGTCGTCTGCAAACATCAGGGCTGGTACACTGCGCCCTGCCAGTTTGGGGGCACTAATATTAGGACCTTTGTTAAGATGGTCAATTGGTCCATTAACAAATAGAGTGAAGAGTGTTGGGACCAGGACGCATCCCTGGCGGACTCCTCGCATAACTGGGATTGGGGATGTAAGATTGCCATGTTTGCCGTACCTGACTTGGGCGTAATTGCCCTCGTGCAGACGAGCAAACAAATGGCAAAGGTAAACCGGGACCCCCATCTCCAAAAGGATCGACCAGAGCCTCTCTCTGGGGACCAGGTCGAACGCAGATTTCAGATCTACAAATATTAAGTATAGAGTGCCACTCTCTATACTCACGATCTTCCAGTGAATCATTTGCAATCTGAAAATCTGGTCGACCGTAGATGTCCGTGCTCTAAACCCAGCTTGGAGTGGAGTTAAAATGCTGTGATCCTCAATCCATCTATGTAGGCGCTCAAGGAGAACACGAGCGAAGATTTTTTGGGTTACATCCAAAAGGCTTATGGGCCGATAATTCGATGGCAAGAGTGGGGACCCTTTTTTAAAAATGGGTATAATTTCAGCCCCCGCCCATGTGGGGGGCATGGGGATGCCCTCCAATAGAACATTAAAAAAACAAAGTAAGATAAGGACCCCAAACTGAGACTTCGCTATGAAAAAGATCTCCTGGTATTCTGTCTAACCCTGGTGCTTTGTTAGGTGCTATTTTCTCCAGTGCAAACTCAACTTCACTAAGTTGAATTTGTGGCCCAGTGACCCCTCTTAGTTCTTCTTGACCTCCCTCTATTGTGTTATGGGGGCCATTAGCTGGGAGAGCATAAAGAGGTTGGAAGTGGGCAACCCAAACATCCTCGCTAATATTTGGCTCAATGGCAGATTTATGGTTCCTAGAGCCCTCGTTGACCAAATTCCAAAAGGCTCTAAGATCCCGTACTAACAGGGCTGCCCTAATATCTTCCCACTTCTGGTTTTCCCAGCATGTTTTAGCCTGTTTCAATTCCCTAGTATAAGTGGCCCGCGCTTCCAACAAATCTGTCCTTTTGTTACTCTTAACTGCATTCAGTAATTTTTGCTTAGCAGCTCTGCAATTGCCATTGAACCATTGGTGACTAGGCTTGGGCTTATCCCTTGGTTTGCTATGGTTAACAAAAAAGGGAGCCAAGGTATCCATTAGTTCTTTATGGTTTTCAGAAATAGTTAGCCCAAAATCTAGAGAGCATGTTTCAGTAGCTAGTAAGTCAGCTTTAGCAAGAAAAGGGAGTGCAGTCTGGTAGATGCTGGCCAGCTTTTCTTGGGAGATTGTGAAGTCCCCCCCAGCGTACCCTTCTCCCTCTATTTACTTGAACTAGGGCGGGGACTGGATTCCCATCCATTAAATCCTGGTTTTTGCCCCGTTGAAAGGCAAATATTTATGTGCAGGGCATTATGATCACTATCACTGCGGGGACTAATAATGAATCCAAGAACTCTATCCCAACTACCAGTATCAACAAGGATATAATCAATAATTGATGTAGATGGATTAGTTACTTACCTGTAATCCTAGTTCTCTTTCAGGGGTATCCTCATCAAAGTCATAAGCATTAGAATATTCCCGCCCATGTGCGGGACCCCGGAAACACTATATTATATGTGCCCCACATATATATATACACTCGTATATAATATATACACATATATATATAAAAACATGCAATAGCAGCCAAATAAAAACAGAGCTGAAATATGCTGTAAAGAATTTCCCCCATACATGAGTTATAAGCATTATAAACATGAGAAAACAACAAGGTTTGTTTCAGAAACTGTTTTAATGCTCGGAAAGCAGTAGAAATTCTCACAACTCACTGGAAGCATAGAAAGCTCCCAGGCTGTATTGCAAACACACAGTCTAAAAAGACTGAAAAGCTAACCTGTAGCTGCATAGCAATAAACTGACACCGTGCCTTTAAGGAACCCATGACCCCCAGTATCCCATCATGCCTCAGGGGTGACAGTTAGGTCAGTTGTTCTTTTCGGAGACTGAAAATAAACCCAGTAACAAATAGGTTAACAATATCTCCTTATTAAAGAATATCCTTTGCCCGGGGAGGCGGGAGGGTTGCTTATGACTTTGATGAGGATACCCCTGGAAGAGAACTAGGATTACAGGTAAGTAACTAATCCTTCGCTTCCAGGGGATCCTCATCAATAGTCATAAGCATTAGAATAGAATAGCGAGCCTCACCTCATCTCCCCGCGGGCAAAGGAGTAACAATACAGTAATAACCATATTAAGCCTAGTAACCACTAAGCTCGTACAGGCCGTAGGCTACCCAAATAGATTCCTCAAAGAGGCTTGTCCTACTTGAGTATCGGCCCTGGAATCAGACTCGAGACAGTAATGTCTCGTAAAGGTAGGAACTGATTTCCAAGTCGCAGCCTTGCAAATCTCCGACATTGGAATGTCGTGCAAGAAGGCTACTGTAGCGGCCTTCCCTCTAGTGGAATGCGCTTTGGGTGACTGCAACAAAGGCTTGCCTGCAAGTTGATAAGCCAATTTAATGCAAGAGACAATCCCTCTCGCGATGGACCTCTTGGCCGCTGGAAAACCTGTTCGCATTGAACCATAGTTCACGAACAGTTGATCCGTTTTCCTAATCCCTTTGGTCATTTCCAAATAGAACTTGAGCACTCTCTTAAGATCTAAAGAGTGAAGTGACCGCTCGGCTGGGGTCGTAGGATTTGGAAAAAACGAAGGGAGGGAAATGGACTGATTTATATGAAAATCAGAAATGACTTTAGGCAACAAAGCTGGATGAGCCCTTAGGACTACCCTATTGTGATGAAAGACAGTATAAGGTTCTTTCGCACAGAGAGCTTGAATCTCGCTGACTCTGCGAGCAGAGGTAATAGCCACCAAAAAGGCCGCCTTCCAAGAGAGATGTTGCAAAGAGGCCTTGTGGATGGGCTCAAAAGGAGGTGACATTAACCTGGATAGAACCAGGTTCAATTCCCATGGAGGAGAAGGATTTCGCACAGGGGGATACACTTTTTTCAACCCCTGGAGGAAGTCCTTACCCACTGGAACCTGAAAGAAAGAAACCTGATAAGTTGATTTTCTGTATGCTACTATGGCTGACAAATGCACCCCAATGGAAGCGTATTTTAAACCAGCAGTTGCTAGGGAAAGGAGGTATGGCAAGATGACGTCCTCCTGTCCTTTAGTCGGATCAAGGTGATGATCCCTACACCATAAGAAAAACCTCTTCCACTTGAACGCATAGGACGCTCTCGTGGAAGGTCTCTTAGCCTCTTTTAAAATGTTCATGCACTCAGGAGGCAAGTTCAAATGTCGGTATTGCAGGACCTCAGGAGCCATGCTGTTAGGTTCAGTGAAGGGAGGTTGGGATGCATTATCCTCCCGTTCATCTTGCTCAACAGGTCCGGCCTGCAAGGGAGTCGTCTGTGTGGACACACAGACAGATGTAGAAGATCCGGGTACCACCACTGCCGCGGCCAATCCGGAGCTATCAGGATCATTTCCATATTCGACCTGCAGAGCTTGGAAACTACTCTCGGAATCAGAGCCAGGGGAGGAAACGCGTAAGCGAACGTCCCTGACCAATCCATCAGTAGAGCATTCCCCTGAGTCCCTGGCCGGTGGAACCTGGACGCGAAGGCGTGGCATTTGGAGTTTTCGTCGTCTGCAAACAAATCTATGGTTGGACGACCCCAGCAACGAAAAAGCTCTTCTACTACTTCGTCGTTTAGCACCCAGTCTGGCTGATCTTCGAAGTGCCTGCTGAGTGCGTCTGCTTTGACGTTCAACTCGCCTGGAAGGTGTACTGCCACTACCGTAAGGCCTCGAGAGAGGAGCCAAAGCCAGATTGCCTGAGCCTCTCGAGATAGAGGGCGAGACCTTGTGCCTCCTTGTTTGTTCAGATAGAACATGGTGGTCGTATTGTCCGTCTGAACTAGGACTGAGTTGGACTCTATCGCTGGGAAAAAAGCTTTGAGAGCCAGGAATACCGCTCTGAATTCCAGCATATTGATGTGGTATGTCTGCTCCTGCGCAGACCACTGGCCTTGAATTTGAAGCGGACCCATGTGCGCTCCCCAACCTTGCAGAGAGGCATCCGTCACTATAGACTGGGTTGGAAGAGGTTGGTGAAAACGAACCCCCACCATCAAATTCTTTCTCCGTGTCCACCATTTGATGGCATCTTTCGTCGCTTGGGAGAGCTTGATGCGATCCTCCCAAAGACCTGTCGCCTGGTCCCATTGATCCTCCAGAGCCTGCTGTAGAGGACGCATTCTCAGCCTGGCGTTTGGGATGAGAAAGATGCAGGATGCCATGGAACCCAGCAGGGATGCTACTTGTCGGGCTGTTGGAAGCCGAGAGTCTAGCAGGATTCCACATTTCTGGTTCATGGAAAAAAGTCTCTCCTCCGAAGGAAACGCTTTTCCCACTTTTGTGTCCAGAACGGAGCCTAGGTAGTGAATTGACTGTGTAGGCCGCTGGACTGATTTCTCCAGATTCACATGGAGGCCGAGCCTGCGCAACTGGAGAAGACACAGATGTAGATCGTGTTTTACCTGCACTGGAGATGGACCTTTTAGGAGCCAGTCGTCCAGGTATGGGTAGATGAAGAGCCCCTTCTTGTGAAGAAAAGCCGCCACCACTGCCATGCATTTGGTGAAGACTCGTGGTGCGGACTTGAGACCGAAGGGTAGCACTGTGTACTGATAGTGTTTGCTCCCTACGACAAACCTCAAGTACTTGCGATGTTGTAGAGCAATAGGGATGTGAAAGTACGCATCTTGCAGGTCCACCGAACACATCCAATCCCCGACTTGAAGATGTGGGCATATTTGGTGAAGCGCCAACATGCGGAACTTTTCTCTGATGATGACCTTGTTTAGAAGTCGTAGATCGAGTATTGGTCTGAACTTGTCCTCCTGATCTTTTTTTGGGGACAAGAAAGTACCTGGAGTAAACTCCCTTTCCTCTTTGAGCGAGAGGAACCTCCTCTATCGCTCTTTTTTGTAGTAAGACTTTTACCTCTCTTCGGAGCAAGCTTAGTTGGTGAGGGTAAGCGCTCTTTGGAGGGATGTTCTTTGGAGGCGCACAGAAACGTAGTTTGTATCCATTGCGCAGTATATTCAGCACCCACTGATCCTTTGTGATGCTGACCCACTCTGCCAGGTGTTGTGAAGCACTTCATCCCACTGGAGTGGGTAACGGCGTCAGAGGAAGCCACTGCTCAGGCTTTCCCTCCTCTTGTGGTGTTAGAGGATTGTTGATGACCTCCTCTACCTCTGCCAGGTTTACCTCGAAACTGGGGTTTCCCTTGGCTCTTATTTTGGGACCACTGAGGGGTTTGAACCCTCTGTTGAGCCCCTCTCCCCCTGTTGGTCTTGAAGCGGCGCTTGAATTCTTTCTTCTTCTCCAAGCCCACCGCTTTCACTGTGTCCAGTTCCGTCTTCATTCGGGTCATTTCCTCGTCAGCATGCTCCCCGAAGAGAGCGGAACCCGAAAAGGGGAGATTAGGATGCGATGCTGAGCATCCGGCTTCAGGCCTGTAAGGCGCAACCATGCCGACCTCCTGGCACAAACCCCATGTGAATAGGAATGCGCCGCAAGGACAGCACCATCCGCAGCCGTGCTTATCTGATTCGCAACCAGACATCCTTCTGTCACAGTCTCTTCAAAATCCTGCTGGTTTTCTTTTTGCAGCTTGGCTTTGAACCTTACCATAGAGTCCCATAAGGCTCTGTCGTATCGACCCAGAAGCGCAGACGCACTAGAAACCTTAAGAGTCGAAGCAGCTGAGTTGCAAACTTTGCGACCCCAGGAGTCTTGAGTCTTGCTGTCCTTGTCTGGTGGGACTGAAGAAGAACCGGCAACTGCGTGTGTCTTCCTCGCTGCTGCCACAATTACAGAGTCTGAATGAAAGTAAGAATGAATGAAAGTAAACTTATAAACGCGCAACTTTGCCCAAAGGCATCAAGGCGCCTACCAAAGAAAATCAGAAGAAAGAAAAAAGGCTAAAACCCAAAGCTAAGGGTATGCAATACAAAGAGCCAAGTTTTTAAAGCTTTTCTGAAGGAAGGCATGGAGGGTAGGATCCTGATCTCCAGGGGAACGATATTCCACCATCTTGGAGCAAGATTGGAAAAGGCTCTGCCTCCCCATTTCGCTCTACGCACCCGAGGCACAGTAAGGAGCAATTTCGACGAGGAGCGAAGGTTCCTCGCAGGAGAATACGAGGAGAGGAGATTTTTTAAACCTCCAGTCTCCTTCCTGTTTAAGGCACCATACACCAGGCATAACACTTTGAATGAAATCCTGGCGTCAATGGGGAGCCAGTGCAAAGATTTCCTGGCAGCGGTCGCAGACGACCTTTTCGGAAGGTCCAGGACAAACTTCGCTGCAGCATTTTGCACCGATTGAAGACCTCGCAGCAGACCTTTATTAGCCCCGGCATATAAAGCATTGCAATAGTCGAGCCAGGATGTTATCAAAGCTACGACCGTCTGTTTCCGAGCTTGCACAGACAGATAGTACTTGATTTTGCGCAAGATTGCAATGATGCCCCAGCAGGTAGAGATGGTCCGCCTTACTTGAAGAGCCATGTCAAGGGAGGGATCAATCATAACCCCCAGATTTCGTGCTGCCCGAGTTGGAGCCGGACAGGTCCCCAGAGATTCAGGCCACCATTCCGCCGACCAGATGTCTTCCTTCTCGCCGAATACGAGGATCTCCGTCTTTTCGCCATTGAGCCGCAGTGAATTGTTAATCATCCAGAGGGCAACTGCCTCCATACAGAGTCTAAACTTGGAGGCAGAGGAGCTGACAGACTTGGCGAGAGACAGTAAGATCTGCGTGTCATCGGCGTACGACACTACCTCCATCCCAAAAGATCTAATGAGCCTGGCCAGGGGGGGTCACATAGATATTAAACAGGGTCGGGCTTAACGCCGACCCCTATGGGACCCCCAATTCAGCGGCAGGGATGGAGATAGGAACTCTCCCAGCTTCACTCTCTGTTCCCTCTGGTCCAGGAAAGAGGCCAACAAGCTTAACGCATGCCCCTCCACCCCTATCTCCCTCAAACGAGATGTTAAAACGAGTGGAGACAGGGTGTCAAACGCAGCTGTGAGATCCAGAAGGATCAGCAACGTACTTCCGCCCTTATCGACCGTGGTGCGGATGTTATCAAGCACCACGGTCAGGGCGGATTCCGTGCTATGACCCCTCCGGAAACCATGTTCCGAGTGATCCAAAAGACCAGCGGAATCCAGAAAGGAAGAAAGATGCTGGTGTAGATGGATTTCCAGCATCTTAGCTGGGGCTGGGAGCAGCGAAATGGGGCGGAAATTTTTCAGCACTTCTGGGTCCAATGACGGCTTCTTCAAGAGCGGCTTCACAACCGCTTTCTTCCATTGGGAAGGAAAAATGCCTTCACTGAAGGCCTTATTCATTATTTGAAGTAGCGGGGGCAGGAGGGTCTCCTTACATTGTTTGAGGATATGAAGAGGGCAGGGATCAAGGGGTGAGCCAGATTTGGTCTTAATCAAAAGGACTTCTAGTTCCTGTAAAGAAAGTGGAGGAAAACTGGACAGCGAGATCGAATTTGCAGGTCCGGCTGGCTCAGTAAAAGGGGAGATCTGAGGAACGGGGGGGGGGGGGGGGCAGGTGGAGATGCAGAGATCCTCTGGAGCTCAAGAGTCGAAACAATACCATCAATTTTGTCCTGAAAAAAATCGGCTATGTTATCACAGAGCTGCTGTGAATTAGTAACAGGATCAGGGGTCTTCAAAGTGATTAAAGAGTCGACGATGTTAAAAAGCTCTTTCGGTGAGGTAAGAGCCCCAGTGAGGTTTGAAAAATATTCTTGCTTAATTCTAATGAGCTCCGTCCTGTATTCCCTCAGAAGATTTTTATGAGATTCCCTATCCTGCATGTTCCCACTAGATCTCCAACACCGTTCCCGCTTTCTACAGGCTTGTCTTAGTAGCCTTAGGGATTCAACATACCAGGGAGCCGATGGCCTTTTTCTAGCACTGTAGCGCAAAGAGAGAGGTGCAAGCACATCCAGCGCTGCAGAGGTAACATCTTCAAACCTCTGTACCGTGGAGTCAACGTCCTCATCTCTTAGGATTAATAGGGTAGAGGTTAAAGGTGCCAAAGACTCATTAGTCACCTTCCTCAGATTCCGCTTAAGTTCCATTTTGCTGGGGCCTTTCGGTATATTATTAGTAAGAATCGTCTCCAATAACAGTGAAATGGCGAAATGATCTGACCAGGAAAGCGGCATGGGTGCTTCCACTAAGAGCCGTCTATCATTTGTAAAAACTCCATCCAAAGTATGGCCCGCCTGATGAGTGGCGCCCTTGACTAGTTGCTGCAAGCCACAGGCAGATAGAGTATCTAGGAGGCATTGAGTGTCATTTACCTCAAGATTTTCCAAATGGAAATTCATGTCGCCCAGAACTGTAACTGACTCAGATCCAAAATATGGTTCCAGAATAGTGAGCAAATGATGAGTGAAACCTCTGGGCCTTGGGGGTCTATATATGAGCACCCCCTTGAACGGGATGGAGTGAGGTGCATTGATGGAAAAATGCATAGCCTGGATATCCTCACCCGGAGCGGATAAAGGTGTCGTATGACACGAATAGGAGTCCTTATGCAGGATACCAAGCCCTCCACCAACGCGTCCCACTCTATCCAGCCTAACCAAGGTATAACCATCTGGGACCGCCTCAACGAGATCCGGCCCGAGGATTCTTTGGCCCATGTTTCAGTTATAAAAACCCAGGAGGGGTTATTTACCCCAACAAAGTCTTTAAACGAAACATTATTCCTGATCAACGATCTAGCGTTAATCAGATAGCCAAGCTCTCTGGTAGTATCTGAAGGACGGTCCGCCAGAGGAATTGTATTAAAATATCGGCGTGAGGGCCCAGCGACAATACAATGTGACCTACAACATCCACAAGTGGAGGACGAGCGTACAGCCTCAGGGGGGAACGTATAATGGCATGGTACTCGAGCCGGTTTCAAATCTAACAGTACCTGGAGAGGATACCAGAGTCGTCTGGCGTGGCTCCTAAAACCGTTAGGCGTCCCCTCGTCCAGCTCGTCCTTAGTGCGGACGGGCGCAGACGGGCTGGACTCTGGCGTGACTCCGGCGTTACTGCGGCACACACGCCGTGCGCATGCGCCGTGCGCTAGCATCCTTGCATTAAAATAGGGCTCAGGCTAGTCAACCTGACTGCTGGAGCGCTAACCTGCACTGGCCTCAAGCGTCCCTTTCTGACCCCTAAGATGGCGGCAAGGGTGACGAAGAGCACACAGAAGACCCGCTAAATCGCGGTGAGGACCCAATTTAACATGCAAGTATGTGGACGACAATTTTAAAATCAAGGTTACTTTAAATAAAAGTCAAAATAAATACAAAAACGGGAGTTTAAAAATTTACAGCGCTTTGAGCAGAGCGGTAACACGCAGCAAAGAGTAGCCTTTTCAAGGCTGACCTTACCTCTAGGTAGCCCTTAAATACACTGCACGCTTCGCGCTTGCCTCAGACCAGTCTGCTGGAGGTTCAGATCTTACAAAAACCGGGTCAGAAGAGGCCGGTTTGTATTTCTTCTGAATGCGGGTTGGCACCGCTCTGATAGCCGCCGGAGTTAGGAATAACTCCTTGACAGGATCCATAATCCCCGGGACTAATGGCAGTAGAGGACGGGAGATCGCTTTTTTGTGTAAAATCTCAAAAATGACTGTCGTTGTAACCTGAGGGACAGACATTTCAATGTTCAGCTTCTGGGCTCCTCTTTGCAAGACATCCAGATACGTGCCAATGTGATCCACTGGGGAGGATCTGGACGTAGGACTGTCCGTCAACGTAGGGGAGTAGTCCCTCTTGGAGGACTTGGTAGAAGAGGTAGACGAAGTAGACGGAGTTCGTCGACGTCTATGGTGAACACTGGGCCTCCTCTCTTTTGATCTCTTCGAACGCTCTTCCCGTCTAGGAGAGCGAGACCCGACTCGATCCTCCGGTTCTTTTCTGGGAGATCGGGGCCTTCTGGGAGATCTGGTTGGTGTTCTCACAGGAGATTTGCGCCTGGGAGGACTATGCTTGTCCATCTCCTCTACCAGATCCTGAAGAGGAGACCTGTGCTGTGAGCTGGCATAGTCCTACATACGTTTTGCAGCCCCAGAATCTCTCCAATGGTCCAAAGATCTGTACCATCTAGGTGACAGTCTGACTTTATCCGCCCAAGGGTCTGTCCGACGCTCAGGTGATTTGCGCACAGGACTTCTGGACTTCGAAGAAGCAGTTGAGGAGCCAGAGGACCTTGAAGTGGAATGACGGGAAGCTGACTCCGTTACAATAACCACATCTGAACACCTCGACGTCGAGCGATCTTCCCTCGTTCGGGGAGTCGGCGGATCATACAATTTTGTCTTTGATTGTCTATGCGAGGATGTATGGTCTCTCGACGTCGAGCGGCGATGATCAGCCGCCGACTGAGTTCTCTCTCTCGACGTCGAACGACGATGTCCTGTCGTCGACGGAAGTCTTTTTCTCGACGTCGAACGACTATGTCCAGTCGTCGACGGAAGTCTTTCTCTCGACGTCGAACGACGATGTCCTGTCGTCGACGGAGTTCTCTGCCTCGACGTCGAGTGACGATGTCCAGTCGCCGACGGAGGTCTTTCTCTCGACGTCGAACGGTGATGATCAGCCGTCGACGGAGTTTTCTGCCTCGACGTCGAATGTCTGTGCGACGACGGCGGAGGGGTATTGGGCACCCTCAACGCCAAGCGCTGACGAGACACCGACGGAGACTGCCTTCTCGACGCCGATCGACTTTTCCCTGTCGACGGCGGAGGGGTCTTGGTCCTCGACGACGGCGGAGGAGTCACACTTCTCGACACCTGTCGTCGTCTGGATGACGTCGGCGGAGGGGTGACCTCCCTCGACGCCGGTCGTCGCCTGGTTGACGACGGCGGAGGGGTCTTGGATCTCGACGCCGACCGTCGCCCGGTTGACGGCGGCGGAGTTCCCTTCCTCGACGTCGGACATCGCCCGGTTGACGCCGGCGGAGGGGATTTCGACAACGGAACTGGATCCTTCGACGTCGTCGACGTACCTGGTCTTCTCTTCGACGGCGAGCCCGCCGTCGACGGTAGTTTAGACGATGAATGATCCACCGGTGGTTCTTTTCTCAGCGCCGAGCCCGACGCTGAAGGTGAAGGGTGTGAAGACTTCTTTCTGGAAGATGTATGAGTCTTCTTGGAGCCCTTCTTCACCGGAGATCTTCATCTTGATGACATATGAGCTAGGCCATAAATGCGAATCCTCTCCCTGTCCTTTAGAGTTCTTCCCGACAGGTGTTCACAATGAGGACAGGTGCCTGGATCATGATCTTCAGGCAGACACAGGATACAGACGTCGTGGTTGTCTGATTTGGCCTTCTTGTTGCCACAAGAAGGACATTTGTCAAAGAGTGAAGGCATTTTCAGGAGAAAATGTTCACCAAACCGACTGAAAAAGACAGTATCTTACTTGACTAGATGTTAAATGTCAAGTAAGAACAAAAAATTGTTAAAAGTGAAGAGTTTTTCTGTCAAAAAACAGAAAAAATAGTGGAGCTGTGTAACCAGGGTCCTTCTCTGAAGGAGCCGGAAAGAACAACTGACCTAACTGTCACCCCTGAGGCATGATGGGATACTGGGGGTCATGGGTGCCTTAAAGGCACGGTGTCAGTTTATTGCTATGCAGCTACAGGTTAGCTTTTCAGTCTTTTTAGACTGTGTGTTTGCAATGCAGCCTGGAAGCTTTCTATGCTTCCAGTGAGTTATGTGAATTTCTACTGCTTTCCGAGCATTAAAACAGTTTCTGAAACAAACCTTGTGTTGTTTTCGCATGTTTATAATGCCTATAACTCATGTATGGTGGAAATTCTTTACAGCATATTTCAGCTCTGTTTTTATTTGGCTGCTATTGCATGTTTTTATATATATAAATATATATATGTGTATATATTATATATGAGTGTATATATATATGTGGGGCACATATAATATAGTGTTTCCGGGGTCCCGCACATGGGCGGGAATATTCTAATGCTTATGACTTTGATGAGGATCCCCTGGAAGAGAACCTGGTCTATTAAATGTAATGTTGGAGGCAGTGCCTGCCAGGAACCGGCCGTTGCAGGCCCGAAGAGAAAATTTTAAACAAAGGGCATTTGTTTGCAGTACTAATGGGGTCCAGGCAATAACAGGCGGAAGGCTAGTTTCTGGGATTGACCAATGATGATCTTCATCATATATAGTATCAGGTGCCAAACCCTTAAGGGGTTCAAATTGGGTATTGAGATCGGCACCAATGATCATCCTTGTGTTAGGGGGAATTGTTTCTAGAAAGATAGACAGGGCGTCCAGGGTTAGGGAGGTCGCACCTCTTGCAACAGGTCGGGAATAGACATTAATCAGGGCAACAGGTAGTTCATCAGGCAAGGTAAGGACCACGCACAAAATGTCCATGGATTCAGTATCTAATTCTTTAGCCTCGCACACTAGGTGCGTGCCAACCCAAGTGGACAAACCACCTGACCGTCGCCCTTTGCCCAGGTGGGTAGCAGGTTTATCAAATATAGCAAAGCCCAAACTCACAGGCTTAGATCTTGCCCAAGTCTCTTGAAACATGCATACATCATGCTGTTCAATAAATAGGCACCACTCAGGATTATTCAATTTAGATGGGAGGCCCGCCACATTCCAGGACAACACACTAATGGCAGAATTAGTTATAGATCCCCCCTCTATCCACAGACTTGAGGGTTGTGCCACTAGGGGAACTGGTGGACTAATCTCATGAGTGGCAATGGGGGAAGTAGCCTTGGCTGGTGACTGCAAACCAATCAGTCAATCGTTTTGGTCAAGGGAACCTAATAGTTCATACCGATTACTTAGGGAAATGTGGCCAGTGGATACGGTTGACAGAGGGCATTCAACAATTGGGAAGATGCTAATATTAGGAGGGGGTAAAAATACCCCAATGGAAGAACATTGACACGATCATGATTAATTAAAACTGAACCAGTTTGCCTTAGCATATGATTCACTAGTTTAGGAGAGCCAAAATTAACCACAACACGGGGGCGTGGCTTCGAGAGCGGCAATGGTGGTCGCAGCTTCTTAGAGCTCCCGCTTGCCCGCGATTCATCCGTCCACTTATCCTGGTCCCCGAGCCTCCAAGACACACCCCGAGTGAGGCAATTGTGGCTGAGGGCACCGGGATTCCTCCGGTGTGGTTGGCGGTGACTCTGGCGCTTTACTCACGGCTGAGGAGCGGAGTGCGGAGGGCGGCCTGGTACGCAGCCGGGAGCCGGGACCTCAATTTTGGCGCTCCCCGCCGGGAAGCGCAGGAGTGGCGCGGCCGCCTCGCCGCTTCTCCGGTGCTGGATTGACCCGGCGGCGCAAGGGACGATTGGCGCTGTCCCATCCCGGGTGTCCGGTCGCCGCTCTACCATTTGGGAGGGGCGAGGCTTGCTCCATTGGCGGCCGGGGCCTGGCGGGACCGGCGAGGCCGGGGACCTCGATTTTCGCGGCTCCCGCCCGGGACTGGCAGTGGGCTGTGGCCGCTTCTGGGGCTGGACGACGCCTCGCCTCTGCTGCTAACGATCCTGTTCATCACCACCCCCTTTTCTGAACGATCCATTCCCGGCGGTACTGCAGTGGGCAGGCCCGGTGGCAGACGGTACATGGTGGATGCCCCCATCTGGACCCCCAGGTATTACTGGCAGTGGTAGCGGGACTACGGGCACATTGAGGACACGCAGTGGCACCGCTAATCCGCTAAGTGACTCACGGGCCCTGTTGGCGTGGGGGTGGCTCCCGAAGCCTGCCGCATTTCATTTGAGCGGCGTGCCTAGAGAGGGACTTGGGTGCACACATCTGGCTGTGGGCTGCGATCGGCTGAGGGGGTCCCCATTGGGCTGGCCGGAGGACTTGGGAGACCCTATACAGCAACACCCGTGTTACCTATCGGTGGCCCACGGTCAGGGGGCAATCATGACCCGAGGAGGGGGCGGCGGCCAAACCAACCAGCCGACCATCGACAAGTTCACTGGTCCTACAGGAGGTCCGGGCCCATCGGGTGGGGGACAGCAACAACCACCACCCCCCCCGGACAATGCCGCTCTTATGGCCGCCATAACTCAGTCCAGGGACATGCTGGATACCAAGATCGGAGCGGTGGGCGTGGACGTCACCTTGATACGCCAAGACCTACGGAATGCGGTGGCGCGGATTACCGAAGCGGAATCCAGAATTTCTGTGGTGGAGGACGATGTTGGGTCCTTGAAGAAACGACTGGCGGTGGTAGAATCGGTGCAGAAGAATCTGGCGCTAAGGGCTGAGGATGCAGAAGGACGTGCTCGTCGTAACAATCTCCGATTTGTTGGTTTTCCGGAACGCTGCGAGAAAGGAAGCATGGAACAGTTCCTTACTCAGTGGCTGCAGAGCTGGCTGCCTCCGGAGGCCCTGTCTACATGCTTCGTCATTGAACGCGCGCATCGCGCCTTGACTCAGCGGCCGCCGGAGGGTGAGCGGCCCAGGGCAGTGATCGCTAGGCTGTTAAACTATCACGACCGCGATGTGATCCTGCGGGAGGCGAGGTCCAAGGATGCTATCCTGTATGAAAACCACAGGATCATGGTTTTCCCGGACTATACCAAACTCGTGCAGCAGAGGCGACAGTCCTTCATGAATGCTAAGGCGAAGCTCCGTGGTCTGGGTCTCCAGTACTCACTGCTGTACCCTGCTCGCCTGAGAGTAATCTTCCAATCCAAGACGCTGTTTTTTGATTCTCCGGAAGAGTTGTTTCGCTGGACGGATGAAACGGTGGCGCTCAGGCCACATGCCCAGCCGGGACTGAATCCGGGGTCCTCGAGGGGCTCCTCGCCGGAACGCAGAGTTCCACCGACCAAGGCCAAGAGACACCGAAGATCTAGATCACGAAAACGGTCGGCCTCTGCATCTGGTGCACAGGGAGGCGGCGGAGCTGAGGAGTCGGACCACTCTGGGAAGTGACAGTAATATAAACAGGTACTCTGTGCTCCCTGCTTGATGGTAGGGCTCCCAGTGATGGGAGGGTAAACGGCGGTGGCCCGGCGAACTGGACGCTGTATTGATGCCTCGCTGACATCTCGAGACTGTGTTCTTTTATTTAAATGGGGTAGTCATAGTTGGCTCGGGTACAGCTGATTAGGGGCTGTCCCTCTCCTACCCTAGTAGGAGTTGTTTTTTGGGGGGGGGGGTTTGTGACAATTGGTTTACGGGAGTTGGGACCCATTGGCATGGTTGGTCTTAGGCCCTCTGTTTTGGGCTTGGGACTGTCCATGCCGCGACAGATGCTTCATAGTTCTGTGAGGTGTGGGGGGTGGGGGGGGGGGGTTGGGAGTATGGACAGCAGGGGAGGGAACGGCGGTTGCTGTCCCCGAAGTTCTTGCATTTTGGGGTAGTGGGGTAGTTTTTGTTGATGTTGGGAGGGCCTGGGATGGGCGGGGGGGGAAATGCACGTGCTGCTTGTTACAGATCCGAAGACAGAGCGAGGTGTGGGGGGATGGCGCAGGAGGCTTACCTGTTGGACCTCGATTGACTATGGCTGACTTGACTCAGACTCCCCAGAGAGTCCCTACGGATAATTACTTGGAATGTCAGGGGGATGCTGGATGCCGTTAAAAGGGGGGCTGTTTTACGTTGGGGGAAGAGGGAGGCTGCTGATGTACTCTTGCTCCAGGAAACTCACATGATGGGCTCTAAAGTACTTAGCTTGCAGAGGTTTGGCTATCATCAGGTCTTTCATGCTGGTTTTGTCAGGGGCTCTAGAGGTGTTGCTATTCTGGTGCACCGCAGGGTGGCCTACGTCCATGAGAAGCAGTGGACTGATCCTCAAGGCCGCTATGTATTTATCAAGGGTAGGGTGGGTACGGAGCCAGTAGTCTTTGGAAGTGTATATGCTCCCCCCCTCTACAGTGGGCCCTGTCCGAGAAGCTGTTTACGGTGTGGGACGATATCCCGGAGTCCCTGGCTGTGATTGGGGGTGACTGGAATGAGGTGATGGATGTTAGTGTGGACCGTCAGAGGCAGCAGGGAGTGTTTGCTGGCCCTTCTCCGAGTTCCCCTACCAGGTTGCAGGCCATGGCCGAAGGACTGGGATGGGTGGATGTGTGGCGACATATGCATCCAGCAGCGCGCGAATACACGTATGTTTCTGCGGTGCATGGCTCGTTCTCGAGACTAGATTATATGTTTGTGCCTGGCGTTTGTCTGAGCAGGGTGCGCGACGCTGCGATGCTTCCGAGGGGGCTCTCGGACCATTCCCCAGTATCAATAACTATAGAACTACTTACGAAGCGGCAGCCTTTCCGGTGGAGGATGTCCTCGTGGCATCTCCAGCAGCCTACCTATGTCCAACATCTGCGTGCAGCCGTCGCGCACTACTGGCGGGAAAATCTGGTGGATGGTATGGACGTTGCAGTAGTGTGGGAAGCCATAAAACCCACTATAAGAGGGGTAGATATTGCGTGGTGTGCTGAGGCCCGCCGTAGTCGACGGGAAGCGACCACTACGGCTGCAAAACTCGTAGAGGAACTGGAACAGCGGAGCCGGGGAGGAGGGGATGAGGTGGCGATACGATTGCTTCTCCAGGCACAACGGTCATACGCCTCCCTCTTGATGGATGAGGCTAAACAGGCGTGGCTGGCCACGCGGAGCAGGATATACCAATGGGGGGATAAGTCCAGTGCCATGCTCCATAGGTTGTGACAACGACGTCTCCAACCGATCACGCTGCCGGGCCTCACTGCTGAGGACGGAGTAACGATTACAGACCCAGCTGAGCTTGCAGCGAGCTTCGCGGAATATTTTAGGTCACAATATGCCCCACAAGACAGCCTCCGCGCAGACGACGTAGCTAAATTTATTGACGACTTGCCGCCTCGGGCGGTGTCGGACGAGGCAAGACAGGAGCTAGATGCTCCCCTCACGGCTGAGGAACTTGGGGAGGCGCTGGGCCAACTTAATGTGGGGAAGGCACCGGGTCCAAATGGCTACCCCTGTGAGTTTTTTAAGAAATTCCAGCTGCTCCTGGGGGCCCATTATAGGTGTACTCTAGAGGTTGCACGTGAGCGGGGCAGCTTGCCTCCTGACTGGCGCCACGCCAAGATTGCGGTCTTCCAGAAACCTGGCAAACCCCCTGACAGACACGATTCATATCGCCCCATCTCATTGCTCAATGTGGAAGCCAAAATACTAGCAAAGGCACTAGCGAACCGCTTACTCCCATATATGGTGGATTTAGTCCATCCGGACCAGGCAGGTTTTATGCCTCACCGTGCGACACGACACAACATCCGGCGCGCACAGGCTGCAGTTGACGCGATGGGGAACTTGGGAGACAGAGCAGCCTTGTTCTTAGCAGACATCCATAAGGCGTTCGACTCCGTTAGCTGGGCGTACCTTTTTGCACTCCTGTCTCGTCTCAACCTGGGCCCGGTGTATCTGTCATACATTTCGTTGCTCTATACCGATATCACGGCGTCCGTTAGGGTCGCCGGGGCCACTTCGGGGGTGTTCCCCATTGGACGGGGGACCCATCAGGGGTGCCCATTGTCCCCGTACCTGTTTGCTTTGGCCATGGAGCCCTTGGCTTCTTGGGTGCGCATAGATGCCCAGCTCCGGGGTTTTGTCTGGTCTGAGACTCTATTCGACAGGATTGCCTTATATGCAGACGACGTCCTCTTCTTTCTTACCGACTTGAGTCGCTCGGGCCCCGAGTGTTGGAAATTATGCGCATATTTGGAGAGGTCTCGGGACTCTGCTTGAATTTAGGCAAATCCACCCTTTGGGTACTAGGAGGCGCGGCGGAAGTAGACCCCTGGGCGACGGACTTACAGCAGGCGACCGACGGTTTGAAGTACTTGGGGGTGTTCCTCTCCGAATCCACCCGTATTACGTGGGAGCGCAATATTGTCCCCGTGTGGGATAAAGTTCAAGAGGACGTTAAGACTTGGTCCCGGATGCCTCTAACCATTTTTGGTAGATCAGCGATATTTAAGATGGTGGCTCTTCCGCGTCTCCTGTACCAATTACAGAACTATCCTCATCCTATCCCTCCCCAGTGGTTTCGGCAGGCTAACTCTGCCTTGAGCCGCTTTCTGTGGGCTGGGGGTGCGGCCCGAGTGGCGCTGAAGACGTGCTTCCTTTCCACATATTGTGGTGGCCTCGCCACCCCGGATCTGCTATCTTATTATCAGGCCTCGCAGCTGCTCGTACTCAATGAGTGGTGGTATGGTGATAGAGGAGATCCGACGTATGCTCTAGAGCGCTCAATGATGGGCGATAATACATTACACACGATTCTTTACTCGGCCCGGCTGCGGCGGGCGTTACCGTGCGTTACAAAAGTGGTCTTTGCTGTATGGCGGCAGGCATTACGTCGTATGGGATGGTGGGGCAGACTGACCGCTGAGACACCACTATGGCACAATGGACGCCTCCCTGAACTGACAACACTCTCCGGGTTTGATGGCTGGGAAGCCATTGGGATATCAATGCTGGGACATGTCATGTCCGGGACTACTCTTAAGTCCTTTCAGGAACTCAGCGCGGAGTTCAGTATGCCCCAAACCCAGTTCTTTCATTACTTACAATTCCGACATGCGCTCGCCCCCAGCATTGCGAATCTGGACTCGCTCCCGGAGTTTAGCCCCATTGAAGCGAAGATATTCATGGGAGACCTAGGCGATAAAAAGATCTCTCGCATCTACCAGACGATAGTGACCCACTGCTCTTCTACCCTGCTCCCTATAAAAGCAGCATGGGAGGCTGACATTGGTCCCCTAGATGAGGATGACTGGAGGGAAGCCCTGGAGTCCCCACGCGGAACTGCAATAGCGATGCGGCTTCGCCTGATTCAATTTAAGTACCTCCATAGGGCTTATTATACCCGAGAGCGACTCTGGAAGGCTGGGTTGATTGGCTCGTCGGAATGCCTGCGGTGTGGTGCGGCTGTGGGTACGCTACTGCATACAGTGTGGTCATGTCCTAGATTGATTGGATTCTGGAGGGGCGTCTGGAATTGCCTGTCTGAAGTTTTGGGCTGGGACCTCCCACGCACTCACCGTTTGGGATTACTCCACATACTCGATGGTGTAGGTGGGAACATTTACAAGCGCCACCTGTTGCTACTAGGACTAATAGTGGCCAAGCGAGACCTAGCCAGAGCGTGGAAGGAGGTTCGTGCCCCCCCCCTGTGTGCATGGATGGCCGGCCTAGATTATTATATGGGACTGGAACGACCTGTGTTTGAGGCGAGAGGCTGCCCCCGTAAACACTTTAAGATCTGGAGGAGGTGGGCGGAGTATAGGGGGTTGCCTCTTGATCCCCCTGTAGCGCTTGAGGAAGAGATGTAGACAGTAGAACCGAAGGAGCCACATTACTGTGTCATACCTCACGACCGATAGCGATTATGTTTCTCCTGCACGTGCATAGGGTTAGGGAGGGATAAGGGGTGGGTAGTGGGGCAATTGGGCTTGGGGGGATGTTGGGGGGGGACAGGGGTGAGGGAAGGGATTGCTTACATTGATTTATTCTCCTTTTCCTTGGTATCGTTTTGACAAAAATACAATGTACTACAATGTTTGGTGGCGCTCTCCTGATTGTGGGGAACCACATCTTTTGCTCAGCTTCCCTTCCATTGAATAATAAAAACATTTGTTGTGAAAAAAAAAAATTAACCACAACACAATCACCAGTCAACGTTTTCTTGGTTTTCCCTACCCAGGGACCCCTTCTCACCATTTTGAAGTTGTCAAACAGACGCTCACCCAGAACAGTTTTATTACTTAGGAAGTGGAGCGCCTTATTTTTCAGGGCGGACCAATGTTCAGTTTTTCCATCTTCTAGTTTAGGGACATTTGCCAAGATGACGGTGTAGGGGCATGACTCTGGAGGAAGGTGTAATGAGAAATCTGAAAGGGGTGCCTGATCCGGGGAATATAGACTACCCACTGGGCCAACAGGGCCCGACTTGGCTACTCGCTTAGAACTCATTAGGTTTTGGGCTGTAGGCGGGGCATTAATAACCCTAGCCTGGGTGGCAGTGGTTAGAGTGGTGGTTGTCTGATCAGTTAAATCAAGTGGAATAATGTCAAACATGGTACTTCCGGTGGTTTGGGGGTAGGTAACGGTACTGCCTGCTGCTGCAATTTAATTTCAATAGCAGAAAGTCTATTACCTATTTCCTCAAGTTTAGTTAAAACAGGGGAAATAAGTGCCTTAAGCCTACACTCAATGTAATCCATGAGATCGTGCTTGATCCCCCCTGGGTTAAATGTGTTGGACTCTATCCCTCTTGCATTGCTTGAAGTTATACTAGCCTCAGGATCCGTATTTACAACATTGCCCGGATTACCCAGATGGTGCTCCAGCCCAGGTGCAGATTTTTTGCTCCTAGGCTGTTTAGCTTGATGTCTACTACCCTTGGGTATACCAGTAGCTTTTCTTTTACCCCCTAATTATTGGCAGACGCTAATGGCCGCGGGTGCCTAGTGCGGGCTGCTAGGGGAGAGGGAGATAAACTAGAACCAGCACGTGTAACACCAGGTGGTAGGTTAGGAGGCAAAGTTCCCCCCTGTATGGGATCAGTGGATATGATGGAAATAGCACAGTCATTGGTCGAATTAAGTGGTGTGGTAGTAGGGCTTAACGGCTGTGTGTTCGCCGATTGAGGAGGTGGGTGAGCTAGAGCGTCCAATGATAATCTCCTTTGAACATTTGCTATCTCTTTGGCCACCTCATGCTCAGCGCTTCTAAGATAGGCATCCAGAGTCCCTACACCCCCAACCCCTGAGGAAACTTTAGGAATCAACTTAGCCATGTATAGATATCAATTGACCACAGGTAGCTAAATACAGATGGATAACACTAGACACTCACGAGGGAATAAAATGTGCCAGAACAATAACAAAAATGAGGCAGTATATTGGTATCACCAGCTATAGGTTCCTATACCGTCCATGAAGTCCTATCCAGGGGCGAAAATGGGAAGGCCCAGCCTGGCCTCTGCCGGCCCCGGACGGCCACAGACGGCCCGCCCTTTGCCCGGGCTTAGCCCGGCGACGCTCCCGCGACGCGGGGGAAGAGTCCGTTTTTCTAGCGCCTCCTGGCGCGGTTCGATACAAAAAGGGGGTGGTGATGGACAGAGTATCTGAGTTAATCAGAACACTCCTACCCAGTCAACAGATCAGGGCTTGATCCATCACCGTTTTTTAGCTCACTGCACCATCCCAGTTCAGAACCTGGCTACATGCAAATTAGTCTGTCCCTGGCCCAGTGCATCATGGGAACAGGGCAGACCAAACTACCAAGCCAATTCTTTACTGGAAAGGAAACAAGCTTCCGGGGACCGGTTTCTGGCATTACAGCCGTCTTCGGCCCGGCTTGCTTGAATCCTGATGGTGCAGTGAGCAAGGGACTCACATCTGAGCATACCCTTCCACACTTGTGGTGGCCAAAACGATACAAAAAGGGGGTGGTGATGGACAGAGTATCTGAGTTAATCAGAACACTCCTACCCAGTCAACAGATCAGGGCTTGATCCATCACCGTTTTTTAGCTCACTGCACCATCCCAGTTCAGAACCTGGCTACATGCAAATTAGTCTGTCCCTGGCCCAGGCCCAGTGCATCATGGGAACAGGGCAGACCAAACTACCAAGCCAATTCTTTACTGGAAAGGAAACAAGCTTCCGGGGACCGGTTTCTGGCATTACAGCCGTCTTCGGCCCGGCTTGCTTGAATCCTGATGGTGCAGTGAGCAAGGGACTCACATCTGAGCATACCCTTCCACACTTGTGGTGGCCAAAACGATACAAAAAAGGGGGTGGTGATGGACAGAGTATCTGAGTTAATCAGAACACTCCTACCCAGTCAACAGATCAGGGCTTGATCCATCACCGTTTTTTAGCTCACTGCACCATCCCAGTTCAGAACCTGGCTACATGCAAATTAGTCTGTCCCTGGCCCAGTGCATCATGGGAACAGGGCAGACCAAACTACCAAGCCAATTCTTTACTGGAAAGGAAACAAGCTTCCGGGGACCGGTTTCTGGCATTACAGCCGTCTTCGGCCCGGCTTGCTTGAATCCTGATGGTGCAGTGAGTATGGGATCAGTGGATATGATGGAAATAGCACAGTCATTGGTCGAATTAAGTGGTGTGGTAGTAGGGCTTAACGGCTGTGTGTTCGCCGATTGAGGAGGTGGGTGAGCTAGAGCGTCCAATGATAATCTCCTTTGAACATTTGCTATCTCTTTGGCCACCTCATGCTCAGCGCTTCTAAGATAGGCATCCAGAGTCCCTACACCCCCAACCCCTGAGGAAACTTTAGGAATCAACTTAGCCATGTATAGATATCAATTGACCACAGGTAGCTAAATACAGATGGATAACACTAGACACTCACGAGGGAATAAAATGTGCCAGAACAATAACAAAAATGAGGCAGTATATTGGTATCACCAGCTATAGGTTCCTATACCGTCCATGAAGTCCTATCCAGGGGCGAAAATGGGAAGGCCCAGCCTGGCCTCTGCCGGCCCCGGACGGCCACAGACGGCCCGCCCTTTGCCCGGGCTTAGCCCGGCGACGCTCCCGCGACGCGGGGGAAGAGTCCGTTTTTCTAGCGCCTCCTGGCGCGGTTCAGCGGGTGGCGGCTTCCAGCCGCCCAACAGGCTGGTACCTGCAGTCCTGAGTGTCCCTGATGTCGAGGACCCTCCCCCACACACAGCGTCCGCAGGAAGGTTGGAGCAGCCTGCGGCGGCGGAGAGGGAGCAGGAAAGCAGCAGCCAAAGCGACGGGGCAGCAGGTCAGGGAAAATGGATCCTCGGCTTCGCTAGGTGCCCCTCACGGGCCGGTAGGGTCATGCAGGTGCAACCCACGCTGCAGACTAGGTCACACACAGACCTGCAGAAAAGTTGTAATATGTATTATTTTAACATTTTTCACCTCTCCTTTACCGAGGAGACAATTTACATCTGAATTACATCTGACACATAACACCTTTTATTCAAAGGCTCTGCTGTGTAATTAGGGGGCACCTCACTCCAGGTGATTGCAGACAATATCTACAGGCTCGAATTTTACCCCTAGAAAACATTGTTTTCAGGTGTGTTGGTCTAATGATTTCGATATTTGAAAAATAAGACTACAGCACCCAGAATGCATTAGGGTAACACACAAACGCCCAGGACCTGGAGGGAGATGGTCATCCTAAGTTTCTACCACATCAAAGTGACTAACCGGGCACATTATACAATAATCTGAGCCTACAAAACGTAAAAAGTGTTTCCATTCACACCACAAATGCTTTAGATGATTTTGCAAATTCTCAATAAATGAAATATTTTATAATAGTGCCAACATGAATTCTTACGTTTTCACTATTAAATTACATTCTCACTTCTAAAAGTATTTCAGAAGTAATTGTGCGAAGTGCATTACAACAACAAAGATTAACACATTAACAAAACAAAGTAGTATTAGCCATAAAAGACACAAAATAACCTCTGGCCTGGCACCTTCTCAGCTAAAACTTTACACACCCAATAAAACAACACAAGCACTTGCATCAATTAAAGCACCCCGCCTTTACCACACCCTATGTTGTGTCTGGCTAGTCTATTACACAAGGACTGGTTTTTATTTGCAGGTTCACTCAAACGTCCCACGGAATTTAATGCTTGTTAAGTACAGACTGCATCATATTTTACAGCACAGAAAGATGCATCCACAGAAAAATTATATTAACCGCATTTATCAGAGCATACTGAACAGGTTACATTCAATCAATCAAGAAACTTGTATAGCGCGCTACTCACCCGGAGGGTCTCAAGGCGCTTGGGGGGGGGGGGTGCGCTACTGCTCGAACATCCAGGTCTTGAGTTGCTTCCTGAAGGAGAGGTGGTCTTGGGTAAGACGGAGGTGGATGGGGAGTGAACTCCAGGTCTTGGCTGCCAGGTAGGAGAAGGATCTTCCTCCCATGGTGGCTCTTCGGATGCGTGGAACGGCGGCGAGTGCGTGGCTGGTCGATCGTAGTTGGTGGGTGGGAGTGTAGAAGGTCAGGCGGTCGTTGAGGTACCTGGGGCCTAGGTTGTGGAGGGCTTTGTGTGCGTGGGTGAGGAGGCGGAAAGTGATTCTTTTGCTGACGGGGAGCCAGTGCAGGTCTTTCAGGTGTCCGGAGATGTGGCTGTGGCGTGGGATGTCCAGGATGAGTCGTGCGGAGGCGTTCTGGATGCGTCGGAGTCTTTTCTGCAGTTTGGCTGTGGTTCCGGCGTAGAGGGTGTTCCCGTAGTCCAGTTGGCTGGTGACAAGTGCCTGGGTGACCGTCTTCCTGGTTTCTGACATTAAAACTAGTCAAAGTCACTTAGCAAGTCAAAATAACTTAAGAACCATGGAAGACTTAGTCACTTTAATCTCCCATCTCTCAGTATTAATGCTCTAATTAAAAGAACTATAAAACACAAAAAAAAAAGTAGGGCATGTCTGCTTAAGCACGTATTCCCAGCTGGGGGCTTGCCCTTGATATCCCTGCAGATACCTCCCTATGGTGGTTGGGCTTTGGTCATCCTCCACCTAGACTACACAAAGGACATGCTCTGGTAGTGGTATCCAGCCACTTTTCTGGCAGCACAGTAACCAGTCTTTGCACCTTGGTGTCTGCGCAAAGGACTTCCTTTCTTGCTCCCTTTCTTTGACTGGCATGTCTCAGTCCTTACATAGGTCTCCCCTCTCTGTCCCCCCGTTTCTTTCTTCTTGTTCCACTTTCTTTACCTCTCCATGAGTACATCAAGCCGCCTCTGGTCTCCCAGCTATCTCTCCAGTCTGGCCGGCCTGCGATTATCCTTGACCTTGTCTTTCCTCCGGTTGTGATTTTCTTTTTCAACTCGTTATCTGAGCGCCTACTTCTCACTTTCTGCTATATGTTTTGCCTTTATTTACCTCCACTCGTTTTTTTCCTCACAAATACAGCCTCTCTCCTTACTCCGCTTCCTAATGACAATCGAGGTCTTTGCGCATCCTTTTCACCCAAAAACTGACTCCTCCTTTCAACCTCGCACTTTGTTCTGGATCTTCATGATTCAGCAGTAAGGCTTCTGATTGGCAGAAGCAACTAAACCTTCATCGTTACACGCCAATTCAATCAATGCCATGATATAATAGAGCTTGCCATGGTAGTCAATTACAGCCCAAGCTTTTGGAGAGCCTGTTTCGCTTTATGATGGTAAATATTTTGCTATAAGATTTCCATTTTTGCCATCTGAAATCATGCAATACTCTTTATTTCCGATTTGTAGTTTAAACACTGATGTAATACTTTCGGAGCTTGCCCGCTCATTGCTCCCATCAGCAAAGTGTTGACTGGCAGTAAAGTCGCGATGGGCACGAGATGCACTTAAAAAGACTTGTCCTTGCGTAATCCACTAATGATTTTGCTACTCGTGAGTTATGGACCAGTGTGAATATGGGGAAACTCATTACTACACTTAGTCTCTGCCATTCGCTTGCATTTCCCTGTGTATCCATTTAACTGATTTTCATACCTTTGATCTACACAAATACAGGAATAAAACCTGGCACAGTATTTGAAAACAGGAAGTATTTAAATGATGGGCTAGCTTAACAAAACATAATGACAGTCAGGTTTTAGAGTCATCTGACCTAGACATGACACCATGACAAAAGGTCTCAATGTCAGACTATTTACTGCACAGAGATGACCTAGTCTTAAAAAATTAATCTTACAACTGGAGCTGGCAAGAGTCTTGGCATAATGTTACCAGCAAGCCTTTGTGTAAGCTTTGTGTAAGCTAGTACAAGGGGCGGCAGCTGGAGCAAGCTTACGCATTGCACTCGTGGCTAGACTCTGCGACCTGGTTATATACTCTCTATGGTACGGTGTAAAAGCATATATTTTTCCTCTGTGATCTGTAATGCTACCGCTCCTAAACTAAGGTAAAACCAGAGGGCGACTGCAAACCACCTCCCAATGCCCTGGTCAAGTCAATGATGGTTTGGCACGTGAGGTCTACCCACTTGTGTAGTTTGGAATGGCATGAAGAGCTGTGCGATTCCTAGTGACACATTGGAGAGGAAAAATTCTCATCACACGGCCAAGGGTAATTCTACCTGAGATGGAGTTAAGCGTGCACCATAAAGGTGTGAGTAGTCCTGCCTGGCTGTCCTCTTGGTCACACCCTTGAACCCCGGGTCTTCTCATCATTGTACCCTGTGGTATCTCCACAGACTTTAATTTTAAAGTGCTGTCCATGGTGCTGAACTCCCAGAGGCTATTAGTAATTTTTTACTTGTGAAAAGTGCGCTGTGGCATGAGGGACATCACTAATTGATAATTTCTACAATACACTTTGAATGGATACGGCTAGAGATTACCCCCATCCCCTCTATTTTTTCTGATCTATGATTTTCAGTGTCTATTGAAGTGTTTGTTTTGCGATTTTTTTATGTAAAATACATTATTGGACATTCATATTTACTGAGTGTACAATAATTGTGTACTTACTCATTCTGCTCACTGCCTCCTTAGTGCTAAGCCCAGACTGCTCCACCAAGTAACTATGGAGAGTCAATAATACAGAGGCTCTTTCATCTCAAAGTACTCTTTGTTCTGGGCAGTAGGTGCACATGTAGGCTCATCTCTAATACCAATAGGTGGGCCATACAACATCAGCATCTAGAAAAAAAGGCTGAACATCAGGATCTAGAAAAAAAGGCTGACAAGTGCAAAAGTTTATGAAACTTACCTCACTACCATCGGGCACCAAGGCTACTAACACGGTCTATAACTAGGAGTTTGTAGCTGCTGAGATCCTGGTAAGACGGATGTATAACATTACAACGCATACATTTACATCGCAGTACATTACATTGCGCTTTTTACAACGCAAGTCGTTACAACGACTTGCATTGGAGGACGCTGGACTTGGGAGTAGTATAATTTACTATTCCAACTCCAGTCTACGTACAGTAGGGAAGGTGTTGGATAGTAAATTCTACCATTCCTTGTCCTAGAACGCCATCCAGCACAAGTCGTTGTAACAACTTGCGTTGTAAAAACCGCGATGTAAAGGCATCGCAATGTAATTCCCGCGTTGTAAACCATGTTTCCCTGGTAAAACAGTGGGACTGGTATCAGAATCTAACAAAGAATATTCATCTCTTTAGTCCAACTACGATGAATCAAAAGAGAACACTCCTTCACCAACTCGCACTTCACAAGCAAAGTGAGCACCGCAGGCCAGAAAACGAGACTCACTTCATGGTAGTACTGGGCTGAACAGACTCAATGTAGTACTCTCTGGTCCTGAAACACCCAATATACTCACTCTCATAGATTTCAAATCCAGGCTGTTTTAGACAACAATGGACCTTGATGATACTGCAGCTGAAGAGAGGACAGGCACTCTTAATACTATGATAGGAGGTGCGAGGCACCACAATGGTACTGTATAAAAATATAAAAAATATAAAAAGCTTAATCCTTCCTTGTTTCTGTCACTGCGCCCCAGGACTGTTGGGGTAAGTACGATGGTATTTTGGGGACGGTTGGCTCGAGTTTGAAGATAGCAGAGGACTTCTACCATCTTTTGAGACATACCCCAACTTTCCGTGGACCCTTGGTGTCAAAGGCACCTTAGCACGGCATTACAGTGACCATCGTTGAATGAGGGGGCAACACCATCTGCAGGTTCGAGTGAGACACTTGAGGCCTGCTACAGACGTCACCGTGATGAACATGGGGAAGGAGGAGAAGGACTACTCTTCGCTCCAGAGGTACTACTGTTTAGTTCCAATAGCAATCGCCATATTGACGGGAAGCACAATGCAACCAGAGGCCTCTCAGGCTGTTTGTTGATCATGTGCGCATGGTCCAGACATGACCATCAAAAGTGCGTGGGAGAAGAAGCCAAGAATCTACAGCCGATCCAGCTTGTGGCCTCTGGTGCATACCCAGGACAGAGCAATCTGTTGGGAGGGAGGGGTTGGGGGTAAGTAAAACATCAGTGAGGACACTCCACTCCGGAAAATACAGTTCTCCACATAAATTTGATACTGGGGCTAATAAATGCCGATTTTGAGGTACCGGCTACACAAATTCCGCTACCAATATTTTAGCACCCTAGGTACACTTGCATACTTATTTACACAACGTTTGGGTTGCTCAGGCTGTGCATCCTGGCTCTCAACGTGTCAGGGCAGGAGGCCTTGTGACAATAAAGCAGAAATGTGATCTACAGCACTGGTATTGTCACCTGTATGGTTAAACGTTTCAAAAATATATTGTGTCTGTCAAGGCACAAATCTTGCACTTCTGATTACAGTTTAAACCACATGGCGTCCTAATATGAAGCAAAATGTTATATGACTTACAGATGATCTGTACATACTTTCGACAGATTGTAATTTTATTAGGACTTGGAACCCCCTTTCATGTATTGCATCTCACTTTTCACCCTTAAAGTGAAGTGACACAGGTCTGTGTCTTCTGGACTCAAAGAGCAAGTTACAAGTCAACCAGGCCTGCTTTGGCAGCATTGGCTAGTTAGACTGTCTTGTTATGATTAAAGAAAACAAGTCTAGGAATCTGACTCTAATAAGGCACATATGTAGCCTCCATGTAGGACATGCAGGGAATCAAAGTCTCCACATAACTGTAGACTTGTCTGGATGATGCTTTCAAATGATAAAAAGTCCACATCCTGGTGTCCAAGTCCATTAGGATGCATGACTTATGAAACGAGACAATTATTAATGTTGCTTTCAATATAATAGGAGTCACTGTTTAGTTTTCATAAAAGCTATCCCTAAAGTCTTAATCTGTGTCCTGTTACGAGGACGCCTACTCTGGGAGGATTATAGATTGCTTGCCAGCGCAGAACTTTTGTTACTGACAAAACAATATTGGTTAGCAATGTATATCAGAAAGGGGGATTCCTTGAGCTCAAATCACACATGTTCAGTTAAGAAAGAGTTAACTTCGGGATATGTACCCATTCGGTCAACTTAACGGGTCTACTATTTTTTTTCAATGATCAATAGAAGCCATTTTGACCCAGTCTGTTGATGTTGGGTTGACAGTCTGAAATAATGGCAACTATGAAGAAAAGAACATTCTAACTAAGTTTAATACCTTGTATACCCTACTTTAAAAGGACTGTTTACTTTGTTCACATGGAAACAGCAAATAAACCCAAACACCACCAAACTCACTGTGCTGTCACGAGAGTCTATTACAAACTTTGAATTTACTAAATCAATGTACAGAGACCCCCTTACACCAGTTACAACTCCAATATTTTACCCTCACTTGATTATCAATGCTTCGTGCTCATGTCCCCATCTTTATGGATGTAGCCGCATCTTCCTCTACCATCACCCCAAACCATAGTAGTTTATAGAACCTCAAAGGACACAAGAACAGTTTTCACTTCACGTCCTATGGTCTACGGAGGTACTGAATGAATCACTATGAGGCGAGGTGATGCACTTTCACAAAGCCTTAAAAAACAAGTTGCATGCTTTAGGCAAAACCTACACCAGGTCCTGCAGAGTTCAAATGGTCAGAAAGCCAATACTCGCAAAGCTCAGAATCATGCTAAAACAATTCAACACCAGAAACAACGCGGACTACTGGCGGGAATGGCCTTAACTAGGCTTTATTTGCAAGTGACTGATCTTCAACGGCCAGATGTGGTCAGCAAATGTATCTAGTAATCGCACAGTACGCAGACAAAGCAACCAACCATGGGTCAGTCCAAACCAGTTATGTAGACTGACAAATGCCTTTACTTTAGGTGTTAATTAATGGCTTGGAGGTTGAGAGAACAGAATTTAGGAATAGAAAACACTCTCAACATTAGTCAATAGTAAGCAAGTATAGTGGCTTTGACAAGGAATTAAAACACCTTCCAAAGTAAGCATCCATTTGTTCTCAATTCCCAGAGACTCAACAGTTCAGCACATAATAATACTATGTTTATTTGGGTATGAAGCTGGTAACCCAGAAGCCACAGGCACTCTATTTAGAGCAGGGAGCAGACAATGCACACAGTTCAGAGAAAGCAGCATTCATAAATGACTCACCAGGAAGGATTCCATTCACCTACCAGACCAATTCCCACAAACCACACTCGCCTACGCCCAAACAGAAAGACGCGTCTTCAATAGATGTATTAATCACGGCCACATGTGATGAAGGAGAAGCACCACACTTCCACTGCCCTCTTGACTTGTGGTAAATCGAAAGGACCAATGACTGCACATTTTTTTATGGTTAACAATGATAATGTACTTGAATGGTTAGGTCTCCAGACCTCAGTCTATGGGCTTTTCAGCATAAACTCACTTTGCACAGTTAAGAAGTATTGCCCAGTTGCAACAATTTAGTTCAGTTACACATTTACATTATTAGAGGGTTACACTTTTTTCAAAAGTGTAAGAACACACACAAACAAAAAAAGCTCCAAATAAAAACAAAACAAAAAAGCATTGTCACAGGTACAGATGACTTGGAAATGCTCAGCGAACTATGATTTGTAAATTTCAGGTTCAACGGGCATTCTGATTTTGAAACATGTCTTGGTGATGGTTCTATATCGTTTGACTTTTAAAATTTCAGAACAAGTTTATGAATTCTGTAAAGATATACTACGTGTTGGACTTGGCCCTTCTGGCAGGTTCACCCCTAAACTTTTTGCTTTTAATTGTGACCTGGTGTTAGTGATTTTTGGCTTCTGCGCACTTTACCACTGTGTCCCAGGGTAAAGTGCGTGCATGTGGTAAGGTTGGCCTACCCTTCCATAGGAATGCATGTGGAATGTATGTGTCCCTAGTAGTTCCTGATGCGTGGGGAGTTCAGGGGCGAGTTTTGTATGTGCGGACTCGTGTGATTAAATGCTGCGCGATGATGTGTGCGGCGTTATTGTACCTAGTGTGGAAGTGCCACTTCTAGAAGGTGGCATGTCTGTGTAGATTATGTGAATTGGCTGTCTGGCTTGTGATTGGCTGGAGCTGGCTGGTGAGCCTGGCTCCAGGAGTCAGGATGGGTCTGCCCCGGTGGTGAGTGGAGAGATCTGCATGAGTGATGTGAGGGAGGAGTGCACGTGGGACCTGAATAGTGCTGGGCTTTCCCCACACAATGCTGGCTCCGCCCCCTGTGGTGCGACTGATGACTCTAGCCTGGCCAGTGAATGGAAAGAGGGGCTGAGCACATCAGAGTGCTCCAAAACCAGCTGCGACTGGTTTTCCTCCCACCCTGCAGACACAGACAAAGGAAATGTGTATATAAAAAGGGGCTGTGTCCCCATGCAAAATTTTCTCTTGCTGATCTTAATTTGGAGGGGGCCTGCTGCTGCTGGGCGCCAGGAGGACCGCCACTGGGGACTGCCTCCCTGCCTGGTGGGCCCTGTGAGCTGGCCCCTGGGCCCAGCCTTTGCCCCCCCCCGCCTTCATTCTTGTTTCAGACTTTGTCCCTGGACCCTTGGGACTGGGGTGGCCCACCAGCACCTGGAGGGCGCTGGCCTCCCCCTCACAAACAGCGCATTGACGCAGCTGGAGCTGTGCTCCCTACCTCGAGGGATTCCCCGGCGTGGGGATCCCCCCTTTTTTTGCTTTGATTCAGGGCAGGTGCCCACCCTGCGACTTTGGGTATTGTTTGTGCCTTAACGGGTGCCCACACCCGTTTTATTTCTTTATTTAACGGGTGCCCACCCCGTTTTATTTATTTATTTTAAGGGAGCCCACCCCGTTTTGAGTAAAAGAATCACCGCCGCCGCCGCCCGGCTAACACGGAAGTCAGGCAGCCTCTGGTGACGTGGGCGGGGCTTAGGAGCAAACCGGAAGCTGCGCGGGCCGCCCAATCACAGCGCGGCCAGCGGAGAAGACGAGGAAGCAGGGCTCCTGCAGGTGTGGGCCCTGCGTGTGTCCCCCACCGGAGAGCCCCGGAGTGCAGCCAGGAGGCCGGAGGAGAACCCCGACGGCAAAGCAGAGTCCCGGAGAGCCCCAGCAACCCGCACGGTGAGTGTGAAGGGCTGGGGGGAGTCGATTCCAGGCACTGGGCCAGCACCTCTCTCCCGGCGCTCCGCCTCATCATTTACCCATGGCGCCAGTGTCCGTGAGTGTCGAGGGGCCCGGTAGGGCAGCTCCCTGCCTGTTCGTGTGCCTCAGAGAGGCACCATTGTATTTAGAGCACACGAGGGCTCCGGGGGCATTTGCTTATTTCGAGTCCCCCGAGCGGAACTCCACCGAAGGGGAGCAGTTGTTGAGAACCCACGAGGGCTTCAGGGGTCCTTATTTCCCAAGTCCCCAGAGGAGGGACTCCAACGATGGCAGCATTTTTGTTTATTTAGAGCCTGTCGAGGCTCCAACGACGGGGGCATTGCTGTCGAGCCCACGAGAGGCTCATGGGCATTTCCTTTGTTTCCGAGTCCACGAGGGACTCCAAAGTGTGGGGAATTTTGTTATTTAGAGCCTGAGAGGCTCCTACATTCCGGGGGCATTTGAGGGTAGAGCGGCCCCGGTTGGCAGCGGGCCACTCCCCCAGTGGGCCAGCCTTTGTTCAGAGCCCACGAGGCTCCCGGGGGCACAGTTGTGTTGGGTCACAGAGCCTGCAAGGCTCACACGTGGTTTTGGCCCTATTGTTTGTTCAGAGCCCCACAGGAGAGCCTGGGGGCACGCTGGTGCCAGGCTCAGGTCCTACAGCTGCCCAGCACTTAGTGGGCAGCTGCTACGTTTAGGCGGAGAACCCTTGCGCATCTCCTTTGGCTGCCTGCGCAGCCGGCCCTGACTTTGTTGGACAAAGGGCGTTTGGTCCCCTGAGAGGCCAGTTGGCCTGGGGACAGTTACATGTTTATGCCCTATGGGATCTTTGGCGCAAATGTGATACCTGCCTAATGTGATTTATGCATCATGTGAAAAGCTTCAGGCCTATACCTCTGAATGTGTTTTTATGTATCATGTGAAAAGCTTCTTGCCTATACCTCTGAATGGGTTTTTCATGCTTAGGAGGTTGTTTTTCCTAGTATAGTTATGCTAGTGAGTTCATGGTTCCCTGCGTGATATTTTCCGAAGGTGGTTAGGGTTGCGTAGGTGGTACTTACCGTTTACCAGTGGTTACTGGTTGTGTGCACTTGGGAGGTGGTGGTGGTCCCTACAATGGTGGGGAGCACACAGTGTTGTTTAAATACCCCTCACACACCAACAGGCCCCTTGGTGTCATGCTTCATCATCGGGGTCTTCGCACCCCTCTGCGGGATGCGGCATGCTACGACCGACGACTACGTGGGAGCACTTTCTGTGGACTATGTGTGAATGCGTGTAGGTACTTAAATGTGAGTGGTGAAGTGGTGAAAGTGATACTTAAAAAAAACCTATCTCGTGGGGTAAATAAGACTTTAATTAAGCACTCGGCTGGTATTATTAAAAAGGGTGCAGTGTGAGGTTACTGGTGTATAATTATGTACATTAACCTCTTTTGTGCGTACAGACAGACGCACAAATTGTAGGGACCACCACCACCTCCCAAGTGGATTCTATTCTGTTTAGCAAGTACGTTTAGGGAGACTGAATCCACGGTTTCTCTCCCTCCCTCCTTTGTTATTCATATATACTGGTTGTGTGCTACATTTGCTATTTGGTGCTACAGTTATGATATGTTCTATGTGCTAAGTGTTATTCCTACAAAGTGCTAATTCTACAAAGTGCTAGTTCTAAAAGTGCTTATTCCTGACAGTGGTCCATGTGGCCCTGTCCCATGTATATAATCCCCTGTAAATTCTGCCTGTGCCTATGGCACATTGTAAAGTGTGAGTTTATTATCTAATGTGTTTGGTATAATACAAAGGCTATTTTTATATATAACCTTGTGTGGAGTTTCGTTTGTGGTGGGCCTTGGGTGTTTTTGCTGGGTGCGCGCGCAAATACATAACCTACATTGCCTCCGGGATTTGCCTTACTGCTCGTGTCACGTTACCTAGAGGGTGAGTAGGGGTTATCTTTGGCGTGTATCTCCCTTGCCCTGACTAGAGTGGTGGTTTCTGCCTGGCTTTGGCGCAAGCCTTAGCCAACCGGAAACCCCATTTCTAACACTACTTCATTTTATCCAGAAAAAACCAACAACCTTTCTTAGGCCTGGGTGCAGTTCTGCTACCCGGAACGTCACGTAGAGACCAAAAAACTGCTGCGCTACGCAGAGTTCTGCAAAGAGTGCGTTTGGTCATGCTATTCGCGTAGATTTTCAGCACCGGGTGTTTGACCCACGCTGTAAAATCAGCACAAACACCATCATGCACAGCGCGAGAGGGCACTGCTTCTTTTCCTACAGCTCGAGTAGATTTTCTACCCGAGCGGCAGCCGTCTCACTCCAGCGTACCTCACGAAGAGTTTGTCATCCACCAGGAACTCTTTTGTGCGGTCAAGGTAGAACGACAACGCATTTTTGCGATTAAGCAGGGGAGAAAATAAAGTCTGGCGAGTGGCAGGAGGGGAAAAGCAGCACATGAGGGGGTGAGAAACGTGCAGAAAGGAGGCAGGGGGAGAAACATGCAAGAGGAGAGAGCAGTACACAAGAGAGAGAACAACAGTGAGTAAGGGAGCTTGGAGAAGAGTGCACAAAGGAGAAGGAAGCCAGCAGGTTCCTGCTCATGGAGTGCTGAGAGAAAAATAAAGAAGTTCCTTAAATGTGAGTCGTAGTAGAAGCAAAAGGACAGTAAAGACGATATGCTCCAGGAAAGGGACCAACACACAGTGTACAAGGCAAGCCACTGAATATAAAGATAGCAAATGAGGGTGAAAATAAAGCCAACCAATGGAAAGCAAAGGGTAGGCTGTAAGATCTAGTAAGCACACAAATAGTGCAATCTGTTTGGCTCTGAAAGACCGGTCTTGAAGGTAGGAACTAAAATCAGATAAAAACATGACCTGAGGTTGAAAGGTTACAGCGAACAGAGAAACATCAATAAATAATCAATAGCCAATTACACTGAATTAAAAAATACAAAAAAAACAAAACATGAAAAATGTAAGCAAAAATAAATGTTTTAAATGACTGCATCATGGATTGACCGATCCTCAAAACTCATCATGGGGGGCAAACTTACAGGCAGCAGCTTAATGGGGTTCCATAAACCAGAATAACTTGTAGAAAGCCTTACTTGAAAACAAAAGAAGCTCGGAGTGAGGAAAATACACTCTCCGTGCTGCCACCTGAGGCAGGTGAACTGACTTAATGGGTCCCAGGTCAAATATGGATCTCTGGTTTGTAATTTAAACTTGTGGTAAAATATACATTCTCTTTAAGTCTTCAGGTTTTCAAGGCAGATCTGCAGGCACCTCATCCACGTGTGACAAAGTTCTAAGGAAGTCACACGGAATTGCTCTGTGCATCCGAATTCATCCTCACAACTTTAAGATTCCAGCACACCAGTCAATTAGCAATCCTACACAGGTCATGATTTCCCTTTGATAACATGTTAGCAGAATGGGGAAATCAAAGTCCTTTGCAATTTGTTTCCAAGCAACCAAAATCCCACAGACACACTTGGGTAGAACCCATGCACGTGGTGGGCATCCGCAATGGAAGAGTCATTTCCCACATGACAAAACAATTTACGAAACCTCCAGTTTGCAATAAAAGAAAATGAAGAAATTCCAAATGTTAATGTGACAGAAGCTCCTAACTCCTCGGCCCCCAACAGATCCTTAAAGACAAGTACCATCCTCAGTGAGTGGGGCTTAAAACAGAAGGGCATTTAACAGCTTTCAGCAAGGAGAGTTGATGCCTTCATGACTACCACTCCAGCCACAGCTATTACACCTACTACAGCCTATCAAGATATGTTACTGTGTCTTCACTCCGAGTCGTGGAGATTTAATTATCTATACAAATGGAGCAGGACTTAAAGTGACTTAAAATAGTAAATCGGTCCTATTACCCAAAAATTAAACATGTCTTGGATCGACATAAAAATATTTTTAGGAATCAAAGTACACGTTAGATTTTGAAGATTGGGTCTGTAGCAGCCACCAATACAAAAATCTGAAGATTGGGGTTTAAAATACCAGGAGATATGAAACCACAATTACTTGCATCTTTCTTCGTGACTCACTAGATAAAAGAGGCATTTCCAGATAGTGAATACCCTTATGTTTTTGCACTCTGCCGTTGATTGTTCGCTCCAAAAGTATAAACTGAAGTAAATGGTAAGGTCACATGTAGTGAGGAAGGGCGATTAACAGCTATTAACGCCGGACAATAGTTGGGATATAAGACCATTATCACCCAACCACAGTTGCATTATTCTCCATCGAATACGTAGGTCTGCACTCTTAGCCTACTTCATGCCTCTCCACTGACCCCAGAATGTATTCAGGCAACAGTTATGTTATGTCAATCCGTATAGCGCACTAATCACCTGGGAGGGTATCTAGGCAATTTTAGTCCGTGTCAGCATTATTGTTGGCTGAGCCAATCTCAGCAATCAATACAGGCATTAATAAGAATTACCATTCACCTATCACTCTTTACACATTGATATGACTGTATGGTCAGATGTACACAATGTACATGAACGTTGTTAAACATTATAAATGTTTTAGTGCCAACCCAGTGTTAGGATGTTCTGCTAGTAGAGACCCGTCTGCATTGGAAGTGAATGGAGCATCACAGTAAATGAGCCTGTCCGGCAGCCTCAGACCACAGCACAGATCCAAAACGAGTGTCCAGAAAAAAGTGAAAATGCTGGAGATTTTAGCAGAGCGGATGGTATTTCTCACATTTTTTAGCAATGGTCTGCCTAGAAGATTCCTAACTTTTACAACTTCTGCTTCCTATTTCTGGAAACAGACCTGCTATAAAATTCCAGTCTCCCACGGGCTTTACTATCCTTCTTCATGCTCTGCATCCTCACCAGGGCTGCACAAGATCTATAGTTGGGATTGGCCAGCACTGGTGAGCCGCGTGCACATTTACACCAATGGGTACATAAGAGAGAGAAAACAGACTTCGTTGATATGCTCAATGTAAAACAACCTGTAGGTGTTGGTGCCCCCCAATAATCACACTAAAAAGTAGGGAAATTTTGCTCCATTCGGTTTGTGCAGTTGCATTATTCTAACGCAGAATTATAAAATGGGTACTTAGTTGTGTTAGTGTATATCAAAAAGGGTCTAGAAACTACCCCACCCCTCAAAATATTTAGTCTGGGAATTTGAATATATCATATTCAGAGAGAAATGTCAGACTAGCCTCTATTTTGGTCTACATTTTAAATTAGGAAAGCGGTTTAATTTCACAGACCCAGGGAATCAAGAACTTTGATATAGTTTACATAAAAACACAAACCAAATAAAGGAAGTTTAACATTTGTAAAATTGTCCCAACCTAGACTCCAACTTACTATCGGACACCTATGCACACAAACTACAATTTACTCAAGATGCATTAGCGCTGGTGGAGCTCCAAGACCAAATAGTTTACAGTTAGCCTTGTTTGCAGCATGTCGGGCTGGGTGAGTGATTAACTCTGCTTTATTCAGATATTTTACTTTTGTCAGAGAGGCTCAGTTTTACACCCCCTGTGTGTGTGATCTGAGCAGTTACTAATTGCTCTTCTTCAGGCCATCTCAAAAGGCTTTGCTAAAGTCTTGTGAAATTAGCTTGAAACTTGGGTTTATAGCTACTCCACTGCTGCTTTAGTATGACACCGGTTTCAGGGGAAAGGGTGGATCTTTGGATAACACATTCACAGCTTCATTTTTAATTCATCGAGCGGTCCACCCAAAGAGGCTCATTGACTGCTTGTTTTGGGATTTTTCGTGATTTTAATTGATCAAGAAGTATCTACTGAAATTGATTTATAAAGAAATACCATCATGACTAACCCAACAGAAGGTATTCTCAACAAGAAAATCAGTTAACTTTAGATGGGCTAGAATAATGTAACTTTTAGGACGGTTTCCTCTTAAGAGAATGTTCTGACCAACAGTCCACCCACTCTCATTCATACTGACTTTATCCCACCCATCTCTGTCCCTAAACATTGACTTGACCCTTAACCTATTAGTAACGATTATCCTCATTAATTAACTATTTGCAAGTCACATTGCTTTCCATGCCCAGCACTTACTATCTGGCAAGAGTACAATTTGTATTACATTTCTCGTTGAACCAGCAAATATGTCAAAAAAGCCATGTTCAACTCTCTCCTCTGTTTTATGTAGATTTTTGGTATCCTTTAAACATAAGAGACTCGTGCACACATAAGGCAGTGCAGACCACCATCAAGGCCCAGTGAATAGCCACCCTGACGCAACCAAAGTGATTTTCCTCATTAAACAAACCAAAACAAATGCTTCCCCTAAGGAAGACAAATGCAAAATATTTCCTTGCTTTCTACAAGTTCAAAGCACTGCTTTAACCAATTCCCAAAATAAAGTCTGCTTTGGGGCGATCATCTTGGGCTAATGTTCCTTCTAAAGACGGCGGCTTACGTTTTATTAAGGGGATTATGTTTGATGAGTTAGAGTATGAGGTGTGAAAGCAGCATCTGAAGATGTGGGAGCACTTAATCTTTTATGTCTCTTGTGTGTCTGTAGGGCAACTATGTCCTGCATATCTTACTCTCAGCAGTGAGTTATCTATGCTAACCATTATGTAGCTTCAAGAGATCGATAGGATAAATAATATTATAAGATATAATCCTAACAGGTTCAAACAAATTCGACCACATCTAAAAGCTCTGAGCTGGCTTCCTCTTGAGGCCAACATCCAACATAAACTGGCATGTATCACTCACAAGGCTCTATACACTAAATCCCCTGCATTTCTCACCCAGAAAATCATGGTATCCGTAGGAGCCAGAAACTCCCGGTCCGCCAGAGACCTCTTGCTCCAGCCTCCGTGCTTTCGAAAGGAAAAAACGTACAATTGTGCATTCTCTGGGGCCGCACCAAGAATACGGAACTCATTCCCGCCCGTCATTAGAAGAATTGCATCTCTGGCATGCTTTAAAAAGGAACCCAAAACCTTCTTAATGGGCAAATTCCTCTCCTCATTTTGGCATTGCACTCACCTCAGCAACCTTGTTTCTATTCTATTACTACCACTCCTTGGACTGACCAGATGCTATCCACCCGGCACCTCCGGGCACCCCTCCCTAAAACTCTTGGAACTTCGTTCTTGTAAAATGTATGTACTTGTTTTTATCCCAAATGTCCCCCCCCCACCTAAGACTTTTGTATACAACCTGTTAACCCTGTAAAGCGCTCTGAATGGGTTAAGTCCGCGCTTTATAAAACACAAATAAATAAAAATAAAATAAGGTTTCACTATCACCTTTTACATTGAAAATATATATATGTGGTGCCTCAAGCGCTCCTTCATAACTGCCAAAGCCTCTGAAGAGAAGTGGGGACACTTCGAAACACGTCAGGCATCCAGGGCAGTTTGAACAGTTAAAGGATATCGTTGTGCTGGAGGCGTGCTTACCATTCAAGGCTCCTTGTGTGCAGCTGAGGTCCGGGTGCTCCTTTGTACGTTGGGTACTTCGAAGCTGGGATATTTACGCGGCGACCCATGCCGCGGAAGGAGCACCACCCTGAAAGAACCGGGGGCCATGCGGTCTTGACTACGGGCCGAGAACATGGGACAGCAGCGTATGGATTTTGCACGAATTCCACACAGCGAGGCCCATCTGTGGGCTTGAACAGTTACCAACTGAACATTAGCGCGACATGAGGCACTACAAGTCCCATAAGTCCCATCCAGGGCGTGCATCTAAGCAAGAAGGGGTGTGGTGCCTCAAGCGCTCCCTCATAACTGCCAAAGCCTCTGAAGAGAAGTGGGGACCCTTCGAAACGCGTCAGGCATCCAGGGCAGTTTGAACAGTTAAAGGATATCGTTGTGTGGAAAATTAGTACGGCTTGGTAAACATTATCTGCGCCATCTTGCCTCTTCCCCATATGCCACACTTTTTGTCGTGCGCACCCGCCATTTTAGGTGCCTCGATCAGAACGACCCCTTTGCATGCCACTGTCCCCCAGCATAGCCCTTCGCCCTCACACAAGCCCGCACGCTGACAAACCCCCGCTCGCACATGCCTTGGGTCATAAACCCCCCTTCAGCGCAGCTCTGCCTCAGAACCCCATCCTGTTCCCAGCGCGACACCTCCCTTCATTCCTTTCATGGTCCCGGGCCCTTTCGATACAAACCCCCTTTTCCTGTGTGCCCGTTTGTCTCCCTCGTTCCCAGGCCGACACCTAGCTCTGCCGATACTGTTTATTGCCCCTCCCCGTACAGTAGAAAGCTTCCCTCATCAAAAGGACCCCCGAGTTGATCAAAGCCCCCACCCTATGAGATCCGATCAAACCCCCACATCCCATGAATCGGCGGAATATCCAGCTGCGCGGTAATCATCACCTGTTGTGACCGGGGTGGGGACTTCAACTGTAAATGTGTGTGGGAACGGGCCTGAAGGGGAGATTCGGAGGATATCCTTTCATACTTCAAAGCATTACAAGCCTGTGTTACCTGCAATAAAATTCATTTAACTGTGTATAAGAGGCCAGGCCTCAGAGATGCGGTTAGAGCACCTCACGACGATACCTGCTGTCTGAACTGAAGTGTTCTCCTCCGGAGAGAATAAACCTTGTTTCCTGCCTTCCCGTCTCCAGCGCCTGCCTCTTCATTGATTAATAATTCGTGGGTTAAAGAGGCGATACCGCCGGGCAAATATCGATTGTCCCTTGACCTTAGGTTTAACAATTGGCGTCCCAAGCGTGGGGCCCATCAGCGACTCGTGGATCCAGTGGGAGAGGTCCTGACGACAGAGTGAACGACTGCAACGATCAGGAGAGCTCTTGCCCAATAGACCCTCGTCTGGCAGCCGATCATCCGAACTTCACTGGTTCCGAACAGACCTCTCTCGAGTGATCTACGGTCCTGACTGGGAACCATCAGGAGTGCTGCGAGGAATACAAAGAAAAGAGGACGATCGGGCGCTGGATTCGGAAGACAAGAAACTGTCCATACGGTCCGGGTAAGGTCGTGTAGACACGACGAATCACGAAATAATTGTTTAATTGTTCAGAAAATACTAGTATTACTCTTTGTTGACCTATTTGGAGATTCACTGTCTGCGCATGAAGAAACAGTAGGCTCTTTCTCTTTGCAAACAGTGAAGGATAGGTAACGCAGCCGTCGTGCCTATCTTCCTCCCCCACTGAATTAATTATTTATTAACGGCCACTGATTAACTGTTTTTGACCCCGAACTACTGTTCGCGGATTGTTTTCTGGAGATTCTCTGTCTGCAAACAGGAAAGAACAGGTTCCCCTTTGCAGATAGTGAAAGGGTAGAGGAAGCAGACCCTTTGCGAATCTACTTATTCTCCCCACTGAATTGTTTTTTTATTTTTATTGGTTCATGAGGTATTCACTGCCTGCAAACAACGCAGAATAGAAATATTCTGTCTAGTCTTTGCGCGCAGTGATAAGATAGGCAGTGCTGACTTTTTGTCCCTCGTTGTGAGCTGTCATGTCTGTCTTCTCCCCACTGGTCGATAGCTGGTTCAGCCCGGACCGTTTATTAGAGGTGGATCATCTAGCTCCGCTGGAAGGCACCCCTAATAAAGACATGTTCATAAACTATGGATTAGTTACCATAGCCTATAGTAAACTGTGGCACAGGTATACCAAAGAAAGTCAAGAGAAACAGTGGCCACTGATAGGATCCTTCGATCTTGATAAAATAGAAACGTTAGAAATAGCCCTTCGTGATAATAAGACAACGCCTATTATGCTCGACTGCCTCGGTATGTGGCGCAAAGAAGCAATGCAACGAAAGAATAGAGACGAGGACAGAGCAGGTAAAGGAACATATCGACAGGACGACCCCAGAACACAACGTCCCGAAAGTAACCCCCCGACACTACGCACAGGACGGCCAGACTTAGGGCAAAACCAATGTGCTTTTTGTAGATATGCCGGGCACTGGAAAGCCCAATGCCCGACTCTACTGAACGTGAGTAGGAGCAGAGGACCGACAGGAATAACAGGCCGGCAGAAAGGGAAAAGGCGCGAGACAAAGATGAATCAGACTGACTTGAACAGGCCAGATAGAACCACCACGTTCGATTATGCCCGATGGCACAGATTTCGCCAAGCCGATTTCAGCGACATGTTCGAGTCCTCATAGATCCAACAACGATAAGACGGGAAAACCCAGTGTAGCTCTAAATTGACAGACGACAAACCCCGAAGAAAACAGAAAGAATAATGTACACACATGATCAAGCATCCTTACGCTTAGCCAAGTAGGGAAAAGTTTAGGGTATTTCGAGGTAAGGGTTACACAAGTATCCTTCGCCGAGAGGACTAGGGATATTGCCAATATCTGAAAACCTACTACCTCCTTTCTTCCGCATCCTTATAGGCATATAACTAAAGCCTGCCCCATTGCTCTAACAAAAAAAATATGCGCAGCATATAATAATAAGATAATTATGGCCAATAACTGTTTTATGTTTGTCTTGGGTCTTTTTATATAATATTTGTACTGTCTCCCCGTCTGAGTTTGTGTGTACGTGATGCATGAATCTGCGTCATCCCTCTGCCTGTGTTACCGTGGTACTTAAACTTCTGTTAACAGAAGCTTTAGCATGGAACAACCTGGAAAGAAAGGAGTGGGAAAACGAAATCCGTAGGCCACTGATGAACTTGAACTTTTATTTAACATAACGAACAAGAAACAAATAACAATACGTAATAATAACGGTAAACTAGAAAATGAAAGTCAGCAGAACATTCGCCCCCCCCATTCTGGAACCTTCCAAAGTAGGGCAGGGTTACGGCTACGCCCAACCGGCAGCAACCCATATAAGGCGGGTCCTGCTGCCAACAGTCGGCCAGGAAATCGTAACATAGGGTGGAGCCGGAGGAGAGACAAGGGCCAGCGGGACCCAGCCAGGGGATCACCTTGACCACACCGGAGAGTTGTAGGGGGGGGAATGTCTATGTCCTCGACCCCCCTCTCTCTCTCCCCCAGTCCGGCCACGGTGGCGCGTGGGAGTTTCAGGTAGTCCCGCCACATGTCTTTCCGGTCCGGCCACCAATGGCCAGGGACTGGGGCCAACTGGATCCGGCTGCAGCCGATGAACCAAGGAACCAGTTCATGGGGCCAGAGCAAGGGGCGTCCGGCCGACATCCACCGGAAGCCCGGCCCAGAGAAGGACGGGACACTTCTTTCTTTTCCCCTCCGTAATGGCCGCAGCAGCACGCCCGGCGCCACTTGAATAATGGCTGCGACAACTCTGGGGGGAGGGATGTCTTGTACATACCTCCGCGAAAATTAGTCCAGGTCGGGCTGGGAGGGAGAGGCGACGCGCACGAGCCTCTCCCACCTCCACGGATAGGAGGTTTCCCAGCCCCCGGCCCAGCGCCGAACTCCTCCAGCCAGGCGGTGGTGCCAATACCTGCGTAGCACCGAACATACCATGGTGGCGCCCCAGTACTTGCGCAGCACCGAACATACGCCGCAGGTGGCCATACTTCCGCAGCACTGGGCATGGGACTTGTGGAGCACAGGGTGTGGAGAGACCATCGTGCATGCCCATGAAAGAGAGCGGCATGGAGTGCACCGGGAGAGAGAGATGGCGCGAACGAGTCTCCCTCGCCCCCCAGGTGGGGGTACCACAGCTGCGCCCTAGCCGAACGTCCTGCTTCCACAACACGGAGTTCCATTCCCTATTTGTCCCCAGAAAAGTCTCTTCCACTCTTGCAGACTCGACGAGGGGGGCTGCTGCAGGGCCTCAAAATGGCGTCTGGGTCCGCTGGAAGGCGGGCCTCGGCCGCTAGAGTAACTTTGAACAGCAATGTAACTCGGGCGCTTGCCCACCGGGGCACGAGCCCCCACCTCCGACAGCACCCCCACAGCCTTGAAGATTCTACAAAAGTCCCAGGAGCCCTCGGCCCCTGCAGGTTTCCAGTGAGGGACAACTGCCTTGATCGCTAACGAAATAAGCATGACATAGCCACTCCTTCTGTTGGCATGAATCCTCGAACTGCCGAAAAGGACTCTGGTCCAACTGCCGGTTGTAGGAAACATTTTTTTCCTTGATACTACTTCCGGACCAACCCGGCCCCGCCCAAAATGGCGCCGGTAACAATAGGAACTTACGAACGCCTCGTGGTGTTTTTCTTTTGCTAAAAAGACTCGATGTTCCGAGATATGTTATGATCCTTTGTACACTTGACGGAAAAGAGGGAGGATTCACTCGACTAAC